>NC_046228.1:6706313-7906313 GCF_009819885.2 Catharus ustulatus | reverse complement strand
CAATGCCTAAGTGTTCTCCTTAGACAGATCCCTAGTGAGCCTGAAAGTCATCCAGGCTCAACGAAGACAAGGATTAATCACTCTTTTGGGCATACTGACTGTCCTCTAGGTGGAAAACCAACTTTGTTATAAATAATCCTTTTTAAATTAGTTATGGATTGCCCCCAGAACAAAAAAAGATTCCTGTTCCCTGGCTTCTCCCACCCAAAGGGCACAAGACATTTTGATTAGTGGAACCTGGTCTTTTCCCCTGGTATCCATTAATTTTTCTACAAAAGTAATTGACTCTTCTACAGTAGCAGGCCAAATTACATCCTAACTTGTAAATTCTTTCCTACCAAGATTCCTAACTCCTCTTTGGAAAAATATTTTTCTACCCTAGCTTAATGTATTTTTAAACAATTTTACTATGCTAAGATTCCATCTATAGAAGTGTTGCCTTTTGCATTCTCATCCAAGGAAAGCAAATATATAATTTTTTATTCCACTCAACTGTAGTCACCATAACCAGCAGAGCTTTGGTAGTGATGGTGCTGCAGTGGTGACTTGTGCAGGAGGTGACCAAGGATGGGATTGTGCTGGTCACTGTTGGTCCAACCAGTTTAGTAAATGACAAAACTGGCCCATTGCACATCAAAACAGAACCAGAGGAGCACAGAGAACCTCTGCAAAAACACAAATACAGCAATAGGGGGTAAACATTGAAAGGACAAAAGCAGGAGACATCAGACAGAGACCAGAGCACTTCACTGTGCACTGGCACAGACTGCCCAGAGAAGTTGTGGAGTTTCCCTCACTGGAGATATTCAAGAACCACCCAGACACAATCCTGTGCCTGTGCTCTGGGCTGACCCTTCCTGAGTAGGGAGGTTGGACCAGATGAGCCACTCTGGTCCCTCCCAGCCTGACCCACTCTGAGATACAGGAGATAATGCCAGGACAGAGAAAACACCAAAGCAGGGGAAGAGAGAAACAAAAATGGTGCTGGGGCAGGAGAAATGCTGAGGCAAAGCTGCTCCCCAAGCACAGGCAAAGAGACTTGGGAGGAGGAACAAGTCCAAAGGACTGTGGGCAGCAGAGCAACCCCTGTGGAAACTCCTGAGTAAGGAAAAAGGAGCAGCACAACGAAAGGAGCAGCAGTGTCCTGGTACCAGCGTCCTGCCCCAGCCACACCTCACCAGATAATGATGAGTGCCATGGACTGGAGACCAGCAAGGAGAAGGGTCCAGAGAGAACATGAGGTGTGCTTCTCTGAGCATGTGTTTGCTTCCTTTTGTCTTCAAATCACCAATCAGAACTTCGTTAATTGTGAGAAAATGAAATTAATTGACCTTCCCTTTTTTAAAGCTGGGGTTTTTTGGCTCCCACCACTCACTGTTTCAGTTGGAGGAAGAGCTTCCTCTACCTTACCTGAACCCATGAACTCTCTGGTCTCAAACGTAATGACTAAACCCCCTAAGCCCTTCCCTCCTGTGAGATCAATAGCAAAAGTTCTCCCATTTCTCGCTATAAAATATCTGCCATCCTATCTTCAGAGAGCTGGCTCCTACACACAGCTGGGATTCAAGGAATGTATGGAATTCCACTACTGGGAAATATGGGAAGTGGTCAGGCATGGCAGGACTGCACACTGAGCTTGCCCAACTCTTTGGATATGAATATTTGTACCCTCACATGAACTAAGTGCTATTAAAATTTAAAAAAAAAATCTCCAGTAAACATGCAGTGCCTAAGCTGGCATCTCCTTGTTTATTTTTGCTTCTCTCAGTATCAATGCTGCACACCAGAACTGCAATTTGAAACCTAATACTAAAAATAAATTTAGAAAGAGAAAGTACAGGAAAGCAATGCTGTAAATGTGCCAATAGAAACATAATTCCTTTACAATTTCACTGCCTTTTAAAAGTAATGTTTATAAGATAATCACATAGCACTGGATTATTGTTTTTTGTACAAGTAGAAGTAATGAAATCCCAACACTCAGATTGCCTTGTCAAAGCTGTGAAACAAGGTAAAAGAAACTCTGCTCCAAAGACTTCTAATTCAAATAATCAAGGCAGACAAGAGGAATGTTCTTATCCTCATTTTACAGATTAACACAAGGAGAGATCAAATTACCTCCTCAAGGTCACCTTAAGAGCCTCTAACACAAAACTGTTCTATTGTTTAGTACTTTAACTACAAGTGTATTTTTTTTACATCTGCTACTATGCATATTTATAAAAGGCCTTTTCTGTGGTTTGTACAAGGCAGCACATGCCCTTAAAAAAAAATTAAAAAAAAAAAAAAAGGCTTGAATGCCCAGCCCCAAAAGCAAACTGCTAAGCAGAACCAAATTTGAAACTAAGTAAACTGAAGCAAAAAGAAAGATTGCATAATCTTGTCATGTGCTCCAAAAGCAACAAACTTTCCTCGGTCACCTGGGGCTAAAGAGTTCCAAAGCCATGAGTTCAAATCAAGACTATATTTCATCAACGACCATGACACTGAGACAGTGCTAGGGCCCAAATCCCATTACTCAACATTTTCCTGATTAACACAGGAATAAATGCTGAGACTACAAATACACGGAGCCATGGTGAGACAAAGCTCCCAAGAGAGAACACATTTAAATTAGCAGACAGGTAACATTTGCATACTCTCCAAGGGAAGTCCCATCTAAAGCAGTTACATCACAAACACAGAGAAAAACTAAAAGCTCCTTTGGGGGCTCCCAGCTCTTGGGATTGGCAAATGGAAGAGAAGAAGGTTGGAGCTACTGCAAGCATAAAACCAGTCCTCTTGGTCAGAACCTGAAGGGGTATCATGCTTTATCAAAAGTATGAAGAAAAAACAACAGAGAACAAAATCTGTCTGCAAGACCAAACCAGACCATGGCCGAATGATACAGCAAATATGGTACCATTCTGGTGACCTGCACCCTCTGTGTCCTGTTTCCTGGGAAAGCCTGCACCAGTGAACATGTACAGAGAAGTTGTGAGGACATGGAAACATGATCAAGCTCACTGCAGCTTGGAACCCAGTAGGTGCCAGCACCTTCCCTTCCGCAGAATCAGTTTGTGAAGAACAGAAATCAATAAGTCTCTGCGCCTGCTTCTTTAAATCTAAAAATCTTCAACCCTTCATATTTTCTCCTTTTATCCTTCCAAGCATGCAGAAGCATGGCATGAACAGCTGCTAATCCACTTTCATAGGTTTGCCCATGGATGATCCTGGCCAAGATTTCATCAGGTACCTGATCACCAGCTTACCATCAGGTAAGCTGATTACCAATACGCTTTCACAGACTAGCACTTGAATGCCAGGGCTGCCTTCTCACCAACTGCTCAAGAAATCAAGAATCAGGCTAAATCTTCAGTTTATGTGAGCTAATGGGGATAGAAATGAAGCTACAACACTTGTATCACACAGAAACCTAGTTAGCAGGCTCCCAAGCCCCACACTGATCTCAACATAGAAGCAACAAGAATGCAAGAATTATTCAATATGGGCTTTAAATTGCCAGAGAGAATTAATAACAAGACACACTTATGCACATGTAAACTTTCCTTCTGTTAAAAGATAAGAGAGAAAGTTGCCCTTGGATGCAGCACAGTGATAATAATTTAGCTGAGTAACTAGATAATAAGGGCTCATAATTGGAAATAGATAAGTACACAGAGACATGAAAACGTGGTCTCAGTCAGACATAATTTAGGAAGCGCCGTTTGGTGTCAGCAGAAAACACCCTGGCCTCAGGATTTTTTTTTGTGTATGAACTTACCAGGCAGACACTGAAATCATTCCACAATATGAGCATAATGAAGCATGCTAATTTGCTAAAAACTGTTACCAACCAGTTTGCAATTCAGTGGATTGGCATTATATTTTTCTAGCTGAAACCAGCCCTTCCAGCGCCTACTTCACATGTCTGTGAGATGACACTGGACTGAGCTGCATTTCCAGCCAGTCCAAACCCCAGTTCCAGCACTGGCTGGAAGGGAGGGGACCAGCTGTATTGCTGCACTTTGCAAGAGTACCACTGTACAGAGTGACATTTACAGCAATAAATCCTGACCTTCTGACTGAAGCAGAGGAGAAAATAAAAGAAGAAACAGCCAAAACAAAAACCTAAAGAAACAAACAAAGTAACCAAAACACCCCACCAAAAGACAGGAAAAAGAAAATTGAGGCAGAAACAAAAGAGTTTTAAAAATTGTTGGGGAAATTATTTGAAAGTAATAATGTATAAAATCAAAATATTTAAAAGTTACCATCCTTTCTCCCACTGCAGCCATGAGATATGAAACATCAGTAAATGCACTCCAAAATTAAAGACAGCATTTAGTTATTTTAGTCCATTATCTCTGGGAACAGGAAAAAATCTTTACATCCAACATAAATATAAATAGCCATTTTTAATAATGCATTAAACTTGTGGGGAGAGGGAAAGGAAACAATTTAAACAGAAGTCTTTTTCAGATTTTCAACTGTTTATTGTCAACTTCTCCTGCTATTCTATGAAGCTTTTTTCCTCCCATTTTTTATAAAAATGACAGGCTTGTTTTAATTTCTTTGCAGGTAAATAACAACTTTCTTTGTGCAGGATACTAAAACTGAATTTACAGAGTATTCCTCAGGTACAACCCCACATAACACAGGAAATCCAACCAAGTGAACATCACCTGGGGGAGGGGACAGAAACATATAAAACCTGAATGCTACACATATTTTATGTACACTTCAATAAAACCAGTAGCCCTGTCTTAAAATGCATCTTACAAAACAAGAAAGAAGATGAACTGAAGGACAATACACTTATTTTTCTGAAAAGATGACTGATATGGTTCATTCAAATAATTCTGAAACCTGCACTTTCCAGGATTTGGGGTGAAATTCCTATTTAAACCATCCCTGGTATAGCTACTGACAGGGGTAGCAGGTCATCAGCTCATGACTGACATTATAGAAGTAATCCTGTAAATCTGAAATAAGGGATCCCAAAGCTATTAAGTAGTCAATAAAATTTATGCTGGGTCAAGGCTTTCATCAACAAAAATATCAACAGACTGGATAATGGTTATTACTACAATCCTCCTGACATGTATGACACACTGTGGCAGGCATTGGTCATACATGAAGCATTTGTCCTGCTCTCCTCAGTCCAAGCATCTGTGAAGCTAATTCCACTCACTTTGTATTTACAAAATTTTAAAAAGTCTTAGCACAGGTGTTCAAAGCTGCAAAACTGCACACTCTTACTCAACTTTACTCCTTCTTATTTCTATTTCTTCCCTATTTTAATTTCTCCCACAGAATCCTCAAATACAGACTCTCCTCTTCACAGAAGAGACTGAGTCTGAATCTGTCTGTGATAATGTAATGCCCCCAAACCACATCCAGTACACTGAAATACAACTCACAACATGTCTCACATCTTCACAATACAATAAATGACACAGACCAGTATTACTGCAAGGAAACACCCCACAACCATTTCTAAATTCTTTAAACTAGCAAATTCTTCTGTAGGACGTACTTTTAGGTAACTGAAATTTATATCGAATTTACTGCTGCAAAATTTGAGCATTTTGCAAAATCCCATATAATCCATTTATCCATTAAAATTTAAAACATATCCTCCCAAGTCCACATTTTAATATACCAGTGTTTATCTTTAAAATATATCAATGTTTATCTTTAAAATTTTAAACTAGCTTCTGCAGTGGTCAAAGCTACTTGAACTGTGGCAAATACAGGTAAAGAACTGTCAACTTGAGTTAAATCACAGGAAAAAGCCCCAAACAAAAATGTACACACAGAAAGGACCCTGCTGTGCAGACACACTAAATTAGATGTGTTCCAGATTCTACCCTTATTAAAGCAGGTACAATGATAATCAATGCAATCCACTGCAGGGCTTCACACAGCATTTTTATAGACAGGAAAACAACAACTGCCAATCACAGCATGCTCATCTTAAATGTGAAGGTTTAAACCTCAGGTGACTGTGGCTGGCACATTAGGTTTCAGCTCCAGTCTATCAATAAACATAATTACCTTTTTCTTTCACCATGGCAAACAATTTTTTTCTTCGTAGTGGAAGCAGCAAGAATTAGCTGAAGTAATTTAAACACAATCTCTTTTCCAGCAGTGTTTGGCTGAGATGGAATTAAAAAATTAAAATAATAAAAAAAAAAAGAAAAAAAGAAAAAAGGTAGCTTATTCCAGATAATGATCTCCCCTGGTCAGATTTCCCACAAGGTCTGATCAGGTCCGATTGCTCATCACTCTCTTTCCTTCTCGTTTCTCTTGTCTTTTCCCCCTGTGCTCTTTTCCTGTGGCTAATGGCAGCTCATCCCTGCCCGTGGATCCTGCCCCTTGTGTTGGAAGCAGCGGCTCCAGCTGCCGCTGGGAACAAATGCAGGATTCCAGTCCCTCATTTGCAGCCCCTGACACCACCTTGCATTCCTCTGCCCTCGCACAGCCCAGCTGAAATGTGCTCCGGGATGACTGGCAAGAGGCTGCCAGGGAGATGGGAGGGAGGGCAGGAGAGCTGTTCCAATGCACACACAAAGATAAAGTGCTATTTATGAGTTTCCTATTATTTTATTTACTCAAACTGAGCCAGGATCAAGCGGGGAAACAAAGATGAGCACAGGCAATGCTGAGGCAGGCTGCAGCATTGTGGCTTTTCCATGGTGAGCAGTTTATCCACTCCTGGATTTAGCTTTAAAGCAATTACTAGAGCACAAAACATGCTAATAAATGGTCTCTCATTGCCTACTGACCATAGAACAGATTAGAGTAACATACAGCCTGTGCAAGATAGGAATACCTATCTATTCTCTACTTCAAACAACAATAAAAACAATAAAAATGAGAACTATCAGTGGTCAGTGAGCACCTGGGTTCTGAAGCCAGGCAGTGCTATACAAATGTTTGCTGTGGGTCAAAGTGCTGTATTCTGAAATAGCAGAAAATGGTAAACAATGGCTCCTCCTGTTATTCCTTTGCAGATGACAGACAGGTGCTCATGGAGCTAAGACAGAAGTGTACTGAAACAGCATTTTGAGCAGGGAATTTCACTCCCCAACACATCCCCAACAAGAAAAAGCACCAGTGTGGTATCTGGGCATCAAACTGACCTTCCAATGTATGGTTTTCCAGGCACTAAACTCTACTGAGAAAGGACTGGGCAGTAAACTGATGCTGATAAACAAACCAACCAACCCTTTAGAATATTGTCAACTGTGATCTTCATGTACTAAGGTTCTGCTTTCTATTAAAAGGCGCAGGTCAGAGTCAAGGGAAACAAAGCTTTTCTTTCACAAGCAAACTTTTATTCACAGTTATCAAGAAAAGACTGGAAATAAGACTAATCAAAATCCTGAATACTCCTTAAAAGCCATTTGTATTTTTAAAATGCATATATACTGACAGCACCAAGATTTTGGAGAGCCTCTATCACTGCTACTATTATTTAGTTCCTCATTTTAGCTAGCTACCAATGACCTTCTCAAAATAAACCTATGTCATTCATGCCTTTGCCTAGAGAGTAAATTTTATATTTGTGGTTTAAAGGCAGAGAAAATAGCAAATGGAAATGAACCAGCTTGTCAAAGACAGAGATGATCTCAGTAGCAGAGAACTGGGTCAAATATAAAGATAATCTGGGCTAAATTATGCACAGATTCATTGAGCAAAAGCTTCAACTTGACCACAGCTCAGTGCAAAATATGCTTTATGTTACATGATAGAAGTGAAATTACATTCATACTGCACCCTACATTTACACTGCTCACACCTCCACAAGGGAATTCCTTCTCCATGCTACTCTACGTAGGGAGAGAGATATTAATGTAAAGAAACAAGCTGTAGGCATCAGCCAGACAGAGCAGCAGATGGCTGATACCTGCTGGAAAAAATCAGACCACGCACACAGCATTAAAAATATTTGCAGAAAATAAATTTTAGATGTTTTGTATAAATGCCACCCAGAACAACAGAAATAAATTAAACAAGCCAGCCTGCCTCACCCAGAGTGAGATTCTTTAATAAATAAATCACTAAGAAAGGGGTGGGGAGAGAGAGAGAGAAAGAGCCAGAGATGTAGGCACATGCATGGAAAAAATAGTTATTCTATTCTAACAAATCTAGGCTGGCTTTCTATTGTTAGCAGTCCAACGTGTAAGAGCAGCACAGCACAGGCAGTCTGACATTCTTGCTTCTATGACTCAGTGTGTTACTATTAATAGCATTTGAGGCTCAAGTGGGGAGCTGGGCTGAACCCCACCAACAGGGAGGCACAAGCCATTATGTCACATTTCTGACACATCGGAGATGTCAGGTTGTAACTCAACCTGGCCGTGTTCTTTTTCAAGCTGTATTTTGTAAACAGTTGGGGGAGAGCCTCCTGAAAGGGGCACATCTGACCTTCATTCATAAATATTTGAATTGATGTGCAGAGCACAGCCTATGGACACACATCCATGGATGCTGTTAACCCCTTCCTGGGATCCTCAGACACCCTCAAAAGGCTTGCAGTGATGATCACTCATTTTTTTTGTTGTTCCAGAAAGCTGCTGACACAGAAGCTGCTTGTTGGTATGTGGACTTTCTGTTCCCCGAGTACATTCCTCCATTTTTCACATGTGCTAGAGATTAGCACTGCTGCCTCTCACATCGCTCAGCCACCAGAGCTGCAGTGGTAGACTACAGCAGCATGCACATAAAATGTAATTTTAAAATACAGGCTGCAGTAAATTATGCTGGAGATTTAGGAGTAAAATGCAATCTACTCCAGAGTAAAGACATATGAAGAGCAGAGGTTAATATTGCAAATAAAATCTCCTTACACCCGGATGGTCTTTGGTTTTAATCTTGTTGTTCTAAGTCAAGGCTAAAATTTTCACCCTGCCGTACAACTCAGAATCAATTCAGATATCCTAAACTAGAGATGAAAGAGGAATAGATAGCATTCTAGAAACAATGCCTTGGCACTTATTGTTATTTAGGACTACCTATTTTAAAGGAAAGCAAAATAACTCTTTTTCTTTAAATACCTTTTGCACTGTATAAACTAAATAAAGTCTTCCTTGAACACAGTGTGGGTGGAAGAGTCATTACAGCTAAACAACACGCTCATGTTGCTGCTATCTTCTGGTGAAAAATATCTTGTGCATTCAGCAAGAGGCATGGGAGCCATACTGAGATCGCTCCACAAGGGCAAAGAGTTAAACCAGTTTGTTTTGCTATTTCTTGTACCTTGATAATATTGAAAAAGCATGAGTAAGATACTAAGTAGTTTAGCTGTGATTTAAGGTTTGTTATTCTCATTTTAAAAGCTGGTGTTCATATTTTTATCTTGCACTCATTCTTCACAGATGAGATCATGGCTTAGATGTATCAGCACACAGTTTTTTTATAGTTTCTTCAAAACTGAACTGATATCTATTGTTCATAAAGAAACGAGGGGAAAAGACAGGTAGAAAACAGAAAAAGAAAGGGGAGAAGTTATCCCACTAAATAATATCCAGGAAAATACAGTCTGTTTAATGTCCTTCCAGCAAAAAGCCTGGAACAAAGTTTTGAAAAGAAAGGCTGCCCCAAGCTTCCACTGATTTACCACTGTCCAACCCAGGTCAATTGAGAGACATCACTTCTGTGAAGTCTCAATTACAGCATTTTGGGTTTTTTTCAAAATTACACCCCAGGAAAACACTGCTTTTGACTTGAGCCTTGGAGAAGGCTTCCAAATTTAAGTGACAGAGTTAGAGTCACAGGTGTGTAGGTAGTATAGAAGTGTGGGATTTCACATGGTGAAGAGTTTTGAATTTAGAGTTTTTAGAATATAGTAACAAGACAAAGGCTCTTGAGTGTTGTCTCTTTCTTTGCTCTTCTTTCTTCTTCTTCCTAGTTTTGGGTAGTAGTTTTTGGTTAGATAGTTAGTGCTGCACTGCAAGTCATGGGTGTTTGATTATTATGTCAAAAGTATAAATAATACAGGTGTTAGCTCTTTATTGACCTGTTTAACTTTAAAAGACCTTATAACTAGCTAAATTCATCTCCATTTTGCTCACTTTTAGCTGGTAGCTAGAAGTGTTGCAAAACACTCTGTACTATAAATAAGACTTAATAAACAACCAAGATCGAACACGAGAAATTAATCTCCTTGGTGTTTTTAATCCTAATTCTAATTAAAAACAAAACAAAACAAAACAAAACAAAAAAAAGACAAGCCACTAATTAAGTAGTGCAACTAACCCCATTACATGCAAAGATCCACCACAGAGAAATATGGTTCTTTCCCAGCACATATTAAGGTCCTGCCATCCTACACCTGGGGATCACATTGTCCCTATTGATAGAATTGATCTTCAAGCAAATAATGCCTGAGGTCTGGATTCTAACCCCTGCCTTTCTGCTGTGCTGGGCTTTTCCCAGCATCTGTGTCGTGACATTTTCAACAAAATCAGTCTGTAATGTTGGTGTTTAAAATCACATGCCATCTTTCTTTCAGAGTAAAAAAAATTAAAATTCAGCAAATACATCAATCATTTGATTCAGTAAAATGCTTAGTGTAGTCATTCTTATCTGCCAGGATTTGGGGGTTTAGATTTGGTGCTTTTTTAGAAATATAATAATTTCACATTCTTTTAAGTCAGACTCCTCGGGAATAAAAAAATTTGTGAGGTTTTGATCTATTAAGACATCTGGATCTCTTAAACCAAAATCTGATTTTCTGAGATTCTTGAAAGCAGGATTTTCTTAGTATGCTGTTATTCAGTAGAACAGTAATAGTCTTCAAAATAGAGAGTAAGACTAAACTCTAATCTGCTGAAAAACAAAATAAGAAACTAGTACATTTGGCTTTGTTCTAAATATTAAGAAGCTTAACACACACACTTGTGTAAAAAAGCACCTGCAACTGTCAGATTATCTTTAGACACAGAGAAAAGGTGGTTATATTATACTGCTTTGCCAGGATATACAATATAATATACTCCAAAAATATAGAAGCTTACTAATGGGTAAATCTTCTGGCTGCAGTTATGTACAAACATTTATTTCTGAAACACACATTTATGTTATTGATGTAACAACTGGCTTCCAAACAGCTTATGCTATTGCTAATCCTTAGAAAGGAGATCATGCTTTCTTGACACCTATGTGACCTTTACAGTAAAGGATACACACAGTGTACAGTACATGCACACATAGTTGGCACTAAATTGAGATGTGGTACAGAAATATGAGTACAGACAGTGGATTAAACTTTGTATTCTTTTAAAACTACCAGATAAAACCATCATTATTCACCTGCTATAAACTGAATTTATTGAGCTAATTCATTAACACAATCAACACTGGCGCTTAATAAAACATAATATGACAGTCACCACAGTTCATGCTGAAAACTGCACGCAGGCAGGAATCCCCAACAGGAAAGCACACATGCAAGTGTCATCTTTTACTGTGCATGCCCAAGGTTAAGGAGATTTGATATTGAAAATCCACTTCAGAATTGGATTAACTGTGCAGAATAAACCCCACAGCCTGTCTTGGGAGTTTTTGGCTCAGTGAAATCAGCAGGAATGCTGTAAAGACTCTCTGGTCTAAAGAACTTCTCCCTGAGAGCTCCACACAACACCAGATTGAAGCAGCTTCCTGCCAATCTTTTAATTTGCAGAATAATGCAACGAAATCTTTGTTTTGCAGTGCTGAGAGATGTGACAGTCTCTCCACTAAGCACTAACCTTTAGTGTGTGTCTCAACAATGCAACATCCAGCAAAGCATCCACAAGTCCATGGTGCCTGGAGATGAGACAACCCACCATGTGGGCATTGGATACAAACCACCCCCAGATCAAGTTGCACTATTTAATTGTCACTGTGCCAAATGAAAATTCCTCCTCTTCTGATTCCACACTAAACTATAAATAGGACACTCAGAAGAGGCACCTAAATCTGCCCTACAAATGTATCTCTCCCAACAAGTATTTGCAAGTCCAGTGTTGTATCAAAGGAACCACAGAGGACCTTGAAGAAAGCTAAAAAGATGCTTCATACAATTTGGGTACGTAGTGTAATATTAATATTTCAAACTAGATTTTACAGCAAATAGTTTTTTGTCACCTTACTCCAGTTTCTGGATTTTTTCTATTTGTGGCTGTGATTTTATCTGCTAGCCAGGGACGTCACTTGTTTCAGCATGGAAAAACCTTTGCATATTCAAAAATTTCTCTTAAATTATTTACTGCCATTTCAACAGTAGGATCATCATAAAAGCATTAAGCAGACATGCAGCAAATTGAGAGTAGGCATAACTGATTCCAACTTCTGCACCAACTGGAATTTCTAAAAGGTAACAATAAAAGCTGTTTTGTTGCTGCTCCATAGGAAAGAGACACATATTTTAAAGAAGTGTTTGCCAACTTTAAAAATAAACAATATGGTATATCTTCTGTACTGGTGTATACTGACTGATAAGCTAATTTGGTTTGTGTTTTTTGCATTTTACAGTTTAATGTTTCTATGTTTTACATTGAAAGCTGCACAGGCAGCTGCACCATCTAATTTACATGGTAAGAAACTAACAATGAGCATCCCTTAGCACCACATTTCTGCATCCCACCATAAAGATTCACTCTTTAAAGGAAATAAGCCAAAAAATCAAAAGCAGGATAATGCAAAGACTGTAATCACAATCAATCACAATCATCCATTCTAACATTGTCTTCTTTCCCTCTCAGCTGCCCTGTGTCTGCATGACCTGGGTGAAGAACACTCCCGATTCCCTTTTCTCCTTTCTCCTCCCATTAACTATTTCACCACAGAGATTTTCCAAGTGTCTCAAACTAAGAGCCACTTCTAAGGTCCCTTTTGTATACAAAAGTCTACCTAGTGACACCCCTCCTCACAGGCATAAAGGAGATGAAGAAGCCAACAACAACAATAGTATTCATCTTTTGTGCATGAGGGATGTATGGGAGTGGATGAAATAGTGAAGCTGGATATCAAACCCCTCTCTAAGTCCTATTCCATTCCCTCCATGCTGCAAGGTCAAAGTTGCAATGAGTGAGAGTGGCCATTTCCTCTGTCCTTCTCTCTGCTCAGAAATTTTCCCACCATTTCACCTGTTGGATAAGCAGAGCAAGCCAAGGAACAGCTTTCAGATGAGAAGAAACAGCAATTTCTACTTCTCTTTTTCCCATCCCAGTGCCACCAGTTTTTTACCCAGTCAGAAAGCCCAGAGCTCCTTCAGCTGGGAAGCAGCTTCCATTTCAGATTTACCTGGATCTGTGCTGCCTGCAAGAGGTTGTGCTGGCTCTGAGCACCCCAGAGCACAGGAGGAGGGACCCCTCTCGTGCCCCTTGCAGCTCTGGAGGGGAGAGCTGCTGTCCTGATGCAACCCTGCCCAGGAAGGGGCTGGCTTGTCTCTCTGGCTTGTTTGATTCAAATACCAAGGTTATGCAACTGCAGATGACGGACACAAGAGAGGAAGTCTCCATCAGATACAGAACAAAAGCAGGACTGACTCCCTGTAAACAACACTGGGGGCAAGTAGCCAAAATGTGCCCTTTGCAGCCAGAGCACCCGTTGGCATCGTGGAGTTACAGAGCAGGGGAGATCTTTGCCTCAATTTCACTGAACAATCTCCACACTGCTGCTATTGCCTACTGATATACCATAGAGGAAACCACAATACTTTCATTATTTCTTTGAGTTTACAGCTGATTTAGCTCATCTTCCTTGTTAGCCTCTACTAACAGTAGGAACTACAATTTTGTTGTTGTTTATTGGATTACAGTTAACAAAGAATTTAGGAGAAGGAGCTGTGAACCCTACAGAGTGGAATTCAGTTGCTCTAAATGATGCAACCTTAATGCAGATTAATGCTAAACCACTGATTTACTACTAAACCAATTAGCTTAGATTGATCCAAACATTGAAAACCACTTGCCAGAATTCTGAAACAGGAAGCCAAGGGCTACAAAGCCATTAATTGTTCTAATACTTTGAGTAAAAATATGTCAGTGACTAAATTGCCGTTGAGATATTGAAAATGGGCAATGGACGTAGAACTGATAATAACTCATTACTTCTTCGTTTCACACTTTATTAAAAACCAAAAAGTCAAGCTAACTTCATACTTTGAGAAATGAAGATTATGAAGAGTTAGCACAGATGGAGTTTCAGCTATATTTCTTACTCAACACGAAACCACTACTCAGTATTTTTCACAAGGATACCTCTCTGTGCTTCTCAGGACAATGCAGAACACATCTCCATTTGAGAATCCCTTACTCAGCTGAAGATTATCTAAATCCCTCAATTATCACCACTCTTCTAGACTGAGCAAACCTAATTCCATTAATCTTTTCTCATAAATCTTTTTTCCTAATACCATTCCCACCGCTTTCCACTAATTTTCCTCATGATTTATCAGTATATTTCAAAAATACAGTGTCCAAACCAAGGCAGCATCCAGCAGAGTCCTCTTCAGTAACAGGAACAGAGAAAAATTATCCAACTGCTGTATGTATCTCCTGCTAACAAATCCCAGAAAAAGAATGGCAGCATTATTATACAGTCAATCTATATTTACCATAGATTACACTTATATTAACTGTACATTACAGTTAATATGTATTACGGTATCATTATTCTCTGTGTGCTTTTCAGGATCAGTGTGTATTAGCTCCCACTTCCTATCTGTGCAAGTCCACACTTTACACTTCTAGACACTGAAATTCAACTGTAAAATTTGAAACCATATAGCTGGCTTATCACGACTATTCTGAATTACGACATTGTCCTGCAGAAGAATTAAATAATGTTTCTAATCTTGGATTACCACCAATTTTAAAAGCATTCTCCCTATTAAATCATTAAAAAAATATACAGGCACTGAGGCTAGGAGAGATTGTTCACTTGAAGGAATCAATTTGAAAAGGTATCAAAAAGAAGATTTACCTTATCTGAAGGACTGGAGCAATCTGATCAGCACCTCTCAACATCTAAGGAATACCAGCTACTACAATTCCAACAGAACCTGGATTTTCTTCTCTCCTGTCACTGCTTGCCACTCTTGAGATTGCTTAGGATTTGAGATTGTCCAAGACTTGACAGGGACACCTGACAAGTTCACACAGAACCATAAAAATCATATGGCCATAGGTCACATCAAGGATCCATTCTGTGGGGAGCTACTAGGAACACCATTAGCAGCTAAAACCCAAGATTAAAACAGGAATTCTGAATTCTCTTTTTTTCCATTTTTCCTTCTTTCCTTCCAAGGGATTGGTGTTAAACCTACTGCAGCCTTCAGGCTGATCTTGGGCACTCCTTGGTACTACGAATGGAAAATGGCAATGAGATATAAAGAGTTTGTTTCCCTAACTGAGGGCTCTACTTTCTTGCCATAGCACAGCAAGAAAACCTTACTAATGCAAAGAAGCTGATGTGTAGGAACTCAGATGTAAAACAAATGGCAAAGGTTCAATTTTTATACTACAGTTTTTATTTTTTATTTTACAACTGAGCTTTTAATTTCAAATCTTCAAAGCCCATTCCTCTTGAGAACACTCCACCTCTGTGTCTTCCTTCACATCACCATGTTGACATACAGCCCAGAACCCCATTTCTCATAGGATAAAAGTGAACAGACTATTTCAGTTGGAAGGAACCTACAATTAATTATCTAATCCACACTCAGGGTTGCCCAAGCTATTAAGGGCTCTGTCCATGTCTCAAACACTGACAGGCTTTGGGGGTTGACCATCTCCCTAGGAAGCTCAGTGTTTGACCATGCTTTACTAAAGAAATTCTTCCTAATGTCCAATCTAAACCTTCCCTGGCACAGCTTTGAACCATTTCCATTTCCACTCATTCTGCTGAACCCACACCAGTGGCCCCAGTCCTTTGATCCAGCCTGTCCAGACCCCTCTGCAGAGCCTCCCTGCCCTCCAGCACAGCAGCACTCCCACCCAGCTTGGTGTTGTCAGTGAACTGATTGAGGGTGCACTCACTCCTCTCATCCAGATCATCAGTAAAGTTATTAGAAAGGCCTGGGCTCAGTACTGAGTCCTTGGGAACACCACTGGTGACTCGAGTCCATTCTCCACCACTGGTTAGTCTCAGCCACCCAGCCAGTTCTTTGACACAGAGAAGACTAAATGGGATCTTGGTGCTTCATAAATTTTCCTCCACCAGTCCAATTTACTTCCTGTCTCATCACTGGACTGTTTTCACTCTCCCTACATTTCCCCCCATGTCTTTCTCATCCTCCTTAAATTGCTTCTGTCTTCCTTTACACTGAGCTGATGCAGCAGAAGCAGCCATTCCCAGAAGCAATGCTTTAAATAAAGATGGTTACATAAAGAGGTGCTAACCTCATACAAGAGGTCAGTTAGGTAATGTGGAGTGTATCTGCTGTCCCTCAGGTGTGCACTGGCACAGCCAGAGTGACCACTTTGCAAGGCTGCCCAAGGTGTCATTGGTACAAGTGACAGGGACAGTATCTTATATGAGAAGCAACATCCCACAGTTCCAAGACCATTTTCTCTTCCAAATTCCAGTGCTCTTTTGCAACCAGCTTTCAGGTTTTGCTAATAATCAGAATCAGACATATTCCCACAGACAGAATCAAAACCATGTGCTGAACCAGGCCTTTAGGGTAAGGCAGATTTTGTTGCAGCAAACCAACTGCTGGCATTACCATGATTACCACGACTGGCAATCTCTCTCACAGGAATCATCCTTGTACCTCCCCTGGACACAGAAGGGAAGGCAGCTCATGATTCCCTGGCCAATTGAACTCAAGAGAAATGCAGAATGAAGGTCCTTTCAGGGATTCAAGGCCACTTTTGAAGTCCTTTTTTCACATTTTCTTCAAGTTTTAACCATCAGTATGATGCCACCATTTAATTTTGTGAGACCTCCCACATTCCCATTATGAAGGGGATGGAACTTCAGGATGCAAGTGCTAAGTGAGAGCAAATCATGGGTTAAATGGATGATACTCCAAAGGCTCACCTCCTGAATACTGAACAACTCTGCACCTGTTGATAATTCTTGACCTTCCAAAAACCTAAAATATGGGTCTTTCCTGATGTTTATGATTCCATTTATGATCAGCAAGGAAAAGAATTACTAAGTCTCCAAATGCTTTGAACAGTGTAATTTCTAATCTCCGTTTGCAATGCCAAATAGAGACAGCAAACTGTCCTTCAGCAGGGTTTATAAGCTGCTAAATCTTGTAGTACTTGAGGGACCATAATCCCCAAGCAGCACATGGCCTAAGAGACAGACTTATTTATTTTGCATCTTAAAGTCACATACAGCATTTACCCCCAGGGTGTTTTCAAAAGGCATTCCACTGCTTTTATTCTAAATGGGTGAGATTCTGATTCCAGTTATTGTAATTTAAGTAACACTGAGGGTCCAGACACCTTTCAACTTTTCAATTAGCATTATATACAGCACTGGAAAGCAGGACCTCAATTCCCACCCTGCTGAATAGTAGCACCCATACTGGAGGGTGAAAGAAATAATCCATAGTGGTTATTTGCATTATCTATTGCAGCATAATGTAAACAGAACCTGTCCCACTATCTTTGTGATTGCTTACACATGACTGAAGAGCTGCAAAATTGCAGATTTCCAGTCTGATTTAAACCCCTTACAAATTAGAAGACAGCTTCCAGCCTACTATGATGGCAAGAATTGGAATCCTGCACAGATTGATCATATAGCTGGTCACTGTTCATCCAAATAATTTTCAGTTCTCAATTGTGATTTATAAACATGTTGTATGTAGATTTTTTTCTCTAGAATACCAATGGGAAACACTGCAGGGGCTGGCAAGGCAGAATGATATTTGCTTTTTCCCAGCTCACAGCTGTATTAAACATTTGCCCCATGCTTTAGCATCACTTTCATTGAAATGTTACTTTTAAAATAAATGATTACTCAGAAGTAGTAACTATCTGCAACAGCATAGGGGTTTGGGACAGTTTTTCCCCTACAAGGTGAAATTCATTAGGTACAGAGCTGACTAGCAAAAAGCAATTTGCACAGAAGAAAAAGTGCCATATACACCAAAGTAGATCTTTGAAAAGTACTTGCCTACAAAATACAATCACTCAGTATTAAAATTATGAGAAGCTGGACAGAGTGACAAACATACAGCAGCTTTCTTCATCTGCTCAGTACAGACAAAATTTCAACATATAAGGAGTTTGGGTTATCAAAATTGAAGTCCATAAAGCAAGTCCTAGAAGATAAAATCTTTGAAATTTATCTGGAAAAGATTAACATTTATAGCTAATTTCTCATTCACAGACAGGAGTTTACAGAAAACCTTTTTTTTTTTTTTTAATTTGTAATGGACTGTAACAAACCAGCTAAGCTGATGAATTCCAGATATAACTTGTCCCATCACTAATAGTTCTACCAAGGAATAAGCTAATGTTCAATATTAATTGAAACACAAACCAAATTTTAGAAATTACAGGGAGGAACAAAGAGCATTGCTATGACTCTGCATATGCCCACATTATGCTACATAATGAATGCAGTTCTATTCCCCAATTTTTCAAGAGTTATGAAAGAATTAGGAAAATAAATATAAAAGGATAATCAAAGGCATGGACTGGGTCCTGCAGAAAGAGCATTTAAATAAGTTATGAATTCTTATCCAGAAAAAGGAGGCACCTGGATAAAAGATACAACAGAAGCCTAATAAATTCACAGATGACAAGGAGGTGAGCACAGAAAGACTTTTAATCACTTCTTCCAATTCAAGAACGAGGCAGTTACAAATACTCCTTAATAGGTGGAAAGGTGGAAATAGGTAATAGGTGGAAAGCAAGCAGAAGGGAACACAGTTTGCCAAATCCCATAGGAAAGCTCTGAACACACAACTTACAGGATGCTGTGCTTTCTAAAGGTACTTTTCTATCTTAAATACTTCTGTAGATTAAGGCCCCCTTTGTCCCAGGATGGATATATAGAGAGAGTTGTACCTGTATCCACCAACTACTTCGAGATTCTAACTTGCCACTTGATTCTTCTTTCCCTCTGTCAGTGATAAAGTATTTCTCCACACCTGAACACCCTTTCTGTCATACAGTATCTTGCTGCTACACAAAACATAAAGTAAAGCAATTAAGCCTATTTACCAACCAAAAATCAAGACCTGAGGGCAGTCCTCACTTACCCAGATGCTCAGGAGTGTCATACAACTGCTCACACAAGTAGTAGTCATCTGGATTCAAGTAGGGCAGTTGCTTCAGCAAGCTCTGCTTGGGAATGAGATACAAAACCTCTGCAATATCCCCATCCTCAATTATTGACATCCTTCTGACTGAATTTTGAAATTTCACTTTTTCCAGCACCAGTTCTTCACCTGAGCCACACAGCTTCCCAAAGCTTTTTAACATGGGGAAAGATGGCATTTCTATTCAGAAGAAGCTAAGGAAAGCAAGCTGCAGTGCACGCAGTCAGTCTACTACTCACGGCACACTGCCCTTGCCAATCCTTCTCTTTTTCTCTCATCCAGGAAAGGAGATTAAGGAAGATATATTTTTAGTGATTATCTTCAAGAGATTAGAACAGTATGTTTGATCAGGTGATTGCCATCTAAAACTATTGTAATCAGTTGAAACTCATCCCTGCAAATGCAAAAATAAAAAAAAAAAAAAAACAAAAAGAGTATCTGAAAATCAGATTAATATTCAGGACAAGAGAAAGAACATAACTGAGTTACATAAGCAGATTAGTTTAAAATCAAAAAACCTTGCTGTGTCAGAAATCTTATTATAGAAGAATCATCATCATCATCATAAGCTACAAATGCACATCTGTGCATTTAATCTAGCACAGCCCTCTTCCATGCCAGGTCTGGCTGTGTGCTGTGGAGAAAAGGCTGTAGCAAAGGTAGAGCACGTTGGTCCTCCTTTTTTACGAATGCACAAGCGCTGGCTGGCACTGCTTCATAAGCAGATTTCTTCAGAGGAATCCTTTCTGCAGCTTTCACTGCCCATTGCAAACAAAAGCACTTAACTTTCCCCTAACCATTAAGGATTGGTTTGCTTCTGCTCTTCCTCTCCACCTTCCTGTGCAGCTGACAGCAGAGGCTTTGCAGACACTGTGCCAGCCCCTCCTGCTTCACCTACAAGAAGTATTTACATTAATCCAATTCCGGTGACTTGCTAATCTAATCATCTAATGAATATTTCTCCCTGGGTAAAGGCAGAGTTAATCATCAACAGGGCACTGGAAAGTCACAGGAAATTCCAAAGTGAAAGAGACAAAAAAAAATCCCAAACCAACAACATTCATCATCTCTAAGAGAAAGTCACAGGTAGACTCCAGACCTGGACAGGCTCAGAGGCATGCACAGAGACATCTGTGCAACCCAACCAGTGTCTGGCCCAGACTTCCAACTCCCCTTAACACAGAGAAGTGAGCTGCAGCTGCAAAATGACCTGGTGTGATCATTGCACTGCTTCCAGTAAGGCTTTTTTAAATTAGAAGGTGACAAAAACTGTACCAATAGGCTTAACTGAGCACAGTGAGAAACTGTCATTTAATTCTTCCTTAAAACTCAGAGTTCAAGTACTAACTCCAGATGGGGATAGGCTTAGAAGACTGCCTTATTTCCTGTTTCAAAGAGAAGATACCATGTCATAAGTCCAGACTTTGATCATCTGTTATTACACATCTCCTATGAGGTCAATTACTTTATATTTTTCAAGTAGTAGAACTTTTTTATCTCTTGAAAACAAGTGTCCAATCACAGTTCCCCTTTAACAGCCACACTCCTGGGTTTTCTAATCAATGGAGAATACAGCAGGACAAGCCAGAATAAATCTGTACTAATTTCAATGGGGTGATGCTAATTTATATTTGAGGAAGAGATGGCTCAATAAATATAGCAACTCCAGTTCTGCCTTAGAGCATCTTGCATCAGAACAGAGATCTCAGCAAATGGTGTATTTTAAGCATTCCTCCTAGGAAATGAAGCTTTGCAGCAATTTTTCATTCTCTCCCAGATTTCTCAACCTACTGACCTGCACACCACAGCCCCTCAGTGGAAGAGGCAGCTCTGAAAATCCAAAAGCTTCTACCAGTGAGGGTGGATCTCCATTCAGAGCTTAAAGCAGGGGGATGACTCACAGGAGAGGCTGGATGAGTCAACACAAGGATCTCCCAGTCTGACAGTGTCATTTGTTGCTGGATAATCGGGGAAGGATGTCGACATCTGACACGTCAGGGTGGACTTTGCTCTGTGAGGTGAGGCAAACACACATTGCCAGACATCAACTCTGCTGCAGAAGTCAGTCCTCAGAGAGCAGAGAGGTGAGCACTGCAGAAATTCCAACTGTGGCAACATTTGCTAAAGCTTGGCTGCCCAACACCCAGAAGAAAAGTCAGTCCTTACACCAGAGTTTGAACACACTGGTTTAAGGTGAGTCCCCCTTTTCTGCTGTGTCCCTGCTGATTCCAACCTCCAGCTCTGCTCACCAAGACATTCATTACACAGCTCCTGCAGCAAGAACTAAAGCAGTATGACCTATATAACCCCTACAGAAGCACTCAGCCTGTGACCCCTGTAGAAGAGTTTGATGATCTATCCAACAGTGCAGCACAGCCCAGTGTCCTTCCACCACCAAAACACATGGGACTGGTGCAGGATGATGGATCAGGATTTAGTGACCAAAGCATATCACTGCAGAAACATCCTGCTTAATTAAAAATAAGATTTTCCTTCCCCTGAGACAGACTTCTCTGCTGCTGTCCCTTTCCAGCCCTGGCTATTGCTGTCACTGTCTGAGAACTGCACCTTCAAAAACCCCAGGCCAGCTGCTGCTTAATAACACAAAGAAATATGATGCTTTGGATAGTTCATTTTTTTAAAAGTAATCTTAACTATTTTTAAGTTTGTCTTCAAAAGCCTCAAACCTGTCAGTATGTAATATAAAGGGACAAACAGCAGAAATAAAAAAAAGAGTAGGAAGCATCACTGTGGCTTCCTAGTCAGATAAAGAGCTGTTTGCAACACAGCCTTGTGTCCAAGGCAAAGGACAAGGCCTGAACCAGCCTTTTACAGCAGTTACTAAACACTGGGATTTAGCCTCAGTCTGAATCAAAAAGACAATGGTAACCTCCTACCACTTAAGTCAAGACGCAATTTTAAGGGGAAAAGATTGATTTCTTATATTCTTGCTGAGAAGAAAAGGCAGGAATCAGAGGGGCACAACCCTGTCCTTATGTTTGTGAAAGAAAGTCTCAGGAATCCAGGGCACTCAACTCAGAACTAGCATTGAGGAAACAGTCTCAGGATCTGCCAAGAAGTAAAACCTGTTTAAATCACAGCCAACTCAAAGCCATGTCTAATCCAAGGAGTCAGTGCTGGGATCTCGAGCCTTCACAGAGCACAGTGTGAGGTATGGGCACATTCCAGACTGACAGTTTGCACTGGGGGCTGGCTGGATAGGAGACAGCAATTATGCAGAATAGCTACTTTAAATATTTTATCTCACGTCCAACTTTATGAATATTTTATTCATAAATATTTCCAGCTGTCTCAAGACCATTTCTGATTCAATCCCCTCTGAATTCACCACACCAATTGGCTGCCTGGATGATAAAAATACATGCATGTTTCATATGCAAGCAGGAATAGAAGCATTTCTACTAATACTACGAGAACAGAAGAAACAAAAAAACTGACTGCAATCCACATTTAAATTAAAAAACAGAATAGCAAGCAGTGAAAAATCATAAAAACCAGACCAAGGGCTAAATACATAGAAGAGGAAATATCCCTCCATGTTTCAGAGAAACACTGAGGATTAAACTTGCCCTTAAGCAGAAATGTGTAGTGCACACTAATGCTGTCTTAATTTCTTCTGCCATCAGTTAAACTTCTTGCAAATGCATTTCAGTGTGACTTTAGTCTAGCATTGAAAGCAACAAACAGCCCAATCAGAAACCCAAGAACCTGAAGTCAGTCACACTAGCTCAGCAAAAACCTAGCTGCAAAAAATTATTAAAACAAAAATACAGTAAACAAGGTAAAACAAAACTAAATTTTCCTTTTCCCTCATCATACCACTTCAGAAGGTAGATAGCCCAAATAATGTTTCATGCATCTGTCCAAGGCAACAGGATTATCAGGATTACCTTCTCCATATAAGAATTCTCAAAGATATTTAGAGTAAGGAGAGGAAAAATGAGTAAGTACCCCATCTACTTTTATCACGAAATACAGTTACCCAAGCAATAAAATAATTCAACCAGCAAATGACAGCAAAAAAAGAAAAAAAATATCCAACATTCAAATACACACACACAAAAAGAGAAGCAAAACTTCAGTTGTGGTGAAATTATTCCCCACATTCAGCTTTTTCACTTTTGACACCCACTATTTACTTACTCAAGACTACAGGCTGATGTGCAAACACTCAGCTATTTACTGTAAACTTGAGGAAACCCTTCATCCACATAATGAACACCAAAAAAATCCACATGCACATCTTAATTTCTTTACCTAAGTGTCCAAAACAGGCAGTCATCTTCTGGGCATACTGACAGAAGCCCTTCACCCCACAGGGCTCCTCACCCAGGACCTGCTCACTCATGGCTTCAGCAGCAGCTGCCTCTCTCTGCAAAGTCAACCAACTACTGCTTGTTTAAAGCTGATAAGAGAACAGATCTTCCTCTTCCAATTTATCACCATTAATAATTCAGGTACTACATAAAATTTGCTGAGCTTTAAATACCGGTAGTGCAAAAGCTATTTTGTGGCTTTTGAAGTAATCATGTTTTAGTCCTTAAAAAGTAACTCAGCTATTATATTCTAATAGTTTACAGAAATTATTTTCAAATGGAAACAAAATCCATTCCCTTGATGCACAAGAGGAAATTTTGTGGGGATTATGCTCAGGTCAGAGAGACATTTAAATGTTCCCCTAGCTTAAACCCAGAAAGAGAATTACCACCACTACTAAAACGTGTTATTATGTAGTGATCAGTGTTTTCACCAATGACATGGGCAGTGGGATCAAGTGAAATAGGTTGCCCAGAGAGGTGGTGGATGTCCCATCCCTGGAAACATTCAAGGCCAGGCTGGATCAGGCTCTGAGCAACCTGATCTAATGGAAGATGTCCCTGCTCATTGCAGAAGGGTTTGACTAGAGAGCCATTAATGGTTCCCCCAAACCTAACCTGTAGAATTCTGTGATTCCATGATACTCCTGCAAACAGGCATGTCCACTGCTACACCACCACCACTAGCTCATCACATACTACCATGCCCCACTTTGCAGTGCTATACATCTTTCTGGGGACTCAAAACCCCAACAGAGCCCAGGTAAAAACACCACTGGTGTTTTCTGGTGATTTCCAGCACATTACATTTCAGAAGAACTGAGGCACCACAGCCAGGAGCAAGAGGAACAGGGCATTTTCTCAGCTCACTCACTGGAGCATGAGGCCCATCTAATCTTGTTCTTATCCTGGCTGAGGAGAACACCCAAGAGCTGACTCAGCAGTCCTGCTGCCAGACAGCTGCAGTGGCCACACATACCTGCCTCTGTTCTGCTCATCTGAGGAAATCCACTACCAATCACACCAGTGTCAATGACATCTGTCTAGATAAATACTGCAGAATGCCTTTGGCTGTACTCTCTTGATTCAGGTGGTGGCCACCAGTGAAGAACAAGTGTTCCTCACATGCAAATATGCTCCTGGTACGCTACACTTGTTTTCAGTCCATTCATTTAACACTTGCTGCTTCCTCACTGAGACCATATCCACTCATGAAAACACATTTAGGAGAGCTTAAATAAGTACTGCTGATGGCCCTGGTACTACTAAGCAGACACTTCAAAGGGAGATCCACGCTGGTACATCTAGATCCATACTTTATTCAAAACAGATTGAAAAGCCTTATTACTAATATTTAATATTACTTCACCAATATTAATATTTAATATTACTTCAAGAGTTTACTGCCTAGAAAAGCATAAGATACAGTTTTAAAACAGCTATAGGGCTTTGGTATCTTTTATTGTGATAAAGGCTATGAGGTAGGAATTCTACAGTCCACAGGTCTCTACCAAGTTAGTTTACTGGTTTAAACCCACACAAGGTTCTCTAAGGTAAGCTGTACTGTGTGTGGCAGAAGGAACAGAAAGACCACAAAGCCACAAGGCTTCTCTGTACTGGCAGAAAAAAAAAAAAAAAAAAAAAGAAAGAGTGACTAAATGAAAAGGGCTAACTCTGCTTAAAATGGTATCAAAGGTAAAAGGATCTGTGTTATAACTCAGCTGAGTAACACAATTAAGCATGAGTGTCCCATACAGGCTTCTTATCAAGCTGCCACATGACATTTTTATCCACTGCTTTTATAGCTGACCTTTAGGTAATCATTAGCCAAACTCCACCAAACGCCTGTTTCTGCAGCACACACATGCAAATCGAAGAACTTCTATAGAATCTGTCTGGCCCATGAAGTCTGTGAGTGTCTGTGTGAAAGGACAGTACCAAGTTCAACTCGGAATAGTGTGCAGCTACATTTGTGTCTAAAGAGTCAAACTTCTGTTCTTTGAAAAACCACCTGGGGATCTCTCCAGGTGGCACACTGAAAATCAGAACCTGTTTTACATCAACAGCAAGATCTGCATGCACAAGCCATTCTGTTAAACTAACTTGGAAATACAAAAGCAAATGTTATTTTATGTACTGGTTTCTTGGTATTCATTCCAAAACATACATGAAACATCACTTTGCTCTTTATTCTCCCGTTACAATTTGTAACCGAGAAAAAACGCAAGAGAAAACAGAACTGCACTTCTATCTCAGACTTAACTAAGACCACACTGTGACAATTTCCTTTCCCAACTGATGACATTTGCAAAATCTTTCAGCTGAATTAAAGCATTGTGCTCAGCTTCCTGTTATCAACTGTGTATGATAACTTCCATGGCACATGAGCCTTTGGTAACAAAAGCCCAGCTTTGCAGTGCATTGTAACGCTGGGCAGCATAACAGGCTCTTGGGAATGCTTCTCCCTTTGCTCTATGTTCAGAAACTGAATCTGATTTGCTTCCCCCATCCCCAAAAACCCCCAAGTTTATCCTTCAGTGAAGCAGTGAGCAGAAAGATTAAACTAACAAAAATATCTAAACAATATGCTTGAGTTTACATCTAATGATCTTTTTCTTGGACAATGGAGAACAACACCAGCAATCTACCTTCAGTGAAATTATTAGCTGGGCTGAAATAGGACAAAGAAAAATAGTACATAGAAAAAATCAATCATCAAATGAAATTGTTAAATGACATTAGGGAAAAAAGCCCTAATAATGTCAGCTAGTAACATACTGTCTACTACCTCTGGAAGCCTTAACATAGGATTTGGGAAAAATGCTGTCTCTGCACTCCCACAGACTTGCTGTTCATCCCTGAGCCATTCCCTTAATCTCTTTCATTGTATTTCCCCCTATCACTTTCCCCCTCACAAGGGATTTGTAACAATAGGTACATTAAAGACTGAAGTTTTCAGATCCTGTGATAATGGGAACTATAGAAGTACTACAGAGGATAACACTAGGGACTAACTGGTCAGCATTAAAAAAAGAGGTCATGTAAAACATAGCTGAGTGTTTCTCCTTGATCTTCATTACCTTCCAACTTCATTTGTATTTCTCAATGATTTTCCAAAAGATTACATCCCTTATTTAACACTAAAAGTGCTTTCTTTCCACAGAAAACTAAGTTATCAAGAAAGGCAAAGAGTTAATTGTTTTCTCCAGTCTGAAAATTCCATTTTTAGTTATTGACCCCCAAACAAGCAGAATCACTGCTACTGTGACTGCTGTGACTAGAAGAGTTATCAGGTTATGACAATAGGCCTAATTCAACAAAAGGATATTTACCATATTTTATCCCTTCCAATGTTTATTTCAGAATAGTTATGGGGGAAAAAAATCTCTGTTCACATCTATTTTCAGACGTAAAATAACACTGTGTGCATTAATGGATCTGTCTATTGCATTATTAGAAGATGAGGTGGCTCAGCATTTTATTTCCTGGCAGCACAAGGCTAATCTATTGATCTACAATGTCAAGAACACTGCACTATAGATTCTTACACAAACCCAATCCTTTTTACTTACACGTAGAAAAAAAGCCAAGTGTAATTGCTGACAACTGATGCAATTTCTCAGGCAAGACATAGTGAAAGCTATATGAAATATAAATACAAAAACTGCTGCACTCCCAAGACTGTATAATTGACTCAACAACACAATCCAAGTGCCTGCCTATCCCAAAGTTTATAAATAATCCCATGATTTCTGTGGGGTTCAGCTCTATGCTTTAAGTCAAAGAGGTGCCTAAGCCACTCTAGGGAACAATTAGCCAAAAGGATCCTGGCAGAAGCTGGCAGTCCTTCAGATCTTCAGTAGGAAGCTTTTTCCTACTCCTCAGCAATGTTTAGGTGTCTTTTATTTAAACAGAGCAAAGACTTTCAAGATAAATGTAATTCCTTTAATCATACTCTTTTCTTTACTTTTCCTTTCTTGAACTGCGACATTTTTTTTCCAGCTGAGAGAAGAAACTCGTAACATCCTCTTCACAATGTAGACTTCATAGTGACTGAGACAGAAATATGCTGGGAAGCAGAGAGATCAAAGTTGAAACCTCAGAGATCTTTCATTCCTCAGTTTATTTCCTGTACCTTTGTAAAGAGTGATGTGTTACAAGCATGACATCAAAGAAAGCACCACTCCTCTTGTTAGGCATTGAAATAAACTGGATATCATTATATTCTCTTCTGACATGTCACATAATTACAGAAACATACACAGTAACTTTATCCAAATGGTGAATTTGAGTAAAGAATTACACCAGAAGAAAGTCTTCTCTAGACCACTGCAGGGCTTCCTAAACATCTTAGTTTAACTCTACCCATTGTCTCCTAACACTGGATCTTCTGCTGTGGATGTTGCACCAGCACACATGATCATAAGAATTCTCTTGCTGCATCCAACTCCCAATTTCTCCAACATCAAAGCAATTCTCAGAGCATGGCATAACTCTAAAAGGAGAACTCCTGCAGTCACACTGCCCTCTTGTAGTGAAACTCTAAAAGAGTCTTTCTTTGTACTATAAAGACTAACTTAAACCCCTACCAGAAGCCAATAGAAACTGTTTGTCAATGTCCATCACAGCTAAGAATAGGAGGTTACCTTTCTATATAGTGGAAAGTATGGCACTGCTACAGGATGCCAGAAATGACATCAGATCAGTTCATCCACTGCCAACATCCCTCATAAAAGCAGCTTTAAATATGCTGTGTTGGCTAACCTTTGTTTTCTAATTAAATAAATCCTACTGCACTGTTGAACCCTTCCTCTTGTGGTCAGCACTATCTTCTGGTGAAATCAGCTGCACACACACACAAGTGATCAAGAGCTGTGTTAAAACTAAGAAATTGTCAGATAAGCAAAATTATCACTCTGTGAGTAGCTCACTTCTCTCACAGGGATCACATTCTGTGCAGGCAAAACTGAGGCAAGGACACATCTGAAAATACATTGATGGGACAGAAAAAACACTTGGAATTTGTTTCCATTTATTAACAGCAGGAAATTACATATAGCACATGCCAACTAGCATTTGATAAAGAGAGGTTTTAATCCCCTTGGGTATTTTGTAACTACACAAACATTTTGCTTGTATTTTACTGATAGTTTAGTGGAATTCCTCGAACAAGAGCTGTAATCCAGCAGCATCAGGAAAAGCAGCAGCCAGAGAAGCACAGCAAACTTCCAGAGAAACTCTGAAAAGGAGAAACATGCTGTCGATTTGACGACAGGTACAGCTGGATTTGTTCTTTACCAGCGCCACTCAACACAGGACAAGCCATATCTTAGGATATTTCCCTGACATATTCAATGCTGTGAACCTATCAAATCCTTTGAGAGTTATTCAAAGATAGCACTAAATCAAGAGTCTTGATCTTGCAGTGGTAGTGGAGGGTACTCACAATTTAGCAAGCTACAGTTTTGAAAGAGGAAGTCGGAAATAAGGCCTTACAATAGTAGGAAAAATCATTCCAGTGATATCATAAATTACTGGAATGGTGAATGAGTCAAATGGAACACCTAAAAGAATTGAAGACCACTATTTTGACTGATATTTACCATAGTGTCTTTGCAGCAATGATTTACTGCAGTATTTCTTCAGCAAGAATTTCTTGATCTGATCCTTCCACTGCATGACCAAATGCCATAAATTAACAATGGGGGTTTTTTAAGGTCTTATGTGTCATGGGCTACTAAGAAAAGTCGTTTTTCCAGTAGCTGAACTTTTAAACACAGGTGTAGGATTTCAATTAATTTTAAATTAATTGCAACTAGAACTTAATGTAAAGTCAAGATGGCCCTGGCCATCTTTGAGGGAGGAATTCTGCTGCATTCTTAGCCATCACCACAGTCTCTATACTTCCTGGTATTAATAATAAATTATATATTGCATCTAGACAGTTACTTCATGAGATGCCTGCTTCTTCAGTTTCTGTAGAATGTAAATAATTATTAATAGTACATACTAGGAGGGTGGTTGGTTTGGTTTTTTTAAGTGTAAACATTCCCTCAGCCTAGAGCAACTTAAGTTTCCTTTTATTTGTGTTGACGTTACCACTGTGGTATTTGTTTAATACACAGATTTACCACTGACACAAATCAATGGCCGAAAAAAAAATCATTTTTCTGTGCAGTTCAGCTTCAAAATCCCTGCTGGTATTAATACTCTCTAGGAATCTTCAAATTTTAGTCAGAGTTTTGCCCTGGTTTGATGAGAAATAGTTCTGCAATTAAGAATAGCTAAGCAACAACAAAAATAATTAAAGAGAGTAGGCAAACCAGCCAACCTGTCAGGTTGTGTGAATAAAAGCTGATTGATGAGTTACTTCTTTAAGCAGCACTAAGCAAAATTTTCAGATGAATCAGTTAAAACAGGTGCTGATCACAACACTGTTTATGAGTAGAAAACCTTATGTTATAAACATATGTTGTGCATATTTTCAGACTGAAACTAGTTGGCAGCTCCCAGTTATTTCCTTTTTAACTATGAATGAATTAGAAGATAATGCACCATTTTGTAGTGGTTTTCTGGTTGTTATTGAGTTGCCCCCCACCCAATATTTATGCTTTCTTTGAAACCCAGATCTTCATAGCACTGCTCCTGGAGTCAATTAATTGATCCTGAACAAGGAAAAAGTTTCAGTTCTCCTGCTGCTTACTGGGTTATCATCAGAATGAGGTCAAGCCTTCCACCTTGAAACAGACAGCTGACAAAGAGAATTAGGGGATCATTTTTCTGGAATGAGAAAAGCCAGCTCGAGAAACAGATTAAAAATGGAAGCTGAACTAAACAACCTGTTTTCATTACCGACTTTAATGAAATGACAGGCAATTATCTCTCTATATATTAGATTTCAAGACAGCTTGACTCCCCTATTAACGCTAGGGAAGAGAAACTGCAAATACGTACAAAGCAGCAGGGAGAAGGATCAGTTGTCTCCCCTGTGCTTTCTCAGTGTGGCAATCATGATTTTATCCACTAGGACCCAGCAGAGAGAAGAGATTTCCATCCCCACCCACATCACCAACACCAACCAAAGCAGGCAGAGGTGCAAGCAAGGTTTTCCCAGATCTCAGTGTACCTGGTCAGGAAGAAAAAGCCAGAGATTCAGCCTGACCTCACTATAAGGAATCCCCACAGGACCAGGGGACCACATAATCATTTGATTAAATTCACATAATGATGTGGCAGTTTCCCACATCACAGCAAGATCACAGAATCAGAGGAACATTGAATCATTTAGGTTGAATAGAACCTCCAGGATCATGGAGTCCAACTGTAAACTCAGCACTAACCAAGACCCCAAGTGCCCCATCTATGAATATACAGAAAAAGCTGATTTTAACCAAATTCTATTATTGCATTCTACACTGTGGAGATTAGTTTATATTAAAAAAAATAAATAAAAATTGTATTTTTAAAAATTAGGAAACAAATAAGGAAAAGAATTTTGCACATCTAATTCAGCCCACATTGAGATAAAGAACAGAAATAAAAACTGCTATATCTAACCTATCATTAGGTCATGTATTTGGCCTACAAAGATTAACTAGTAATGGGAAAAAAATTGTTGTTACAGTTGGTAGAAAACTTGAGTTGCATTTTTCTGGGGGTTTTTGGGGTTTTTTTTTAAGGTAATGTGACACTTTTCATAGGTGTACACAATTCTTCAATATGTCTATCTATACATTTTTCAATCTCCAGACCCACAGAGGTAGATTATATCTGTTTTTAAGAGACAAATATGGGATTAGACAATGCAAAGAAGAAAACAGAACTTTACTTCTTCCACCTCTAACCCCTGAAATCAAATGGGCACCCCAAGGGTTTATTTATCCTTCCAAGCATAACAGAGAAAGCAACTACCCACACTTGAGTTGCTAAAAAAGCTAAATATATCTTTTTATACTTACACTTCTTGCCCCACCTTTTTCTAGGACTGTGGTATAAAAAACCAGGAATGTTTACTAAGCAAATTAAGAGCTGCATGGCTCTTGGATGCAAAGGGTATTCACTCTGTGTCACACCACCAAAACTGCACTGAATGTGCTTTAGGTGTGCAGGAGAGAAGTGCTTTGAGTCTCACCTGCTACACACGGGCACCCAGTGCTGCACAGCCAGACCTGACCCAGGAAAGGCAGCACACACCAGAAGAGGCACTGAGCAGCCACCCCTGCTGCCTGCTGTGCAGGGACAGCAGCAGTGACAGCTGGCTGCAGGACAGACAAGAACTTGTAGGTGCTCAGTCAGTGGCACACAGATTGCACAAGGCTTCCTGAGGTTAAACACCAAAGAAATCTGCCCTCAAAAGCACCCTAGTACTGACAGGTTATCAGCTTTTCTTTCAAAGCATCAATTAGCAATACTCTGAACTCTTATGCCACCTGCCACTACAGAACTCTAAAACCTCTTTTTGCAGAACTCACCCCACAGCAACAGCATGCTGTCATCATCTTTACCTAGAAGATGGGAAACTTCAAAAGACAGCAGTGAATTATCTCTTACAAAAATACACACAGAGTCAGAGCTGGATAAAGAGCCTGTTTCATTCCACCGAGTTGTGCTCTGCTCCCTATGCTCAGATATCCATTCCAGAGGAGCAGCACATGGGTACATGCACACACACTGCCAGCCAAGTAACAAAGTCCACTGTTCATAAAACACACCAGGCTGGGGAGGTGTTTAACTCTTAAATCAGTAAAGAAAAACAAACTGAAGTAAAGAAACTGCTTTTCTTATCAGAAAGATCCCAATTTCAGTCCAACAGAAGTTCCTCAGCCTGACTTCCCTCTGTAAATCCAAGAACCAATGTCCTGTGGATGGCTTAACCTGTCATCTATCATTAGAGATTTCCATAGCAGAGCAATAGTCCAGGACAAACCTTTGCCGTTTGCGGAGCTCTGATGTATTTCTAGTTCCATTTGTGCTCTCAGGCAGTTTTGTTCTGCACCTCCAAAGCTACAGGCTCGCAGAGAACGGATGGCAAGCTGGAGGAACAAGTGAGAGCTTTCAGAGGTGGCTCACTCTGTGGCTCCACTCCGACTGTTTCCTGGGTTGAACAGTATGAAAGGGAGTGGCCCAAGCAGAATAGGTGTGTCTGTGTTCCCAGTTTAAAGGAAGAGTGAGTATTTTCCTCTAGATATGATTCCATTACTAATCGAGACCTTGGCATGCTGTCATTCAAACAATGGCATGCCTTAATGTTCTGACCATCTCAAATCAGATAAAAATTATTGATAACTTTCTTTTTCATACAAAAGTATCCTAACCAGCAGCCTTAAAGGTTGACTGCAACCAGAGTTGATTTTGTCCTGAGACTCTTTACTCTGTATCTCATCTCCACTCCACTACTGCTGTTTATGGCTGTACTGCACCCAAACAAAGGAGGAAGAAACACTGTTACCCATTTTCACACACACTCAGCACAGGGAACTGAAGTCCCAGCATCTTCCCTCTGTTCCCCTCCCGGACAGAGGCAATTAGGCTGACTGTAAGTGCAGACTTCCAGGCATTTCCTTCTACGCAGTTGCACATACCCAGAGACAAACTGTTCCTTGAGCAGCTGAATTAATGAATCTTTTTGTTCTGATTGATTTGCGTCCAACATCCTCAACACCCATCGGGTTTGCCCTCCCTCCTTGGAACATCCTCCTGGCAATACCATTCCCAGAATTACTTCCAGTTCCTATCCATTTGTCTGCTTTCCCAGTTCCTTTCCATGTCCATTAAATCATCCACAGAACCCTTAAGCTGTCTCCTTCAACTGCTTCAGATTCTTTCTGAATTTCTGCTCACACCTCCTGAGCTGCACATTCTCTTCTCTTACTCTTTCTCCCCTGGACCCATACTAATGGTTAGTACATTTACGTTCTGCTCCCCTGGAGAGAGGAGAAAGGGAAGACTAAAAGAGAAGTTGTTTAACCCCCATCCTAGGAAATTTGACTGAAAAGCAGCCAAGCACAAGGTGCAGAAGCTGGCAATTTGCAACCTGAAGCCCTCTCTAGAATACACTTACTCTCCTCTGTGCGTTATTATGGGCTGAGAGATGCTGCTGAAACAAGAATCCCATTTTATCACCGAGATTTCACTTCAGGTGACAAAAAATTATCACTTCTCCTCGAAACATGAATAAAAATATGCCAGGAACATATAAAAACTTTTGGCTTCTTGGTTGGGAACTGCTAAATATGACCAAATTTTGGCCAAGTACTTTTATTCCCTTCTTCAAACAGTAAATCCTGAATTTCCTGGACTCCTGACTTAATTTTTCCCACAATGAATTGTCATCTTCTCAGCCAGCTTGTTAAAAATACAGTCATTCAGATGCACAAATGTAAACACAGGTACAGAACCTGGTCTCTCTACCTTTATTCTCAGCCTCACATTGTTCTCCTGTGGTTTTAAAAATTTTATTTGCTGCCAAATTAAGTGGAGTGCAGGACAGGGTGTTTACTCCATTTGGACTTTAACATGCCTGACTGAAAATGAATAGCTCATCAGAAACGCTGTTTTCTTCCCATTCCCATTTTTCTTTTTAATAGTCAAGGTACTCCACACTTTAATTACCATTACTAATCCTCTGACATGGTAAGCAGATACAATTATTCTTGTTCTACGGACAAAAATTAAACTACTATATTCCCAGGAAGTGTTGACCACTAGAATTTATATATTTTATTTACTCTGCCCCTAGATACAACTGCATGATGTGTTTCTGTCCCAAATAAAATGGTGAAAAGGAGCTCCATGGGCCCAGAAATAAGTTCTGTGCTCATTAGGAGACAAGTTCCTCAAGTTCACCAGGGTTTCTTCTATTAACCACATTTATGTGTTTTTTGTTTAGGTGAAGAGGTGAAGAAGGAAGATGAGAATGATTCAATACCCATTTCCATTTTGTGCAAGTCATCACGTTCTCAGTGGCTTGGTATTATTAGTACCAACAACATTAGACACCATATTCAAGGCAGGTATAAATACAAGTCATCTACATGGCTATTTATATACAAAACATCACCTCTCTAATACATTTGATTACATATTCACTTTCATTTCTGTCCAGTTAACTGACCCTACCTTTGCTTTGTACACCACCATCACTTCTCATTGTGAAAGTTCTGAGTGCCATTTCAGCACCTTTTGTTTCCTGAAGGTCCAGTCTGCAGGAATTTCAGAGTATTTGAAATCTGCCAGTGTGCTGCCATAAACACTGCATGTTGTTCTCATAAAAAAAAAAAAAGCCATGTAAATCTTGCCAAGTGACAAGACTTGGAAATACTGCAGCCTATTGTGCTCAGCAGAGAGATGTTTTTGTTGGCTATTAAAGCTCAGCTGAGACTTTCTGGCTGTTAGTTCTCCAGCAATTTCATCGGATTTAGCTTATTCCATCCTACACAGTTCTCAGGCTTATTGTAATTCCTACAAAGTGATTGAGAATAATCAATCCCTGTGCTGCAAGGGATACACAGAACTACACTGTTGCCAGAAAAACAGACAACAGCATTCTCCATTACTCCATCACACAAACCAACAATCTGACATCTTGAATTTAAAAGTTCATTCGTACAATTTTCCTTTTTTTGATTACCCATTTTTCTCCCTGCAGTCTTCATATAACCCAAACAGAAGCTCCCACATTCATAAACTACCTACTATCAGAAAACCAACTAATCAAGAATGTTACCAGCCACTTCAGAAAACCACAGATCCATGAATCAGCACATTCTCACAGCATCTAGTGGGAGACAGGCAAGGCATCAAAGTTTTTCCTTCAAGTTTCAAAAGAATTTCTTACTAGATGGCATTGGACCATCTTAGCTCAGCCTGTTCCCTGTAAGATTTTAAGCCTGTTGAGATATTCTTTCCATACTACAGATGAGGAAAACACTGGGCAAACTGAGTGATCTTTCCAGGACAACAAATCTCTGTGCCCAGCTTAGAAACTGAATCGAGGTCTCATGAAACCCAATCCAAAGGTCTAGCCATCACATCTCCTGTATAAAGAAAATTATTTATTTTTTACAAAAACAAACTTTAAATACCAATAAGCTCTTACCAAAGGACATGAACTTACCCTGCTCCCTCATAGTTTATCTTCTTATGTGTTCTCACTTCAAGTCCTATATAATAGAAAATGCCCTACACAGTCCCTGTGGGTGCCACAGCCTTTTCACCAGGGCTGGTTCATAAGTGACAGCACCACAATCAACACACCACAGCAGCAAAATTACAAGCAGAATCTTCCTCACTATTTCAGCAAATAATTGCCCTCACCTCCCAATATAGGCTGACCCTCCTGATTGCTGATAATTCTTCTCATTTACAGTTTCCAGGGGTGATTCCTCCAGATTTTTTGCCCCTTTCTTTGAAATTATTACATCAGTGTCATTGTCTCTGCCTTGCAGCAGAAACAAATTTACAAAAACTTCCTCAGAGCTGGCACACAGCAATTATTTTCAAGTGTAACTGTTTAGAACAAGTATTATGCCATGTCTCCTGTGCGCCACAAAAATAAACCTTTATAGACATATAAAGTGGAGCCAAGCAAACACTCCTTTCTTCTGCGTTTCTAATTGCATCCTAATTACAGCATTTTACATGCATTTATGTACCTTTCATCCTAGGCTATCCCAGAGCATTTTGTAAACTGTCACACGGTTTTAAAAGGAGCCTGTATTAACCCAGAGCTGCTCATACCAGACATCTCCAGAATCCAGTGCAGCAGCCTGTAGATAAATTCATTATGAGAGAGATTGGGGCCAACAGCAGCACACTGGATCTCTGTAGTTAGCTAAAGACCCTCCCTCCCCCTTCAGACATCATTTGGAATTCTTGCATATCCATTTCATTTGATGGTCTCAGTGTTTTAAAAACATTAATTAACTTGTACAGTATTTTAATTAGTTAAGGCATAAACAAAGATCTAAAACCTGCAACAGGAAGTGCTTAAGGGAAAAAGCTTTAGAACCAGGGCAAATACTCAGAGATCCTTCTAGATGCTCTCTCACATTGCAGCAAAATGCTGATTTAGCTTTAGACTACCTCCAGATCAGTGTTTAATAGCTATTAATGCACCTATTTTCCACGTTTTTCTTCCAATTCCTTTTGGAGCATGTCCCTGCTTTTTATCAATCCACACTCTGAAGTAGTGAGCTTCATCCTGTATTCCAGTGCTGTATGAAGAAATGCTTCCAAAAGAGCTTTTGTTTTGATTTGATTAGGTTGAGGCCAAAATACTTATATCCTCAGGAAAAATAAGGAAAGAAAAAAATCTCTACGTGCTTCTTCTACACAAAGATTCTACAATACTTCATCATGTTTCTCAACACTGCTCAGTTTTACAGGTAAACAAACACAGGAGCTAATTTTTTCCAGCAAAATAATCTGAAACAAGGCTTCACATCTGCATGAATACAAGCTGTTTATTTTTAGATGCCTAATTTTAGGCAGCTCGTTTTAAAAATTCCACCCATACAGACGCCAAGTTATTTTCCGAGGTCACACATTGAGGCAGCGACAGCCCTGATGAAAAAGCCCAGGCATCCTTGTCCTCACAATCATTATCAGAAGGCAAAGAGAAGGGGTAAGTTGCACACTCCCCAACACATCCACGCAGGAAGGAAGGAGACTGAGTCAGTTCTACTGGGATTTCAATCTACGCTTGTTAGAAATACAGATATTCCAGTTGGGATACACTGAGCTTTAAACAGTTTCTAGACTAAAATGGCAGCCTCCCATTATATTTCAAGATTTACTTAACAATTTGCCTTTCTCTAAGCTAAGCTAGGTGTTTGTAAAGCCACAAGAAGGTGCAACCTCTCTCTGCTTCTCCATGCTCAAGGTGGCTTGGAACCTTGCTGATGCTGATTGCTTTCCCCTGCCTTGGCTTTAGTTCAGGAGCCAGGCAACAGATCACAAATGGATAACATGAAGATAAAATATTTGGCAGACAATTGGCTGTCACACGCTTTCTGTTGCCAAGAAACAAAACAGGATGTATTAGAATTATCTCATTAATTAAATTTTCTGTAATTCTATTTTTTTATTGGCATCTTGTTGGTTAAGCAAACGGTTTTTCTTTCAGAAGGAAAGTGTTCTAAGCCTAAACAGATACTTTTAATAGATCAGAGGCTGGCATTTAGCAGATCTTTACAATATATAACTTTGGCCAGATCCTCTGCTAGTTATTTTGATTTTTCTTCCTGATACTAAAAAAAAACCCTTTCTTTTTGAAAGAGATTATGTTGGTGGAGAGATCATTTTATATCAGCTGACAATCTGAATCCTAATTTTCTGCCATCTCTTTTCCTTCAGCTTCAGGGAGTTACTAAATTATTTACTACAGGACTGAAACCATGATTTGTTGTTTCATTAATTGCTTTTTAAGAAGTTGAGTGCAGGTTTTTTTTTCAAAGTTCCTAATTTTGATACAAGTTAGTTGCAACTGTGATCCATTTGCCAAACAATTCTCCTGGAAAACAAAAATATCCAGATTCTTTTAATGGCAGAATGATGTCTACATTCTTAATTTTTTTTCCAAGGAGAACTCAACCTTTCAAGAAGTCAGCCAAGACCTAAATGAAAGGCCTGGCTGAGGGATTAGTTCACAATGACTAATAGCTGTAAGGATTGTCAGACAACAAAAAATTGGTTTTTATTACATTAAAATAAAGCCTAGGTCTGTATGCATTGCCCATGAAAAAAGCTTACTGATGCTCCCACAGGTATTTTGGACATATGAATGTTTGCTACAGCAAGTTAAAGCAGACCAGAAATGCTGAAGACTTCTTTCAATGTACACCACTATGAGCACAACAGCATAGTTTTGAAAAAGAAGATGGTTTGAACAGTGCCTCCACTGCTTTCTTTAATGTCAGTGAAAACTTTTCTTATGCCCTGAATATTGCTCAGAGTGAGGCAGGGTTCTGTTCATGCTCTACAAAGAGATGCAGAAAAACAGGGAAGTAAACCAAATTTTCTCTGTAAATCCTGCATGGAAATGTAGACATTTCTAGCCCACAGCATAAACAGTGATAGGCAAAAGTCAATATTGCAAATTTTCTTCTTCAGCCTTAACAAAAGCAGCATTATCTGTGTCAGGATTTTTAGTACAACACATCACACACAGCTGTCAGCTCAGGAGCTCCTCAGGTTGGGACATGATACAGCAGGACATGAGCAATACTCAGAGTATGGGTTCCTGAGCCTGTGCCCATCCTCAGCAGTGCATCCATGGTGGCAGTCTCTAAAATGGAAGTTTGATTAATTTAACAGTGTCTCTGTGACACTGCACCCTTTGCAAGAATGAAAATAGTGTGCTAATGTAATCTCTAAAGTGAAGAGTTCTCTGTTCTTTTGTATAAGAAATTGAGGGGTGGGACTGAGAGGAGAAGTATCATACCCAGAGGGAAGGAATGGATGAGCTTCCCAGTGTATCACATCTGGTTGTCAGCAACCACAGCCTGTGACACCCCACAGCTCCCTACAGAACTGATGGAGTTCCAGATTAACTTACCAGGTTCTGTGAGAAGTTGTGTAGCGAGGTGGGAACTGGACTCTTCTCCCAAGTACAAGAGGAAATGGCCTCAAGTTGTGTCAGGGGAGGTTTCAACTGAATGTTAGGAAAAGGTTCCCCACTGACAGCGTTCTCAAGCACTGGCACAGCCTGCCCAGGGGAGGGTGGAGTCACCAGCCCTGGAGGTATTTAACAGATCTGTAGATGTGGCACTTGGGGACATGGTTTAGTAGTGGATGTGCCAGTGCTGGGCTAACATTTGGAGCTGATGATCTTAAATGTCCTCTCCAGCCTAAATGACTATGATTTTATGCAATGTTTGCAAGTTCCAAGGGAAAGCTGGTGTAGGGATTAACTTTCCTTTAGCTCCTATTTATTTATGGGATGTTCATAAACTTCTCTTGTCACAGCTTCATCCACTATTGAAAACGGCTCTTTTTTCTTCCTTCACAAGTATCATACACTTTTTGATGTACATCCTGACAGGTGCATTTCTCTTTGACTGAACTGAAGCAACACTTCCCTGTTTAGAGACCTACCCAGCACCATCCTGTCACCAAACAAGGCATCAGCATTCTTCTCTGTCATTCACACCCCACTAAACTCCAACTGTATGGCAAAAATCCTTCTTCTGAGTCCCCAAGCACACAAAGGTCTCTTTCTAGGTAAAACTGAATTTCAACCAATTTCTAGAATCCACAACAGTTTTTGCTTGGTTTAAGTGCAGATGCACCTGATAGGAATATTAGAAATGAGAACAAATTAACAGTGTAGCCCAACAAAAAAAGACATTGTCTCTTCAATAACTAAGAATTGCCTAGATAGAGCACAAATACATCTAAAAATCAAGGCTCAAAAATTTGCTAGAAGGGAAATATCTCAAACAGTTACAGGTTTTTATAGTCCTACATTTGCTTTAAGTATTAAGCATTGTTGATAGATAAGAATATTGGAAGAATTCAAATGATGCTTTATAACTTTTTTTTTTCTTTGCTGCAGGGTGATTTTTATCTCAGCCTGTTGGATCATATTAAAAACTCTTTCATTAAATTTTTATCACCACTGGTGTTTCTACATTTGAGATGTGACTCTAAGGAATTTCTTTCTTATCACTTGGATTAAAGCAAGGTGATACAGAAACCTAAACAAAAGGAGTTTTTTACAACCATAAATTTGACACATCTCATTAATAAGCTCAATGGAAATATCAGGATGTTAACCAGTAGTGAATTTGAGTAAATAATGTTGGGGGGTGGTGGTGTTTGTTTTGGTTGTTTTTCTTATTTTGCTAGGGTAAGCTGAGAAAACTGAAAGTGTTAATGTGACAGACCTCAGGAGCATCTGCACTCAGTTATTTAACAAATAAGCAGTAAAGGAAGTTAAACAACCAGAAATATGCAGGATTAAAATTAATAGCAGGATTAAAATTGATAGAGGTTGTTAAGGCAGAAGAAAGCAAGATTTATTCTTCTTTTAATTCACATTCACATGCTTTTACACCTGCATGTTTTCTTTAGAAGTAGGGCAATGGCAGTTGCTTCTAGTTAAAACACACAAGGGACACCTCAGAGAATCAGAGGTTCTATTTATTTATTTATCACCTGTGTTTCAAAGGACAGAAAATGAGAACCATGTCCACTGTTACCTGCCACATCTAAGTGGCAGTTCCACATTGCTATTCCTGTTCCACAGTGCCCCATGCATTATAAACCACACACTTGGAGCACAGAGAGCTCCTCTGAGTGCAGCTCCTTATTCCATTCCCCAAATCTTCTGCTACAGCAAGCAGAAATCTGTCAAGGACTTACACATGGGACAAGAGACCAAGAACATTGAAATTCACATGGACCACCACTCCTTTGTCAGGTCATTCACCACGAGGAGGACAAAAATTTAAAAGGAATAGCTCTGACAGGCAAGAGCAAAGCTTGGGAGATGGAGGAGGAGATCATTGCTTACGTGAGTGCTGAAACTCCTCTGATGTCAGATCCTACCTCATGGCTTTGCTTTCACAAGCAGCCCACAGATAGCCTTGCTGTCACTTCAGATATGAGTAAGAATGATAAGATTTCAGCCTAAAAAAAGTACAGTCTGTGAGTACAGAGTGCAGACCACAGTGTGCAGGTCGAATTGCTGCAGGGCAGGAGCCCCTACATTCAGCAGTCTATTGAATCTACAGAATCCCAGAGCCTTAAAAGAGAATCACAGAGCAAATCCAGCTGGAAGGGACCTCTGGAACTCTCTAGCTCAAGCTTCTGCCCAAAGCAGGGCTAGTTCCAAAATCTGATCAGGTTGCTCAGGGCCTTTTTCCATCAATGTCTGAAAATATCCAGAGACTGCACAACTTTTCTGGGTAATCTTATCAAGGGTTTGGACACATGCATTGTGAAAAAAAATTGTGCTATTTAGTTGGAATTTCTCTTGGTGCAGATTGTGACTGCTGTTCTGCACCCTTCCACTATGCACCAAGGGGAGTGTGGGGAGGGGTTTATACAGAAAACATGGATCCACTCAGGCAGCTGAAACCATCAATTGTACCTGCCCTTAGCATTCTCTTCCCCAGACCTACACACAGCCAGTGCCTTCAGCTTTTCCCAAGCTCCAGATCCCCTAATCGAGCACTCTGCTGCAGTTGCTCATTTGTCAGCATCTTTTTTGCACAGGAGGGTGAGTGTAAAACTGGAAAAAAATTGGAAACGATTCCAGAGGAAGCCCTCAGTGCTGAACATAGAGGAGCAATCACTTCCCCTATCTGCCAGCTATCTTCTGCCAAATCTTGTAAATCTTACTCTACTCTGCAGCAAGCTGTCAGTGTCACCAGGACACACTGCTGACTCATGTTCCTGCCCCTCAGGACCTGCCAGTCTTTTTCTGCAGAGGTTCCACCTGGCCAGCTGCTCCCAGGATGGCAACCCCATCCAACATGCAAGACTGCCACTGTCTTTGCCATCACACATTCCTTGCTGGCCCGTTCTTCCACATTGCTTAAATCTCTCTGAATGGGAGCTCTGCCCTCCCTACAGTGCCCCGTTTCTCCCAGCCTGATGTCACACATGAACGTGCTGAGGGGACATTCTGTCTCACCACTGAGGTCACTGATGAAGATGTTGGACAGAGCAGCTCCAGCATTAAGCCCTGAGGAACTCTGTTAGCTGGACACTGATACTTTGAGCCTGAAGGTCTAGCCAGTTTTCCACAAACTTTGTACTCTATCCATTTAGCCCAGAATCCCCAGCCTGACTACAATTATGCTATGTGAAATCAGTTTCTTTGTGTGGTGGCTGGGAGGACAGTGAGCACATTTCTCAAAGCTGCACCCCTGCTACACACCAAAGTCCAGACAGAAATGGAAACAATCAACACTTGTGTCACCAGCTGAGAATTCCTCCCTTTCCCCCATATTACTACAACAACTTATTCCTTCTGTCCATCTTTTTCCTATTATATTCACAGAAGGGATACCAGCAAAGCCTTTTAACACCTCGTTCTCCTGTTATTAATTAATCTGCTCTCCTACAAAGAACAGAAGCAGCTAAGATGTGGTCTGTTTCTTCTATTTAAAGATGGGCTATTACAGTCAGCCATCCATTCCAGATGAATCAGAAAACAATTCTAGCCTTCAGCCTCTGAGAACCCTTGGAACAATTTTAAGAACAAAAATTGATGCAAGCAAATGTAATTAAGATGGCATTTAATTGAGCATTTAGTCAGCAGTTTATGCACACTGGTGACACCCACACACCAATTCTACTAATTTTTATCATGAATTTTACATTCACTCCATGACAAATCGAAAGTGAAAAAAAAAACCCCACCCAACAAATAGCTGGCCTTTTAGCAGGCTGTTCAATTGTACTGAAGGGATCAGAACTGCACTCAAGGTCAGCTGTGCTGCCAAAACAGGCTGTTCAAAACAAATTCCACCTGGAGTACCTGTCTGCCATCAGCAATGGGAAAGGCTGAATAACACATTCCTCAAAGACACCTGCAATGGAAACATAAATCCTTTGTTCCACTCTGAGCAACTGTGCTTTTTATGTAGACACCTGTACATGGATCACATATTCTCGGAAGCTCAGTTTCCAGATAACTTCATTACAGGGTCACTAATTTTTCCAGCTCAGAATTATTTTCAGCTTCAGGCCAAATGCTATTTTTAAACTTAAACCCTGGCAAGAAAATTATCCCGGTGGTGTCTGGACTAAATTTATGATTTCTATTACTTTTTCATCAATCTAAAATATTAAAATAATAAGAAACTATGGTGTTATCCACCAATGGAAATGAAAAAAAAAAAACTAAAGAAACCCCAAACCTTAAATGCTACATAGTCTTAGACTCCACATTTAAGAGAGGTCATTTTGTATCAAAGATGTGAGACTTTATTTTTCTCATCTCTAGGCCACCCCTAACTTATTCCAAGACAACCTAGAATAGGTTACAGGACTGTCTTTTAAAGTCTCCCTCTGATCTGGCCATATTAAATCCCCCCACCTTTTCTAGTCATGTCTTAGCTAACACAGACATACTCTCCACTATGATCATAAATTAATTTGCAAAGCAGAAATTCCTGGAATTCTAGAATGAAACTCCCATTTTCCAAAAAGTCACATTTAGAAAATTTCAGAGTACAAGCAGCTTCCAAACTAAATAAATGAGCTGGGTCATCACAGAAGTCATTCTTACTGTTCTTCAATTATAACCACATAAGAAAACCAGGAGTCTAATCCTGGAAATAATCAGCAGTACCTCCAGCCCAATATGCATTGTCAGAAATTAAAACCACTGCTCTTCTATCTAAATGATATTACTTTTAGGTACATCAAAATCAGGAGAAAAAACAGCTGTTTCTGTCCCTCTGAAGTTGTTTAAAAAATAAAAAACTTCTAGCATATAATGCAATTAGAGCAGATGATAAATCCTGACTCTCTAGAAGGCACTGCTTCCTACTCAATTCTGCCACAGCAGAGCACATGCTCCTTTCCAACACAAACACACACACCCAAATGTGAAAGCCTTTTCTCATAAATTTAAATACACATTATGAATAAAACTACGGTAGGGCAAGTTGACAGGAGACAAGTTGGGAATACCTTGAAAATATTTTAAATAGCTCCAGTGCCTTGGAGAGGTAATTAACTGTCCTGTCCTAGAACTAAATAATACAGAGGTTGAAATGCATATTTCAGAGCTGCCTGCAGTGAAACTCCTATTTGCAGCTCAGAATAAAGAAGTTCTATTTAAGGAAAAATCTACTTGAGGGGAGGATGGCTCCAAATCTTTCCTTAATTGAATTCTCACTTAAACTTCTTGTGTAAGTCCCATTACCCACTGAAGCAGCAAGGTTTCTGCAGACAAATACACACAGACTGACAAACAAACTTGCATTGTTGCCTGTCCAAGTGACCTCCAGGTTGTGTCCCTGGCTGCCCCACTGGGGCTAGAAAAGAGCACTGTGTTCCCTGATGGTGCTTCTATTCCAGAACTGGGGACTAATGCCTTTCAAACACGTGAGGGAAGATCTGTGTGTCCTCAGCACAGTATGAGATCCACCTCCAGAAGCCCTGCCATGCTCCAGGAGAACTCTGGGAAGCGAGAGGTGAGAGCCAGGCTGGGACAGGGCTGGCACAGGGCAGTGCTGGCACTGGGACATGGGATGGCTCCACAGCCTGCCCCAGCTCCAGCTCCTGGACAGCATCCACACCCAGCTCTGCAGGGCTCAGCCTTCAGCCTGGGCTAGCTGTGGCTTCACAAGCAAGCCATAAGGTCCCAGAGCACTTGGTGGCTTGGAGGTGCTCTGACAATGAGAGCAGCTCTTTAGCTGTGACCCCAATGTGTCACTGCAGCAGAGCTCAGATCTCTGTCATAGCAACGCTATTGTGGAAACAATTCATCAATAGCAAGGCACTAAGACTCTTGGGAAGTCAAGGCACTTAGCAACAGACAGGACAGGAAATGAAAAAAAAAAGTCACCTCTGCATATTCCTCAGAACTACCCCACAAAAGCAGAGGTCCTTTCCACTCTGAGCTCTGAGTATAAAAGAGATCTCCTGTGATGCCAAACTAGTGCCCATGACCAGCACAAATCTTTAAAAATACCCTGTGACAGGGCCTTGAATTTGAAGAGCTGGTCAAATATCTTTCTTCAACCAGCAGAGAAAGATATTCTCAATATGTTTCAGAAGATATTCTCAATTTTTCCCCGTAGCAGAGTGGCACAGGCGCAACATGAAAGTGAAATTCAAGCTGTAATTTAGAGACTGAACATAACAAATAGCTCAGAGCAGTTCCCATGCACCCATCCTTTCCTCCTTTTTTACAGCCTTCCTGAATTTAAAAGGGAGATATAGCTTTTTTTAAAAAATCTTGGCTGAGTCACTAACAAGAACAACAACAACAACCAAAAATTACACGCTGAGACTAACTGGCAAGATCTGGCAGTGCAGGAGGCCTCAAGGCACAGAGCCAGACAGCTGGAGCACACTGGCCAGGTGCTGCATTTGTTCCTTGGGGAACCTGGCATTAGTCTCACCCAGCAGCTGAACCACAGAATAATCCTGGCTTAAGAGCTGGAAAAAGTGTTTAAAGACTTGCTCTCTCAGCTGTGGGTGAAGGTGGCAAACATCAGAGCCAGGGTAGAGCAAATGCAAATTACTGCACTGGGAGTAGGAGGTAGGCAAAATGTACCAGATTTAGAGTGAGTCCTTAGTCCCTGATGCAGGCTTGAGGCAATGGTTTCTCACAGAGGAGAAACTTGGACGCTGGGGACATGGCCCACTGGGATACTGCAGTGGATCCCTCCTTACAATAATTACCTGCTGTGGCACTGAGCGTGTAGACAGGCAGAATTATTTTTGAATGCTGATAGTCTTTGCACACAGACTGTAATGGGTTTTCTGCCTGCAGACATTTCAGAAAATTAATTCAAATTAACTTCTGAAATGGATTACAGAAACTACTTCAAAGCCTTTCTTGGACACTCTCATTCATAAGTAAGAGTGACCTTTATCAATTTCAGTTAGCTCATTACAAGAATAAATTAAGATCAATCAGATCCCCTTTAACTCTGAATTCACTTCTTTATTTAATTTGGATTAATTGTTCCTATGTCTCTCCATCAGACTGTGTTAAACTATGAGGCCAGAGAACAAATGGAAAGAAACAAACAAACATTCCTGCTTCCTTGTCATTACACCAATCCCCTTGTAACATAACATTTTCTCATATAAGGCTGTTACATTCTTGTTTCTAACACCAAAATAACTTTGGCTGTAAATATCACTGTTTTGGATAAAGGGAAAATATCCTAGTAATATCTAAAAGTGATACAGACACACTGGATTGCCTTGGATTGCCACTGGACCACTTGTATTGTTTCATTCATACATTTTAGCTTCTTCTCCAGGGCTGTAACATCCATAAAAGTTCTGAGCACGTTTAACTCGCTCAGAAGATCTCAGACCAATGACAGGAGTAGTGAACAACTGGTAAATCTGTCATATGTAAAATCCTTCTGTCATCCCACTACCAGAGAGCTGGTTTTGTACTGGTGACTGTACTGCTGCAATGGGACAGCACAGGCAGGCACCATCTGCAATTTCAGCACTACAGAAAAGGGCAGTATTTCCCACAAATATTTGGCACCAAAAGCCTTGTGGACTCCAGAAAAGCAACCCTTGGAATAGTAGGGGCAGCCTTTCTCCCACCCCCAGTCCCCTGGAAAGGCTGGGCTAAGGCTGGAGGTCAGTGAGGGACAAGGAACACAGGGAACAGGAATGACAGGGTCCCATTCCCTCCCATCAGAAAAAGCAGAAGAAGCAAATGATACATCTGTGGGGCCCTGCTCCAAAGAAATGCTGTGGATGCTGCCAACTGTGATCTGAGCTGCACTCGACAGCCCCCAGCTTCTCCTCAAGTGCAGATATGTACAGAGACTGCTGAAGGAGCTCAAAGCAATGAACCAAAACACCCTGCATTCTACACAAGTCTCAGAGCTGGAAATAGGCTCAAGGATCTGGTAGCAGTCACTGAGCACTGAGGATTTTCCTTATAACCAGAGTTGCCAGCTGCCTTACTTGTGGACAGGAATAACTTGTTCTGACAGATTCACTGCTCTTGCCATTTCCCCCCAAACCTTTAATGAAGTTTTTATGAACCATTTCCTTCAAACACCCTTTCACGAGTTGACAATGCAAGGAAGTTACATTTGCAGAGTGGAACAAAGTCAAACAGACAGATGGGAGGCAAAACAAGCTGAGAAGAAACTCACGCTGCTTGCCAAGCATCTTCCTAATATTTTCCACAACAAGCTGTAAGCAGTATTCCCCACTTTCTCAAATGTCACGTTTTCCCTAAGATCACGATTTTTAAGTCACCTTCTACTCTCTTACAGCATTACTAAAAGAACAGAATTAGTCAGACAACCTTTTTGCCTAATTGGAGGAGTAGCTTTGTTATATGTGGCAAGAATCTGTATTTATTGCTCATGTACCTAAAGTGATGAGCAGTGCAGGAACTGAGCAGCATCCCACGGATCCAGCCAGTGTGACATTGACTTCCTAAGGAATATCAGCCCAGTGCCTGTGTGTTAACTGAAGGCTCCACCAATTATTTTAAAATTCAGATGAGTGTAAACCTTTGGGACTCCAGAGACTGAGCTATACTGTCAGTGAAACCTGGAACAGCACAAACTGAGGCGAGTTTGTCCTTGTGTTACCACCTATTCCAGTCCCTATGGGTTTGCAATATGCATGCACAAGGAGGGTGTGTGATGGGAGGGGGTTACCACGATTCTCTCTTCTTGTCTTTAGCATTGCTCACTGGGTGCTGCTGTTTGTCCACATTTCCAGCACACAGTTGTGAGCAGAAAGGCAGCAGGAGTGAAGCAGGGAAGAGCAAGAAGGAGGTGGCAATGAAACACCTGCAGTGGCATCCAAGGTGCCTGAGCTCAAATCCCTCCCGTGTCAGAATTCTTGAGGAATCTTGGGCACACCATGATAAAATGTTAAAATGAATGTGCGCTGGAAATTATACACATAGCACCATTTGTCCTAAAGAATTCCAAGAACTCTACTATGTGCACTGTGAAATAGGCTGACACAAAGTCCTGATGCACAGAATTCCCACTTTGGAGAGCAGGGGGGTTTCACATTCAGAGGACCTGTTGGACAGGACTTGCTAATGCAGTGTTGATTGGGGGTTAATCCAGACCCTGAGAGCACAGAAGAGAGCACTGAAGCCTGTGGATTTCATCCTGTGATTAAAGTAATTACATTTAACTGCGAACAACTTTTTTTGCTTTGTTTTACTGTCCATCTACATTTTTAATAGAATGAAAAGAGGTCCAATATTGACTTTCAGAAATAAGTGGGTACTATTCTCTCCAAGACAAAAGAAACTGAGGACATCCCAGGGAGGGAAAGCAGAGATGAAGAGATGTGAGAACAAAGGAAAGCTGTTACTTTGCTCAGGGCTCTACTTGAAGTCCACAGCCTAATGAAGACAGGCTCAGGGAAGGCTGCCTTGCGTGGGATGACTTCTACCAGTAAAACTGTAACAAAAGAACAGGAAACAAACTGGCGAATGCAGTAACTGTATAGCAAACTGTAACACTGGGAGCTGTCTATTACATGGGATTCAACTTGCAACACAGACAAGAAGTGGAAAGTACAGTAATAAAGTGACCAGACCCTGTTATCTGTGTAAAGTAACTTACTGATACATTTAAAAACACAGTAAGCAGTTATATGTGGATGAAAAAACCAAATAATAACTACAACATTAAAATCTGATTGCAAATCTCTGAAATGGTTTCAGAAACTTTAATGCAATCAGAATCTGGATTTCACATGTTATCAACCAGGGCCTTCATAAGGAGCTCACTGCTGCACTGCAGTGCACAACTGACAAATATCCAATGTCATTGTCATTGATAGGCCAAGAATCTCTCATATTCCTTCCTACAAATTCCCTGATGAGAGCTAAAAGCAAAAAGCTCAAACTAATATACGCTGTGTAATGGTACAATGGAATGAATTTTCTCTCTTCCTTTCCCTATCACAGCTGTTTATTCCTGTCCATAAGTGTGTGTTTCTACATTGTCACTGGGCAGGCAAACACTTGTCACAAGTGCTGCCTCCAGACTGGCTGGCTTTGGACACCAGTACTTTGCAAGAACTTTCTCCTCTTGAAGAGACTAAACAAGGAAGCCTGGGAACGTAAAATGCTGTTTGTCATGATGGGGCCTCAAGACAAAACAGTAAGTTTTATTTTCTTCGACTCTGCTGCATCAGTAATTTGCTAGAAGTCTCAATCTCTAAAAGCTCTTCTAAGCACTGCTGCTATTGCCAGTTTCAAAGTAAAACTCGTTTGAAGTTATTGCCATCACTGGAAAAAAGGGAGGTGGTGAGGTTCACCTGCATTAAGGAAAGTACATGTGACAGTGCTCCTCCTTTCACCTTATCAGCACTCACTAAGTGTTCAGGTAAAGCTGATAAGGAGTGCTGCTCACAGGTACAGATTCATCGTGGGATATTTTTGAAAGATGATTTCAGTTGAATAGGAATTATTTATTCAGATAAAAAAGGTTGCCAGGTCCAGATACATACTCCATACTTTTAAGAAGTATTTGGTTTAAACCACTTTTTCTGTAAATGAATCTTTATACAGGACTGGATGATAAGTGTGCCTAGAAGCTCACCAAATAAAACACCCTACTCACATTTCTGAGGTTGCTCCTGATACTGCTTAAAACAGACAATGCAGTGTGGTAAAGGACCAAGACCGGGATGGCAACAGAAATGGAAAACACAATTACCAGGCAAATAACTGAATCTGATTAAAGATGGTCTGTGTGTAACCTCTCAAAAATCAAATCCTATCTAAAATTTGCACCCAAAAAAGGACAGCACTTGAATTTACTAGGTATCCTAAAAAATAAGCCAAATATTTTTCTAAGCCTTTTTTAAGGATCAGAAAACACCCACCCTCATCATTCCGTTCCTCTTAAACCAACACTCAAGATAAAATCCTCACACATGGACAGAAAAATAATTTGAGAGTATGTACCTGAACACTTTAGTACTCCATCATTTTTATTTGTAAAATGCCGCTCTACTCCCTTACAACTTTATACAGCACTGTCACTGAAGAACACAATTATCAGAGTATCCAAATTTGTTTAAACCAGCTTTTAGTAGTAAAATCTAAATCCCAAAAAATGCCCTAAATCTTTAGAGATAATAGACACAGGCTTGTCCCAGCCCCATGTGGATATTATACACATATGAGAGCCACACACTTGATGACAGCTACATGCTTCAGTAGCAATGGATTAAAGCAAGTTGCATTTTTTCTAATTAAAGACACCTTTTTAAGATGAGAAAGAAGTCAGAATCATGAACAATGGCAAGTCAGTGGTTCTGAACTGAAGAACAGTGATGCTAACATCCATCTAATCCTCCTCCCTGTTACAGGCATCCTGGGAACTCTGGGGCAGCAGCGAGGGAATTGTAACAGCAGAAAGTGAAGTCTTATAAATCTGGCATTAAACTTGTACGTCTTCACTCATCAGGTGAATTTTCCAGACAAGATAAAATAACATTAGGCACTACACACACAAAGTCTCATAAGGAATATCTGCCCAATTTAACCAGACAGCCAAGAGCAGTGGAATATTCCTAAATCCTCCTGGTTTTCTGTTCCTTAGCTGACCCCATCAATTTGCCTGTTTTTCCCACACATACTGTAAGATTTTACCTTGGCCTCTTCTGACACTCTTTAAAATTTGACTGTCTAGCAAAATGTAGATGTCTACTCCTTCTGTTTGATTTTTAAATGGCAGTAACACTTTATAGCTTCCAAAACAAAAAGATAGTTATGAAACACATCATTTTTGTAACTCTCAGGCTTTTGAACTTTCAAAATGGAAAAAGATTTTGCTGCAGTAAATCTTCTTAAAAATACTGCATGAAGATTATTCTCTTTTAAATAAGCAAATGGGTTTTTTTGGTTTTATAGGATATGGAGTCCACGCTGTCAAGAATCCAGAAAAATCTAGGCCTCTTTCATGAATGACTTTGATGATTACTCAGAAGCATAAAGAGGGCATAAGCAATGCAAGGTTTAAAACAAAAAACACTTTCGAAAGATAAAATACCTTCCTAATGTCAATCTCATCTACCACCTAACCATGCAGTTTCTGCACAGTCTGCCTTTTGCCAAATCCCTTTTATAACAAGTACAGGAAATGCTATTCATTTGCATGCAGCTGCAAAAATAAAGAAGGTAAGCTTCTTACGCTCATTTGAATATGAAATATAACACAATGGTTTAAGGAAAAAGAATCTAGATATTTTTAAAAGTAGGAACACATAAGATATTATTGATTACCTAATGTACTACATAGTTTAGAGAACAACTGCAGCTACTTGTAATGAGGTGTGCCTACTGTGGTCCCAGGTCTCATGAAGCTTCTGCTCTGCTGCAAAGTGAGAAACAGACTGCCATGAGAAGAAACAGATGCAAATGGCAGATTTTAATGGCAGTAATGTATACTCTTCCACTCCACTGAATCCCAGAGAGCATTGCAAACTTCACTAATTATTTGTAAAGTGTCCCAAATCTTACAAATATTTTGCTAGCAATGAAGTCATTTTTTGGCAAAGATGCTACTGCTACTACAGGCAGCTCTCCCTGGGCTTGCCAGTATGGCAAGCTAGCTGTACTTCCAGTTTATATATAAGTAAACAAAATAAACAAAAAAACCCCTACCAGAACACTGGACAGTGTTTAGGAAAGAGGACTGAAAAGAATATGTAAATAGTTTTGCATCAGAAGTAATCCAGAAAAGAACACTCTTCTCCCTTCTATCAGACAAAGGTCAGTAAGAGGTTATGGAAAATGTATGCTCACTTTACATGCCTGTAATGTGAGGCCCTTAAACAAATAGCAATAAATGGTAGCAATAAAAAAATACTAGTATTAATTAAATTAAATTGTAGTGATTAAAATGACTTTGAAAATGTAATTGTTGGTTGACGTTGTTGCCTGTTCATTTCACTTCTTGTATTGGCAGCATCAATTATCTGACACAGACATCATATGTACAGATCAGTAGCTAAAACACGTTTCCAAAATTGCTTCACAAAAGAGAATTCCATGAAGATTTAACCTCTAGAAGAACATACAAGTTAATGAAATACATTTTGCATTTTCCTCTTCTCTGCTCACAGTTCATCTTTGTGACATTTGGAGGCTCAGAAACCCTACATGGAAAACTTTTAAATCGTACTAAAAGAGCGCAGGCGGCACAAGTTAAAGGTCTCACATAGCCCAGAACACACTTTCTCCACTGCACCAAAACAGAAACGAGAGACAGGAGGGGACTGAAGAATTCACCAGCTGCCAAGACACTTCAGACCTCCATCAAGTTCCCCGTACATCCCATTTCTGGGCAGTTTCTGGACCATCCCTCTGGCAGCCCCTGCCCCCGTACACGGCAGTCACAGCACTCAGGCACCATGCCAGGGATGTTCATGTCCACCCACATGTGCACACATCCATGACATGTCTGTGCTCTGCAGAACTCTCTTTTGCACGGGCTAAGGCTGAATGTACTTGGAAGGTGGCAACAAAATTAATGCTGCTGTTCCTTTGGAATACCCCAAAACCACTGACTGAGCAATGTGTTCTAGAGGCGATTAACATGCCTGCCATCATCTGCTTTTAGTGTATACTACTGGTTTGGTTTTTTTCCAAGACTTCCACAAAATATATTTTATTTAATGAATTTAGAGGGTTAGCAAATGAGAGGATTATAGGATGCCCACCAGTCAACTGGATTTGTGTTCAAAATGCACACCTGTGAAAAGTGTAAGATATCTTAGAAGATGTGTTATAAGGAAAAAATTGTGTATAGTGATATTTCCAAACCATATACACCAATTTAGTCTTGGGGGAACAGTAAGAGAAGAAAAATGTTGTTTTATGAATGTAAATACTGTATATATATATCCTTATATCCTTATATCCTTTCTGGATTTTACAGTATGTTCTTACAATGAAAAGGAAAACCTCCTTTAAGAAAAGCAAGAGATGCACAGAATTTTTCAGGTCAAAAAATACTGCACTGATATTAATATTCTCTAATGATAATGTTTTTATTTTGTAATAGAACACCAAAAGTGTTTCTTCAGGCAAGCAAACTCTTAAGATAGCATTCCTGGTGATGCTGTCCATAGTTTTCAGACATAAAAAACCAACAGCTTTCTACTTTCACTAAAATTAGGAATTTGGATTGATTAGTGTCATAGACTCAATTTCTTCATTCACTCATTTCATTAATTTAGTGATTTCATCAAAATCTCTGCTGCAAGGATTTAAAAAGTCTAACCAAGCACTCTCACTTTCCCTTCTACAGGTTTCCCATGATTTGTATTTAACTGAGGGCCTTGACATTTTTAAGAAGAACAAAAATAGATGTTTCTTATTTATCTCATCTATACCATTTATAATTTTAGCAACTGATATGTCACAGAAAGAGGATGAAGAATGGTGCCTAAGACAATAATCCCAGGGGGTTTAATCTTTCATCATGGGCTTCCAGCATAGATCATGTTTGCCTCTCTTTTCTGAACTCTCTGGTTTGAGTTAAAGGAATTGGAACTGCAAAACATTCCAGAAAAACATATACCACCAACCAACAGAAATGAACAGGATTTTTTATATGCCACATCCCCTATTTCCTTTCACCTGGCACTTTAGTCCCACTAAGCAGCCTAAAAAGCAAGGACTTGAAAGATATTAATCTGAACATGGAGTATTCATGATGAATATTTACGAGAAAAAAAGAATCCTAGTTTTTATATTCTCAGCTTCTACTGTACCGCCTAGGCAATAGTAAACTATTTCTAGTAACAGCTGCTAAGAACTTTGAAGAGTATTTTTAGGATGTAACCAAGCTCAGGGTATTTTTAATCTATGATTATACATTGTCTAAGTCAGATCAGCATCAGTTAGGAGGTTTAGCCAGACTCTGCTCTTGTTGTTGTACCCTCATATAACCTGAGATTACTTCAAACCAAATCTTTATGACAGGCCTCTTAAGAAAGTGTATAACAGAAAATTAAGCAGTCCTGCAATTTCTTGGGCAGGGAACATCTTCAGGAGACTTTAATATCGTCCACACTGCAATAATAACAGTAACACAATAGTAACTGCAGATAGACACATTGATATTTTCCTAACTGCCATAAACCCTAACACTGCTGTTTTAGCCATACTGGAAAAATTCATTAGTTTCACAAGGCTGTGTCAAATTTTCTCCAGTGCAGCATGAGATGAGAATGTGGCTGGTGAGATGAAAAATGCAGAATTCTGCAGCCTTCAGGATGGGGCACAGAGGATTTTCTCACTTGTTTATTTCCTCACTCTTTCCAAATATCAAGTAGCTGAGATGACAGAATAATGGGGCTTCAATCTTTTGCTTGTATTGCTAGATTCTGCTAAAGATTAGAGACAATTGTACAACTATTTTTTTTTCTTATCATTGGGATTCTGAAAGAGCCTCCCATGGAAATGAAGAGGTAGGAGGTAACTATCTTTGTCAGAAAGGCAACCCAGCTTTGCACCGAGTAGTAAGGGTATCTTTTCCACCTCCACATTAATTACTTTTCACTTTGCGCAGTATTATGTAACATATTGCCGTGAAACTGTCTTGCAGCTTAAATTTCTCTACCCAAAACAAAAAGGAACCTGCTCCCTTACTGCCACTGAAATCGTGCACTGGCAGGAAAATAGAATAAATCAGTTGCAGGTTTCCAGACTGCACTGCTGAGAGGAATGAAAGAACAATTTACTGTTAAATGGCTGCACGACAGAGCAAAGGGATACCATCCATGCCAGAGTGTTTAACCAAACCAAGAGATCCAAAAAAATACTGCTTGCTTCTCTCCTGTTAACACAGAACTGAGGGCACAGGAAGAAAGATCTCAGCAGGCCACCGACTCACACTGACAACAGGAAAAGCAATATAAGTGATTTTAACCAGCCTTTCTCGCACTGTTCTCCACCACAAGCATAGAAACAGGATGCACTTAGATCCAAAAAACCCGGCAAGTGTTATAAATTATTTATTGGAACTCTGATTTTTTTTTCTATTCTACTTTTATTACACCAAAGAAGAGTAACAGGAAAAAGGAAATATAACAAGGAAAAAAAGAGACCACGATAGCAACAGACACAAGTACTTTGATACTTTCCCCATCCTAGTGCTTCAGTATGATACCATCTGGTATCTCAGAACAATTTCAGTGAAAGGAAGCCTAACTCAATGGGTAAAGAACAGGGAAGTCCAGCAAAGTGTGAGTGTTTTATTTCCATTGCAGCTTCCTTACTCTCTGCCCTGGAATCATGAGAAATTTCATAACAGAGGGGAAGGGTGAGGGCACCAGCCCAGCCCAGCAGGCAGACACTCACCCCTGACACCTCAGTGTTAACTGGGAACAAACACAGATGCTGTAGAAAATTACTCCTACCCTGGGACACCGACCCTCCTCACCAAGGGAAAGGAAAAGGGATTAAATGAGTTGTGAGAATCAAAGGAAAGCACAATGCTGAAAAAAATAGCTGGGATGTGGATTCCCCACTCTGAGACTGAACTGAGTTTGTGAAAAATTGTGCAGAAATCTGTAGAGACTGAAGTTCTTACTTATATCTAGTACACTGTGAAATAAAATCAGCCTAATGCTAGAACTGGCTTGCCTGTTTCTTTTACAGGTGAAGCCTGTAATTCCAGAATCATCAGATGGAAGAACAGAGGTGCTCAAAGGAGCTCACACAGCACAATTAAAATTGTGATGTCTGGAGTCAAAAAGACCAAAACTCACCTGCTCTAGGGCTAGGCCACTTGTAGGTATGGCTCCAAAAGACTTCAGAAACTGAATCACAGGCAGCAGGTTCCTCTGGACACAAGAATGTCTGACAGTGCCCATAAGTCACTTCACCTTTCTGTCATTCAAACCCATTTTATAGCTAGGAATGCAAAACTAGCAGGAGTTTGGAGATGGTTACTGCCAATCAAATCAGTATCCACAAAGAAGCCAGAAAACATTCATTCTTACCAAGGGGTGCACTGATTTCACACAAGAGCAGCATGAAAGCAGGGTGATCAAACTGAGTGGAAATACAACCACAGTATACACAACCAAATGCAACTATGCAGTGACACAAGTTCAAATCTGGTGAACTGCTACTCACAGGTGCCCAGAGTTCCAAAAGCCTTGCAGATTGGCACAGAGGAGGCTGAGATTCGATGCAAAAGCTTTCTGCAGTGATGTGGGCAGGCTCCACCTTTACCCAGGTAAACACTTGCCCTCAATGACTGCTCAGAGTAACCAGAAACAGCAAAGAGGGCTCAGAAAGTTTGACTCTGAGAGGTCAGTGTGTGCAGTCTCATGTCCACATGATCCCTTCACCTCGATTGTCACTGATATGCAGTGCTGAACATACAGGCAACACAGGGAAAAATTTGAGTAGAATACAGCTGTAGAATGGGAAATTCCCCCTAAACAGGGGCACATTTCATTCAGTGCATGCACTCAAATCAGTAGAACCTGATGATCTTAGAACAATGAAACATAAAAAGTCAAAATCTACTAAAGAAAAAACCCTAAAACATTAATAATCTATTCAGTAAGAAGCATATCATAAGAATACGGAAGAAAAAACATCTTAACTGTGGTTATTCTTAACAGAAAACAGAGATCCAAACAGTTCTAAACCTGAGCTCCAGATCTAAATGCAGAATCTTTTTGAAAAAAGTTTATAAAAACAGACTGTAGCCCTGAATCCTTTTGGATAATTAATTTTAGGTGAGGAAAAATTCAGTACACGCAGTTTATGAATAACATTTTAACTGATGCCACAAAGGAAACCGTGAGTGCATTTGGAGACGATGGGAAAATTACAGGTGTACCAGGAATCGCAGGGAAGAACAAGAGGTTCTGCCAAAGAAGGATGTGTGAGATGAGTAAGAAAAAGCTGCGACCCTACTGGCAGCACTTTTGTCTGCAGAGAACACGAGTGGGGATGCAGGGGAGCGAGGCTGGGAGCTCCAGGGAGCGCTGAACCTCCTGTTCCCCTTTCTGCAGGGAGCGACTCCTGTCAGGTCCCTGTGCGAGCATCCCAGCCCGGGATAGGGGAGAGGGAGGCTCAGGGGTCGAGGCACTGCCTGGAGCTCCGGGGAATGCTGAAATTCCCTGTAGTAATGCTGAACAAGTCTGGGCCATTGCAACATATCTAAAGTCTAAGCCATAACCTGTCTCATATGCACCAACCAAAGTATATTTAGCTATTTTCTCCATGTTTTTCTCTATATTTTATTGTATTTTCCCATGCCTAGCTGTTTTTCTGCATATTTCTTAATTTAAAGCAATGTGCACTAGACAAGCCATTTTTAGGTGTGTTTTTGCAACTTGTTAAGACCCCTCAAAACTACTAAAATATAAACTATGCTAAATCGGGAAAGAAGAGACTGAAAAACAGCATAGCAAAATTTAAAAACCTAAAATAAAGGTGGGCAGCAAAGTTCTGGACAGCAACCAATCATCGCACCTGAGGAGTTCGTGCAAGGCGCGTAAACAGCAGAAAAGCACCAATCAAGAAATGCGTGATCACGTAGAATGTATAATTAAAGCTAAAAGTAAACAATAAATCAGCTTCTGCATAATCATATTAATTTGCTGTCCAGAAGTCCTGTTTCTCCTGCAGCTCCCGTTCCCCTTCCTGTCAGGTCCCTGTGCGAGCATCCCAGCCCGGGACAGCCAAGCGCTCCCGGTCGGACCCGCGGAGCAGCGGCACTGCCCGGGCACCCTGCGAGAAGGACACGGAGGCTGCAGAGAGGGGCTGGAGTCTGAGGAGGAGCAGCCAGGAGCTGGAGGTGCTGAGCATGGACACAACGAAGCTCAGGAGGGAGCTGATCGCTCGCTGCAACTCCTGAGAGGAGGATGCAGCTTCTACCCAGTAACAACTCACAGGACCACAAGATGGAGAGGGAATGGCCTCGAGTGGCAGTGGAGGAGGTTCAGATTGGATATTAGGCACAATTTCCTCATTGAAAGAGTTGCCAAGCACTTGAACAGGCTGCCCATGGCAGTGGTGGAGTCACCATCCCTGGAGGGATTTAAAATCCGTGTGGAAGTGATACTTGAGGACACATCTTAGTGATGGGCTTGGCAGGGTTGATGATCTCAGAGGCAATTCCCAGCCCACATTCCATGGTTCTATGAATGCCAGTGTGATTTCTGCCCCAGGCCCATCAGCAGTTGTGCCTGAGGACGAGGGGAGCTGGTTTGTGGTACTCTCTGCTCAGACGTACCTGCCTCAACCCGTTCTGCTGGCAGCTAAGCCGTATTGAAAATCTGACAGACTTAGTACTTACTCTCAGAATTGACCTAAATTCGTGGCCACCATCTGAGGATGGCAAATGGCCTCCATACATCAGTTTCTACTTTGAGTTTTTGAGGAAAATATAGGTAGATCAATAGATTGATAGATACTGATGGTCTAAGTGATTCTGGCTGTTTCACCAATTATCAGCAGGAGCATTAGATCCACAGCCAGGCAAAGTACATTTTTATTTCAACATTGTGATCTAAATAAACCAAGGAAATTTATTTAAAATGCTGGTTTTACATGCATTCTCTGTGGATCAGGCTGTAATAGCCAAAATTAAAAATGTGACAGACATGTTAAGGTGTATCTCACAACCCTCCTACTGCAGCACACCACCAGCACATACCTCTGATTAAAAGCACTCCCTGAAATATGCACAGCTCCATTTAGCTGCAACAAAGAGCCAACTACTCTGCCATGCAAAGTGAATTTTATTAACTTGATTCAGAGTCTGTCACTCACTTTCCAACATCTTACATGTACCTATAATATATGTCATGGTTAATCCACTTGATGGACTGTGTTTGTGCTTCTCTGATGAACTCTTGGCAATTTGCCTGCCAGTACACATCCTTTACAACAACCTCTTGGAGCCCAAATTAGCAAAAATGCTTTATATAGCTTGCTTTATTAATAAACAAGTAAAGAAATAAAGGTTACACGCTGGTTCTCTATTTCTGCTGTCTATTTAAGTTAGCAAGGCTGCAGGCACTGATCCTCCAGTGCTTGGTACAATGCTCATCATTCAACCCAGCCTTGCTGGGCTTCCCAGTGCAAATCTAATAATAGAAAGGGTTTTTTTAAGAGCAAGATTCACCTCATCTATCAGTAGTTGCACAAAAGATAAGTATCTCCTCCACACTAAATCATCAAAGCTTTCTCTCCAATTACCATTAAAAGCTACCCATAGACAATTTATCAGACTCATAATATATCTTCTAGGATAACTGAAACTTTTTATCACATTTTTTTTCTTCCTCAAAAATGAAATCCTGTGACATTACCAAAAAGGTAATATTCTTCCTCAATTTTCTGTAATGAGTTCTTAAATGCACGTTGCAAACGTTTCATATTAAGTGTATTTCTGATAATCAAAATCCAGATCTTTAACAAAACCTGAAATTATTAGCTTCAAGACTAAAACTATTTCTCCCTTCAGCAACTGACATTTTCAAACTTTAATGCAGGGAATAAGAACATACCATAAAGCAGTCTACAGCACAAGATTAAAACAAGAAGTAAAGGGAAAAGCATTTTATATTTAATTGTCACTACTATGCTACAGCAAGTGGAAAAAAAAACAATTGTAGGAATCAAGGCAAGGTTGGCAGCACATTTTTGGCCATGGCCAGTAGTCCCACGCTCTGCTCAGACAAAGCACTACCATGGAGCACAGCCAGACACAGGCTCCTGAGGTGGCCTGGCTGCAAAGGAAGTATCTGGGCAGCATTTTCACACTGTGTGAATCTTCAGTGTCCTCACCTGCTGGGCAAGTGCTCTCTCACATATCACTGTCAAAGTCCCCACGACCTTATGAGTCAGGCATAAAGTACAATTTCACTGCATGGGGCCAAAACTGGAAGCAACCAAACAAGCCAAAAAGGGCTGAGAAAATCACTGCCTTCATGGATCTGATTAGTGTCAAAGAGGGGACAATGGTTTGGAAATTTGGGGGTTTTTTTTATTTTTAATCTCTTGACCTCAATCATGTTCATATTAATAAAGTGAAATTAATATTTAGAAGGAAAGACATATCTAAAGCAAAACAGCTGCAAATGAAGACAGCTCTGGATTATGAGAGGCTCAGGAAATGCAGCACCAGTTTTCTCCAGTATCTTTTTGGAAGTCTGCACTTAATAAGATCTATAAATATTACTGGATTTGCAACAATAGACACCAGGGCCCTTCTAGTAGATACCACAGCACCCTCTAAGGCAGGAGGCCAGGTCACTTTTTATTTTTATTTTTCACTTCAAAGGCAGGTCCTCTGATTAAGTACATCTTGGGGAATATTCCAAGCATAGGGCACTGCAAAGAGCTTTTCCCAGGTCATTCCAGATTCAGGTGTGCTCCCAGACAATGCAGACAGCTATTTTAACCACAAGCCTGTCATGAAAAATCACTGGACACAAACCAAATTCTGCAGTGCCCTACTAACAAAACACAGCTCTCCCCTCTCCACAAGAATTCCATGGAAATCAGTTAATTAACAAATGAGGAAGAACATAATTACAAGATTGCAGGTTATCCTTATCCCTATAAATATGTCAGCACATTTATCACTGCTTCCTGTCACCACATACAAAGAACATGTCTTTAGTGCAGTTAAATTTACAAGCGCAAAAATAATAATTTCTCACCTCTATTGACATTTCTAGAAGTTATTTTTGCCTTAAAACGTCACCATGTGGATCTGTGAGGCACATTACACATAACAGCTTGAGGCTTTTATCTGCCTAAACAACCAAATAATGGTGTTAGAAAAGTGTCTTTTCTGCTCCCATGTTCAGAAGCCAATTACACAAAGAGAGAGAGTGACCCAGTTCAGCAATGTAAATACATGTCACCTCACTGGCTTTCAAATTCTAGCTGAAATAGCGTTCAGCTGCTGCAGCCTGCACTTCAGACAGCAAAGTCCATAAATATTCCCCATGATTAACAGGACCAGATAAAGAGACAGAGTGCTGGTTTTGGCTGGGGTAGAGTTCTGACAGTCTGATCACTGCAGAGGTGAGCTGACAGAGGTCACTCCAAAAGCCACGTTCTCATAGCTGTGGCTTTGCTAGGAAATCCTGTGAGCTGCATTTCAGATGTCTGCATGGCTTCAAGAGCAGGTCAGCAAGGGGCACTAAGGAAACACTAATAAGCTACAGTGAATTCAGCATCACTAGAGAGTGAAAACTGTCCCAAAACCAGCCCAGAAATAGTTCCCCTACATTTCCTTAAGAAAGCCACTCTTCAATTTATTCCTGACAGAATCTGTCTGCTTCACCTGGGCAAGTTATTTTAAAAGGTTATTAAAGCTGTATTAATTTAATTCACAAGGCCTTCTCCTCTAGCTGTACTGATGAGACAAAGATGACCTGCTTTTGCAGTTTGATGTGCTTCATGTTTCTTTTTTGGGAACAAGCATCATAATGCCTTTGAAAACATGGACACATAAGACATGCACATTAGTCTGAGGATCCAGCAGCCCTCAAACTGTGAAACAGCTGGAAAGAACTTTTCAGTCCCCACAACCTTTCTCTACAGCTGTTTATAATGAGAGAAAAGGAACACATCTTTCCAATCCAGCCTGGATGATTAATTAACTGATGCAACAGCAATGCTGCAGCTGCATTTGCCAAGTTATCATCCTCAGGACCATAATTAACACAGAGGAAGTTCCAGTGGGAATCAGGCTTGAACGACATCGGTGGTGACAATTAAAAGCTGAAGCTTTTACGGCACTTCAGAGCAGCTTCTTCTTCTCTGAGCAACTCTTCAGTTCTGCCAAATGCCTCTTGGAGGCAGATAAGACTCAGTTTGTTTTCACTTGACTCCAGGATCCTTCTGGCCAGCAGAAACCTCTGACCTAAGGTTTTGCTTCTAAAGTAACAGTGCCTTGATTATACTTCCCCTTTATCCCCATTTCTTTCATGTAAGCAATGAAAGCACAAGAGGAAAGTGCACAAGTGAAACAGGAATTGGGGCACATTTCTCCCTTCAGACTGTCTTCTGAATTTGTTGGTGAATTCTGCAGTTCAGGAGGCAAGAAGCCATAAAGCTGTTTGATTATACCCCAGTGGAGTTTTGGCTTTGTTCTGCCCCTCTCTAAAACTTCGTGCTCTGAGCTGTGGACATTCACATCTCATGGCATAAAACCTGAGCACCAGACTGAAGCAGTTACATTAACATAGTGAATTTTAATATTTTTGTCCTATCCAGTAGAGATATTGCCATTTCCACCCTTGATGCATCGACCCAATGTGCAAGATTTCCCAATTCCTCCCAGAGACATCAGTCTACCCACAGACAGCAGCTCCTAATGAGGCAACACAGTTCCCTCTCCTCTGAAACAAATGCAGAGAGGACATCCTTGATCTTTTACTGCCTAAGTGTTTCTGGTGCAACGATCTACTTGCAGCTGACATTTGAAACTTGAAGCTGCAGATGGGATTTGAAGGTCATCCAAACACAGCTTTAAACCTGCTCTATTTTGCTCCCTAACGTAGCCTCCATGCAAATCTCTGGCTGTAAGTTATCCTTAGTAGGTTCTTTCTCTCCAGGCTGATCATCTGTTATATCAATTTGTGACTGGGTGGATAAGAGCAAAAATACTTTCACAGAGATTTTCCTAATTATGTCTACATTTAAAGGAGTAAATGTGGAAAACTCAATTTTGTCTTTTGACTTACGCTGTTCAAATTAAAAATCAAATCTCTTTTTCCCTATAATGGCATGGCACTTTGATATAAATAGACTTACATAATGAAATGTTGTGGTTAAATATATTTTGTATCTTTTCAGGAAAGTGTGTTAGAGATACTGTGACACTCCCTAGGCTACTAAGTAAACTTAAAAGAATTTGTAATTCAGAAGTGTAGGTTTTATACCTATCTACCCTGGAGCAAAAACGCTACCTATGTGCTTGGATAAAAAACTGACTGCAGTCCCATGAAAAGGATCAACCCACATCTGTATGATACTTCAATCCTACTTAAGCCTGTTCAAAGTATCATTAACATTCTTCTTACACAAATAAGACAACACTACTCTGGATTAGGTAATGGCAGGCATGCTTAGTGTGCTGGACTAAATGACAGAGAAGGAACAACATAGCATTACAAGGTCATGCTATCACCTTTGCTTTCTACCCCCTTTGGATACACCAGCCTGTTCTTACATGACCTCTCCCATATCATGGCCTGCACCTGCCCTCATAGATCATGCTAACCATTGGGATCTGGAATGCTGAACCCAGAGCAGGAGAGGAGTTGCAGCATCGAGCAAAGGCTGAGTTGGCCTGTACTCAGCAGAGCATCACAGAACTAGGATCAGTGGCAAAACAGACAAAACTTCCTAATTGTGCTGCTCTGAATCCCATTAAACACACCCTCAATGACTTGCTATAAAGACCTAACTAGTTTGAATTACATACTTTCTTAGTAAAACACAAATTCAGACTCTTATCTCAGAAATCTAGTGATGCTAGCCACTTCACACAGCAAACTCCACTATGAATATAAACTGTGAGAGTAAGTGTTGCCAGACAAGGCCTTGAGCCACCTCATTTGTGCCACATCCTCAGCAGGCAGTTCTGTTCACTGGACAGGCTTGACACTTCACACTCAAAGGGAAAGGCCAACTTACAGGTGATAACAGATGGCCGTGATGGGGAGAGGCCACGCTCAAAATGTGTTCCATGACTGCTGCCTCAAATTATTTTCATTCCCCAACTTACTGATTTCAAGGCATTTGCCATTACCCAGTCTGACAATACCATTTGTGATGGTATGTGTAAGTCTCAGGAAATCTGCTGACCAGATACTTTACAATGGATTTCTCTAACAGTAGCACAAGTGTCACCATGTTTTCTCACTGGTTTTGTATGTGGGATCCTCTGGGATCCTTCTCCTCCCATAATTTGCACTTCCTAACATTTCTCCTACAGAAAATCTGAAAAACCTTGGAAATACCAGGGAGGTGATTTTGCAGAGCAGCTTCTGTGATGTGCCTGAACATTTCTCAGAGCAGTTGAAAAGGGAAGTTGTTCCACAGCTTCTGACCCCACCATATGGCAGTGGTTAAACTCATCCCTCAGATCATCTGCACAGTAATAGAAGCACCTGTGTCAAGTCAAGAATGGCTCTTTTGGACATCAGGAAAGGAAGAAAACTACCATGGGCAATCATTTTAATTATTAAAGAGCCTGGTCACCAAATGAGGGAACATTGATTTCACAAAGTTCCTTTACTTTATTGTGCATTAAAATCATTAATCCTCAAAGCTCTGTAAAATGGACCAACACAGCTGTTTGTGAGCAGCTGTCTTCAGCAGGGAAACCAAAAGGCCAAGAGGAAAGAAAGTCACCAGGTGTTAGCTAAACTACATGTTAACAAAATTGAGGTAACACCTGACACTAGGTACATTTATAACCCTGCTGGTTTTCATTCTGTACAGCTATGCCACACATAGAGAAAATGTTCAATGACAGGCTGGACAGCACACTGGGCAGCAATTTGCAAGAAAGCAACTAAGAAGGATAAAAAAATTCTGAAATTAATCTCAGGGGTTTGTCTAAAATCCATCAAAGGCATAACCATGGCAGCAGTAGGCATACCCAAGCTCCTATGGAGCCTGGGAAATAGCAGTTCAGTCATGGTGGTCAGGATTTCAGCTCAGTCTATTCCCCAAAACACACAGGTTCTTTGCTGGCAGTCGAGCCACTGTGACTTCCCTTCCACTGTTCCCCAAACTATCCCAATTAAAGATGTTATGTCATGGCACATATGGCAAGTTACAATCACACCCCTGATGTGTAGACAGCAGCAACAGAAGGCTTTGATTCCTGCATACCTGGACTTCAGCAACAGAAATGCAGTTCTCACTCCTGTAATGGCACCATTCCCAGCCTCCTAATCAGACTCTGTTTTCAAGAAACCCTGATGGTCTCTTTCTGTTTCTATCAAAACACTCATGGGGACAGCTCAGTAGAGGTAAAGCACAGTGAGAGTAATTTTCTGCCTTACAAGGAGATACAACTTAAGCATTGAGCTCAAAGGGTTCAGCCCAACTCAAAATGGAGAAGAATACAAGGATCTCTAGAGTCAGCAGATTGTAAGCTGCCCATTGCTGCCTTGCTCCACAAGGTACAAAAAGCACTTATGGGATGTTCATGTGATCCAGAGAAAAGCTGGACATCACAGTCATGGGAAGAGGAACTCTCAGCAATAATGTTGTGGAATATACACTTTGTCCAGAAGTGTGTTGACAGCCTCATTTACAAGGAAAAAAAGGTACTGTTACAGAAGGAGACTTGCCCACTGTTATCTAATGCCAACCCTTGTACCCAAGACACAAAGACAACTCCCACTTTGAGTTGACTCAAAGGCAACTCACAAAGCCAACAGTGAATCAATCAACCCCCTAATACCACTGTATTCACTAACTTCTGATTTTGGAGCCATCCCTTCTGGAAAAACTCGGGCAGAGAGCCACAGGAACTTGGGGAGACATCTAGGGAATAACACACACCCTAAATGCAGACTGAAAGTACAGGCTCTGTCAGCACTAGCTCTGGGCCATTTGCAGGCCCTACAGAGCATTACCAAGAGAGGAATACTTATTACTTGGTTTAACCAGGATAGAAACAAAACTGGAAATTATTTGACTGTTGTGCAGATATTTAACCCAGGCATCCCAGGCACCTTCACACCAAGCTCCCTCAGTGCTGAGAAAACACCAAGGCACTTCTCAGTAACCTGCAGAGCAAACAGCCACCCCACTGACCCAGTGCAACCCTAATGTAACTTGGCTAATTCCACTGTGCTGACTTTAGAGCTGAATCTGTCCCCTAGATGCTCCATTGCTCCACTTCACACAGCTAACGTGTGTGACTAAAGCTCTGCTCAGCTCCAGATGGCCAAACGGCAAAGAAATTGAAAAAAGCTGATTGCCAAATCTCTGCTGGGAAAAAAATATATATATAGAGAAGAAATCAAAGAGGGATCATGAACTCAGCATCAGAAAACATATTGCAACGTGCTGTCCTCTGTTTTGTAGCCCAAGGTATTTACCTTGTAAAAGGTAATGAAAAGATGCAAAGGTCGTGAAAACCTGCAATAAATCCCTATTCCTGGCTACTGAACAGCATCTCAGCCCTCTTCGCCCTGCTGACAGTGTTTATGTCCTCCAAGACAAAAAGCCATCATGCTCTAGATTAGGGGTAAGACCTCCATGCCCCTACAGGCACAGGAGCAATTCCTAAGAAGGATTAAACCTAAATAACAACTATATTCAGATACTCCATGTTCTTTAAAGAAGATAAGGCATGACTACAAAGCACATAATGACTATGCACTACACCAAAAAGGGGTTGCCCGTGGTTTAGTCAACTGGATAAAAGTATCTTTATACAATTTGGGGATTTCCTCATGGTTTTAGCATTTTCTAGCATGCCAGGACTGCAAGAGAATTCACGGGAGCTACTCAGTTCAGTGCAGTGTTTAGCCTGGAGAGAGGAAAGGAGTGAGGGAGGAATGGACAGCATGATTTTGATTAATATACAGAAATTGAACTCATTAAGAGTAGGATCAATTTCCAAGTTTTATACAACTTCTCTCCTCTGCACTAACCTACATCTGACATCAGTCATAACACTCCAGAAACAGCTTAAAGTAATTTTCACACCTTCCTTCTAGGACATCATGTCCTAGATCAGATAAAGCAGATTCTATATGAAATACAGATTTTACCTAGACTCCTGTAACTGCCAGGATGAATGATTCCACAAAGATCACAATGCCCACTGTCATTCTTTCAAATATTGGAATACTTATTCAGCTCCACATAGCTTATGAATCACAGTATACAATTAATATTATTTTAATCATGCCAAAGTATAACTGCCTTCCTTAACAGCTGAATTTTGTAATAACTATATATTCTTGTGGCTTTCTGTTCTGTCATATATACAATGAATGTGCAAACCCCTCGTTGTTTAGAAGTCTCCAAAACAGGGTTTCAGACTAAACACACCTGAACAAAACTGTATATCCCTTAGCACAGAACCCACTGTAGTAACAGGGTGCTGGGTTTGGTTGGGATAAAGTTCATTTCTTCATGGTAGCTGGTAGGAGACTGTGCTTTGGGTTTGGTCTGGAAGCAGTGTTGGTAACAGAGAGATGTTTTCATTACTGCTGAGCAGCGTCTACACAGAGTCAAGGCCTTTTGTGCCTTTTGTGCTCCTCACCCCTACCAGAGAGCAGCCTGGGGATGCACAAGGATCTGGGAGAAGACCAGCCAGGACAGCTGACCCCAACACAGGGACAGCCCAGCCCGTGCAGCACCATGTTCAGTACAGAAAACTGAAGGGAAGAAGAAGGGAGGGGCAGATGTTCGGAGTGCTGATGGGATGCATTGTGCATGAGAGAGCCCTGCTTCCCTGGGGATGGCTGAACACCTGCCTGCCCAGGGGAAGCACTCAATAATCCTTGATTTGCCTCGCTTGTGTGTGTGGATTTTGCTTTCCCTATTCAACTGTCTTTATCTCAACCCACGGGTTTTCTCACTTCCACTCTTCCGACTCTCTCCCCATCCCACTCGGAAGGCAGTGAGTGAGTGGCTGAGTGGGGATGAGCTGCTGGCTGGGGTTAAACCACAGCAGCTACAAACTGTTAATTGTGAAATGGCCTTAAAAAGGTGTGTGCCTCCCAGGCAGCTGTCCCTACAACCAGTCCTATGCTCAATATCTTCCTCTGCTTCAAACCACACCAAAAATCTGACCAATTCTTTTCTCTGACTGACACAAATCTGGAATAATTCTGCTGGCCTCCACAGTTATTCCAGATTTACACAACCAAAGAGAATACAGTTTGTCTTCCAAGAGGTCCAACACCAAAAATTACTTTTTGCCAGCATATTCTTTGCCCATAAAATAGGCATTGCAGTTTCTAAAGAGTAGTTCAGGCAAGAAACAGATCAGAAATAAAAGACAGGTTGATTATTTTTTGTAACACTCAGGAAAGATCAAATTGCTGTGTTTGCCTCACCCTCTGATACTGCAGAATATGCTCAATGTAAGCACAGTACTGCTGGACATTTTCAGAACAGGAAAATAACCATTTCAGAAAGGCCTTTAACTTTCAGTTCCCAGTGAAAAATGAATTAGATACTAAACCTTTGTGGTCCCAAGACCAACTCTTAAGAATAGAATGTTACAAAACCCATGGCAAATTAAGTTGAACAGAATGAAAAGATGAATTAAAGATTTCCTACTGGATTATTCTGCATTACAGAAATTAAGGAGGGTGGGGCAGAAAATTAAACTTAATAGAGTCCAAAAACTATTTCAGTCCATGATGATTATTGTTTCTGGAATTCAATTTGGGAAAGAAACATCAATTTATGTTTTACTAAGGACTCCACACTTTAAAGAAATTCTGAGTAGGCACTGTAGCATGAACTATAAATGCAGCAATGCTCTCCCATCGTGGTGTCAAAACATTATTTTTTATCCTAGAATTTGGAGAAATCTCAGACAAACAACATTTGTTGCTGGAAATCAGAAAATGAGAACACAGTAAGTAAACTGAATTTTCCAGCCAGTAAAAAAAGAGACAGATTCTGTCTACAGCTCTTAAATTTGGAACAGTTAATAACATTACTGGTGTTTAGGCAGCAGCAGTGATTCCTGTGGACTTTGTTTTCTCTTTCCACTATTTTTTTCTGTCTCCCCAATTTCTTTTACATGAAGTGTATTTTGTAAACAGAAAAACTACTGTTACATTCATGAAAACATTTTTGATCAATTTTGCCTACACATGTGGGTGCCGTTAGACAAGTCAGAAATCAAAAGTACATGGTAATTAACCCAATCCCAGTGAGTTAACACAGGACTCCTGTTGGCATATTTGATAATTTCTTTACATGCTCCAGCTGATGGGGTTTCCTCATTGCCCTAGGAAAACTCCTAATATTTCTGTCTGAAACTGTAACTTGCAGTGCAATGAAAGCATTAGTAGAAAAGAAATTAATTATGTATTCAAGGAAAGCAGCAGATCCCACTTTTAAGTAGACTGTGTAATTCAGGAGCTGTTGGGTCTCACAAAGATCAGCCCTTTGCTAGGAAACAGGGAAACATGGCACTTAACTTAGGTTTATATTTTTCCCCCCAAAGTCATATGTTTGCGCACGTGCTCCCCACTCCCTCTCCAGGCCCTATGCTTGTGTGGTAATGCTAGAGAAGCATAACTTCATAAACCTAATTGTTTAAAAATAGGATCTGGCAGAGAACCAGCTCCTAGATCAGTCTGTGAAGCGTTCAGAGGTTTTAGGCAGCAAAGAGTTTTTCCTTAGGCTATTACATTCCAATACTTCCTTCCACTCCCTTCAGAAAATCACTAAAATATTTGCAGCAATTCCAAGGACAGTTGCTCCAGCACACACTCCCCTTGACAGACTGCTAGGCTACTTGGGGGGCCCAAAAAATACAGAAATAAAAACAAAAAGCTTTTTGACACCAGAGCATTTGCAATTCCTTTCTGTAACTCTCTAAATGTTCTCTATTCCCATTTCTTTTAATCTTTTTTAGATTCACGGCCATTCTGTCTGTGTTAGTGCTGCTTCTGTACCAGCTTGAAGAAGGATTTCCACACACACTCTCTTGCCTTTCTTGCTTTAAATATGTTTATTTTGCTCACCCTTCTCAGGTGGACTCCCCCACTTTCCACAGCTCATGAGGTCTTCTTCACCCACTGCTCTCATGGCTTCTCAGCCTCCAGAGGAAAGGGCAGGAAGCAAATTTAGTAAGAGTAGAAGGCTCAATCTTGACCTGCTTCCTTGGAAAACTGAGTCATAGTCTAATAGCAACCTACAGATCTCACTGGATCTGTAAATCTGGAGGAAAGGTTCAGCTATGGGAGCTGGCTATCACAGAAAAAACATTTAATGTAACTCCACTAATCTTTCAGGAAATTGTGTGGAACGGAGCATGAACTAATCTCCTCCCCTCCTTCAAATGGCTGCACAGGTGGTTCCAGTTTCTTTAGCTGTTCCCCACACTGCCTCCCAATGTGTCTGTGTGTCCAATCCACATCCCTGTGCATGCACACAGCCACCAACAGGATCTCTGCTGGGGTTACCCCTGCCCTGCACTCCAGCCACTGCACCCGTTAGTTCTGGCTGGCTGCTCCTGACCTGCTCTCTCCCAGCCATTCCCTTGGGCAGCAGCACCAACAACCTGCACTAAAAATACCTCCTGAGCATCATAAATAGCAAGATGGTAGGATTCTTAATCCCCCTTCAGGCGTGTAGTCTTTTTGCTTTTGATAAATACAGAGTGGCAACAATGGACAGAGAATAAAATGCCTCTTACAGCACTGGTTTGCTTGGCCTTGCAGAAAGGAAAAATGAGGACTCCCAGTATCCACAAATGCTGTCAGCAGAGGACAAGTGAAAGAGGGGAAGATTGCTATTGCAAGAAGTCACAAAGTCTCCCAAACCTAAATTATGAACATTTTTAACTCAATAAGATTTATTGGCCGAACCACAAGACCAGAGCTCCTAAAGAAAACCTCAGATCTGCAGAGTACCTGCGTCAAGCAGGGAGCCAGTCAGCAGGAAAACTCAAAGGAAGGGAAAGGTTGGCTCTTGCCCTGCTGAACTTTTGTACCACCACAAGCTGTACAGAACAAGCCAAATGCACAGTGCCAGGCCAGCCTGGCAGAAGGAAGAGCAAGCTACAGCCCTTTCATGCCACTTGACTCTTGAAACACTTGGGCAAATGCTGCATGAACCTCTCTACACTCCTGCCACACAGATTTGAAAAACCCCTGCACTACCTAAGGACTGAGGTAATGGAATTTATCTGGAAATAAAAAATATGTCAAATAACCTAAAATCAGCTGCATTTAAGTTTTCTGCTATTTTCCTTATTGAATCTATTGGGGTAGAAATTCAACAGTTCCAAAGAAATTCCAGTAGTTTGCAAGCTTTGGTGACACCTATAAATCCAAATATTTAAAAATCCCAACATATGATAAAAAATGTTAGATGCTTTTTTGGTTTTTTTACATTCTCCTATTCCCCTTGTCCAGCTGCAGCTCTAGAGCAAGGGCATCACAAGTGCTGTTTCCTGCAAAAAAAACCTAGGAAAATATTTACTATGTTGCAAGCATGACAACAAATACAGTATCACTATGGCCACTATAAAATAGTCACAGACACTGGCAATTTAAAAAATTTAAATGGCATTTTCAGAAAAATAGAAATAAGGACAATGGTGCCAGAATTTTTTTGCAAATGAATTGAATTATACATGAACATAATTGGTTAACCAGAACCTTTATCTTTGAAACACAGGACTCCAAATGTGCACTGCACATCTAAGTCCACAAAACATTTTTGTCATTCATCCCAAATATCAAAACATCTGGCAACAGAAAATAGAAAAAAGTATTTATAGACATTTTTTGGACAGAGATTACTTCAGGTCAAATCTGAAAGCATCCTTAAGCTGCAATCATCAAAATCTTTTATCAGTGATTTTGGATTTAGCTAGTGTTACCAAGAGAGAAATATAACATAGGCTTTTTATAGCAGCTGCCAATTCAACAATGATCAAAGTTTTATTATTCTTCCTTAGATCAAAGGCTGGACTGAATAATTTTGGGATTATCTCCAGCTCATAAAGTAGAATAAACAGTTTTGGATAACCACTTTATTATATAACAATACAGACTTCTTGCAATAAGTTTTGCTCTAATTTACATATGCCACAAGTTTTTAATTAATTGGATTATCATTTAATTATTTTATTGGCTTATGAGGACAATAAAAGAGAAATTTATACAGCAGCAGCAGAAGACCATAGAAACATTTAAGTTGTGTCTTGTGCATCTACATTCATATGCAGAGGACATTCATGAGAAGAGGTGAAACCAAGATTAGGAAAGTAAGACTGGGCACACTTCCAGTGAGAGGAAATAGGTTTTACATCTATGCCCATTATAAACCACTCAAGACATCTGGAGATCTCCTCTTGTGGGACAGAGGCATTCACACACCTTGGCACACACCCTTCCTACTGGGATAAGAACATCCTAGGTACAGATAATCAGGATACTCACATTGTGTTGGCTTTCATTAGCAGGCAGAAAATACTGCCACGTGGATAATACTCAGCACAATTCTTGTTGCAACTGAACTTAATTGTAAAGGTGCTTAGATTTGAGTTTCACTCAGGTGTGCTTTCAGTCAAGAAAAATAATGTTTTTCTGCTTTTGGTTTTCATTCTGAGAAAACCATGATTTCCACACCGTCTGTTGACCACAGGCTCAACTGTGTTCCTGTTCCCCTGAACAAGGTGTTTACTGTTATCTTCAGTGACACAGCAAGTCCTAAATTCATCTCTTCTTTTACACCTAGTTCTAAGAAATTAATTCATTTTTCACAGTCTTCCTGGAAGTCAGCTCTCCCACAAACGTTGATTAAGAGCAGTGGCATCCCAGGACACAGAGAAAGCCATTTCTCTGGCATAAACTATTTTACATGTTCTGTAAGCAGGGCCAAGAGTTAGAGCTGGAACATCTTTTTCAGACTTGTTGTTATTACAGGCTCTTAGCTATGTTTCTTTATCATTAACTAGGTTTCAGCTCTTATGTAACCTGGTTGTCTCCCAGACTTTCGAATGCCAAAAATAAACTGAAAGCTTTCATCACGAGTTAAAAGGAAACTGTAATTTGAACAGCACTTTTGCTGACTTCTCTGTTGATCAAAGATGCCTCATACGAGCCTGATGTAATAGAAACAAAATCAGATTTATAATAACAGCAATTAAAGCATAATCCTTTCATTGAGTGAAATCTCACAGTCCTTACTTGTATAAGACTTACACTGGAGGAATAGATAAAACAAGACCCCATTTACTGAGGTACCAGTTACAGCAAAGGGAATGACAAGTACTAAAAAAATGTTGCAAAAACTGCTTCAGCTTCACACTTTTTATTAAAATGTGTCCATCTCTATGACAATACATGACCTGTTTTGCCATTCCAGAAACAAAATATATTTATTAATAAGGAAGCAGTAAACCAGAACATCTAATCAGGCCCTTCCTGTGCTAAGACCACCCCTCTGACTGGGGTGGTCCAAAAGGATAAGTTCTTAGTGCCACGGCACTAAATTGCCAGGAAAAAAGTCTGTAAGAAATAGAAAAAAATCACTGTTGGGTTCATCAATGAACAGTAACACGTACTGCAGTCTTCAGCATTCTCCAGAGGGAAACAAGCACAGGTCTAAAAGCTTCAGGGAGCCTGAACCTCATCATTTGCTGGCTGGCTTGGACTGGTTTTCTTGTATCACCCTCTCAGATGAAATTGCAAATACACCACAGGGGATAAAAGTACCTTTGCCTCATCTTTGAGAACATCATCTTCTCCATGTTTCCATTCAGAGTGCCCTCAGTCACAGCTGCACAGAGCAGGCATCTCTCCCATGGACTCCTCCCTGCAATCCTACCAGCACAGCAGGAAAATGCCAGCAACCTCCTCTCTGGAGGCAGAGGGCATGCTGGTGCCACACAACACTCTGGCTTATCACTTCTTCACACACCAATCATTTTTACAATGATGAGACCAGATCCTCCCGCTCCAAAATGTGGCAGTCATAGGAGCAGGGCGATGGTTTTCAACAAACTTGAAGTGCACATGATCTTTTCTATCCATGAAGAAATAACACCAAGGATATGCAAATTGGCCACAGCAAACTTTGCAGCAGCACAGAAGCCAACACAGGCTGCAGAACCCACACAAGAACTCGGGCAGGTAGTCAGAGGTAGCTCCTATTCAGCTCTCACTAAAGCTCTGCACTTTAACTCAAATACGTGAACAGCAGGCACTGCACTGAGGATGTGGCTGCATTTCATCAGTTACATGGAGCCAAATGGTTCACCAAAGCCCTAATTCTGGATGAAATTCTGGATTGCAAATAGAGAAAGAAGGATATAAAACAACCCCATCACACATCACACCAGTGTACCTTGTTGAAGCCTGTCTGATCCAAACTTGTTTACAAACTAAGGATTTCTCTCCACAACATATGGGAATCCCATTTGGGTGTGAGCTTCTGAAAATTTATTTCTTTCTGAAAACATGACATAACAAAGGCTGAGTTTTTAAAAATACAAGTCTCACAGTTTTTCTCTGCTATTGTTCTGTAATGTTTAGGAGTTTTCTCTAGGTTTTAATGAAGAACAACACCTAATTATAAACATATTGTTGCCTAAACAGTATGTGGTAAAAATATTTAAGGCTACTTGCTGGTATTAGAATTCACATGCAAAAATCTGCTTTCCACAGTGTGATTCTGCCTTAGCACTGCAAAACTAAGAAATACTACACCAGTCACATGAACTAACCATGTGTGGCTTTCATCTTCAATTACTAACAGATTAGATTAAAAAATAATTTGAAGTATTCAATTCAAATCTATTAAAAGGAAAAATAGAAATCCCCAAAAGATTGTTTTCAGAGTCTGTGGAACACATGAGATTCTGGTGTTCTGCACTAAAAGCAATCTTGCTGCTTTTCCTTCCATAAGCTGATGCTTATTTTCCTTCTTTGCAATTCCTTTCAAAACCATGCATCTAAAATAGACTCTACCTCATTGTCCCAGTTTCCTCTTGTTGTTGCCATTAGTCTATGCAACTTTTTCCACGCGTTCAAGACTAATTTTCAGCAAAGACTAAGTTTTGTTGAGGGGGGAAAAAAGACTGGACAAGGCATGAAACCTTAAAAAGAACCAGCTTAAAAGAGATACTGCTGTTTAAATCAGACACCTCTGTAAAATATTCTTCTCTCTGACTGAAACAAAAGCTCTTCCAGGCCTAAAGATTCAGGTGCAGCCACTGGTTCTCATGTACAGACATGTACTGCTTCCAGTGATTTGATGATTCAGGTGCTGATTCTGAGCTATTTAAGCCATTAAATTGAGGTTCAAACCCTAAAATGAGTAGTGAAAAAAACAGCATAAATCATTACATGGATTTAGAAGCAATAAACAGAAAGTACAGACAGGATTAAATAACAGTATGAAATTGGTACAGAAGAAATTTGGGGTAAAATCTGCGGAGAGAAAAGCTCTCAGAGCCAGTTCCAAATCCTGCCCTGCATAGGTGTTGTGAGTGGGAAACAGCTGTGCTGGCATGCCTGCACACACAGCCTGCCTCAGGTAGTGCTGCAGAGCCCCAGAGCCTGCCAAGAACGCATTCCTTCAGGCTATGGAGCCTTGCAGCAAGGAAAATGGGGAAAATCACAGGACTGGAAGCATTGAAACTACAAAACTTAACTACCATAAACAATTTTCAATTTCTAAAATGAAGGAAATGTCCAGCCAGCTCACACTGCCCCACTCCCCAGGTCACTCAGCCTGAGAGCGTTTGGTAACAGCCATGAAAGTCACATCACGAATTAGGGACATCATGACATGCCTGAAAGAAATACCCCTGACAACAAGTAGAAAAACACAGCACTAGATTTTAAAAAAGGATACAGCAGCCACCTCTTAAGTGGCCAGTCCTTTTAGATAAGAGCAATGTTACACTGAAAATCACAAATTGTAATAAAACATTAACCAGAAGCTCCCAGCAGCAAGTTTGGAAATTGCTCAGCACAGAATTCAATCAAAACCATTGCTGCCAGCAACAGCAGCCATGTCTACAGCTATCTGAGGAGAATTAGATTTGGAAAAGAAAAATCAAGACTGTTAATGGTAGGGACTCAAGATTTAGTATGTAAATTTCTCATTGAAAAATTGATGAATTTTCACACGTAAGTTCCCAAGTGTGAGATAGATCAACCAAGAAATGTGCAGTGTCCAGGAAGAAAGAATTGCTACCAGAGCACAACATAATGAGTTGAAGTTTATCATCTTCTGTTAGAACTCTATCATCAACTTGTGTAAGAACAAATGAGGAGCCTGAGAAGAGGCCCAGAAGGCAGAAATTCCCCTGTTTGCCCTGACCTTCAGACTCCGGAAAAAGAAAAAAAATAAATCCAGGACTTGTCTCACCTGTAAAATGAGGACAAAACCTCTCTCACTTCTGTCATGGTGACTTATTTATCTGAAACTTGATTGAAATGATTGATCTACATTTGTTTAAAAAACCTTATAGGAAAAGACAAAGATTGTAGTATAAAAAAACCTCTTAAGCTAAACAATTCTACTACTTTGACCACTGAGCAGGCTAAAAACTGCACCTGCCTTCTCTACAATACCCACATTAGCAGCATCAGGGTGACTCGCTACAACTTGTTAATACAGCTCAGCAATAATAATTCTTCAACACTAGCTTCTGTCAAAATTCAGTGACTTTCACAAAAAATCACACCAGTCTTGATAAACCTCCTATTTCACACGTCTTCATTTTCCTGAAGTAGTTGCTACTGGACTAAATACAGCTCATGCTAATTCTTTCAACATTTAGGGAAAAAAATAGCAAAGATCTTTGTATTTGATCGCACCAAAAACTCCCATTTGTGCCTGTTTGCTCTAGCATAACTGTAGATTATAATAGCTAAAAATAGCCATTTTTCCATTAACTTAGACCTTCATGATAACAAGTAGTTTTGACAGTTTTTAAGCAGTGTGAGATAACATGCACAAGTAGGTCACAGTTATACTTGGCTTTAGAAAAATGTCTTTCATCCAGGGAATTTACAGCTCTTTGCAAACAAGCCCTTAGGTAAGCAACAATCTATAAGGCTTACTCCAACACCCAAATTCACTCATGTATGAGTCCTAACAGCAACTACTTAACAACAGCTGTAAGTAGAATATTAAGCTTTTTGCAAACTGCAAAACTAAAAAGCCTGACTGACGTCAATGGCAGCTCTCCACTGATCCCAACAGGCTGCAGAACAGGACATGAAAGTGCCCTGGGAAGGACTCCAACTTGACAGGGAAGAGAGAAGTGATTTTTCAAAGTTTGTTTCAGCTCCTAGTTCAGTCACAAGATTTCCAAAATGATTATTTGTTCAAGCTTCTGGGAATACTTGTCTGTGCTGCTTCATCTGGCATTTGGTCAACACATCTGCTAAAGCCATACTACAAGGAAAGTGGTGGAGAATGTTAGAGACCTTCCATTTGCATAACAACAGGAGGTGAGAGACAGGTGTGAAGGACTGTAACAAGGTCTGGGAAGAGTGGAAGGAAAAAAGGAAAGTTTCAGAAAATTCATCTTAAGGCACAGGTGAGACATTAGTCCTCACAGCCCCTCTGAAAAACTTAGCTATCATTATTTCCATTGTACAAGTAGAGAAGCACAAAACTTGTTAATCCAGAGTTTTATTTAAGGCAAAATTACATTAATTTGTGTTAGTAGTTATAATTTATGTGTTGATTTATAATCTGTCTTAATTTCCAGTGACTACATGGGTAGTTTTGATTAAATAACAGCAGGGATCTAGAGCAGGAGAGTTAAAAGGAATGGTCCAAAAGTCGAGAGGTATGCTGGATTTCAGGAGTTTCTTCTGTCATCTGTTGCAGTCAGTTCACTACACCATGCTGCCTCCTGGAGCAAAAGAGATGAATAGAGAGCTGCACAGATGGAACACCAATAATAGTGTAATGTTTTTACTATCCCTTGAATATCCTCTGCAGTTTGGTAAGAAAAATGTCATAGGTGAATGTTTAACCTTTTGCTATGCTAGTTATGCTTGGTTTATAATCAACAAGCAGACAGCTCCAAGTGCTTGATGCATTCAGAATAATAATGATCACCCTTGGACATCTAACACCACATAAAATATTAACAATCAATATTCGCTGAGCTTGCAGACCATAATGATACAGTGTTTTTAATGAGACTGCATATGCATGAGATAATTTGCCTTCATGAAGCACAGGGCCCCTATCTGGCATTTGAACAAAGCTCCAACCCCTTAAAGACTCACTTCTTACTTGTGCTACATTCTCATGAGTAACCTCATGAAGATCTGTCAGATCACTTAAATGTGCAAAAGTAAGTTTCTATGTTGACTTTTAACAGCAGTACTGTTTGAAATGATTAATAATGACAATGGTCTATAATGTTTTGCACACAAACATTTACACATCAGCACTGAATAAATCTATTTATTTGCCCAGACTCACATATTTTCCACATAAATCTACTTGCTAAACTTTAAAAGGATATCTTGATAGAAATCAATATCTTCATCTCCTTCATGAATCTTATTCACTACTTCCCTCCAGTCCTATGGAGTCTTACTCTCTCTCCCCCTCTAATTAATTAAAACTGAAAAAACGAGATGGCACAAGAGGGACTGAGAAAGAATTCACTTTCCTTCTCCAGGCAGCTCTCCAGCAGAATTAAACAGGCATCAAACATCATGTGTTGTGAAGATGAATGGGAAAGAGGGGCAGTGGGGGGAGGAAAGGGAAATATGGTCAGTGGAAATGTTCCCTGGCTTCCCATTCTGTACAGTTCAGATTTTGTGAGTCATCTACAAAGCTGAAATCACAGAGTTTTTATGCCATTTTTTCAAATCCAGGTACCCCACCAATAACAAGTCTGCTCCAGGTTATAAAGCTTTGCTGGGTGTTTCCCACAAGTACTAATGCACATCACTGATGCTCATATACTTAGTGTTCTTCCAGAAATGGATTCTTTGGAGACCAATTTAGTCCATTTCTCCCTAAAGCAAGAAATCTACTGTTCCATGAAGAATTATGCCACTCTAACACCATTTATTATTTATATCTAAAATGTGATGGGTGTGATGCTTTAGAGTATGGTCATAGCCACAAAATGCCAACAACCTTTTAGGAGTAACACGATGTCTTCCATGTGCATGAAGCTCCTCTGGATGTCAACAGGAATCCAAGCAGATGAAAGAGCTGGTCCCTGCTGAGCAGTATTCAACACATGAAGATGCAGAGAGATCAAAGGATGAACAAATAAGATGCATCCTTACATTCGGGGGTTTGTCAATTTGTAATATATAATTTTTACAAAGTATTTGTTTCAAGTCAGAGATAGCCAGGGAATGGTTTTACTTGTCGTTATTGTGCAGATGATTGTCTGTCTTCAGGAGATGCTTACAAGTATTTCTGCTTGGTTATGACAACATTCAGAAAATGTTTAACTTTATGTCTCCAGTCCTTTAATTTATACCAACTATAATAAAACCCCCTAAAGCATCAGCCTTTGTGCCACACCTGTGCCAGTTTCTCATACTGGAAGCAGAACTTTGGGACAAGATGAGACCTGCAATCAATGAGGCTGATCAGTTCATCTCCAGCCCAGAATGGGCAAACACACAGACTTTACACACAAATGCACACAAAAGCAAAGCCTATTCAAGTTTAGACCATAATTATAAAAACCGCAAATCTGAAGTAAAACTCAAAACATTAATTTCAAGCCAGACGCCAATGTCCATCAGAGGTACAAACCGACGACTGGATTCATCACCACACCCTACCAGGAGCACTTGCGTTACCAATGACAGAAGCAGCCGGATGCCTCGCTGCGCTCATCAGACACCCAGCTCCAGCCCGTCACCATTCCCCGAGCAGCAGCCCCCGCCGAGCCCTGACCCTGCGCCCACCTTCACCACCATGTTCCTTTCTCTGCATACACCCGTACATCCCCACCGTCACCTCACCTCCCCGTGCCCCTGCAGCCGCCCCCCGGGTACCGGGGAGGGCGGAACGGGATCCCCCGCGCTCCCGGCAGGTGCGGCGGGTGCCCGGCCCCGGAGGATGCTCTGCGGCGGAGCCCCCGGCACGGCCCAGCTGCACAACGGTACCGGGCAGGGACGGCCGACCGGGGGTCACCCCCTGGCCTCCCCGTACCCCGAAATCGCCGCCGTAGCCCCGGCGTGCGGGGCACCGCAGCGCGGCCGGGCAGCAAGGTCAGCGCGGCTCCGGCCGCCCGCGGGGACGCGAGCCCGGCGCTGCCCCGGCGCGGCGGAGAACCCACCTCTGGCAGACATGGCTCAGGCTCGGGCTCGGCAGCCGCGGAGCTGCTGCTGCTGCTGCTCTGCTGCTGCTGCTGCGGCGGCAGCGCACGGCCCGCACCGCCCTGCGCCCTCCGCGCCGCGGCCGATGCGGGGGGCGGCGGCCGATGCTGGGCCGGGCCGGGGCGGGCGGCTCCGCGCCGCCACCGCGTCCGTCCCTGCCCTTCCCTGCCCTGCCCCGCTCTGCCCTGCCCTGCCCGCCGCCGAGCGGGGCGGCGCCGGGGGCGGCTCTGCGGGGCGGGAGCGCGGCTGTGTGCGCGGTGTGTGCGGGTCTGGGTGTGCGCGGTGTGTGCGGGTCTGGGTGTGTGTGTGCAGGTCTGGTGTGTGTGTGTTTGTACGGGTCTGGGTGTGCGTGTGCCGGCTGCGGGGCGGGGCAGCGCCGGCGGAGCCACCGCGGCCGCAGCCGCTCCCGGGCGCGGTGATGCGGGGAGCGGCGGGGCGAGGGGCGCACGGCGGGGCGAGGGGCGCGGTGCTGCAGAGGGCGACAGTCGGGGACAGCGGTAAAAGCCACGAACGCCAAGGAGAGCGGCTCGGCAGAGCTCCAGCTCCTCGGAGTGCTGGATAGGCGTGTCCGCTCCCGGAGTCACTGTCAGCGCCGTGCGACAGCAGCTCTGCTCGCTCGGGACCTGGCGCTGAAGTCTGTGGCACAGCTTGAAATTCACGCACCGAACAGCGAAGATGTACCTGCGTAACTGTATGTAAATTGTATATAAACATGAAATTTCTAGCAATGTTGTCTGCAAAGCAATCTTGGCGTTAACACACAGAAAAGAGCACTCGGCTTCCTCCTGGCACCTTAATAAAAGTACCAAGCGACCAAATGCGACACACCAGAAAAACAAGATCAGTATCTGGTGGACACCTTTACCCATGGCAGCCAGCCTCCAGCCTAGTGAAACCAAATATTCCCATGACATACTAAAAAGTAAAACCCCTACGCCACCAGATTATTAGATGGTGGCAAGAGTTAAGCAAATCAACAATCTAGTTTGTCAAGAATGACAGGTTAAAAGACCACATCAGAATAGTGCAGTTAAAACATTAGAGCAGACTTTTATCAATTTCAGAATGAACTAAAAAACAGAAAGCCCAATCTGTGATGTTCAGCAAGGAGCCAACATGCAAACTGAATGACAGGAGAGACTGAATCACACTCCTCCACTCTGATCTGCCATGCACTATGCATCTTCATACTAGCAAGAAGCCTACACAATTTTTCTATCAAAAACCCCCATAATTACTGGAATCTTATCTAAGAGAGGTGGTAAAGATTGCACTATCATATAGCCACAGGTCAGGAATGGATGCTCACAAGAGATACATGATGGATTCTCACTGCTGTCTGCAAACGCAGCCCAGCCAGCGCCTCTGCTCTGTCAAATCCAGCCTCTGGCACTGCTCACCTTTCTCCTCAAGCCAGCCGAGTACGGAGGGCATGGAAGGGAAGCATGGAAGCAGCAGCAGCATGGGCAGCACTCACATGCCCCCTCATCAGGCGATTCAGGCACAACAGATGAATTGGCACATCTGTTTGCCTGAATTTGTGCTCGTGCTCACACACTGCAAAGACTTTTAGTCACATCCAGCTCTGTTTGCCATGGATTAAGCCCATGTTCCCTACACTTCAGTTCAATCATATTCCTTATGTCATTGTTTTCTTGCCCTTGCAAATGTTTCTGAATCCAGCAATAGAAATAAAATAAATCTTTAGTTTTTCTTTTCTCTCTAAATTCCTATGGCATTATCCTTAGCTGGTGATCTGACATCCCTTGAAAAACAGTTCTTTTCCCTGCTCCTTTTCTGAAATTAGAATTTTCCATTTACAAACAACTCAAATTTTCTTTCTTGTCCAAAAGAACTGAAGTTTTCCTCAGTCACTGTAGTATGACAGCATTTTGTATTTTTAATTAAGTCATTTCCTATGCATTTCCTCAGTGAGTTTCTGACTAGAACTATCACAGGTTCTCCCATGTGGTGCTTAATAGATGGCTTTAAAAAGAAGGTTCAGGAACATGCAGAAATTAGCTTTTTAATTAAGAACTTCCTTTCTTTATACTGCTAGGAAGTAGGAAGGGAAAGGCATTTGTACCTTGGGATTCTATAGAACACAAAGAGTTTATTCCATTCATTGTGTAAACTCTCTGTGGCAGAGAAGTTGAACCAAGTTGAACATGTTGGCCAGAGAATACTAAAATGGGTCAGATACAGCACTCATTTATTAAAGTAAACTTTTCAGCTGGGTTTCTTGAGGACACAAGGCTAATGGAGTGGAGTTTTACTTTCCTGTCCGTCCCCTCCATCAAGTTGCCTCTAAGAATTTTCAGATTTGGATATGGAGAATTTCAATTCAGGTTGACCAAAAGGTATAATTCAGAACAAGTTCTACATCCCTACAAGTTTTGTAGTAATTAGCACTTAAGAAGAAAAATTAAAATAAAGGAGAAAAGCTGCAGTGGAGACAGTTACCAGTTCTGGAGGCCATGCCTTCATTAGCCACAAGTACCAGTCAGGCAATCTGCATGTGGGCAGCCAAATCAGCTCCTGTAGTTGCTGTCTGAGATCCTGTCAGTATTTAGGGAACATGGAAGGCAGCTGAAGAGGGTGAAAAAAGAAGGTACAGAGAAGTGAGACACCATTATCATTATTTTACAGGTGAAGTTGAGTCAGAGAAGATGGACAAGCCTTGCTCACTCTCCTATGCACTCCCTCTTCCCTTAGTCCCACCCATGTGCTTCTGCTTGCCTCACTGCAGCACTGGCTCGATCCTCATGGAACTACTTTAGCTCATTAATTAACAAAGAGTTGCTCACTTTCTGTAGCCAAATTCCCTACATTTGCTGTCTGAACCAAAGGCTCAGATAAACACTGGAACATGACTGAAGGCAAGTGCAGAACTGCACAGCCAGGAAGGGTGAGGAACCATTAGAGGCAGCAGAGATGTTCCTTTTTAGCAGCAGCAAGTGTTGAGCTGTTTGATTGAGCCATTTCCTGACTACTTTAGAAGTCCATTAAGGAGCAGTGATTGACATTGTTTTATTTCAGGCATCTACCTGAGGCTTCTGAATTAGTCAGCTGGGAAGTGAGATCCTATCTCCTACATTTTGCTACTGACTGTACAGATTAAGCTTCTAGCTCATAATGTAAAAAGATCCATTAGGTAATTTTTTTAAGGTATTCAGGCTTCAAGAGATCCAAACAGGCACCTTGTGATTTTTTAGAGATGCCCAAACACTAACACATTTTACCAAACAGCAGGTGTTCCCAAGTCCTGTCTCAATGCCCTTGAGGAGCTAAGTGTGTTGTCCAAGGTCACAGAGAAAAATCTATGTCAGAGCAAAGCACAGAACTTGCATCTTCAAAGAGAAGTATCCCAAATGCTGGACTGTGTTCTCTGTGCAGCATACCTTCCTGTCACAGCCATTGTGTGAATATAAAACAGAAAGCTCTCCCCTCATCTCTTTTGAACCAGTTTGTCTCATATAAAGTAGGATAGTAGTTTTAAAAGTAATTAAGGTCACATCAGTCATATGTAAATCTATTTTTCCCATGAAAATCAGCAGAGAATGACATAGGGATTAAAAAAACAGGTAGAAGTCAGGTGCCTATCTTTGCACAATGCAAGATCTTTGCTCTTGAAAATCTTTGTGAGAAAAATTGGAATTTTTTTGGAACAACAGACAAATTCTTATAGAAGTAGGTTTCAAGAACAACTGCTGTGGGCAAGGCAAATGGCAAGGATGGCCAGGATTGATGAATAATGACAGAAACTATTGGATTTTTCTACAGATTTTTCCCATATGTTCCACCATAATTCCACTAGCTTCTTTTTTAGGGAAATCAGACCTATAGCAGTTATACTAGAGAGGAACAAAATGTAAAGCATTACTAAGCCTGATAATTTAATCAGAATTTTAATAAGATCAGAATAAGTAGTTTTTTTGTGACATGAATGACAAGAAAGCAAGACAGCTCTCTTACTTTAAATATAAGACTCTTACTAGAATTTGCAATTAGTCAGTAATGGACAAGATATTCAAATAAATACATGGCCTTTCACTGATTACATTGAGCTTCTAGGGCAGTTCTCACTAATCTTTTTGGAGAAAAGTTCCTCTTTATATATTTCAAAGGAGAACTAAGCTCCAAATTACTCACACAAAATATTAATAGAAATCTTTGCTTAAGTTGTTTTTTTTCCCCAAAAAATCCCACAGATAGAGATATATATATATATAAAGAGACTTAACCAATTTAAAAAAAATTAAATTTGATAAGACAGGAAGTTCTCCAGAGTGAGACAAATCCCAGAGTCATCTTCCTGATTTCTTCTCATTCTGTTTTTTCCTGGTTTTCTTAAAAAACTCCCTTCTTCTATGTGTTATTCAACCCTCCACATTGTTCTGTGGAATCCTGGGCCAGTCCTGACCACCAGACTCGAATAACCCAGAAAATTTTACACACATGATGTAAGATCGTGCTATCACATAAATGCTATAGGTTTTATATATGCCAGAAATACTGGTAATCCTGGAAAACTAAGGAAAAGCCTGTTAATAGCTCTGTATTGCTCTTCCATCAAAATGACTGCTGTACCTGTGGGAACTTAGGACACAAAGGCCAAAATGACCATTTTTTTCCTGAGAGACAGCTTTGCAAATGTCATTTAAATGTTGGGCAGCATTTACTGCTGAAGAACTTCAGCATCACCCCTGTATGTGAACCTTACCAGGAAGATGCCAACAAAGAGCTCAGTCAGAAACTTAACCAGGTTTTGCACCAGGCTCTCCCAAATTCACAAATGAAATATGTGCTGTGAATAAGAGCTGTGAACATGGGAGATGATGAGATGCATCCCAGCCCTGAGGGAATTGGCTGATGTTGTTGCCATATATTTGAAAAGTCATGGAAGTCAAGTGAAGTCCCTGGTGACTGGAAAAAGGGAAACATTGCTCCTATTTTTAAAAAGGCTAGAAATGAGGAGCCTGGGAACCACTGAGCCATCAGCCTCACCTCTGTGCCTGGGAACAGATCCTCCCAGCAGCTCTGCTAAGGCACAGGGAGAACAGGGAGGTGATTTCAGAAAGACAACATGCTTGACCAACCAAGTGGCTTTCTACAACAGAGCACCTGCATCATTTGTTGCCTTCAGGAGAGACAGAGACAATCCCAAAAACTGCCTTTGTTGCTATTTATATACTTCTCAGAGCTGCATCAAGGGCATTATCTCACTGTGTGCCCTGCTTCACCCTTTACCCTAAAGAACTTGCTGTGGCCAAACTGAATTAAATTATGCAGTTAGAATTGGTTAAATGTGTGTTTTTCCATAGAGTAATTTTTACATCATGTAAAACATGGCAGGCATTTCCTTCACTTTAGCAAAGATGTTTATGAATAGCGTGGCAACAATAGCAAAGAATATTCTGAATAAGTTAGAGCCAAAATCTCTCAGCACTGTTATACACAGTGAAAGTTTGGTGAATCAGAAGGGAAAATGCACCTGTGTTGTGATTACAATAAGCCAAACTCTGAGAAATGTATACATTACATTCTGCTGTGAACAGCCAGGCATGTGTGGGGTAGAAAGTCTGGGACCAAAAAAAATTTTATTACCTAAATCATCATGAAAGTACCTCAGTGTATAATTTGATGTCTGGTCATAAGAGATACTTAGGTTTTTCCCTGTACTCCTGGAATTCACACATCACTGTCTTAATTTCTCACATGCTATTTTCTTTATATGTATTTTCTATCCTGAACTCTGTATTGCAGGGCCCTCTGGCTGAGAAGTATAGAATTGGACAGGCCTCCTTTCAGAGCATATCAAGATCATTCCTTAATTAGCTGGTGGATGCAATTTGATTTGAGAGCACAAAGTACTGGCTCTTTTTCAGGAACTGAATGCCTTGTTCCTTGTCATACTGAGTCAAGATATCAGCCCCTGGTACCTGACCTGGCACTGATCAGTTTTACAGCCAAGGCAAATGCCTGCATGTAGACACACCCTCCTAGAAAAAAATCTCCTGGAAATTGTGATGGCTGCTTCACAAGGACTCAGGACACACTTGGAAAAGAACGTGGGCAAACCAGTCAAAAGCACAGTCCTAGAGTCATGGCATCAATAAACTCAAGTCCTGAAAGATTCCTAAAAATATTTGGAAAAAAAGAAACACACTTTTCCTTTTAGTCTTGCCCAATATGATCATGTACACAGGTTCTGGGTATTTTTTTTCCCTTGCTTATTGACATACACCAATAAACCTATCTGCTATATAATTAATGCATCTAAATCTCAGATCTAGATGAGTTTTCCCATGCAGTATTTTTCTTTCAATGTGTTAAAAAAAAAAAAATCAGAAGGTTTAATTCAGTCATGCTTTTTTTTTTTTTTAATTCACTTTTGAATCTGTTTGAGCTTAAAGCTGATGCCAGTTCTCCACAACACTCAGTTGTTTATTCCCAGCAAGTCATGCTGACAGAGATGCCAGCAGATGACTGAATTCCCAAGTTAAGCACATCACTGGAGTAAAACAGCGTCGGGCTGCCCTCTGCGGGCTGGGATCTGGATCTGGGACAAGTTGTTTTGCAACACCACACAGAAACTGATTATTGTGAGTATAGGATTTCTACATCTCAACACAGAATTTTGATTTATGATGTACACGTGATGCCAAGACAGCAATTGGCTCTCTGCTGCCTGGTTCCTGCTACTGGAGAGGAAGAAGGAAATGCAGACTGCAGGTGTCTGATGCAGCAGTCAAGCGCTCTAGGTACAAATAACAGCTCAGTCTACAGCACCTGGGAGTTCCTGGGAGACCCACAGGACAGCAGCTTCTGAACATAAAACCAGAGAAATAAATGCCTCGAAATACTTCCCTTGGCACATGAGCTGCCAGGCAGGAACCAGGTACAGCGTATTACAGCACCACTCCAAGATCTAATCAGGAACTGGTTCCTTTATATTAGCTGTATTACAGACACAGGTCTGCTTACTTCAGCATTTCACAACATGAGGCCTGAATGTCAAACTAGTCCAAAGTACCCTGAGGCAAGAGAACAGGGATGAGCAGCAGAAATATTCCTGCATGACGCTGGGTCTGCTGCAGACTTCATTTTCTTTGCTCATTGTCAGTAGTGCCTCCAGCTCAGCTCCTTAAAGGCTTCATCCAAGTACAGACGCTCGTTCCTACAGGGCTGATGACTCAGAAAGAAATTAAAAAGGATTGAGCTGTACAGACTTTTTCTGGAAATGGAGTTTGGCACAGAGTATAGCTTCTGAACATGAAATTCTAAGAGGAAGCATTCAGGTTCTCCCTCTACCCCCACCCACAGGTAAAATAATGCAATGGTGATGTTCATGGTCACTCTCCCCTCTGTGGGAGCCACAGGAGAATTCAGCTAGTTGTCAAGAAGGGCCAGTCTTTAAAGGACCCTTCTTAAATTCATTGAGGTTTCGTTGTAATAAAGATTACGCAAATATCACGTGGGATGTGAGAGCCACAGGGGTTAGTCAATGTCTTTGTAAACTCAAACCAGTCCTGTAGCTTCAAATAACATCATCTGAGAGCCAGGCAGGACAAGTGAACTGCTGAGATGATGGGCTGTCAGGTGTAGCAACCAAAGCGTTTACAAGCCAAGCAATACACAGCAGTTAAGCCCAGAGGTAACATCAAAGCTGGCACACCAATTCCTTCTATACGGGACACACAGGGATATTTTTTTCCCGAAATAATTACTAAGAGGTATTCGCTCCGGATCTGTCCTTTGTCCCAGCGGTGAAGCCGGGTCAGCTGCGCCCTCTGCTGCCAAGAGCTGGAACTGGCGGAGGCAGTGGCCTCTTCCCGGGGTTAACACCTGGGAACACCTGGAATTCTCTCACGAAACTCCACGCATAGTGAACGCTGGAGAGCGTTGTGGCACCAGAGTTTGGGCTTGCCTAGATAATTGTGCTATCAATAATTTAAAATCAATCACGAAGCCACTACCGAGTGCCTTGAGTCATAAATATTTTATTTATATATTTATTTTAATTGCTTCAAAATTAAGAAGTTTTACAATGCCAAAATTTAATGTCATGCTCCACGAGAGACTTAAATTATACCTCAGGACAAAGATATGTGAATTTAAAGTCAGACAAAAACCTACTTTTAATTGTGGACTAATGAGACAGAGCTCTGCTAAAAGCTTCTATACTTGCATGGTAGCAGTGTGCCTGATTTAATTTGCATAACTCATATGGACTATCAAGATCAGCTTTTGCTTATGATTAAACAGATTATCTGATGACATTTTAGGGATCAACAGATTACAGTCCTTAATCCAAAAATGTAAGTAACAATGAAATCTTATTATGCATTAGAAAACAAACAACGCAGTCAGAGCTGATCTGAAAATGACTCAGAAATCTCTTAGTAGAGTCAAAGCCAAGCACCTAAATTCTCCCCAGAAACACACAGATTCTGGTTTCCAGACTTCTCCATCTGCAAGTGCTCAGATGAAAGACTGAGGGAATCCATTTATTATTGGGCAGACTACTCAATTTTTCCCCCCAGTATATTAGGGCAAAATCCAGTTTTATGTTTATTTATACCACATTCAGACCCTTGCATTCATTACAGGTGTAATATAGCATAGACCCAGCAGTTTATCTTTAATCTCCTTGCTTCAGCTTCCACTACCACAAGAAAAAGTATCCTTGTGCTCCTGCCAGCCTGCAGGCTGCAGTGAAATTGGCTAAGCTCTAACTGATCACATCTGAGTGTATTTTATCTGCTTTCAATAATTTATGATATGCTAGCACTTGCAGATACTGTATGGCAGAACATCCATATATTTACTTATATAGTAAAGCCTGGATTTTAATGCTTCCAGTGGAGCACAAATGTTTGAGGAAAACATGATGTGATTGGAGAAGAAATGTCTTATTTTACTGACAACATGCACTCCCATTTACAAGCCATTACATAAAGTAAAGCAGGGTGGTACAGAGAGTGTGAAGCACAATCAGGGAATAGCTGCTGGGCAGGCATATTTACCTGGTGTGGTGTCCTCCACAATAGGCAGCAACGAGTGCTGGTGTCAGGAGACTCTTGCAGATGTGACAGGTAAGCACCCAGACAACAGATGAACGTCTGGGAAGTTTGTAACCCAGCAGAAGACAAATGAGTGTCTCCACAGAAAGAGCAGATGTGCAGATGTGGAACAGAATTCACAGGCCAGGAAATGCCTGAATATGGGATTTATGAAATACTGCATGAGCTGATTACACAGAGCTGCTAGCGAACCAGCAAGGAGGGAGGTGATATACACGGGTGAGAGCACAGAACCAGAAAATTCATGACAGAGAATGACTTCAATTCCACTGCAAGCTCCTCAGTGTGCTATGCACAGCATGCTTGCTTTCTGTAGTAAAGCCCAGCATCAGAAAGGTCTGAGAATGATGTTAAATATCTCCTTAGCCCTTCTCAAAAGCACAGATCATGCAAAATCACTAAAACGTCATTCTTTATTTTATCCAAGTAGTCAATGAAAACATAGATGTCAATCTGATTATTACAAACACAATAAAATCCTGCACAGAATATCAACAGATATTGGGCATAGTGTTAACAGAAAAATTTTCATCTAGGGTAAAAAAAATTCACCAAAACTTCAGGCTCTCTGAAGCAAAAGTCCAGACTGCAGGAACTTCTTCTGTAATGTAGACAAATGCATCCATTAGACACTGGCCTAGTGCCATCAATCCAAATAGCAGAGAGATTTTCAGATAGAAAGGCCAGCACATTATCTCACTGTCACACACCATCTAAATTGATTTAATCTAGACAATTTCATTAATTTGTAAGAAAGAAGAAAGTTCTCAAAAGCTCTATCAATTAGAACAGCCTCACTTTCACACTTTCACATCTCACATTCAAGAAAAACACTAACTGACTGTATGTACTTTTCCAAAAAAAGAACTACCTTGCCAAAAAAACAAAAAACACACAACCCCAAGGCAGCAGAAATGTGTTTTCAAGGGTACTAAAATAGGCAGCAATACTTGTGTTTACTTCAGTGGAAACAACTTCAAGCATGAGCAGGTGAAGATGCATTGTTGCACATGATGTGACATTGGTAGCCCATCCAAAACTGCATCATCTCCAATTGAATCATCCTGAAGGAAAACAAGAAGAATCCAAACAAAATGGAACCTCAGCTGAGTTCATCTGCACTGACACCGCTGAAATAATTTTTCCATTAGTTTCCAGTGATTTGCATTACTACTGGTTTCCCAATATTTACCCAATATTCCCAGCAGTGAGAAATACATACATATGGTTGAGAAATTAGGGGCTAATTGAAAAAATCATAGAAAAAGTATATACAATTTGCAAGACATAAGCATCAAAGCCCATATTCTGCACTATGGCTACAAATTCAAGCCCAATCTATTGGCTGGTAAATGCAGGGTTATATGCAGAGATTCAATTTAATATGCTGAGGAAAAATAATTTACATGAAATATTTTCTGGTTTTTTTTAACTGCAAGGCATGTCACACTGAGAGTTTTAATAAGAAGTCATTTTTACAACCAAAATCTTAATTTCAACCACGATGAACAGTTCTGTTTAAATAATAATGCATTTATATACATCAGTCACTCTTAGAATAATAAGAGGCCCTCAAGCATTACAAAAGCTTTACTTCACCATCTGTGATTCTGTGATTTATGATTTCATAAATTGTTAAGTACGATTAGGAATACTCTCACAGCTATAAAATTGTCTCCTTTTATGTCTTCATGATATCTTACTGTTTCTTTATTCATCTTGCTGCTCGGAGATAGGAAAGCCCAAGCACATTTAAGACATTTTTGCAAGAAAAAACATATTCCAAAAGCATCTTAAATGACTACATTCTCTTAGACATAGATATGGAGGTACCTTCCAAATGCAGCACCTCTCCAGATAAAAATCACCTAAACACAGAGATGTTTCACCATATGTCTGCCCACATGGAAAATTTACATTTCCTATGAACATCTAGAGAATACAAGTTGACAAATAGAGAATAAGCAGGTTTTTAAAAACCCAACAAAAACACCTTTAAAATAGGTGTTGACATATTGGGACTTCTGGATTTTGAGAAGGAAATAGCTCTGCTCTTTAACAACAGCAACAAAGGTGTCCACATACAACTAGTATTTACTTCCATGGAGTATTTGGGCTGTAGCTCTCCAGGCCTGCAAAGCACAGGGGTAGTAACAGCAATCAGTACAGAAAAATCATTAGTAAGATTTCATCACAGTATCATCATAGACTTCCCAGATGACACAATTTAAAGAACAGCAGTTAAATACTGATTCATCTCTCTCTGCAGGCTCCTAGCACATTCCTTTCCAAAAATAATGTGGAAGCTTTCCTTCATTTGGTATTACAGGATCTCCTCCCTTTCCCATACTGGTCTATCACCTTCCCAACATTTCACTCTGCTACCCAGTGCCAAAGCAATCCTGTTCTTCTACGTCAACTTCTCCAGTGTCCAAACACTTTCCCAGAACATCACACTGCTTGCCAGCTACATGTGTAACTTCTTCTCACCCCACTTCACCTCTGCTTTTCCTGCGGCACCGGAAAATGGGAGGGATGATCTTTTTCTCTGAACTATTTGATTTGGAGGTGAAAATAAAGTTCTCTTTGTCTCCTTCTCTCTGTGTGGAAAAAAAAAAACAACAAAGAATCAGTGAAATGGGCAATGTGCACACTGCCACAAGCCCTCTCATCTGTGGTACCTTGCAAGGAGCATGCAACACACACCATCAGCCTCTCACCCAGCAGCAACAGGACAGGATCATTTATGTTTGGAAAAGACTCACATTGTCAAGTCCAAGCTTTGACCTAATGCCCCCATGCCCCCTAAACAATACTGCAATGTCACTCACTTTTTGAACACTTCCAGGGATGGTGATTCCACAATTTGTCACTGGCTTACTCTGTGTTGTGAAGAGTTAGTTCTCGTCGTCCCTGTGGATGATGACAAGACACACAATGTCCCAGCAGACAGCAAGCTGAGCCTTTTGCCACACATGCCAGGGCTGCTCTGTACCCATGCCATGTCAGCAGGAGGGTGGAGACAGGCATCTCCCCATGCTCACGATTCTGAGGGACCCCAGAAACCTTTGAAGAAACCTGATGGCAGCCTCTGGGCACAGGGACTGCAGAGGTGGGCACCCCTCATCCAAAACAGTTTGTGCCCAGGTGGGCAAGAAGTCCAATGGCACCCTGGCCCATCTAAGGACTAGTGTGGCCAGCAGGACCAGGGAAGTGGTTGTCCTTCTCCACTGAGTACTAGTGAGGTACCTCCAGTGTCATGTCCAGTTCTGGGCCCCTCAATTCAGGAAGGACACTGAGGTGCTGGAATTAGTCCAGGGAAGGGCAAAGAAGCTGGGAAAGGGTCTGGAGTAGGTGTCCTGTAAGGAGTGGCTGACGGCACGGGGGCTGTTTAGCCTGGAGAAAAGGAGGCTCATGGAGAACCTTATCATTCTGTGTAACTCCTGGCAGAAGGGGGGGTCAGGTCTGCTCCCAGGCAATCAGCAGCAGAAGAGGACAGAGTTTTAAGCTGTGCCAGGGGATGTTTGGGCTGGCCATTAGGAAGACTTTCTTCACGCGGGGGTGATTAGACATTGGTATGGACTGCCCAGAGAGGTGGTGGAGTCAGCATCCTGGAGGTGCTTAAGAAAAACTGCACATGGCACTCAGTGCTACGGTCTGGTTGACACGGTGGTGCTCGGTCGTAAACTGGACTGGATGATCTCAAGGTCTTTCCCAGCCTAAGTCATCCTGTGGCTGCGATTCACTTCCCTGCCCGGGAGTTGCTCGCAGAAGCGGAGGCCGGCTCGCGGCACAGCAGCGGCCGCTCGCAGCCCGGCAGCGACGCTCACCGCCCGCGTCCCGCCCCGCCCGCTCCCCGGGGCCGGCACAAGCGGCCCGGCCGGGCGGGAACGCGGCGCTCCCGGCTGGCAGCGCCCGGGGCCGGGCGGAGCGGAGCGGGGCGGGCACAGCCGGGCCGAGCGCCGTGCGCGGGGTGGCGGCCCCTGCAGGACAGCCGGAGCCTCGGCAGCCGCCGCCGCGCAGCCAGCGGTGTCAGTGCCACGGTGTCCGCCGGGGAACGAGAGGCAGCGCCGGCGCCCGCCCGCCCGATCCCCGCGGCCAGGCCCCCGCATGCAGCCCTCACCCTGGAGCGGCGGCGGCGGCGCATCGAGGAGCTCTCGAGGTCCTCTCGGCAGCGGCTGCTGCAGTCGCGAGACAGGATGTTCTCCAAGTTCACCTCCATCCTGCAGCACGCCGTGGAGGCGGTAAGGCCGCCGGTGGGCCCGGCCACGCTGCGCCGGGGATGCGATCGGGGCCTAGCGCCGGGCGCGGGGCGGGGGCTCGGACCGGGCCCGGTGCCGCTTCCCCGCTGCCCTCGGCGCTGCTGCCGGCGGGGCCCCGCAGGGCGCGCATCCGCTGCCGGCTCGGCCCTGCCGCCGCCGGGGAGGCGGAGGCCGAGCTGCCCGGAGGGGCCCTGGGGGGAGCACGGGAAGGGAACGAATCGCCCCAGCGCGGCCCTGGAGAGCCGGGGATGCCGGGGGAGGAGGGAGCGGCTGCAGCCCGGGCGGCCCCGGCACAGCCTCGGGCTGTCACCGCCGGGCACTGCCGGCCCCGGTGCCCCGCGCCGGGCCTGAGGGCAGCGCTCGCCCGGCCCTCAGCCGGCCGTTGCCCTGCTGTTTCGGCGAGACAAACAATAAAGGAGAGGAATCAGGAAACTCCCCAGGATTTCCATCTCATACTGACCAGCAGACAATAGTCACCGTCAGCGGTGCTGCTGCGGGATGTTGTCAGTTCCAAAGCGACGCTTTCCATCCCTGGTTTATTCTGTGCCCGTGTGTGGGGCCAGCTTGGCCGGGGGCGCGGGGTTGTGTGTGCAGCGAGGTTCCCTGGCGGGGACAGGGGAAGCGGGGCCTGTTCGCGAGCTGCCATTGCTGCAGGCCGCGTTCGGCACTGCCTGGACACACCGCTTATTTTTTGCTTTTCGGTTAGGCGGGGTCTTGGTAGGAATTCCCTGCCTTTCAGCACCTCTCCCAGTAAGCCAGCACATCCAGGAGACGTGAGTGTGAAGAGATGATACAAATCGGCAGTGAAATAAAGAAGTGAAGGTGGAAAGTGTTGAAGAAAAAATGTTGAAATGGTTGTAAAAAGGGCTTGCAGGCCAAATCCAAATGATTTAAATAAGTGCCTGCATGCCATATCCTGCTTCATCTGAGGGGCAGCCTTTGTGCATTAATGTATGCTTCAATGCTGCACTTGGGCATATACCTGTCTATGTGAGCCTGTAGTTCTGCTGGAGTATTCAGGTTTAAAAGTTAAGCACGTATTCATTAATTGCGGGTTTCTAGTTTGCTTTTTTAATGGTGTAGTGGCATTTATAAATAAATGTTTTAAATAATGATGAAATGTTTTATTTGAAAACACTCTGACCGCATGTGAATGCCTTCAATAGACAGTGCTTTCATTGGAGAGGAAACAGAAACTAGTGCCTGCCTGACTGAAGAAAGTTTGTTGTGGTGAGCTGTGCCACATTTTGAATAACAGAAATAAGAGTGGATGACTGAGATGCAGGAGTGGAGGAGAAGGTGTTCCTTCAGGCCTGCCAGTTTGAGAGATCTAATAGAAGTTATTATTAGGGGAGTGTTTACATTATTGATGTGTGCAAAAAATAAACAAAAAGAATTGCATTTATTTGGGATCCAGTAAAAAATAGGAAAAACAAACGAGCTGAATGGAACAGGAGAACAGTAGAGATAGGGACTAGATGCTCTTTTTTCATTAAAAAAAATCCAAACAAAGGTACAGAAACGTGTTGATACCATCATTTTGCAAGTGAGTGCTATCCAACAACATGCTGTTTGTTGTTGCTCAATTCTGGTGTCTCTTTCAAAATTGCCTCATCCTGCTACCACCACCGTGGTGAATCTCCTGATAAATACTGCACTGTTGCATTTACAAGATTGTGACAAATACCGAGCACCACTTACTAGGAATGAAACATGGAATTGCAAAAGCAGAAGGATACTAAGAATGGTTCTTACTTTATAAGTTTGACCCACTAATACAAAGACAGAACTTAGAAATACAAATTTTCATCCGGTTTGGGGACTGTATGTGGCTTTGTTTCATTCTCCCTGTAGTAAAAAGATGTGGTTGGCTTAGCTTTGCTATGGGGAAATGAAAACTGTTACAAGTACTAAATATTATCTCAGTCCACTTTGATGCTGCTTGCTGTTTTCAGAACCAAGAGAATTTGGAACATCATTTTTGCTTGCTGTTTTTGCTGGGGAGCAAGTATAATGTAGGCAGCCTCAATTGGATTCTTAACCCTGTATATCAGCAATGGAACTAGTAATTAAGGTATCAGTCCTCAAAAGTTTTGGGTGCCTACCCCAGAGTAGGTAGACTTGCAACTGTACAGTTTTCAGCTGAGCTGGACACTTAAATACTCTTGAAAAGCCTGGGTTTTTAGCTTTCACGGGTGGGAGTCCTTAAATCCAAGTAGTTTGGGTAGCCCTTCTGCCCTGTCCTTTCTCCTGCACATCACTTATGTAATGCTCCTGCTCTGCCTCAGGGCCCACTCTAGAGAGATGCATTTAAACAGAAAGGGTTCCCATGCTATTAGATAATCGTTGTTATCTTACCCTCAATATGCCATCCCTCTGAACTCTGACGAGGCGTTCCAAAGGTTGACAGTCTGATAGACATGGCAGCATTTGCCTTTTACTTGTCAGTGTATCACTCTTGAACTGACTGCCCTTGTGACAGGACTGTGCTTGAGGCAAACATAAGGTGCTTTTTACTAAGGTTTTTTCTTACCAAGGTTTTTTCCCAGAGAGGTTGTGATGGTGTTCAAGACTAGCCTGGATAGGACTTAAAACATGGCCTAGTAGAAAATGTCCTGCCCATGGCAGTGGGGTTGGATCTAGGTGATCTTGGAATGTCCCTTCCAACCCAAATCTGTCTATGATTCTGCTTGAATAACTCAAAACTTTCAGTCTCTTCTGACTAAATTGCCCAAGTGTTTGAAACCATATTCCTGATTTTCATTACCACTGAATTCTGGTTTTTTACCACCTCTTATCTTACATCAATCCTGCCAATATTTTAGATACTTTTCACTTTTTGGATTTCTCTGCAGCATCTGGATGAGCAAGCACTACTGTGTTACCCTGCCAACAGAGCATACTTAAATTGATGCTTAAATTGCATGTGCTGGTTGTGTTAGTGGGAGTGGTGGATAGGACTGCTGTCTTTGTTCTGTTACTTCAGGGCAGAATGGGAATGCTGTTGCTTCATGGGGTTCATATTAAATCTGTGGCAGTTTATATATGGCTTGTCCTCAAGATGTTTTCTGTTTGCTATGCATTTCTGATATACTTTCATCCCAAAGGGCTATCCATGAGCACTACATTGTCAGCAACAACAAAATGTAGTGTACAATAACAGCAGCAAGTTAGACTTATTTTTCTCTTATCTTGTGCTTTTCACTCATGTTTCCCTAGACAAAATAGCTTGTCTGTGAAGTGGCCACTCAGTGTTCAAAGGATTTTCATTTGTGTTTGATTTTGGCTTTTGGATATTTCACCTTGATACTCAGTTCAAAGGATGTTTTTGAGCTGTGTATCTTGCAGGAAAAATATAATTTTGGTTGGGTTGAATTTTGCAATTTACTGTCAAACAGGAATATTTGTACTATGCAATTGAGTGAATGAAGATTTTGGTGCCTGCTGCACATTCTTGAGACCCCTTCTCTACCAGCCCGTTATTGCACAGTATCTCTGACATTGTTACATTACTATACTACAGTCAAGTAGCTTCTGTTTATATTTTGAAGCAAAACTCAGCTTTGAAAGAAACCAAATCACTTGGTACAGGCAGTGCTTCAAAATCATGAACTGCATAACTGATTATAACAGAATTTATTCCTCTTGAACCCCCTTTATTAGATATAATGACTTTACATTACTTGTTGTTTTAATGTTGTGTCAGTATTAACAAATTAGCTAACAAAATTTAATGCATGGCTTGCAAGTATGTGCAGTCTTCATTTTATATGTGAGAGCAGTGCCTATTATAAGCTCTGTGCATTCGTCAACTGAAGATCAAGTAAACCTTCAAGCATTAATCCTTTTTCACAATTTCTCTCAGACCATTCACACTGGTACAGTAGTAAGACTGAAGAAAAACATCAAGTGACTGTGTCAGTCAGGGGAGTGTGCATGCACTTCCCCTTCCTTTCTCTTTGACCCAGTTCCTGCTCTCTTTTTTTTCTCTGGCATCTGACCAGACAGTACCTGTTATTTTTTTATACAGTGTTCTTTTTCCTTTGTGAATTTGCTGTAAATATATCAAGGCATATCACCATCTTCTGATGTTTCCATCCTTTCCAGTATTGAATTACATTTTGAAAAACACACATGAAAAATGCTATAGTGATTTTTACACAAAAGAGTTGCAGTTAAGTACTGCATATATATGTTTCTTTGCTCTTGATGTTATTTTTTTTCTCCCTGCCTAAACACAAATTCTGTGTGCTTTGGAAAACCATGTGGAATTGTATTTTGGACAGGTTTTGTCATGAGCAGACTGTAGTTCTGGTCAAAGATCTGTCGCTCTCCTGAGAACAGCGCTTTTCCTGAAAGGAGTGGGCTTTGATTATTTGTCACATACTGAGACCAGAAGGAGAAGGCAGCATGTGTTAAGTTCAGCTCACTCCCAGGAAGCCCAGCTGGAGCTGGCCACCAGATGGAAGATCTTGCTAATCAGTGGCAGCTCCGATGGGCTGCAGTTCAGTGGTGTTCAGTGAATTTTAGCTATTTCATATACCAACACCTACACTGCAGGCTTGAAAATCGTGGGGATTTTTTTCCCCAGAGGAGGAGAACTTCTCTTTGAGATTAGGAATCACTAAGAACATACTTAATTACATGAAGATTAATTACAGAGTCACAGAATATTAGGGACCCACAGAGACCATCGAGTCCAGTTCTTAAATGAGTGGCCCATAAAGAGATCAAACCCACAATCTTGGTGTTATTAGCACCATGCCCTAAGCAGCTATTGTAATGGTGAGAAATGCATTTTTAAGGTAACTCCTTCAAATTAGACAAGTAGCAGGAGTTAATGGCCTTCACAAGGAATTCTGGTTTACTTCAGAATCTCCATACAAATATGAGCACTTACATTGATAGAGTGGTTATTCAAGCTGGCTGCTGTAACATAATATTTAATCTTAGCTGATAGCATCCTAAAATAGAAACTATAACCTCATACTAGTACTACCTGTCCTAGTAGGGTTAAAGCATCTCAGCCAAGTGTTATAATTTCCTAATGCTTTCCAGTGCTTGGCTTTGTATACATATAAACTGGTATCTTGGTCTTGCTCTTTACCTTGATTTCATGTCTGAATAACTAAGTGAAGAGGATTCCTTGGGTTTTGTGTGTGTTTTTATTTTATTTTATTTTATTTTTGTTTGTTTACTTGTTTTCTTGTGGGTTTTTGTTGAGGTTTTTGATCAGGAAACACTTATCTCAGTCTTGCCTGGGTTTACATCTCCAGTTGGTGGCTATGCTGATGATGTGTTCCCGATAGGCTGCACTGCCCAGGTGCACACACGTGTTAATGTTATCTCTGTTTGCTATGTCTGCAGTCCTGACCAGAGAAGACTCTGAAATCACTGGGCATTTTAATTTGAAAGGGCAGGACCTGTCCCTGAATTATTTTTTTACCTCTGAGAAGAGTCCCTAGAGGCGTTTGTTGGGAGGGAGAATGTCTATATCCACAGTTCTCTCTCATGGTGGATAAATTATTGACAGTGCTGAGAAGTGAAATCCTTTTCCTGGCATTGCTCAGAGGCACTAAATTCATCTTGAGGCAGATGAGCCGAGAAGAAGTGGAGAGGAAAATCACATCAGCCAAGGATAAATCTTTAATGTTATCTATCATGTGTTACTTTGGAAATAGAGTGTTCTGAGAGGCCTGTGTTCCTCAAAAGTTGTCTCTGGGTTATTCATCAGCTGGTTTAGGTTTTGATACAGTTTTTTTTTTTACAGAAATAATCATTACATTGCTTGAACTACACATCTAGTGCAGCTAGTGTGACATACAGAGCACGATACACAATATGATACGCTCAATTCTTCTGAATTTCAATAACCTAGTAAACATCACAGTAAAATGAACTGGTTTTGTGTAGTGTGGGGTGTTCAGATACTCTGTGGTAGCTGCTGTGCTGATGTGCTGCTGAGTGTCCAGCTGTGGAAGACTCAGTGGGTGCACAACCTGTCAGGGAAAGGATAAGCACTGTCGGTTTGATTTCCTGGTTGCCATTTCCAAGGGCACATTTCCACCCGGGATGCAGGCAGAGATAGTTGCCAAGCACCACTGCTTTTCCAGAGTCTTGCATTTCAAAGTCCTGTGTGCAAAGGGCCATTAACAATTAACATTGCACTGGTCTTGGCATGGCATGCTTGTCATATGCTGGGCTTTACAACTTCACCAAGATAAATTTAAGTGTCATTAAATTCAAGGCAAAGAAAGACTGAGGTGGAAAACATCCAGGGTTTTTTCAGAGACCAGCACCACCCAGCAAAGAGCCCTGTGCCCCTAAGCCCTTGTTTGCCCAAGAACTGAGACAGCACAACACATTTTAGACCCTATGGGGAGATACTAGAGCAGTTCAGAGTTACTAGTCTCCAATGTGGTATCTGTAGCTCCTGGGGAGAAAACTTCCTTCAGTTAGCCTTTCCCTGTGAGGTTAACTGACCCTGGCACAGGTTCCTGGAGAGGCTGTAGAGTTTCTATCTGATATATTCAAAAGCCATCTGGACATGCTTCTGAGCAGCCAGCTCTAGGTGACTGTGCTGCAGCACAGGGACTAAACTGGATGATCTCCAGAGGCCCCTTCCAACTTCAGCCCCTTTGAGATTCTGTGAAGGACTGCACTCCATATCCTATCAGGATGGTTCAACTCCTTATCCTTCCAAAACAGACACACCAGTTTATACTTGGGATTCTTTCTGTTTGCCTACAGGGCTCATTGCTGCCATCCTGTCAAGTGGTAATCCCCTGTTTTGGGATGGCTTGTAAAAGAATGACTTGAGGACTTGATGGTTCAAAACCAAAAAAAGCCTCTAGCAAGTAGGATTAGACTTCAATAACAACAGATCCTTATGTGACCTATTGAATGGTTGGGGTTTTCCCTATTGGATTCCTGATTTTACCAGCTCAGAACATTCATGGGCACAAATTCAGTGCTTGTCTCAGCTCTCATTTTGGAGAGCAGAGTGGTGAAATGATTGTGGTCCTTTTCTCACAGGCTGCCTGTGGTGTAATGGGCCACAGGCCACCTGTGTCCCAGTGGGGAAGGAGCAGTGCTGATGGTGACTGCGTGGGGGGCTGTTTCCTTCTTGCACAGTGTTATTCCTGGATGCTGCTCACACCCAGCCAGCCATCCCAAACTCCTCCAAGAAAAAAGAAGCTTCTTTTTCTTGCAGAAATGAAATAAGAAACATGTTTGTTTAAAAAAAACAAACAAAAACCAACCCGCCAAGCTCTGAAGAAACAAACCAAAAATGTGCAAAAAAACCCCAAAAAACCAAACCCAACCTTAAAACTGAACAAAGATCTTTTAAAAAAAGTTGTGGCTGACAGGAAAAAAGGCATGGCAAAAACTGGATGAAGCAACTAATTGGTATTTTTTAGGGAGCAGACGGAGAGAAAAGAACAGAGTGTACAGAAAAGGAAGAAGGCATCAAGAGCAGATGTAAAAGAATATGATTTTTTCCTACAGGACAAAACTGTGGTCTTAACAATACAAATATACATTTCTAGTGTTGCTTTGCTGTAGGAGCAATTGCTTTTGTTGCTTCAAATAGATTGTCTAGTGATAGAGACATCACAGAGATTATTACTGATGTTTACAAGGCAGGCAGTGTGGCATGGGGCTCAGCCATGAATAATGAATGTTGTCCTTGTTAAAGGTAAAAGAGCAGAGAGTAACAATTGTAGTGCTATCTGCAGCACTTCCAAGTATAAGATAAAATTGAATTTAAGCTCTGAGCAAGTGTGTTCATTCTATTTCTGACTGGTTTTTGTTGTGTTTTTCCCCCATAGCTTGCACCTTCCCTTCCGTTACAAGAAGATTTTGTTTACCACTGGAAAGCAATCACCCATTACTACATAGAGACCTCAGGTAAAAGAAGAAAGCATTCTGGGTTTGTCTTTTTATTGTGGAAACTAGAATTCACAATTCCAGTGTTTTTAAAAAGTAAAGATTAAGAAATACTAAAATGAGCCATGTCTTTAATCAAAATACCAACAATAATAACTGGTAATTAAAAATATCATGTACTTCTACCTGTAAAAATAGGCACAAAAAATGGTTGAAGTCTTTCCTGAGTACCATGTAGAGAACTCCACCTTTTTACATCTGACCCAGTTTCTGCCTTCACATTCTCTGTTTAATCTAAACAGACAGCTGCAGAAATGCAGCCCCTGCTGTTAACATTTCTGTTGCTTTGCATCAGGGATTTTCTTTTTCTTTGCAAGATTTTAGAAAAAGTAATTTTGTGGTCATAGATTTTATCAGACAAAGATGGATTCCATGTGCTCAGTATTAGTTATTTTTGCTAAAGTGTCTTGTCTCAGTGTAAAGTATTTTGATAGCATAGTCAACTAGTTTTGTTAAGCCTGACTCAGATGTTATACTGCTCTTCTTTAAAATGGATATTAAGATGAAATATAGCTGTAGGTACTTTGTTTTTAAACTTTTCCCTGGTTTGGTTTTTTTCAACAATTATGCAGCATGTAATTTTTAAATTTAGGCCCTAGTTACAAAACAATTATGTTTTAAAAGTGAATGTTACCATGCTTTCCTCAAGCATATTAGTTCTGACCTTCTGCTGGAAGAGCTGTTGAATCTGTGTTTGTGTCTGATGATCTTGTTTATATCAATATTTACTCGTAAAACTGCAACATGACCCTTAGTTCCAAATGCCCATCTTTTGGAACACTATGTGATGTTTCCAAAGGTGGAAATGACTGGGTGGCTGGGAAAACTGACACCTGCAGTGTCGTGGAGCAGAATAAAAGCTGACCTCTGTCCCAGAGTTTCAGAACTCTTTTGAAAAACAAGCTTCCACTTGGTGGACATATTTCTGTCCTCTGCAGTAGGAGCAGAATTATGTGTAGGAAATTCAGGCAAAACACTCCAGGCTAACTGGAGGTTGTGGCAGAGGCCAAAATCACTGTGACGTGGCAGTTTCCCTGTGTGATCCTTGTTGCCAGTTGCATGCAAGTGACAAGTTATTTTTAGACAATTGCATAAACAGTAGTAACCATTTCCCTAGGATTGTTGTTCAAGTAGAATTCAGCTGAAAAAAATAAAAGAGGAAAATCTTGATATGTGAATATGTTCTACAATATGTGAATGGCAGCTCCTACTGCCAGTGGCCTAAATACACTGCAGTTTCATTACTTTAATATAATAAAATCAACATCTTAGCCTTTCCTTCATAAAGATTGACAGAATTCTATTTCAATGCAGAAAGTACAAAAGAGAAATGTAAAAGCTTTTGGAGAATAAACAGCATAGAGTTTGAATTTTCTTTATCATGATCAGCAGAAAAGCCATTTATTTAGTTACCTAGTTGACAAAGGTACTGATCAGCTGCAAATTAAAGTGATGTTAGAAGCCATTCACAGCTTTGAGAATACTCTATGAAGGGTCAAAGAGGAAGACATCAAAACTTAGTGCATACTAAACAGAAGATTGAGAGTTGTGCCTTTCTCTACCTTGCCTTGCTCTCTGGCAGTAGAAATTTTTCTTTTTTGACTGTGTAATTAATGCTTGTTTTGAATTTTGGCACCTATTCTCCATTGCAAGGTCAGATTCATCTGCCCAATGTATATTCTAGTGTACATGTTCAGATACAGTTCTGAAAGTTTTCATTAAGACATGTTAAAAATTTTGCAGTGTACATAAAGTTCTTTAAATGGATGTCATATTTATAAGTCTTAAATTTGGAACTGAACTTAAATATGAGGGCAATTTTTAAATCATTCTTAATTGCCTATTTATTTTATTTAGATGACAAAGCTCCTGTGACTGATACCAACATTCCCTCTCACCTGGAACAGATGTTGGATATTCTAGTTCAAGAAGAAAATGAGAGGGAATCGGGTGAAACAGGACCATGTATGGAATATTTGCTACATCACAAGATTTTGGAGACACTCTACACACTAGGAAAAGCTGATGTATGTATCTCTCAGCAGAACATATCACCTCTTGTGTGAGCTCCTAGTTGTGATAGAGACTCAAGTTCTACAGTAGGTGGTAGTGTGGGACACTTAACTAGCAAAGAACTGCTTGCTTATATTACAAATATCCCAGTGTATATGACCATATTGCCAGCATTTTACAAATAACAGCCTTTTACAGGTGGGATCAGGGTGAGACAACCCCCGAGGTGCTGGCTGAGACAGAACCCTGAGACTCACCACTCTGATAATGCTGATGATGAAACTAGAAGTAGGAGAAACATTTTTCTTCAGTCTAGAGTTTTTCTGGCTTCTACAAGACAGTATTATCCCTCTCTGTCCTTTGTAAATGTTGGGGGATTCTTGGGTGAAAAGTGCTGCGTTAAATACAAATTTTCAATTAACTTTTCTGAGTGTGTTGAGCTATTGCTCAGAAAAATTTTGATACCAGAAAGCATTAATTAGAGTTGATCCCCAGACAGCTTTCATACCTTGGCAGTGTTGTCTGGTTCTTCATGTCTGCTTTGTGGCACACATTTGTGGTCTTGGTCCATCCTTGTGTTTCTTGGCAGACTTCTGAGCTAAAATGTGTGGGGTTGGGTGGATCATGGGGTGAATTAGCGTGGCAGCCCTTGTGGTAGGATGTTATGTATCACAGTGCAGATGGGGAGGCATGGTTTATCCTGTTCCAAGGATTAATGGAGCTCTCCAGGGTTTTCTTCTCAGTCAATCTTTTACACATTGTCATGGGTTTTTAATCGATTTTACATAAACAGGCAACACAGGACAGTGGCTGTCTGACTCTGAGACGTTCCTTTCTCTGGGAGAGCCAGAGATCTGCAGTACTTGTTACTGTACCAGCTGTCCTACAGTCATGCTAAAATACCTGCTCCAGCTGGGCTTAAAACCACAACACTACTGTATTAAAGATAACTGCTCAGAAATACAGCTCATTCAGTAATCTCTAAATGTTGTCAAGAAACCAAGATGAAATGGTGACATATGTGAAGCGGGTAATTAGTAGTGTGTTTCTAAGAGTTGAGAGAAGTCATTCTGTGCTCATACAAATATGTCTGTACAGGCAATTCTTGTACAGCCTGTCTTTACACTTTGCCACTTGTGAGTTGATACATCTGAAGTAAACACACAGTTCAGTGCTTGCAAGATGTTGCAAAGATCTGGTGCAAACTGAATAGTTCCCTTTCACAGCAGTCAGTTAGATTTACCACATTGCTGTGGATGTGCCCTGATGGTTCATATTTTGCCATGCTGTTCAAAGGATTTCTTGACAATTAAGCAATGAATAGGGATTAAAAATCTAGAGATAATTGTTTAGAGAGGAGTGCCAGGTTAGGCTGTTGTCACCTCAGCTACGTTCAGACAGGCATGAACCAGATGAGGGAAATTACTTAAAATTAACAGCATTTATTAATGTGTAGAACAAATAAGTTTGGGGGAATTTAGCTAGAAACAAAGGTGTATAAAGGCCCACAGGCTATCAGATCTCCTGGAGATAGGGAAGTCCTTTCATAGGGTGTGGTGGATTAGGGACAGTAGAACAAGGGTCTGCATTTTATCTGTGATTTATATTCTGCTCAGGGAAAGCAACAGCTTTCTCTTGTCCTGGGCCATCTGTGCATTTATAAACGCTTTAGCTGGCTAAGGTTAATTGCTCATGACTTCAAGAAACCTTCTGTAGGTAATAAGATTTTTATAGTTTATCATTCTGTCTTTGTATGTACTGACTCACTGAGTTGCAGGATTTTGTGGCACAGTACCTTAAAAGACATATGACCCGTAACAAATTAATTCTGAGTTAATTTACCCTTATCACTGTAATGATACGGAATATTTTCTGGAAAGATTAGTAGAAGTTTGCCCTCAAGCAATTAACTGGAAGTATGAATAATTTGAAAGAGAAAACAGTAATGAGATGCAACATTTTTTATTGATCTCTGTTAATATTGATAAAAGTAATATGTTAATAGATTATGCCTTTGTGAAAAATATTTTTGGTTAAATTATTGATCCTTAATTAACCATTCTAAGTGAAAAAAATTACATATGTAATTTTCCCCACATTTATTGTATTTTTGTTGTTGTTCATCTGTTTTTGTTTCAGTGTCCTCCAGGAATGAAACAGCAAGTTCTGGCTTTTTACACAAAACTTCTTGGAAGAATACGGCAACCTCTTCTTCCCCACATAAATGTGCATAGGCCAGTGCAGGTACTGTTCAGATTTTAAGTAAACTATATTTTTGCATGATAAGTTTTTTTTATTCTACTGTAGCTAATGTTATCTTTAATTCTTCCATTGTCAAGTGAATTAAGGAAATTGCTTGGGTGCTGTATTAGGTGTTTTTTTTTAATGTGCTGATGATTAGAGCCTTGGAGTGCCACTGTAATGCAAGTTATAAATAATAAAGAAAACTTGTTCATAGCAGTCTAAATCCAGAGCAAATGTTCCAGTCAATACTCATACATAATTGTGTGTATATAGAAAAATAATTCAGTCTATTATTCCTAGAAAAGCAATAACTTTCTATCTTAATTGTTTCTTTATGTGACAGAAATTAATCAGGCTGTGTGGTGAGGTTCTGGCAACACCAACAGAAAATGAAGAAATTCAGTTTCTCTGTATAGTATGTGCAAAGCTGAAACAGGATCCGTACCTGGTCAACTTCTTCCTTGAGGTGAGTGAATCAATTCAAAATTTTACAGGTATATTTACTGTGTCACATACAAAATGTAGTGAAGAACTGCTGGTATGACATTGTGCTTCATAGCTTAGTTTTCATTCCATCTCTTATTTTTTATCCTGTGATACTAGAAGTCTTCTCGTTTGGAGTATTTTTTTCTCCCAGAGACTTTATACATCTGATTTCCACAAGAATTTCATTCAGGGCTTACAAATACACCTGCCCAAGGTCCTTTTCCCTTGCAATGAAAGTGCCTTTGGAGTAGGGATTTGAATTGCAGTGTAGAACACTGTGTGAGGGTGTTGTTTTTGTCATCCCAATGAAGACCAAGGACCAAGGGACAGATTGCAGGGGGCACTGAAACCTTGCAAGTTGCTGAGTGTTCTGTAGGATTGGGCCCTTATCTGGTAGTGGCACATATGTTGAAGCTGCAGTGCCAGCTCACAGTCTACAATACAACACCATCTTCTCTCTGTAACACAGCCTGTAAGTGTCTTTACTGCCTCCTTTAACATGTGGCATTATGAAATCAGAGTGGGAGGATAAACAGTTTCTAGACTGACTTTCATTCCTATTTAGAAGGAGCATAAAAAAATTTGGTTTATAACAGTCTATTTAGAAATGCCTTTTGCTCCTACTTAGCTGTTTCCTATGGTGACACCGTCTCTATTAAGTGTGTGATACTTTGCTGAAAAATATTCCTTCAAGACTATTTTACAAGATGTGTGACAGCAGAGGCTGCTAAACTGCAAAAAGATGTTATTTTCCATTAAGTATGTGATTATCATTTTCATGTCAGTAGTAAAGAATCCATCTTGAGATTATTTTTACCTTAATTATTATCCTGATTGCCATTTTATCCACTGTAGTTTTACAAGCAGCAGAAATGGCATAAGGATTGAAAAGTTAATGTTTAAACATTAGAAGCACTCAGAAGCAAACTACTGCATGTATTGCATGCAAAATATGGTAGAATTCTAAACCAGGATTACTTTTAGTGTTATTTGTGTAATTTGTATGGTTTAAGCCTCTTAAATAGTGCCCTTGCAATCAAACCTGAGAACCCCAGTGTTAAGAACCACTTTATAAGTGCTCTTTCCCAAAATAGTAAGATTCCAATATTAAAAAACAGACATGGAGAAACAGATGATTCCAAGTTTCAAAGAGGTCTCTGGTTTCACAAAATTCTGGCTGTAGAGTTGAGGCAAGCTGACAAACATTTCTTGTAGGTCCTGTTACTTCACAGTATTATTCTAGGCATTGTAACCTAAAGCATTTGTCTTCACAACTTGTGATTGTTGTTTCCAGATGAGTTATGTGGGGTGCAGAATTGTGCTTCATTAGAATAGGATATTCTGGTTGTTCACATTTGGCCTCTTAGAGGTGCTGTTGTGACTTGATCACTTTCAAATACATGAAAGGGTAAATTTACAGAATTCTGTGTGTCATTTCTATCTCCAATACTTATAAGACAAAATGCAGATGGATCTCTCCAGGGAGCGTTTGTATCTGTTACTTTTGCTTCCTTCTCTGACTGTTTCCAATCAGTTTATACAGGATTTTATGAACATAAAAAAAACGGAGTGTGTACAAACTCACTTCCTTTGTATGATTCCATACCAAATAGTTTGTTGATAGAATGCTGGTTTATATTTAAAATTATATATATATATTATACTGATTAATCAGTATAGATGAAATATTTCACCTATATTGCTTAACCAATAAGCCTACGTGGCATAACTGTATCATTTGGTATATCTGTTGTGGAAATAAGAACTTGAAGAACTTTGTCCTACTTTTTTAAAACTTTAAGATCCCTATACTAGTTATTTATTTACCCATTTATTTTGGTATTAATGTATTCGGGTTTTTTTAACTGAGTTTTCCTAGTTCTTGTGCAGAGAGAAAGAAGATACATTGTAATGTTTATTTATCACCTCCACCGCAGTTTTATTTTAGGGTAAACTTGACTCATCCCATCTTAAGTGAGATACTCCTTGCAATTGATTGTTTCTGGCAAAGGGACGTTTAACTCCGTGCTTCAATTTCTGCTCTTGACACCTTGAAAAAATTCTAATATGGTAGCTAAATAGTTGTACCTTCATTTTATAAATTGAACAGCATTTTCACTAGTCACTTCTACTTTCAGTACTATGAATTGTCACCTTTATATTTTTCACCACGAATTAAGTAGAGATTCTCATCAGCTGTGATATCACTTGAAGTTTTCATAGAACTCTTTTTAAATCTATCAGAATTTAGATATGGCATCATTCACTACAGATTTTAAAACTGATGTTTGCAGATCACAAAAATACAAAAGTGTGATTTTGTATTATCTGTTCTTTGTTAACGCTGAATTCATGAGTACTCTGTTTAGAAAGCATTGAATATGTGTTTTATGTAACCTTTTCTATTAGGTCATTCAGGATCCTGTTTTGCACCTTTGCAGGAGGCAGGTGAGCAGCTGAGCTGCAGAATTGCATGATTAAACAATAGGAAGCTTAAATACACACAAAAATTCTGCCTGTGTGTTGTTCAATGTACAAACTGCTTTGTGTCACCTGCCAACATTAGAGTAATGAGCTATGGACACATTTCTAGGGGTATTCATACATTTCTGTATGTTAGTTCTCTCATCGCTGCCTTAGCTAAATATACAATGGCAGAAGAATCCAGACATGAAGTAATAAGCCACTGTAAGATAAAATAAGTATTTTACAGAATATTACCCAGTTTTTGAAAAAACTAAGCTTTTCCCTTTAACAACCCTGCCTGCAGCTTGAGTGGTGCCAGCAACAGTGCAAAGTCCAGGATTCAAATTATATTCCAGCCACTATTGCAAGGGTCACTGTTGTGATTCAGATATTTCTGTGTATAGATGAGGAAGATGGGATGATACTGAAGGACTGCAGAAGCTCTGGTGATGGACAAACTCAGTTCAGACAGACAGACACCTTTTTGTTGCTTTGCCAGCCTTGCGCTTTTCACACTGTCAAAAAATCCCCAAATTCTATTGAAGCAGTAATTTTTCTACTGCATTCAAAGATCATCCTTATTTTATAGCATGCAGTCTGCTGCTTTTACCACTGGTTTGCTTCTCCAGGGAATTGATTCTGTGAGTGCATCACAATGCCCAGTGCAAATTCCCCACAATGAATGCACGGCACTTGAGCAAGTGTTGACAACAGCTCTCCAGTTTGCTACCTGACATGTGCTCAGTCCCTGCTGGTTTGTCTGTACTAAAATCCATTAACCCCAAATGGTTAGTCTTTTAAATTATTAATGCTTGAGATATATTTGTAATAATTTTGGTGTTATCATGGAGAAGGGAACCGTTTTGATTTATAATCTCACTGCAGTTCTCACTTGAAAGAAATGTCTCGTGCTGCATTCTAATTTATGATTCCAATAAAGTATTCTTCACCTGCACTTATGCTAGAAGAACACTGAATTCTTGCCTTTCTGTGAGTTTCTTCATGCTATCACAGAGCACAAATTTAAATGCCTTTTTATGTACTGGAGACAAATTTATAGGAAGTCAAATGGGTTGCCTTTTTTCAGGTAAAGCAGAGATGGTTAGGAGCTTCCAAGAAGGTTCTTTGTGATCTTTCAGAGTATTCAGTGCCCAATGCTAACTTCTAATATCTTCTGTCCATTCAATCTACTCAATTTTTTCTTCCTGAGAAACACAATTTGATAATACTCTGCTATCAGAAAAGGTGTTTCTTTCCCTTTCCTGTTGAAGGTAAAATATCAAGAAATTTAGAATTATTTTACTTGTGTGATTCCAATTGGAAATAGTGTTTACAACATTAGATGAATGTGAGGCCTTGACACAGAAAGGAATGTTTTATAATGAGTGCTAAGTTCTAAAGGTGCCACCCATAAGAGAAATTAAAAACCTCTATCAAATTGTGGCCAAATGAGATGAATATGTGCCTTCAGTCATGAAAGAAAAAGCTGCCATCCTTTTGTAAATGGCATATTCAGCCTTGAAGCAAAATGTATAGAGCTTAAGAGAAATTTAAGCAGATTTAAAAGTGTCCTGGGTTTATAAAACACCCACGCTACCAGAGCCCTTTATGTTTTACATGGTTACTGTATCCAGCCTTGACTACTTCAAATGTTGATGTTAAAAAAATTGCTTTTAGTAAACCCCTGCTTCAGGATGAACAGTAATTTCAGCTGTGTAATTCCAAAAAATGCTTTGCAGAATAAGTTGAAAGCAATGGCTCTCCAAGGATCAGCAAGTGTAATCACAGAAGACATGATAAAAGACCACGAGTCTGTGACAACAGACACGGGGCAGCCTGGCCAGCCTGAGGAGACGCCCGGTGCTGCCGGAGCCGAGCTCATGGAGAAGGAAGATGAGCTCCCACAGCAGGCAGAGGAGCTCTCTTTCAGTCTGGATGAGCTCAATGTCACATCATCACCTGAGTCCTCCACTGCTTGTCCAAATCAAGATTATAATTTAGTGAATTCTCTACTAAACCTCACTAAAAGTCCTGTGAGTTGGTTTTGGTTTTCTTTTTTTTTTTTCCATCTGTGTGATAAAATGAAATAGTTGGATGCTGTGTGAAATGGGCAGAGGGAGTGAATAAACACACTGCATTTTAGCTATAAAAAGTGAAATGAGGGTTTTTGCAGGCATTTTTTGTAAATTGGTGGTTTTCTTTGCAAATCTGATTAAAGTAAAAATACTGTTTTAGAAAATTAAGCTTGTTGAGGGTAATGTAAGTTGTTTTTTAAGAAACTTGTATAGGGTGGTATATGTTTCACAGAAAAGCTACACAGGATAAACAGAATGTGAAATATATCACAAGAGAATGCTTTTAAAACTGCTTTCAATTGTTATGACTTAACCAAACCCACTGTCTTTGTAAGAGCAGTGAGCTATCTCTAGGAGTGGGTTTTCTTTTTAAAAAGTCTGCTGTATGTCTTACCCAGCTCAATCCTCAAATTCAGACTTAGGTTCTTTCAGAAAAATTAGAAGAGGTTTGGGTAAGCCTATAATAACTGCAGCAGTGCTAAGGGCAGAAAACCAAGTCTACCACTGTACCTCATTATTGTTACATGAGTAGTTTACAGGATTTAGTATCTTGATCTCAAGCTGACCTACAGCTCTAGTTCTGTCAGCTGGAAGGCTGCAGCTGGAATTCTTGTATTTCACACAAAATCAGGTGAGATTCTTCATTTTGTAGCATCCAAATTCACTAGAGTTAATGACTGAAAAGACAACAAAAATAAATGCATCCAGTCACTGTGGGGGAATGGAGAGGTTTTATTTGGGAGGTGTTTACTTCTTGATTTCCAGTGACCTTCATTCACCTTCTGATTAATTCTTCCATGCCCTTCTGCCAGGACGGCCGGATAGCAGTGAAGGCCTGTGAAGGTCTCATGCTTTTGGTGAGTTTGCCAGAACCAGCAGCTGCCAAGTGCCTGACTCAAAGCACTTGTTTATGTGAATTGTTGACAGACAGGCTGGCCACCCTCTACAAAGCCTTGCCTCAGTCACTGGATCCCTTAGACATTGAAACAGTGGAGGCAATTAACTGGGGGTAAGAATCTTATTTTTATATTTAATACTCAAAGTGACTTTACACCCTTCCCTGAAACTAATTTGATAGGTAGATAATGTGTATAAAATATTCACACACACACAGAGGCTAAAGCCTTAAGGGTAGAGCTGAGACAGAGCTGCAGCACACTAGTGCATTTTGGGTGTTGAGTGTACATGTGATTTCTGACATGGGGCCAGGTCTGCCTGCCAGTCCCTGGCAGAGATTCCTCAGGGGTCAAGTTTTTCCACTGGATTACATCAGCAGTTTATAGTGGTGTCACTGTAGTATAAGGTATGGATTATGTTCTCATGCAGATGTCAAGGATTTAGGAAGCATAAACTCCTCACTGTACACAGAGGGGTCACTGTAAGCTGCTTTGAGGAGCAGGAAGGATCTATGTTAACAGGCTGTTGTTGCAAAATTTTTGCAGCAAAAAAAGAAGAAGGAAAGAGTTACTGTATAAATCATCAGCATGAAGCAAAAGATACATACCTGTTATCCTAACTGCTTGTAATTTAGATTCTTAGAATATGTATCTTCCCCACTCTGCCTCCATTATTATGAATTCCTCCTGATCTGTTAGTACTGAAAGTAGGTATTTGCAAAATGCTTAGCAGAATTTCTGGTGGTTTGAGTTTGAAATTGGAAGGAGAAAACCCACAGCTTTAAATTGTGGGATAAATAAACAGTGGTGTTTTTTACCAAAGCAGGTGGTGTATTTGTTATTCCTTAGAGCCCTTAAATTGAGATAGATGTTTCTTTCTGAAAGACACAGTCTAGTTCAGGTATACGCTGTGTGGTTTTGGTTGACTTGCCTGAGGTCGCTTAGAGTAGAGAAGAGCAATTGCCTTCATTTTATGGTTCTGTGACTACAGGAGTTACTGATTCATTTTCTGTGGTCTGTGTTTCCTGGGAAAACAGACTTGGTGATCAGTTTTCCCTTCTGACTCCAGAAACATTTAACCAGAGTTCCTGTGCTGTATATTCTTTAGCATGCACTGTCACTGTGTTGTGACAGCACTGCCACATCCATAGAGACCAGCAGAAAAGCTTTTTTAATGTTCCCTTCATTACAAATAGGTCATTAATTATTCTGTTAGATTCAATAAGAATGCAGTCCAAGATTCTTCAATTACTTGTAGACTAAATAAATATTTTCTCTCTGTGTGCTCTAGCTTGGATTCCTATAGCCACAAAGAAGATGCATCTGCTTTTCCAGGGAAAAGAGCGTTGATTTCATTTCTTTCTTGGTTTGACTACTGTGATCAACTCATCAAAGAAGCACAAAAGGTTTGAAATGTGTTCAGATGATACAGTTATATTCAGAAAATAAGTAGTTCCAGTTGTTTCCTAGCTTTGAGTTTGAGACACACCATTTTGTACTTTTGTTTCAGACGACTGCTGTTGCTATGGCAAAAGCTGTGCGGGAACGATTCTTCATTGATGTTATGGAACCTCAGCTGATGCAAACGTGAGTAGCAATCCTACAAGACACAGCAGAACAGAATCTGAAACAGGCTGGGTTTTGGGGGCAGAAATCTCCTCCATATCTGATGTGAAAATGTTTCGTTCAGTTCAGAGATTGGAATCCTCACGTCAACTGCGCTATTGCACCGCATTGTCCGTCAGGTGACTTCGGATGTCCTGCTGCAGGAGCTGGTGTACTTCATACTTGGAGAGCACAGAGAGCCAGAAACTCTGGCAGACATCAACAGGCATCCACTGAGGCACAGGCTGATCGAGCACTGTGATCACATTTCTGATGAGGTGAGGGCTGATCTGACACAGGAATGTCTGCTGGCCACTTCTGGAGTGTGGACACTCTGTAAAGGCACCGTTGTGAGAACTTTCATATTTGTGTCAAGTAACATTTTTTGCCAAGAAAAAGAATTCTGGCTCCCAGCCCTACAAATTCCTTTTAAAAAAATAAGTCAAGCTGTTTTCTCCAGCTAGCATATTTCTTTTCTTTTTCTTTTTTTCTTTTTTCTTTTTTTTTTTTTTTTTGGTAAAGATTTTTTGGTGGATTTGCATGCCCACTGTGATTATCGAGTTAGATTTGCTTGTCTATAAGATAGAGTGAACTGAGTTTTTGTAATTGCATTTTAATTTGTTGCTGTTATTTTCCATGTTGTCTCAATTCTGTCTTATTATCACATAAAATGCAGATAAAAATTTGTGGTTTATATGAACTAAATGTTGTGAGAGAGTATATGCAATGCAAATTAAAAGATGATGTGATAACTTTAAGCTCTTTACACACAGCATCATTAAAATAATTAAATAATTTACTTCAGTGAAATTCCTCCACAGAAGCTGCTTGTTTTATTTTTTCCATGGAACAACCTCAGCCCTCTACTTTTTCAGATAAAAACCAATCTTGCCTGAATACAAATCTGTGCTTTCTCATATCCATTTTTTCAGTGTGCCTACCTGCTCACCCTGTCAGAATGAGTTATCTCTGTAAATTAGTTATCTTTGTGAAGCTAAGCACTCTCAAGCAGTCTTGAAAAATTGTCTTTGTATTGCTTGAAGTCAATGTTCCTTTAAAAGCCTACATAACATCTCCATGTAAAAATCTTAGCCTATAGACCTAGTCACAGTATCTTTTTTTCTGGATATTTATTACTACAGGTCCTGTTGTGTGTGGGTCTCATTTGCACAATGATAACCATCTTCCAGCATGGATCTGACTGTAGAACAGAAAGCTAAATTATGAGTTCTCTGTATGTTCTTTGTATTGTTATTTTGGCAGATTTCAGAACAGTTTTACAGAAAAAGAAAAAAGCATTTCAATCTTGATTTTCAAATGTATGTGAACTCTTAATACCACATGTAGCATCAGGTTGTCCTGTTTTTTCTTGTGATTTTTGTTTCCTTCCATAATGTTAGTAAGTGATTGCAGCATTCTAGGATAGACAAAGCAGATAAAAGGCAAAAAGCACAGGGCAGCAGTGCATCAGTTTATTGAGTTTTACTCTTTCTGTTGCAGATCAGCATAATGACTTTACGAATGTTTGAGCACCTTTTGCAAAAACCCAATGAGCACATTCTTTATAATTTGGTTCTGAGAAATTTGGAAGAAAGAAACTACATGGAATACAAGCCTCCCTGTCAAGAAGATAAAGATGTAGTAGAGAATGGACAGATTGCTGGAGCAGTGTAAGTTTCATTTTTAAGAGAAGTTTTCACAACAAGTAACTTGGATCTTTATTTTTAGAACGAAACAGGGTTTTTTTCAGTAATTGAAAGAAAAGTGAGCCTGGAGAGCATTTGAGTGCTCTATGTATTAATCCATATCCGTAAAGTGATACAGAAATTCCTACATCAGCTGCTTATGGAAACTCTTAGAACAGGAACAGAAAATGTAAAATTACCACAAGCCTCTTTGCAGAACAATAGACACTCAGAGGTCTCCGTGTCTCGATTTATTTATGCATTTACCAAGCTTAAATCTATGCATGTTTTATTGCAATTAGTGGGAATATTCTTGCAGTCAGTAACTTCAGTGTCTTGTTTACATTTATGTTCCCAGTCAGTTTTGCTGGAAGAACATTTCTGAGGTACTACATAAAAGAAATAAAAAAAATACTGAGGCACTGCATACAATATATATGCTAGGTAACTCTTGTAACTTAATGTTTTAATCAAGGAAAGGTAAGGACTGGCCATACAAACCATTTTAGTAATCTAGAATAATTTGAATATGTCCTGGGGTAGAACTCTCTCATGTGAAAAATGTGGCTAAGAAGTTTTAAGTGACTTAATGTAATAATTTTGTACAAGTCAGAAATGTCTCATCTGTTGTTCAGATTGTTGGGTGTTTGCAAAGGTTGGTATTTCTGCATATTAATTAGGTAATACAATGTGGATATTGTTATGTTCTGGAAAACATCCTCATTGTTCAGAGAAGAAAAACAGCTTGTCTTGTGACCCAGAGGTTTTCCTGCCTTCCATAACATTCTGTGGATGATTATGTTTTTGTCTAATGTAATTTCACAGAGATCTGGAGGAAGATCCATTATTTACTGATCTGTCTCCAGATAACACATTGTCAGCTCAGGAGTGGCTCAGTGCTTCTCCACCTGTCAGTCCAGAACATCCAAAAAATGATGGGAAGACTGAAGTTCATAAAATTGTAAATAGGTGAGTTGAAACAAAGACTTGAGGAAATGTCTGAATGTGTGGGTGTCTGCACACACTGTGCAAATTAAATGTCTACTCTGTAATGGATGTTATTCTGTGCCAGCTGGGAGAATGACTCCACAGAAGGAAATTATGTGGCATTTTATCAGAAAGCTTCTTCTGAAAGATTAGAGCTTGCATTAATTCGACATAAATGAGAAAAATAGAAGAACTTTGCAGCTAATGTTTGAATACTTAGAATTCACCATTAAAACCTCCTTGATTATAAAAGTTGCTTTTTGCAGAAATATTTGCTGTTCTTAAAATGCTGTTACAGGACTTGACCTTCCTGGACAAGTCTGGGGAGTCTTGCCATAAACCTTTCAGGGGAAAAAAACCCCTCAAACTTCCTTAGAACTTCAAAGATCCTTAAACACATACATAAAAGGAAATAATTGCCATGGTAACAATAACCTTCTGTTCCCTGAAAGTCAGGGGGACCTGTGGCACCTGTGACACACCTCAGTGCCTGTCAGACTCACTGCAAATTGGATATCACAAAGAGGACAAGCTCTGCTCTAAGCCACTTAGTGATGGTAATTCTCTTAGGAACTAATATTAGGATGAGGGCTGTTTGCTCTGTCAGTACTTGGTAGCAGAGCAGCACTGGTGTGTCAGTGCTGACCTATCTGCCTGCCCAGAAATAATCAGAGGTGTTAGCCAAAGGAAGCAAACAGCCCAGGACAACCAGGACAGAGAGACATCATCGCTTCTTGCCCTCTTTCCCCCATTATTGTTATTTATAGTTTATGGTGGACATGGTTTGGAGCAAAGACACAAAGAACACTCCTAAATTCACCTCCTGTAACCTCCATCAGGGAATGATTTGCAGTGTTCTGCAAATTTGTATTTTTTGAGATAAGATGAACGCCACATGAAAAGTCAGCTACTACATATTTCTGCATATAAATTCTACAGAAGTAGGATGTCTTTGGGGTATGGTGAAGGCTGAAATTTGGAATCAAGGTCCACAGACTGGGTTTTATTTTGCTGTCCAGAAATTTCAATGGGTTTAATTTTGTTTTTTAAGTTACTAATATTATTCAGACTTTCCTGATGCATTTTAGGTCAGATATTGGTGAAGTAATAAGGACAGAGTATTGACTACATACCTGGCAAAGGCAATTACATAGTTGTAACAGGGAGATTTATATGCAAATACTCCTGTGTGTCTTAGAGGTTCATTTTTTGCCACAACAAACTGGTAAATAAAACTACCTATGAAGTAGGTTAAGTAGAATTTTAACTGTAATTCTTCTTCTCTTTTGTCTCATTTATTCCCAAGTATGTTTTGTTTTAGCTATAGTAAGATGGAGTCTGACCTTTAGCAAATACTTGACCTATTTATGAATATTCCCTTTAAACTTCATTCTGCCTGCTGATTCTTATAAAATGCTTCCACTGATGACTTTACCTCTAGTGCCAGATACAAAAGTTCTCCAGTATATACCTTGTTACTACAAACAGTTGGAATAGGTAGGCTTAAATAGATTTTGTGTTCTCTGTTCCTCACATAAAGTTCTGGTAGAGCCTGTGGATTAATTGGCCAGCCAATTCTGGGTACACTGCTACAGATGATGAGAAAATATTGATCTGGTGCTCTGTGGAATATAGTCATTAATGTACTTTTTTTCTCTTCAGTTTTCTCTGTCTTGTACCTGATGAAGCAAAGTCATCATACCATGTGGAGGGTACAGGTTATGATACTTACCTCAGAGATGCCCACAGACAAGTAAGTCAGTGAACTCTTCCTTAGTCCTTGAGAATTTGAAATGCTGGTGAGAATATACAAATGGTTCTGTAAATAGTCCTATTAAATGCATCTTTTGGTAATGGAAGATGGGAAAATTCAATTTTCATTTTTAATGAAAACTTACCTTTGGAGATCTTTCGATGATGAATTCACCTTGTATTGCACTAGTGGGAATAATGGATGACATTAAATGCATTAATATTCATATAACAAATACAGTGAGAGAAAACCTGAACCGCAGATAGATTCTTAATTTGCTTCTGCATTTATCTGCATTCTCTTGGAGAATTGCCTGCCAAGCTGTCTGAAAGAACTAAAGAGAAATTAAAATGCTGCATAGGAGTTATGCAATCTGGGACTTTGCAAATAAAGGCTCATCACAGGGAATGCACAGCCTCAGGCATTCAGGTTTGAAGTTGGGAGGTTGGGTAGGCAGGGAAAGCTTTATGATTTACTGTTTAGAAATAAATGCAAGTTTTGCTTTTACAAACATAAAGTTTCCTTGGTAAAAAGATAGTCACTGTTTGTGTGCAGCTGTCTTACTGAAACCCTGTGAATCTTCTAGAATAAAAAAAATTATGCAAAGGAACAGAGTAACTGAGAGCTATATTTAGTAGGTAATTCAAAAATTCCATAACCTTGGAATTATGTTATCAGCTGCTAAAGATGAGAAGTTTGGATTTCTGTATTTATATTGCTTCATCTATAGTCTCTCCTGAAAAGAAAGGGAATAGAAAATAGAGAATAAGGAAACAAAGGTTGATGTAAAATTCCCCTATGTTCTATTCCTGGATGCCAGAAACCACTTATCATCCTCGTCTTTCTTTCATGCCTTGGGAAAAAGAGTGTGCTGGGAGTTATTAGAGAGCAGAATTGGTTTCTGTCACTTCCTGACGATGATATGGGTACTGTTAAAATATTTCCCCCCTAAGAGTAGCCCTGCCTGTTCCTGTTATTACATCCAAATAGCTGTTCTGCTTCCTTATTGCTATTCCTGGAAGCCTCCACAGGTAGGTAAGCTACAATCAATGCAGAATTTTTGAGTCTATTTTCTGACTCTTTTGCTTCTGTTTCTTCCTGTGTTCTTTATTTTCTCTACTTCAACTTGTGCTCGGTTCAAGGTTTAATTCCTTGCAAGGAGGCATCAAACAGCACACAGCAAATATGGGGTAAGGTAGAGAAAGACTGCCTGGGGTGTTAGGAAACAAAGAGAGGGAAGAAGAAGCCCTGAAATACTTCTAGTTTGTATGTTCTGCATGTACACGTGCCTTTCCTGTCCTGGGAATTAGGGAGCAGAATAGGTTTGGATAGCAAGATCAGCTACACATAATGCAATGGAAGTGTGGTAATGTGCTCTCAAGAAGATGGTTAAGAATGCAATTCTTAATTCTCTGATTAGGTTGTGTATTGTTGGTGTTGCTTTGTGGTTTGGCCCCAGCTGATTTTTGGGAGCTCTGTTCTCCACTCACTGCTTCTCAAACCACTTAGGAGCAGGAATATCCCCAGGAAAATGAGTTGCCTGCTGGTTTTACTGATTTTACTTTAGAATGACTGATTGTTTTGAGCTTGGATTTATCATTTAGCTATAGATGATGGTTTTAAGGTGTATGGACTATCAAAGGGAATTAAATGGTTTCCATGGAGATTTAAGTCTGTTTTCCTCACTACTTTTTTGTAGTTCCGGGATTATTGTGTCATTTGCTTACGGTGGGAGTGGCCTGGATCTCCCAGATCTTTGGAAAAGTGCAATTTAGAAGCATCATTTTTTGAAGGACACTTCTTGAAAGTCCTGTTTGAAAGAATGGGCAGGATTCTTGATCAGGTAAGAAAAAACAAAAATTCCATTTTGCATATTTCCATCCCTTTTAAAGAGCTGATCTCCATCAGTTCCTGTGGATTCCCATCACTCTCTATGACAGTGTCATGTTATTGTGTAATGTGCCATTTCCTGGTCATAAGCCTGACAAGAGCCATTTGCACATAGAAATGCACAGGGAATGTGCAAGAAGCCAGGAGTAGCCTCTAGGTCAGCACTGTGAGTGTTCATGGGAGCACTGTGATTTGAATCTGTGGTACCTGAAAGTTTTGCAGAGGTGGTTCCTCTCACTAACCTCATTTCTGACAGAAGATAGCTCAAGCACACAAGTGAATTAACTGGTTTCAAATGCCTCATGTAGTAGACAGTAACTTCTTCCTCCTGCTGGCATTACAAATTTCTGTAGAACTGACTGTACCCTAAGAATTTTTTTTTTAATTTCCTGAACTTCAAAATTTGCTGGGTTTAATCTTTGTAGCTACAGAGAATTTTTTTAGGATTTATCTGATATGGGGCCATTTTACTGAGTCTGCTGACATATGGACAGAAATAAAAGCTCTGTGTGAAGAAGCAGCTTTCTTTAATGCTCTCAATTAGTTGGAATCACAACAGCAATCTGTCAGAACAATGCAGCACGTGTTATTCCTTTGTTTCCTTCTCCTCTTGTGAACACCAGATAATGCTCATGCCTTCAAAGCTTCCTAATGAATTGGCTGACTCAAACAGCTCTAAAGACCTTCTCCTACAGTTCAGCTAGGTAGGCAATGAATGGATTTATGGAAGGAATTTTTGTCTCTCTCTGCAGACTAACTCTGCTATAATAACTCAAAATGTAGTGATCTCTTTTACCTATAACATCTGTGGTCCAGGGGCTGAAAGCTTCATTTGTTAGGAGATTGGGATGAATCTATTGCTGGAGTGCCAAGTACAGAAATAACTGCCACTGACTGGAAGAAATAAGTGCTTTCATATCAAAAGATTTATGAGACAACTTTGCAATGCAACAGTGTGTGGTAACTAATTCAAGAACGAGATACCTAAATATTACTTACGTGGACACATGTAGTCAGTGGAAATTTTGTCAGAGCAGCCCCAGTAGTCCCTGGGGCTCTTAGGCTGAAAGGCAGCTGGGTGTCTCTTTCACTGCAGAGTGAATCACCAGCTCAGCTTCCTCACTCTGTGGACTGAAAGCTCTACTCAGGTGCCTGAGCTCAGGTATCTGTTGCCATTTTTGTAGTGTCCAGGGTATTCCCAAAAGTTTCTGGTTACAACAAAGATCTTGCAGGATCCACCTTCTGTGGAACCATCAAGAGACCAGCAGATACTTGGGAGCATCTGAGATGGCAGGAGATGTTTGTGTGTGGGCAGGTGTATCAAGTGCCATCTCTGTTGGGTCAGCTGATGAGAGCTTAGACATGTAGACATGGCTAAATGTATCTGTCTTAATCTGAGGCTGAATTCATCCAAATATCTCAGATCTGAAAAGGGGAAGCATCTCTTATTCTTCAGTGGGATGCTAACTTGAGAGCATAAAGATGAGAATTTGAGGTGATTAAATCCTCCTCTTGTAGGTGTGATAATGCCAGTGAGGGTATTACTGCCAATATGCAGAGATTAAATGAGGGCTCTGTAATCCACTTAGATCAACAAGGCTGATTGACACAGAGGTGTACCAAAGGAATTCTGTCCCTCTCTCCTGTTCTGCCATTGAAGAAATGGTGGGAGGTTCTACTAGTTTGTAAATTCTGGGCTGAATTAAAATGTCAGTTTGTTTTCACTGGGATGACAAAATCAAAGACGATAAAAAAAAGCTTTGAAACACAAAGAAGCCATGGTGAAAATGCTTTTATGGAAATAAGTTTCTTACTAGAATGGTCAAAGCCTTTAAACTAGGTGCTTTTTTTTTCTTGGAAAATTAGTTATTATTTTATTCCTTATGACTGGTAAGCGTTTTCCAGCATCTGACAGTGTTGCCCATTTGGTTGATTTGGGGAAGGGAAGTAGACAAGAATCTCAGAATTTCCTGCTGCTTTCCCAGCCCAGGACTGGTCCCATCTCCCATAGGTTGCTGCCACAAGATGGCCAGGCCCTCTGCAGTAATTCTTTCCCAGAAAAAAATAAAGTGGAAGAGAAATAACGTATTAGCTGTAAACATGATTTTCTCTCTGGCAATTTCCTGAGCTCATATACTTTACAGTTTCCCAGGAGAAGCAAGCAGATGTTTAATCTAGGCTGATTCCATGCTATTTCTTTAGCTGAAGAAATGTTTTACGGGAAGATGACTTGCCCTGCAATAAACAAGTGGGCAAAAGCTTCAAGTGGTTGTAGCAGCCATACATATAATAACATCTAATGCCCAACTGACATATTCACAGCACTGCTGTAGTGAAAAGCAGAGGTTGGGCTTGTCTCCTAATCAAACTTTGTATCTTTATTTATTCATAACCCTGTGTATAAAGTTCTAGTGGTTACATAAACATGAGGTGGATGAAAAGAAGCCAGCATGAAAATAACTAAGCACTGTGTTTCCCTCTTTCTGCAGCCCTATGATGTAAATTTACAAGTTACTTCAGTGTTGTCCAAACTGTCCCTGTTTCCCCATCCTCACATACACGAATACCTTTTGGACCCTTACGTCAACCTCGCCTCTGGCTGCAAGTCTCTCTTCTCTGTGATTGTCAGGGTGAGTAAACACAGCAATTATTACATGGCTGTATGGCAGTAATATATTTAATAACTTTGTCATTAGTGGTAGTAGTTGCTGGGTAGTTGGTAAATGTTTGTCATTGAAAGCTGATTTCTAATCAAATTGGGCCTAGGTGGGTATCTCTGCTCATATTTTTTTTCTGATGAAGGCTGTTCTTGACAATTAAGTCCTGGATTTATCATAAGTCCCCTTCTCCAATTCCATCTCTTCCTGCCAGACTTGTATCCTAGAAGTGCAGCCTGGGTGCCTGTCACACTGCCGTGTCCTCAGTCAGAATCCCTCTCTTACCCCACACACCAGCTGTTATTAAGCTGGTCAGGAACCTGTTAATGATGCTTGTCCAATAGTAACAGAGGGTTTGGCTCCCTTTCTCCCAGCAGCCCTCCTTGTTCCAAAATACAACCTTCACTCTCTCCTTGTGCTTTCCCTAGGCCCAGGAATTCACTGGTTGATTGTTTATGTCAACATTTTAAAAGACAAATTAATCATAGATGTAATTAAAATAAGAAATTCTATTTGTGGCAAGAGCAAGTAAAGCTTTTGTATTTCTTTACTTTCTGCACTCACTCATCCTCTCTTTTGGGCAGAGCAGCCTCTCTGCAGGTTGTTCTGTGAGCCTGTGAGGATGCTGAAGTGGGCACTGAAGCTGCCATTGAACCTTGCTGCCAGGCACTGCAGAGGTGTTAACTTTGTGTGTTGATGGCCTGGGCTTTACAGGTCGTCGGGGACCTCATGGTTAGAATCCAGCGCATCCCAGATTTCACTCCCAAACTTCTGCTGGTCAGAAAACGCCTGCTGGGCTTGGAGCCGGAGGGGCCCATGTGAGTAAACACATTGCACGTTCTCGGAGACGCGTGGCTGGGTTTGTGTGTGCCAATCCTGATTCCCTGCAATTTTCTTCCCTCCCAGCATTGACCACATGACGTTACTAGAGGGCGTGATTGTGCTGGAAGAGTTCTGCAAGGAGCTGGCGGCCATCGCCTTTGTGAAGTACCACACCTCAGCCACGCCCTGAGCTGCCCCGGGCCGAGCCACCCCCGCCCCGGGCTGGGCTCAGCCACAGGGCCACCCACAACACCCAGAGACTCGCTGGTGCCTCCGGAAAAGTGCAGGGGATGTCTGGAACACAAGTTCCTTTCACCAGATGTTGAGATTGCAAATGGACTTGGAATATGAGCGAAGACATTTGGGGAGAAACCAATCCACAGCATGTCTAGGCACTGTGTGAAGAGCTGCAAAAGCTGCATGAAGAACCACAGACATCAGACCTTGGTTATTCTGATGACAATGTTTAGAGAGTTTGGGCTCTTGTATGTCCTGGGGCTCACATGCACCAATTTGCTCTTTGTGACCATATTACTTTTAAAAAAACAAATTAATTTTGTAACATTTTTATGTCTTAATTCTTTTTCTTTTCAGTTGGATATATGAAAGAAAAACACACCTATAGTTGCAACGTATGTTATTAAAAACGAAGTTCCAAAAATCCACCAATCCATATACAATAGCATATGTTAATGAGGGATCATTTTCCTTTTGGTAGATCTTAAGTACAGCTCTAAGCTTGATTCCTCAGTGGTTTACTCCAAGAAATCTATCAATCTGAAATCAATACTAAAGAAATTAATCCTGATTCGGCATCACAGCCATAACAAATATATCTGAAGTGTACATGTTTGTAGCATGTTTGTCTCTGTCATTCCAAGTGATTGATCTCCAGGTCATCTGTGTAACTAGATTTGCTTTAGCTTTTTATATAGGAACTCTAGTTGTTTGACTCACGTCACCTTTACATTATAGTTTAATTATAGGTCATCAGTAGTTGTTGCTGAAACAGTATTTTTAATTTCTTTTAAGTTGGTATTAGTCTGAATCGGTTTACGAATCTTTTGTGCCTTGAAAATCGGCAGCATAAACATTCTGTTATTTTGAGAGACATTTTTATTGCTTATCTAACCATCACAGTGATGCCAACTCAGTTAAAGCATTGATATCTTATTTAGGACCAAAATTTGCACCTTTTCACAGAGCTGGGATGCAGGACTGCCTTTCAGTGGCTCCTCTCCATGTGAATGCCAACAGCCAGCCAGTGCAGGGCAGGCGCTGGCACTGCAGGCAGAGGCCATGCCCTGCTTTGCTTCTGCCCTGCAGAGGGTCCTGAGTGCCAGCACCCTGTGCACTGGCAGGTGGCTGTGCTGGACCTTGCAGTCACACCCAGTGACCTGTCCTGCTCTCTACACAGAGGGCAGGACTTCTTTCCCCTCCTTTAAGCAAAGCCAGGTAGAGCTCAGCTCCTCCTGTTTACATTGTCTTTCCTCGTTTGTCTTTCCTGCCCCCCTGTTTGCACAGCTAATGCCCATTTCAGGTGTCATTGCTCATATGCAAACATGGACTAATTTATTCAGTTACTAGAATTCTTCTGGATTTACATGACTGTACCTAGAATCAGATTCTGCTCTCTACCCATGTCTTTGAGGACTTGTTTTTTAATATTTATGGAAGCTGGATGTTAAGAGGCCTTTTAAGTTAGCAGGTTAATTAGAGCAGTGTCACAGTTAATGGGCTAAATTTATTCTTGTCACCAGTGAAGAGCATCCTGCTGTAAAAGCTTCCAGTACAGGTTCAGCTGGAGAAAGCAGTTCTGGAAACATTTTGGTAGGTAAAACCTATGTTCAATAACTTCCTGTACTGGGACACTTTTGTAAAACCTCTTGCATTTCTCTGGCAAACAAAAGCATATTTTGCTTCTTCACCTGTTTTTTTTTCTGCATTTAGCTCCAAAGTGTTTTCATGTCCAAGTAGCATGGTAGGACAGAGTTTGAAAAAATTACACTTACTTCATTTTTTTTTCTTTAGAAACATACCTTGAATGTAGCAAATGGTTTTTAGTGAGCTGCATTGCAGACAGTCCACATTAGGAGCTTTCTTAATACCTGACACATAGTTTAGAACATGTTGTTGTGTATGCAGAGTGATGTTTAATACATACATTTGGTATTTATAAGGTCCCAATTCAGCAAAACAGTTAAACAAGCTTAATTTCAAGTATTTTTCCTTAAATCACAGTCTTATATGAACAAAGTTAAACTGTTGAGCAGAAATGCTGATGCTTTACTGAATTTGGGGCTTTGTTGGTTTTGCATGAGCTTAATTACTTTTCCTCAAATCATCTATTTATTTTTTTAAAGCATATGCTCCAGAAAACTTCTAATGTCCCAATTTCAGTGGAAACTGGAAGTATAATAGTGCTGTAAATGAAAGTGAGCAAAATGTTAAGCAAAACTTGTAAAAGCATTCCAAGTAATATAAGAATTGATAAAGCCATTCAAGAGTTGCCTGATCTCAAATGAAAGCATTAACATCACTTCCTTTGTTTTGCTGTTTTCACTGGTACCTGAAGTCATTGCACTGAAAGGCTGCAGCCTCTGTGGTGTTCTAATGCAAAACACTGCAGAGCTGCAAACACAGCTCCTGAAGCTTGTCCATAAGAAAAATAAGTAAATAGAACTATGATCAGTCTTAAATTCAGCTATGACTGTTCAGTCTCCAGTGTCATTGGTGATGTTTTCTTGCAAACCAAATGTTATTTAGTTGATAAATTTATAAGACATGGATCCATCCTCACACAAGTGAAGCAACCCTTAAAGTTGCTTTAGCCTAAACTGCTTTTGTGAGTGCTGCCTACAAACCCTTAATTACCATACCTGATGACAATGACCTTTATTTTTGTAAAAATGATTTAATCTTTCTTAAAGAGATGGAACTCATTTAATTATTTTTGTGGTGATATTTTTCATGCACTTTTTTTTTAATGAGTAGAAGTTAGTTCAGGTCCATGTTTTCACCTTTTTGATCTATGCATGTCATCGAGGAGCCCATTTTGTTTCTGTGTGAGTGTGTTTGTATATGGTTATTTATTACCCAGAGAGGGCCACCCAAGAAAATACTTGGCCTGAAGAGTTCATGGCTTGTGCAGAGCCTCCAGATGTCAGTGGCAAAGACAAGTGATCATCACCTTAGAGAATGGGGCCACTGCTATTAGATTGAAATACTTGAGATGGGATACTAGAATAATTTCTTATTTCAAAAAGCAGATCCAAACCACATTCTAATTCTGATGCACATGTGTGTAAATAGAAGCATTGTTTTTCTTTTATTTCATTTATAGTATGTATTTGATTTAGACTCTGATTTAGAATATTTTGTTATAAGCCATGTGCTAGCTCTGGTAGAACAAGTTTGTCCTTAGTTTCTCCTATGACTGTAATATTCCTGGTATTCAGATTCTGTCTGTGTAATGTTCTTATTCTCTATTTGTCTGTGCAATATAAAAGCTGTGACTTGATGCACAGCTTGAGTCTGGTTGTACATCACCTATGTATATATATACATATATATATATATAAAAAGGACCAGAATCCCAAGCTTGCTTACACTATGATTAGTGTAAAGATTGCCACACTTCATTTTACAGGGCACAAGTAATCATGGAATGGCTTTGTAAATGCATGGTAATTTCTACCATAACCTGCAGTGCAATCTCACAGATGACATTTTATTAGTGCTCTTTGTCTTGCTAGAAGAAATACTAACCTGAAGTACTTGGGAAGATTAAAGGGTCCTGGAGTAGACCTGGGGCTACATGGAAAATCCATATCTGATATTGCATATCATACAGGGTTTTCAAACCATGTCCTCAATGCTTTCTGTGCCCTGTAAAATAGTGTAATTATATAAAATATATATACTCCTTGTTTTGCCTCCTGCCTTGTTTACATTAAACAGAGGATATTCAGTAAAAATTTTCTATTAAACTTTGTGTAGGTCACTTACTAACAGTGTTGCCAAGGTTTCACAAATGTGGGAATTTCCAATGAGGAATTGTTGAAACAGCCACATTACCAGACATACAATATTAAGTTTTATGAAAGAGGTTGTAATAAAATTCAACTTTTTGTGCTAAAAAATGCATGGAGGATTAAAAGGGATATTCTCAAAATAAATTAATTTCAGTGAAGCGACTGCTTCTATTATTACAGAACCCGTAATAATTTTTGTATGAGTGACCTTGAGACAGAATATGTTTTAACATTTTACATCATGCCTTTCATCCTGAAGTCCTCATTTATTCTGAGTCTGTCACTACAGCATCCCTGATTCTGGGATAAATGTGTTTCCTGTACTGTGCTGTGCAGGGCTCGGACTGAATCTGCATGTTCTGCCCAGGAAAATGGGAAGCCTAAAAAAATGGGCAGCATGGAGCCATCCTGGGCACAGATTAACATCTGCTCTTTCCTGGGAGCCCTGATATCCTTCCAGGAAGGCTGCAGCTGGTCAAGGCCTCGGTTTTCTATTGCATTTGAGTGCAGAGTGTGTCAGTCACAACACTGGTTTGTGGGAGACAAATGTCACGGGGTGAGTGAGCATCATTTTTCCTCCAGGGCCTTTGAGGAAGGCTTTTATACACTGGAGTTATATATGTATTGATATAGTTTTAAATTGTATATGTTGTCTGTTTTTTCTACTTTTGGTTTCCTTCTAGTTTTGATCATCCTTTTAAAAATCTTGTTGCTCTGTAGGATCCCTTCTGAGGGCTGCACTTGGATGTTAAGCTGTTCCTCCTCGGTATTTAACATTGCAAGTGCTCTTACATCTTTAATAAGAACAGTGCTACAGCAAGGTGATGCACTTGACAGCTTTCATTACAGCTCTCTGCATCTTTCTGCCATCCTCTTGGGTCTCAGAGATTGTCATCTCTCACCCCAGATCATTTATCTGCTGTGCCTGCATGAGGCATTCAGAGATTTAGGGAGACTTTGCTTTCTCAAGCAGTGAGGAAGTTGTATGGAAATGGAATGCTTTGCATCTTCATATATTTTTCTCTTACTTTGATAGTCTTGAAATGACTGAGTCATTGAACCATGATTATCTTATGGCACTTGCATTCTGATATAAGATTTTGGGGCTCTACATCCTTTGGGGGAAAAAAAGTACTATCAGTGTGTGGTCTCTATTTCATATTCATTAACTCATTGTACAGATTATCAGCCACAGTTCTCAGTGTAGCACAGGATCTACTGACTTTGTTAACCTTTAAATATCAGCAGAACTGGTGCTGTCAAAGCCTCAAGGCTTTTTCCAGTTTGGTATGTGATCCAGTAGGATTAAAGGATTAATGCTCAGTGAAGTGAATCTATCCCAGGTTGTATGAGCCCTTTCAGCCTAAATTGTGTGTTCCTGGTGCATCCTTTATCTGCTGGGGCTCCCTTTGAATGGTGAGAGAAAGAACTGAAGAGCAATTCAGGAATCGAGTGAAGCATATGGTGGATTAAAATTTTCAGGTGTCATAAGCTTCTTGGAAATGCCAAAAAGAGAGTGTGACATTTTTAAATTTTACATGTTTGGACTGGTTGCCTTTGGAGCCAGGTCTGTGAGGATAAAATGATGCACCTTGGAACGTGGTGTTTCACTGGGCTACTTGATTGCCCTTGCTGGGATGGCACATCCATTCTGAACTATGTTTCATTGAGTTCCTGCTGGTTATTGCAATTAATGCTGCTGCTGATATAAAATCCGTGGAACTCACAGCTTTGCCAGTGTCTTGAAACTTTGACCAAAAAAGTAGATACTTCTCATTAGTTTTGCCTTTTTGCTCTACAGCATCATAACTCAGTAGGGGTTTGTATGGTGTCCCCTTCCTCTGGTGAAACATTTTACAGGCTGAAAAATAAGGAAACACATTAAAGGGAGAACTCTGTTTCTGTGCTAGGCTGTAGGAACATATTCATTTTCAAAAAGTTGTAACTCATTTTCTAAAGTAAGTGGTTCACTTGTGGAAAGAGGGAGGGTGCCCTCCACAGGGAGCCCTAGACAGTGAGGATAAATTGAGGATAAACCTGCTTCAGTAGTTTGCCCTGAGCATGGCAGAAATGTGGTACTTGCTTCATGTGTTTGAAGATTTGTAGTATCTGAATTCCACTTTGGAGAGATGAAGCAGGTGAAAATTTAAGTCTTCATGCTTTGTAATACATATAACAAGAGACAGGATACAGGAAAATAGGAAAAGATCTTATTATAGAGAGGAGAGTAACAGAAGTAACTAAGTTTAGCATAGTTAAATTATGGTTTAGGGTTAGAGGAACTTTAGTTCACAATAAAAAGATTTGTAAGACTTAAGCAGCAAGACTGAAATAATTATGAAACCTTAATTTATGAGAATGCAATTAAGAATGAAGTAACATCGTTGAGGCAAACTGAAATTCCTTGTCAGTGAAAACTTCCCGACCTTGAATGTTGCTATATCAGAAGTGGAAGGAGCCTGTAACATCACACTTTGAAGCCAGACTGGACAAAACCCATGGAGTGTTTCACAAGGGAAGCAGCCTGTGTTGGTGAGGAGGTGAGGCAAACCCAGTTACATCCTCACACCCAGCTAATGAGCGATTCCAGCATGACTTGGGTTTGTTCTGCTCGAAAGCAGGGAGATGGACTGATCCCCTTGAGCATCTCCTGTGAATGAGGGAAGTTGCTGCAGCCTGAGGGAAGCAATTTTCAGCTTTGCTGGATGCCACTCACTCACACAAGAGCTCCTCTGCAGATGCAGCACCCATCACACACAGCGTGGGCACGGCTTGATTACAGGGCAGGATCCCCCCGTGCTGCGCTGCCTTGGAGAGCAGAAACAAATTACCTGTTCTCTGCATCGTCATTATCCTTTCCTTGAGAAACCCACTTCTGCTTCCCTCATCTCCACATCCACAGGAAGCACCTGTCAGGTTAATACTTCTTAATTTGGGTCATGAATTTTTATTTCCTAGCATTTTCAGACTCCTATTTTTACTGTTAGCAGGCTGTCCATCAACACTGCACATTTGCAGACAATTCCTGAAAGGGAAAAAAAAAATCTTTGTATTCTTTATCCTGGCTTTTAGACTCACATTCTCCTGCCTTGTTAATTCCATCCTTTCAAATCCCTGAAAATGTGTTTTGTCTTGTCCTTCACCTTGAGGATTCAGTAGTCAGCAGTTTGTGCAGCTCAGCAGGCAGGGAGGGTTATGGACAGAATGGATAAAATCAGAGCTGCTTCTGCCCACCCAGGACCAGCTGCAGGATCTGTGCAGGAGGAAATCCCATCTGCGTAGCAAACGTGGAGTGGTCAGAGGGAAAACCTGGACACACTGAAATCTATGGAAATGTTGCTGTCAGTAGGAAAGCAGAGAGTCTTCAGTCTCTGCTTTGCAAACTCACCATGGCATTTCTGATGAGGGTTTTTTTTAGAAGGCAAAACAGGGATGAAAATTAAGAAAAAAGCGGTTACTGAAGAAAACCAGAGACGCTGGAGAGTTTAAAAGAAAGACACAAACAAATGCTTTCTAATGACCTGGCAGCAATTCTCAGCTTCCCAACAACTGTGTTTGGTGCCAGCTCAGCATAGGGACAGGATCTAGATCAGCTCTGGCATGTGTGGGACAACTTGTCTGGGACCAAGGGAAATACAACAGTTTGTAACACTCAGAGGGCATTTTAAAGAGTTACCACAGAAGTAAAGACAAACCAATGAGAGAAGAAACATATTTTATATATATTTATATATTATATATAATAGATGTGAAATACTTATATCTATAATATTTCTAATTGCTCAAAACTTTATTATTTTATGCTGTTTCTTTGTTTAAACAAACACAAATTACTGATGAATGCAGTCACCCCTTGCTTACATTGGGAAAAACTTAGCAGGATCATATAAGATACATCTTAAACCAGTAATAACTGAAGTATTACCCTGAGAACCATCCAACAGAAGGCTGCTTTGCTCTTGGTAAATAAGACCTTCCATTAACAGGTTAGAACTCTGCTGTTCCCTGACTTTTTATTGTGTGAGAATTTTCATCATATATATATAATATATAATGTCTGCTTCTCTGGAGCCATGAGCTCAGCTTAGATCATTAAATAAGGAGTTGGTTTAATATCAGCCAATAAATCACAATAAACCTTGATGTTTCCAAGATGGCAAATACGCTTATCAGACCATATTTTTACATTGGAAAAGCTCAAGAGTGAGCACAAACCCTTTTTCTCCCTTTTATAATTAATTCCAAATGTCAATTTGATCTACTAATATAATTCTAATTGCCAAATTTCTAAAACAGGGTTGCTTTTTTGGTTCTAAATATCAACCGAACAGAATAATTAACAAAATGGATGCCTTGATATGATTAAATGTGAACAGATCAACCAGTGGGACAGGTCCATGGATTCCTCTCTCTTCAATTTATGTCTCTCAAGATGCTGGCAAGGACTGTTCTGGCTGGTCTTGCCTAAGAGGGGGAAGCTGCAACATGAAAAGTTTCTACCTTTTACTTCTAGGGTAGAAAATGGAAATGCATTATGATGGATACTTTGAGATTCTGGCATATATACTTATCCTGGAAACCATTATTTTTATATTTCATTTTATTGCAGGAATTGTATGGGGAACTGTAAATAATGGCATGCTAATAACCTCAGCCAGCATCTGCAGCAGTTGATGCCATTTCAAGGCACATTTTACTCTAGCCCTGATCAGTGTCCTGTGCTGTCAATTGTTCAGTTATTTTTAAGCAATTTGCTTACTAACCACGCACTGAGGTAATGCTGAGTATTCTGAGCAATTTTGTTGAGTTTGTGATTTTGAGTGGCAAATAGGTTTTTCTCTCCCTGTGACAGATGGATGACTTAGTCTGTTAATAGAGGAAGCTGTCACAGAGGAATTACATGTATAGACTTCATTTACATTTTTAGAGTGCAAGCTATATAGGTGAAATTCATCTTTTCAGCTCTTCAGGTACTAAACCCTTTGGTGGAAGGGGCTTGACTTCTTAGTCCTGACTCAGTTTTCTACAGAAACTTATGAACAATTACCAGAAGCCCCTAAGAAATTGCTCCAACATTGGCCTCATTGCTTATTACTTCAGTGGAAAAGTGTGGACTGCAAGAGCGAGCTGACCCGAATGCCAGATAGAGAAGTTCTCCAGGTTGGAACTGAAATTTGATAATGAAAACTTGCACAATAATGAGCCAAGGTCAGTGTCATTGTGTAACACTACCATTTCAGCAGCTGAAGATTCCACCTGATTAACCTATTTATAGCATTGTATTAATTCAGTGCCATTTATTCCAGATGCTCCACGGAATTTTATAAACAGCCAAGGAGACACCAACCCTGAGTGCAGTATGGAATGAGCTGGTTTTCATTAACTCCTGATATTCTGCTGATCCCCTACCTTGAGCAATGTATTAGCAGAGTTTGAGTTGGATGACAAATGAGAAACTTAAAAATAGCATAATAATGCAGCTGTGAATCCCTGTTGTATTGTATTGTCATCACTGGTAATGGGCCACAGGTTTAGTGCCAAGTTTGCAAGGCATAAAATGGGTTAGCAATCATATAAATGAACCCAAATGGGTCTTAGACTGAGACAAAACCATCACCATGAACATCACAGTCGTCCTGGGGGAAGGCTCCAGACACCAACAACCTTCAGCACCACCCCACCATGACCACAGAGCTCTGAGGAGCAGGGAAAGGGACCACCACACCAGAAATGGGGTAAAACATAGGAAGAGCACTTTTAACAGTTTTATTATTAGCATTGACATTTTTTATGCCTAGACAAAGCTGCTTCTTTCTGTGATAATTACATCTGATAGTGGCTCTTGGAACAGACTGCAAGTATAAGGTAAGAGGATCAAACACACCAGGAAAAGTTCAGTCTCCTGCTGCCAGGGAGAAGACTCTGACAAAGCAGGGAGAGATAGATACTTCTATCTTCTGATCAAAACTGTCATCTGTTTTGTTGTTGGTTTTGATCCTGATAACCTCCATGCTGTGGAAAAGCTTGAGGGCTTTTCCTGCCTGAGAACAGTGACATTTGATCTGAAATCTGTCTGGAGCCCAGACTGGGGATATGCATGAGGCTGTTGGTAAATACCATTCTTCAACATTTAAATGGTGCTGTAGCTCCAATTGGGAGACTTTAGCCAAGTGAAGCCACACCATCCCTATTAAAAAAAACCAAGAGAACACCTAAGTCCTGTCTCCAACCATACATTTTATAAGAAAAGGTCTCTTTCTTTGATTTGAATATAAACACATATACTCAAGTCATATTCTACTCTACTACTGCCCCCAGGTTTATCCAGAATAAAAAATTGCTACTGTGACAGTCAGTATGACCAGACTGCTAAAATAGAAACATGGAATTTCATTCAGATGATCATCATTATTTAATCCAGCAAATACTAAAATTTCATTTCACCAGAACATATTTTTCTTTGGATTGGGTCCAAAATAATTTCATTCCCTGGTTTTTGCATTGTTTCAGTGACAACCTACACACACCAGAATTATTCTTAAGGGGGTCAGTGTGCATGTGGAAAACAAAGCTCTCATCAGTAGGTAGCATTCTCAGTATCCATTTGTCTCTTAGTTCCCTGAATCATTGTTGTGAAGCATTTCCAGGGAGCTGATAATCACAATTTAAACCATTATGTTTTCTACCATTTATAAGCATGTCTGAGCTAGAAACCATTCTGTGGCTGTTGCTACTGCATCCTTCAGGGACAAAATGTTCTAAAGAGCTAATGTTGCTCTTTCATTAAGAAACCTATTCAAAACCACAGAGAGTGATTTTGACAGTGCAATTGGTAGTTGCTCTAGGGCAGGAGCTTGACAGGAGTCCTATTTTGAGCTAAATGAATGTATTCTGTTTATTTAAAGAAGCAGAGTCAGTTACAGATTTTGGTATCACAAATATACACCTGTGCACCTTGTGTACTCTGCCTCTCCAGATTGCACCAAATAATGCTGCCTTGATACCTAAAAAATATGTTTGCTTCTGGGGAACCCTGGCATGAAGACTAGGAAAGAAGAAAGAAAAAGCAAAATTTAAAAAAAATAATAAAAGGAAAAGGAAGAGAGAAAGGGAAAAAGAAAAAAACAGAGAGATTCCTACAAACCCAAGATCAGTCATTTAACCATATCTCATGTTTTTGCAGCATGAACACATTTTGTTTTTTCATACAGAATAATAGAATTATTTTGGTTGCAAAGGACCTCTAAGATGATCAACTCCAACCATTAACACACCACTGTCAAGGCCACCACTAAACCATGTGCCCCATGCCACATCTACACATCTTTTAAATCCACCATCCATGGGATAGTGACTCCAGCAGTTCCCTGGGCAGCCTGTTCCAATGCTAGACCAGCCTTTCAGAGAGGAAATTCTCCTAATATCCAATATAAACCTCCCCTGGTGCAACTTGAGTCCATCTCCTCTTGTCACCTAGGAGAAAACACCAACCATGTTTTGTTGAGTTTAAGTGTGGGTGGAGAGAAGAAGGCATTAAGTGGATAAGGGAAATTGAGGTGAAGGGCACTGAGTTCCAAGTGACAGAAGAGATTAAGTCCTTGCAAAGATGAACAGGGACATAGTTTCACATCATGGTTTTTCTGGTGGCAAAGCTGGTTTTCAAAAGTTCATATTCTTAGCTGCTGGGCATTGTGTTATATAAACAACATTACACTTGGCATTGCACCACAGCCCAGAAAGTTCAACCAGCACAGGCAAAGGTTATAAACTGCTGCAGAGGTGGGAATGTGAACCAGGATGGCAATGGGCAATGTTTGTGTCCGTGGAGCAGAACTGGGAAGAGCAGCAATATCTGAGAAGGAAGGGTGCTTTATGTGGCTGAGCTGTGGTCTGGGGAGCTGGAAGAAGCTGGTTTCTGTTCCTGCCCCTGCTGCATGACCCATCACCTCTGTTACTGCAGCATGAGAGAAATATTACTGAAGGTATTCTTCAGAAGGGTGTAGTTATGCCTCATTAATGCAAGTGTAATGGAAGATGGTGTAAGAACTGTTATCAATCCCTCTCATCTTTATAAGAATCAGGAAATCACAGACTTTCAGGATTAGATCTCCTGGTAGTACTACCAAACACATGCTTGTGTCTTGGCAAAATGTTCTTTGTGAGGACTTCAGAGATCAAAGAAATCCAGGCTTGATTGGAAACCAATTATCTACTGCTGTGTGGACCTTTGAAAACTAACAGGATTTTTATTTCCTTTGCCCTTTGATCCCCAAAATGAGCAATATAAAGATAAGGAATATGAGAACAAAAGAGTAGATGTACCAAGCAAAGAGTGGAAAGGGAAAGAAAGAATGTGCCTATAGGTTAGTTGGATTGATTTTTAAAGAAAAATTAAAAATCACGTTTCTGGATCAGGAAATCCCAGCAAGCTACAGGCATAAGCAATGTATCTTTCATCTCAGTATCTCTGTAAGTCAGAAAAACACCCAAACAGGGCTGCAATGTGGATTACCCACGGATGTCCATGGGAAGAATATTTTTTGCTCCATATGCAACTGGAATTACAATATTACTTGTGCAGCTGATGCTACTCAAAGTGCCATTTCTTTGCTGTACCTTTAATCTTATTGCCTAAATTCTTTAGCCTTTCTCCTACTCTTTTCCTTGTTTGGCTTCATATTCCAGGAAGAGCCCAATGCCTACAAGCTGCTTTGCAGCTCCAGCTCTGTTTTCATTCCCAGAGCTGTCACAGTCTGTGGGCCAAGGAAAGCAGGTGCAGCTCCGTCCCCTCCCGTAGCATTTCACCCACTGCCATGGCCCCGTTACTTTAATTTTAGTTTCACTGTCTGGGGTCAGTCCTTGCACAGGGACAATTAACAGTGAGCCTCTGAAATCTGATAGGGATTTAAAGCAATGGGTGAGTGGTTGCCACCTGGTGAGAGGAGGAGGAAGGAGGGGGAGGATGAATGAGCCGCCCTTTTCCTTTCTCATCCGGCGCACATTAGTGGATCAATGACTGAAATGGATGAGGGTGCTGCTGAAGTGTCGACACTGCAATGATGTAGCTGCTATTAATGGCTAGAGCTCCAGCCCGGAAATTATAGATGAAGAAATGGAAAAAAAAAATATTTCTGTGGGCTCTGAATTGGTGATTTGAGGATTGTAATTTAGTGCTCGCTTTCATATTTCATAAAAAGGCTACTGTGCACATTTTCAGAAGTTCGCCTGTTAGTTAAGGAAGGAATAAAGTCAATAAACTGTATTTGATCTCAATTCTCCTTCCACTCTCCATCTAAGATGCGACACACAATCAGCAATGGTGGCTTTCCTTTAAATCAAGGTTCATGCTTTTCAGCAAATCTGTTTCTAGTGGGGAAATGTACCATTGGCTCTCTGGCTGTGTGGATTTAGAGCAAACATACAAAATATTATAGTTTATATAGCCTGTGAACTCAGCAAATTTCAAGGTCAAATTCCTGTCTCACTAAAATTGCTGGCAAACACACGGTTATCTTCAGACAGCCTGGATCTAGACACAGTAAAGAAAAAGCAACCCAAAACTGATCAAAGCAAACCCAAAATCCCACAGCAAAAGCACCTTGTCTTGCAAAACTGCTGAAAAGGACAAATCTGCTATTCTCAGCTAAATCTGTGACCCAAGGGAGGCTGTACCCTTCCACCAGCAGTCTGACCAATACCAGAATTCAACAGGGTTTTATCCATATTGACTTTCTTTGGGCTTCCCTTCTCCTCCAGCAGACAGGTCACAGAGGGGAGCACGAAGGGAGGGGGTTCAGCTCCCTCCTCACTGACAGTGATGCAAAGCAACACCCTCTGCTTCTGAGACTCTAAAAGTGAATATATCAAATTCTATAAGAAAGATGTCTACAGAGCAGTGCTCCCACTCTCATCTTTCAGGTTAACCTACTTTCTGCCTCCTGCTCTGAGGCTTTTCCCAGTGTCCCTGCTGCGGGTGGCTGCTGCAGTTGCTGTGAGGCTGCAGCTGCCCTTTCTGTGAGCAGCCAAGGGGAAGGCATCCAACATGGATTGGGTGAAACAACAATAGCTGGTCCTGAATAGCAGCTCCTGCCTAAATCCACAGCAGTCACGCCTGCCGAGATGAGGGAATTCTGCCCTTCATACATGGCATGGCACTGCTGGGGCACCCGCCAGTCCCCACTCCCAGCCTTTCCAGCCTGACAATTAATTCCCCACGGCTCTCTTAGTGGAAGCTTCAGCGTGTGCCAAAAAGGTTTTTCTCTAATTTCAGTCTCCTAACTTTTTTTCTGTGCTCCCTAAATAGCAAAGACTGTCTGATAAGGCAGCCCGGGGTGAGGAAGGAGAGGAGGCACTGAGGTAAACAACAACGGGTGATCGGGCATAAATATTTCAGAAAAATGTGCCAGCGTAAAAGGCTTGGCTGCAGCTATTCCTCCTGAGGGGTCAGGATGCAAAAGCCTCTTCCTCACTCCCCCAGCATCTGCCTCCCTGGCTCTGAGGCACAGACACATCCAAGTGCCTAATAAATTCCAGGGATGGGCAAAGCAGGAGAGCAAGTATTTACTTTGCGCTCGTAAAACAGTGCTTATAATTCTGCCTTGTCGCTGGCTAATTAAAGCTTGCACAGCCAGTTCATCATCAGTCAGGGCTGCCAGCCCGGTCCCCTGCCAGGCCGTTTGCTGCTGTTGGAGCCAGCCCGATGTGATCCGAGTGCTCCCCGCTAATTGAAGCGGCTCCCGTTCCACACGGCTGGGTGGCCACTGCCCAGCCTGGGTCATCGCGGTAATGGGCACATCAGCAGTTTGACCCTTTGCTAACAGACTGCTTCATAGCAAACGCTTCACTGCAATGGGTATTTATCTCAAAATGCGCATTATGGAGGGAAAAACATCGGGAACACCCGGCCCTAAGGCTCCAGAGCACGGATCCAGTGTTCCCCGGGGGTTTCTGCTGCGCTCTGCCCCCACAGCCCCCAGTTTATCTGTCCCCAGAGCAGAGGGGCAGAAGGGGATGATGCATCTGCTGCTCACCTCCCCAGGCCAGCCCTGATCACATCTGCTCCATCCTGCAGAGCTGCAGCACAGCCCTGTCACCCTGCAGGACACACAGCCCGAGCTTTCAGCTTTCTGCTCTGCTGAACTCTAACGGGAGCTGGACCCCGAGTCTCTTAAGCAGCCTCAGTGCAAAATATCAGGTTTGTAAAGACTGATAAAGAACTCGGGAAATTACTAAAGACTGAAAGTCACCCTGAAAGTCACATCAGACCCAAATATTGTGTACACAGAAGCACCTTTAAACCCCTCAGGCTGTGAGAGTTAGGGTGTATGCCAGCTTTGGGAATTCTCTGTGGATGGATTCAAGCAGTGGATTCGAGGATTCAAGTGGTGGGACTGCCCCTGAATAAGCGGGTTTTTCATGGTCCAACTCAAATTCATCTAACATTTATGTTTTCTAAATGTGCAACAATCAGGATGCCTAGAGAAAAAGAAATGGAGCAAAATCTGGAGTCCTGGGTTCATCTGAGGGCTTGTGGGTTCCTCTTGTGCCTTCAGAGCTCAGACAACCTCAGTGACTCTCAGCCCTGCAGCCACGAGGACAAAAATCCTCCGTGTGCTCCTGGAGGGAAACATGCTGCTAGAGCCCTGAGGTTCAAAGACTTTGCTCATGGAGTATGGGACATTTTAAAAAAGCTGATTTCCTGCTCATTGATAATTTTTCCTCTGGTTCTGATTACAGAGAACGATATTGCAAAACAGAACATTAGAAAGTCAATTAAACATGGCAAAAGATACAAAAAATAAGCACCTATTCTAAAAATACTTCCTATTCCTACTTTTTGTCTGTCTCTGTAAACTCAGCTGACTATATTTACATTCAAGATATATAATCAATATAATTTTAAACTTTTGTGGGAGATAATTACTTTCTGTATTTTATGTATTTTGAGAAAATACATCCAGAATGTGGATTTTCCTAGTCAGACCCACTGCTTAGTCATAAATTATTCATCTTTCTTTTAACACGTAATCTATTAATTTTTAATTAATAGTACAGACAAGACTGGACAATTATTGTTACTTCTTTTGGCGTTTTCCACTTAGCATAGAAGCTGGAAAAATAAAGCTTAGCATATTAAAAAAGATTCAACAAAATGTTATTTCTGACTTTTGAGAGTGTAACTCCAAGACTGGTTCCATTTCACATAGGAAATAAAAGTAAATCTAATATGTGTTATATGAAACTGAAAGGGGAAAAGCACAGAAGCAACACAATGGTCCCAGCTTCTTGTCCTCTAAAGGTCAGCTGCAAGGATGTGACACTGTGTTAAATTACCAGGGCAAAAGAAGCTGAAATGCTGAAGTATGGAAATACAAAAGAAATAAAAGGAAGACTTTAACAATTCCAGGTCACTGTATTGTAGTCCTCAGAGCATCCAACTGCTCTGTAAATATTACTTAATTAAATGTACTTGAATTGACAGCAATATTTAATTCCAATTGCATTATAACAGAATTGCTACCTGCAATATTAATTCCAGATTCCACAGCAGAAGCAAACCAGGAGAAGGTCTGAACTTACATCCTGATCAAGAATTTACAGTGCAGGTCCAAAAGCGTCAAGTCTAAGGACAATATTAATTTATTGCAAGGTCATACAGACCTCTACCTTCTTGATTCATGTTCTCTGCTTCTCTCTTTACAGAAGACCTGTGTAAAGGTCAACTGCTTAGTCTGAATGTCATGAAGAAGAATGAAGTAAATAGGGTCACCCCTTCAAATTTTAGCTTCCTAGAGCTGGTACTACATCACCACATCAAGTGGATATTTGTCTTGAATGCTGTGAGAAGGAAAGGCATGGAGCAATGGCTGAATGGGAAATCTGACATGACTACGAAAATAGACTTATGATGTGTAGAAAATTCTGGTCTGTCAGTCAGACAAAATATGAGACTGCTAAACTAAATGGGCTTGTTTATCACTGTAATTACGTAGCTTTACAAAGATAAGGTATTACATCTACATGTCTTACTCTGTGCCAGGAACTGTTCTGCAGAAACCCAGTAAATTTAATTATGAGACATAGAAAAAAAAATTCCTTTATTTCATGATCTATCCACCCCTGTAATGATTACTCTGGGGAAATTTCAACTGAAGCCAAGCAGATGGTTCCTACCTTGTTGTACACCCAGCTTATTTTCTTTTAAGCTATGAAGTGGTTTACAATGCCATTTTTCTCTGAAGCTGTCTTGCATTTGGCAGACCTCTGACTGTGTGTGAATCCTCTTTTATTGTATATGTGGATAAATGGCTCGTTTTCTATTTTACCACAGATAGCAAATCCCACTTTGGATTCATATAAATAAAGACATGAATCAGACAAGTGTCTGGTCCAAACACGCTTTCAACAAGATGACTCCCATTGACTTTGTTACAAGGGAGTCAATAATCAGATTTAATGTCATTGAGCCACATGGGTGCATTTCCACAAACACCCATACTGAGCTCTTAAACACTTGTCTATGGACCAATATTGTGTATTTCCACTTCTGACTAATCCCTTGCTCCCTTTTTGCAGATATGTAAATGTGCAGTAAACTGGAACTGGTTGGTCCCTGCTTTCTCTGTGCTTGCTGGTAACCAACCCTGGTGTTGAGGGCAGGAGGGAAGGTGCCTGTGGCACTCTCCAAGGCAACCTCTGTCCTTGTGTCAGGAACCAGCTCAAACCCTACACACTGTTAAGGGATCTACCCAGGAAAGAGGTGTGCCTGTGCATTGTTCTCAGCAGAAAGAAGATTTCTGCTATTTCTCCTTTCTTCTCATAATTATTCCAGGCTAACAGAAGGAATATCATACAGGTTTTGGAAAAGTGATGAACACTGATGATATCTCTCAGGAAACTTTTCTTGAAGTCAAATCTTTGTAAAACTACAACTGCCCAGATTAAAGGCTGAACCTAAATTGGCAGGTGCCTGATTGAGGAATAGCACATACTTTATCTGATTTGAGACTATGTAGCTCCAAGGAGTTCTTTAAAGAGAGATAAATCATTAATCCCCACAATCAGTTCAGAGCAGCCAGAAAAGAAGATAAAGTTCCCATGTCTTTGTGCCACATATACCTCCAGGCATCTTCTAACAGATTTCTCTGCAGTTTGAATTCAGCTCTCTACTTCAGAGTCAGAGACACACAGGGAAGCCGTTTGAAAGCAAAGAAAATAGCTGAAAAGTCTCAAGAGATATAATTTTAAATGGATGGTGGTGCGATGGGGGAAATTTATTTGCAAGCATTATGTCATATTTTTTCTCAGATACCCATTAAGAGCACACACAATACCTGGATGACTTAACCTGTGACCATTATTTATTGTAACCTATGTTTTCCCCAGAGTGAATGCCTGAATTCGAATCTTCCATTAATGGCTAAGTGCACTTCTGGGAAGGGTAAACAGAACAGTAAAGGCCTGGATCCGCAGGCAAGAAGCACACAGCAATCAAAACCAGAAAGAGGAAAAGTGGCTTTAAGTGTCCTCTTTGCTCCCTGATCCTGGACAGGCAGTGTAAGGCTGGCCCCAGTGGAAATGAGAAGACCCTGCAGCTTGCTCATTCTGCCCATAGTTTGCTTCAATCTTTCCCTTTTTCTCTGGAATAAAGAACCCATTTTCAGGCACTGGGGAGAAAAGCATTCACCCAGGAATGGCTCCAGCACAGTGATGTGTGCAATGCAGCCATTTGCCACACAGCATCTTTGATGCAGAATTGCTGTGATGATCAAAGCAAGTTTAATCAGCTCTGTGGTTTGTAAGTGTTCTCAGTCCCTTCTGCCCGCCTGCCACCGGCCAGGATGTCTCCTTCACTTTGGACAGCAGTGATGCAGGGAAAACCAATCACAGCTCTGTGGCCAGCCTTCCCCCAGGCATGTTTTCACCCTCATCCTTCAATGAGAGGACAGATGGAAATATGAATTACGAGTGGGAGATATTGCCAAGTCTACCCATTGAGGGAAGGACTTCTGAGGGAAGGTCATCTCTTCTATCTGTTCCCTGCCCCATGAAGTCTCTGAAATGAGCTCAGAAGATTTTCAGAAATATTTGGAAGTGTGTGCCTATGAACTGAAGCATGGCCTACCAGCATCATACAAGGCTGTTGTTTTGGCTGCCAACCCCAAGCACAAAGCATGATTTTGGAGACATGATGGAGATTCTCTGACACACAAACATCTTCCTGTGAGCATCTCCTATGGTTCCACTCTCTTTTTATGCTGGTCAGACAATGCAGAGATTCCTGGGGAGAAAGCAAGTGTACTGTGCTGTTGAATCTCACAAACTCCCAGTTTTCAGCGTTAAAATTGTTGGACTTCAAAGCTAAATCCAGATGAATGTTTCTGAGCGAGGAAAGCAGATCCTTTTAGTGTCTGAACCATTAAGCTGTACTTAAAAGAATGAGGGAAAGGTCTCAAAAGTCTTGTTTAAAACAAGCTGCTATTCTACATTTCATTCCTCCCCCAGCTGGTATTTCCTGCTCTGCAAGACACAGGGGAAAGCTAAGGCATTATTTAATGGGATTTCTCTGAAAGAGAAATCTTTAAGCTCTGCTATGGCACTTGAAGCAGGGGTGGCTGGGGGAGCTGCATGGCTGGTACCTGCCCAGGAGTGTGTGCTGTGCAGACAGTCCTGGAGAACGAAGAGCAGAGAGGCTGTTGGTCCATAAATCTGCCTCTGCTACACCAAAGACAAATCTAATTTAAGCTTTATTTTTAAGGATTTAAGTGGGGAAAAGCCTTGTCCTTGTTTTCTGCGCAAGAAGTACGCATCCAGCAGCTGGAGCTGCTGGCCACAGAGCAGTTACAGCAACTGCTCCACTATTGCTGAAAAGTAACTTATTAATTTGACTGTCATATCACAGATTTCTTTTAGAGCCTCTCTCCCCCACAGCCAGTATTGAATGGGCAGGTTCCCACATTGACTTTCTCAGTTGATGTCATTTGCAGCAGTTCATCTATTCCAACTCTTATCCCTTCAGCTCATTTTGACTGAAACAACTGCAAACTCTTTGCAGTTCATTCATAGGGGCTCTCACTTTGGCAGAGGATCAGACTGATGCCAGGACAACCACGGCCGTGGGATTTTTTTAAGGACGTTTAGTTCCTGCCATCTGTCTGTTGGCTCAACTCTAAGAAATTTAGATTGTGCTGCCTTCCTAGAGTTGTTTTTTTCCCCCTTGGACTGCTGTCAGGATATGCAATCTGTCTGTGTGAGTGTTCCACTGAGGCAGTACTTGAGATGTGATAAAATGCCTCCAATTCTTACATGTGTTACTTTATTTCTTAAGACCAGGTGATGGTAACGACACGTTCACGATACACGTCATTTTAAACTCAGTGAGTACAAAGAGGTTCCAACCTTTTAATGCAGACTTAGTGCATTTTAGGAATACTGTTACAATATTTTCTATGCTATTTCCTCATTTTGGTCTATCAGATCAGATTATTTGGTCAAGCTGAGGTGTGAGATGAATGATTAGTTTTTGTGCTGCCACTGATCTGGGCTGGGGATTTCCACAGTGGAGCCATTTCACTCAGCAGTGCAGGCATGGAGGAAGAAGTGGAGGTAGCTGCACTGCTTCTTGGTTGTGTGTAATTCAGTCAAACACCACTTTATTTTTCATATTTATTTTCCTCCAAGGTGTTTTGAGAGGAGCTGGTATTTCTCTGATGCTCAGCACCTCTCCCCTTAAGCCTGTTTTTGCCACAGTGTTAGAAAGCCAGCTGGACTTTGAGTAATACTGGGAGACAAACCTCAAAGCCAGTGCCATAAGTACCTGATCCATTTTGATGCTGAGCAGTTGTACATAATCCATTAAAGGTTTAAACTTAGGAGTGGTTTATGAATTATTCCCATGAGAACAGGAAATCCCTACTAGAAGATGGGACCAGAGGACATAAGTCTCCTTAGGTGAGCTGTTCTTATGAAATTTCTGCTTTCATTGCTTTTTCACCCCCAAAAGCTGGGTTACATATGTTGTGGTCCAGTTTTCAGATATGACTTTTAAGACTGGGACATTCCCAATGATAAACCTTAAAGTGTAGAAGATTCTGTCTGTTTTGGTGAATCAGTTATGAGCATCAATATTTACATTATAATTTTAGAGTTTGCTTGACAGCCCACCTAGGCTTAGATTAGACCTTTTATCTTACAAGGTTTATTTATTTTAGAGACCTTAAAAATAATACATTGATAGTGTGTTTCTAGATATAACCCATGCAAAAGAGACATTTAGTTTATAGAATGAAACAATAAAACCCTAAAAATGTGGGAGTGCAGCTGGTTAATCTCTGTGTTCTTGTCTAATTGACAGTTTAAAAAAAATACTGTCTTAGCTAGAAAATACAATCCCTGCTTTAACAAAACACATCTTCACAGTCCTACTTGATTGCAGGGCTCACATTTTATCCACATAGTTGAAGTCCAAGTAAATGATCTTTGTTTTTAGCTGACTGCAGTACTTTTGCAGAGAATTATGATAAATCTGCAACAGACAAAAACCTAGATGTTTTCAGTTTCAATAAAAATTAGTTATTTTTTAAAGTGAGAATAACAACAAAGAGGCATAGATTAGACAATGTAGGATTTAGATAAATTTAGGGTTACAACAGTTCTCTTGCCTTCAGCCAGTGTAATGAATAATTTAGAGCCAAATTTAGGGGCACTCCAGGACTAAAGTATTGCACTATCTAATTTCTGTTGTTACTCTGAAGTGTAAGCAGCAAGCTTATTAAATATGAATGGAGTAATCAGACAAATTCTATGACTGTGTGCAGGAGCTTCTCATTAATGATTCACAATGAAGCATCATGAAAGACTAAATAGACTGCACTGGATTTAAAAGTAATAAATATACTCCAGCAACAAAGTAATTTAATGACCTTCCCATGAACGATGGGGCTTAAAGCAAAAGGGTACTCAAGCAGAGTGTCCTTGTTGAAGCTCTAACTCAACTAGATCAGTTTTTGTACATCCCTCTTCATTATCTTTTGTCAAAACAGCCCTGCCATGGTAGCCCTGTTTAGTGCCTCTTGTCAATGCTGTGTTTATACCCTGGTAAGCTCAGCCACCACAGCCTGCCACGATTTCACCCCTGCACAGGGTGATTGCTGCTCCTTAGTAGGACAGAGCACGTACCTTCAAGCCAAGCTAGTAATTAGGGCGTGATTTTGAGCATCCTTTACCTCTCAGAGACTTCAACAGATAGCACTCCTGGGATCAAGCTTTCAGCTGTGTAAGTGAATACTGCTTCAAAGGGAAATTTTGAGCTAAAAGAAAAAAAATACTTTGGCCTTTTTTCAGCTTTCCAGGAAGGGGCTTTCAACATCTAACAGAGGAAAAGATTCTTTAGCTTATTTTTGTATGTTTGAGATTAGATCATGGATGTTCCTTTCAGAAGTAGAATGTGAATCAGGATACCAGAACAGCAATTCCTTCCTTCATCAAACAGTTTAAAGAGAGGCTCAAATGAAACAAAACCAGTTAAAATTGACTGACTGTCCAGTTGTTATCAGATTTGTAGTTCTAGCAAATTGGCTTTTTTTCCTAAACAAAAATATTCCTGAATAAACTTCCATTATCATTTCCCCACAGTGATTACTAAAAACCCCAAACTTTCTCTTTGTTGGCTGTCTAGACAATTTGCTTACAAATCCTGCAAGATAAAATAGCCAATGAAAGAATCATAAAAATACATGAAAATCTGGAATAGCTGCCAGAAAACTGGGAAATACTTGACTCCATTTTATTTTCCTATTTCAAAGAAAATATCAGTCTTAAGATATGACAGGCAAAAATATAGTCTCAGGGTGCTCATTGTACATGATCAAGATATGAGATGGGATAACCCAGAGTGAGTGGAATATTGATTTAGATATGTGTGCTGGTCAAAATATTTATTACTTTGTTCACACAGACATGATAAATATGGAACATAATTTTAATGATTGCAACCCAGAATAGAAAAGCAGAACTCATCAACTTTTTGATCTTGTTTTTAACAAGGTACTTGTAAAATCAGTCTTTCTTCTCTCTGCAATTTTAAGTGCAACTTTATGAAAATAAAAAGCAGGCATTATCAATTTAATCCTACAGTTGGCAATTAGCATCTTTACAGACTCTGAAGCCTAAACAATTAAAAGTTGAATAATTTATGACAAATGGAACCATTTCTGTCAACAGTATTGTAACATGCATTTGAAGTATACTTCACTGCCTGGAGCTGCTCAATGATTGATCCTGGAGTTCTCATTAGTGATGCAACTGCTGCCCCAGCCCCTGGGCAATGGCTACTTCTGTTTGCACTGCTGAATTAATTGTAAGAAAGTCGTGGTTACTTGTGCTTATCCTGGGGAGATTGTGACAATAAAAGGGGGTGGAGAAGTGTGCTTTGGCTGCCCTCATGCCAGGATCTTCCTGCTGGAATGGCCACTGACTCCTCTGGCCAGGGAACACAGCAGACACTTCCTCAGCTCCGAGTTCATTATTGGGACAATGGACAGCAAATTCACAGCTTTGAGTTTCTGATCCTAGATAGCTGCTGGTGATGTTTACAAGCCACTCAAAGCAAAGATGCTTAGCTGTAAGGGATGAATGATCACATAGATGAATATGGGAACTGTCTTTGAAAGAGGGTCAAAAGGATTGAATACTTTTAGGGAATACAACAACAAAAAAAAAACCTTGCCAGGTTAGAGTCAGGCTGAGAGAGGCAAGTTTGTGCCCATGTGTGGGATGACTGATGTGGGGAATGCTTCTGGAGAAATTTGTTGGTTGAGGTCATGTCTGGGGGTTAGTCATCTACTTATGATCCCGCTCTTTTTTGCAGGAGGAACCTGAGATGCTTCACTATTGCCCTTTGTACAGTTTCTAGACAGCTCTTCCTCTTCAGTGTGAGGAGAGCGATTTCTTTCTTTTTATGAGCAAATGGTAGACCAGAGCTTTTAAGCAATTGTTACATCTTGGGCTATAGCTCCAGGACCTTCATGTGCACCTTCAACTCTGTGCTTCCTCTGGCTGCCTCAGGCAGAAATGTTTTCACCTGGCTGTTCACCTCCTTGCTGCGAGTCACCCAGGGCAGGCCACTCTTGGGAAGAGTGTGAAGGCTTGGCAGACAGGGAGGAAAGACTTATTAAAAAACTGATGATGTGTGATATCCTGCTTCTGCAGAGAATTTTACTTTCCCCCAATAATTTGTATGTTTGTCTCCATAAAAGCATCCATGCAATGGAAGATGGAGGATGCAGGGAGAAAGAGAACAGCTATCAGGGATCAGGCAGCTTCATTTGCAATCCCTGAAGTGTCAGGCAGTCAGGAAGTGTGATGAGGGCCAGGGACACTGCAACCATCCATGCCTTGCTCTGTTAATGATGCTCCAGGTACAGAAAGAGGTTCAAGAGCTTTACCTAGGAGGTCAAGATTTGCACCTCATAAAGAGATCAAAAAATTTAATTGGATGCTAAGAATTTTGGGAAGGAACATAAATCACAACAGAAGGTCATGCTATAAAACCAGAGCATGGCCAGATTTTAACTGCTTAGTAAAATACTGGCCACCCAATATCAAGAAGGGGGGTGTAAAATCTAAAAATAGATGGAGAAGATACAGTCATAATGAGGATTATAAGCCAAACCATAGCCTCTGTCCAAGGAGCAACTAAATAGGAAGCTTCAGAAAAAATTAATAGAATTCTTCATATTAAGAGGAGATAGATGGGGGAGAACAAGACATGATTTAAGACCTTTCAAGTCATGAAAGAGATGGAAAAAGTGAATGTGTGAATTTTTCATTTTTCATTGTACTAGAACTGGGAAGCACTTAGTGCAAGTCAAGGTAGCTTGAAATAAAGGCCAAAATAAATAGAACTCCTTCACAGAACCTTCAGCTGGCTTGAGAAAGTCACTGCACAGAGTAAAAGCTGAATGGATTAAGGGCTTCAGAGCAATTAGGCAGAGTAGACAACAGCTAGAAGACCTGTGGGCAGAGGGCAAATATAACGGTCCATGTTCCAGCTTTGGATAAACATGCCTCCAGCTTTGGCTAAACATGCCTCCAGCTGCTGGCCACAGAAAGCTGGGAGGTTATGTGAGGGGAGAAGGAAACTCCTAGCAGTGCCATTCTTGTTTTCCCAGCCATTACTCAGGCTTCCAGCAGTGGCACTGGGACCTGAGCTGCTCCTATTTCTGCAGAGGAGATGGCTCTGCCACCACTGCAGTGACAGCCCATTGAACCTGGAGTGCAGGAGTGTTCTGGGAGAAAAGCTTTTCACTCTCCACAAGTGGGGCCTTCATAGACTTCAGTTTTCTTGTGCTAAGAAAATACACAACATTTATTTAACTTTAACATGAGTTTAATGGTAAATTTCAAGGTGTTTTTTTTTCTGGAGGTACAGTCTCTTCTTTCCCTCGAATGAATAGAGGAGGAAAAGAGGTCACTTGAGGAGCTCAGGTATGCTCTTTTCTGCACATTCATCATAAACCATTAATCAGAGTCTGTATGTGTGCTCACAGGATGAGAAAGAGTTGCCAAAGGGCTGATAATTAACACATTTATCTGAATGCTGAAATCGTACAAACCAGTTGAGAAAATGAGTATAAATTTGAACTGCTAGTGAAGATACAGATCTATTTTTCCCCTGTCTCCCAGAATCTCCAAATCAAGATTATTTTTTAATACTCCAGATCAACTCATTGCTGAATTTATTTTCTCGCTGCCGCATTCAGCAGCTTCTCAGCTGTAAAAGTGTTTGGATCCTTTTAACCTTATGTTCTAAATTTACAGAGGGGCAGGCTGGACTTAAATTGTCCATATAAACAATCTCTCATATGTTGCCTTCTTCCACATGTACATCTGGTGAGTTCTTCATCATTCCTAATTACAATGCAGGTTGGTGGAAAATTACTTCTTTGACAGAATCTGTAGCAAGAAACTGTGTGAATTTAAACAAGAATAGAGAATCCCACTGAGACTTTTATTAGTAGAAAGATCAAAAATCTGCAAAATGTATTTTCTTCTTTTTTTCCTCAGCATCACTGAATCTTCTGATTCCAGAGCATGCATAGACTTCTGTCATTACAGACAGACCTGGGCACATACCAGAGATGAAAAGTAACTTTCCAGATACGTCCCCATTAATGCAATATGTTTATAAAGGGTCCAAAAGAAGCAATTGAAAACTCTGTCATATTTTTCTGTATCACTACATGTACCAGTGGTCAGGAAAAAATGCTGTTTTCTCATGTAGCAGACTGCCAAAACTGCATTTCATATAAAGAAGAAATAGCTAAAAACATTTGGATCCTACTGTAGTCTGTCCAATTCAATTCAAATTGGCACAATAAATTTGCATTGAATCAGTTCACCAAAACCTTCTCTTGTCTAAACTATTCTCAGTGAAAAACAATCTCACTAATAACAGAGAATTCAACATAAAAATCTAAAGAAAATATTTCTATAAATAAATAAGTCTAGACTTAAAAATCAGATTGGTGTAAACATTGACTACTGATCTTCTGGACAAAATGCAAAAATCTGCTCATTAAATACTCACACTTCAGGAATCTTTTCTCATGGGCAGAATGACTAATTGCCAAACCTAGGATTGGTGTGTGCTGTGGGTAGTTCTATCTTTCCCTTGCATTCAGTAGCTGACATTCTTTTTTCAAACCTGCTGCAGTTCAACAAGACACTGAAGAATCTGCCTTTATTCAGAAGGACCACTCACACACGATGAAAGATATGCTTCATGGGACTGAATGAACAAACAAATTTGTGTTATTAGTCTACAACTTATTATCCAAACAGATGGAACAGTTAAAGGGAAAAAAAAATTAAATATTTCAGGCTTTGATAGTCCCTACTCCAGACAGAATCCCTCTGTCTGACAAGGGAGCTGTTTATGTGACTGTGACCTGAACTTTCAAACAGCTGTAACTCTGTTTTACCGGAGACCCTGTGCTGGGATTGACTTCCTTGCAGTTGTTTGGGTACAGATGATGAAGCTGGAATCATGAAATGAGCACAAACACAGGAAGGGTCTCTTGCTGCTGAATCTGCTTCCAAAGCTGTAATGCAATACCAGTTCCTTCTGCATTGTGGTCTGTGAGCATTGCCTCATCCAAAGCCAGCCTGAAAGCACACAAAGCAGGGAACATCTTGCTGGAGGAGGCAGAAGGAAATGTTGCATCTGTTCTGCACAAGCAAGTCAGGGATTTCTCCTGTCCTGCAATAGCATCATCTGCTGTTTGCATGTACAGCAGCTACTACCCATTATCCCTTCTGTACAATTGCACCAGGTCCTCAAGGCACTGCTTTGGGCAGTTCCAGTGACCTGAGTGGAGGCTTTGGGCTGCCTCTACCAGACCTGTCATGTTCTATGCACAAAACATCATTCTTTCAGCCATTCACTGAGCCACTTTATTAGGGTTGCAAATAAAGTCAATAACTCTAATCATGCTTTTGGTCGCTGTGAATCCTGGCTTGGCTAGGAATCATTGGAGATAAACATCTCATTTCAAATAAGCTACTGAGCAGATGGTAATGACTTTTAATCACAAGCAACACAAGGAAAATCTGAAATAAAGCCCTTGAGATGAACAGTTTGGTACATCATTCCCACCATTTTGAATGCTGAATAACCTTACCCCACAAAGAGAGCCATGTGAGATTTATGTACACATACACTTCCAGCGAACTAAAATACAGGCAGCCATTAATTGTTTTTCACAATTTTATTTTGGGCCCTTATCCAATGCCCACTGAAGTTAAACCAAACCTCTTCTTTCTAAGCCTTCAAAGACTCCATCTGCTGCAATTACAAAGTGTTGTGTTTTAATTGTGGATGCAGAAGTTTGGGAGGACTACAAGAACTTCCTGCTCAATACTAAAAACAAGCGTGCGGGTAGTTTCTTTAGCCACCTGAAACCTTACCCTTAAGAAAAAATAAATTAAAAAAGAGGAAAAATGGGAGCTGTGAGCCATTTGCAGAAACAGTACTGGGGGGCAGACACTGTCCTCAGCTCATAGCCTGTGCCTGCGTCAGGTTAATGGCCTCATTTTAGACTCTTCTCAGCTTAGGTCAGTCCTGAAAAAGCAGCACAGGGAGGTTTTTTTTCACACGGCCTGTCTGCTACTGCATTTTTGGAAAGTTGAGATGCATTAAGGACAACTTTATGCCAAGAGTGGAGTTCTCATTTCTATATAATGTCCCCCTGATCCTTTGTGATATGTTCAGAGCAATCTGCTTACCCAATGATATTGCTGGCCATGACAGTGTGACAGGTTTGCATTTCAGTCCTTGTGCTGCAATCTCCCTGCCTGGAAGCTCACTAACACCATTTCTTAATGGGCATGTTTAAATAGTTTTGCTGGAGCCCACTTATAGAGCAATCTGTGTCCAAGCTTTTTAGCAGGGAATTGGCAAGATTGGATTTCAAACAACCTGATTAAACCATGTCTGCAACAAAAGCTCCATCACAATTTACAGTATGACTTCCACAACAGAGCTTAAATTATAACTCCATGTAAATCAGTAGTGATTTTCCTGCTGACTTCTTCCCTCAGCATGGCTTTGCCATTTCATCTTCTGGAGAAGGACTCTCACACCTCACTTCCATGTCCTGCAAAGACCTGCACCACTCACCAGGGAATCCACCCTCGCAGCTTATGGTAACAGCAAACATTTCCACAGCCACATTACAGCTCTGCAGATGAGATCCAAGCAAATAAGGTGCCTGGTTAATAATATGCACAGAGAAGTGCAGGGGAGGCTGGTTGGCATTGCTGGTGGCAGGAAGCCGTTCCCCATCTCATGGACACAGTGGTGGCAGCTGCAGTTGGGGGCTCTGTGCCCTGTGCAGCTGCTGCGGAAGGCATGGAATGAACCACTGGCTCCAGCACAGGCTGAAAACCCACACTGGGACCTTGATCCTGCTCTGCATTGACTTCAGCAGGAAGATTTGCTTCTCTCAAGCTCTGGAAACATCTGGGAACATGCATAGCCCTTAGACATGTATTTTTTTTAATGTGTTTCTTTGTGGTTTCATCTGCAGGCTCTTGCAAATGAATAAATTAAATCCATGAATGAAGCATCCAAGCTCTTGGTGCCTTGCTCAAGCATGACTTGTTTAAATGCCCTGGGAATGTTGTCAGAGAAACGAGTCTGTACAAATCAGACCTGGAGAGGAAAACCCACACACTGTACTTACGTATGGAGGCAGAGATCCGAGAGAAGGCTTCCCAGCACAATCTTTATATAACATGTACAGAGGCAGGAAGATTAATGGACAGAGCAACTAGTCAGCAGAATATTACAGATTCAATTAGGTTGGAAAAGGCCTCTGAGAGCATCGAGTCCAACATCACTGTGTCAATCACTGAGTGCCACCTCCAGCCTTTTCCTCCCTGGGCTGTCCGTCCAGTGTCTAATCACCCTTTCTATAAAAAAATTCAACCTCCCTTGGCGCAGCTTGAAACTATGTCCTCTTGTCCTTCAAAACACAATTCTTTCCCTTTGGGGCATCAAAGGTACCGCAAATGCTGGTGAATCGCTCTGTGTCTGGTGGGGCCGCCTCCGCATAATTTTGGGGCTGGTTTTTGGTTTAGATTGATTCATTTTAGATTTTAGCAACGACTTTGTTAGGAACAAGTTCCTAAGGTTCAGTTTTCATGTTTAATTGTTAATGTTAAATTCCAAGCTTTACCCTGTTCCGATTCTGAATTAATGTTAATTGTTAATGTTAAATTATTGGCCTCATTCTGTTTCAGTCCCCAATTGTCTCACCCTATATGCCCTTTCCCTTGAGTAATGCTGCTGCTGCTACCTTGAAATGGCATCTGTGAGGAGGGTGACATCACGGATCAGTATGCAAATGACAAGAGTGCAAAGGACACTGGGACACTATTCGGACCTAAAACCCCTTAAGACAAAGAACCCAAATGACTTCTGGAACTGAGGATAGTGTTCCCAGGTTGGGAAAACGTGCAGGACGTGGGTTTGTCATCTTGAGCTGCTTTGATTCCATCGCCATGATGTGGTAGCACCTTACCAACATGATAGCCCTAGACTAAGACGCAAATTCTGTTTCTTTGGGATTCTCACAAAGATAGAAGCCCCAACTCTGCCTGTGAAGTCAAAGCTGCACTCCTCCGGATCCGCCATCGAGAGCAGCGGCGGCGTGTGCAACCCCTCGGGCTCCGCACCCAAGCTGAGTTTCTAATAAAGGACTTTGAAGGGAGCGAGTCTCCTGGCCCGTTTATTTCAACTTTTGTTTCGCTTTCACATTAAACATCTGTTACTGTCCCCACCGGCGGCTCTCCAAGCACTCTCACGGTTCTCCCTCACGGCCCTGCCTCGCGGCTCCTCCCTCGCGGCTCGCCCTCACCGATCTCCCTCACTGCCCTGCCTCACGACTCCTCCCTCACGGTTCCTCCCTTACAGCCCATCCTCCCGGCTCTCCCTCCCAGCTTCTCCCTCCCAGCTCCTCCCTCACGGTTCCTCCCTCACGGTTCCTCCCTTACAGCCCGTCCTCCCGGCTCTCCCTCCCGGCTCCTCCCTCACGGTTCCTCCCTTACAGCCCGTCCTCCCGGCTCTCCCTCCCGGCTCCTCCCTCGCGTCCCGCCCGCGCTGCAGTTCCCGGCGGCCCCGGCCGGGCGCGCTGCCGGCAGCATGGCGGGGGAGGCGGGCGGTGCCGCGCTGGGCCGCGCTGCCGACAAGCTCTTCTCGCTGAGCGGGCTCTTCGCCGTCCGCAAGCCCAAGGGACCCACCTCGGCCGCCGTGCTCAACCTGCTCAAGGAGAGGCTGCTGGCAGGTGAGCGGCGGCGGCCGGGCCGCCACGTCCGGAGAGTTGGGGCCAGGCGTGCCCTGCCCGGCGCGGCTGTGGGATGGGGCCAGCTCTGTGCGGTCCTTGGGCTCCGGGAGCTGCAACTCCCGGCAAAACAGTTCAGCGTCTTGCTCAGCGCCCAGAAAACCGGAGCATCAGCAGGGTTTAGTTTCACTTTGTGGGTTTTTTGTTTGTTTTGGTAGTAGTTCGTAGCCATGGCATGGGCCAGCTTGGAGAATGGGGCCATCCCTGGGTCCATCCCTGGGTCGCTGCGCCAGGAGAGGTTTAGATTGGACATTAGGAGGGATTTGTTCACAGAAAGCGCGATTAGGCATTGGGATGGGTGGCGCAGGGAGGTGGTGGAGTTGTGTCCTTGGAGGCCTTTAAGGAAAGTGTCCCAGGCAGGCTCGGTGCTGTCACAGTGCCCCGTGGGCCGTGACACCGCGATCACCACAGGCCGCTTGTGGCAGGCACCTGTTGCTGCCCAGGGTACAGCAGGACGTGAGCCTGGGATTGGATGGGGATGAGATTTGCCCCAGCAGGCAAACCCAGTCCTGGGTGCAGTGCAGGGGATGCCAGACTGCTGGAGATCTGTGGCAGGGTCCCAAGGGACAGCGTGACATCTGCCAGCACGGGTGTCAGCAGCATTTGCAGCACAGCCCTGGCAGGATGCTCTGCTGCAGTCCCGCTGCCTATTGCCATTAAAAAAACACACCAAATGAGTGAAAACCATAGTTTTTTTACTTTGAAAAAGTTTGGAAGTCCTGGACACAACGTGCAGAAACTGCTCTTTCTGAGTACAGGGAAGTTCTGTACGTCAGATATTAAAGAAAAAAAAAAAAGAGATCATTGCAAAGGTGTGAGTGACCAGGGCCTAGATTCTTTTTGTAGTGGATAGGGGACTTGATCATCTAGTCTGGGCTTTTGGGCACTTGCTGATGAAGTGAGGACATACTTTCAGACTAGTCAGTGCTTAGCCTGATCTACTCTCTAGTGAATTGTAGTATAGGCACACACCTTGTATGGAAGAATCAGGTTCCCTGAATGGAGAGATAATAGATATAGATAACATATCTGTGTCCATTTGTCATATTTAACACTAGTAAATAAGGAGTATTTGACTTTGCAAAATTCCTGGAGTTATCAGCTGTATAGTAGATTTTCTGAATTGGGATACTGGCAGCTTTAAAGCAGCAGTGAGCAAGTTCAGTCCACTGCAGAGTTTCCATAGGGCTGTAAATATGGAAATAAATATGTCCCAATATAAGGCAGTAAATACATCAAAAATTTGCACCGATTATGTAGCATAAAATTTGTGTATAATAGTTGTTTTGGGAACTCTGCTGCTGGTTCTTCCATGCTTTGTTAATTAAACTTCACAGGTATGCTACCAGTACTTTCCAAAAATCTGTTAGTAATATTATGTGAGACTTCATTGGAATGTAAGTGAAAATACCTTGCAAATGGTTTGAGGTTCAGAGTAAATCTAAATGAATCACTGGTCTTCAGCAGTACAGTAATATCTACACTGCTAATTAATAGTTTAAATATTTGGTTTTTATTTCCTTTAGCAGTCTGGAAATGTGTGCCATTTTTTCTACATTCTGAGGTTATTTTATAATGCTTCCTTTCAATTTCTATTTGCAGAAGCTGGTGTGCAAACAAACGGGAAGAAAGGAAATCAGGTTTTGAAAATTGGACATGGAGGAACTTTGGACAGTGCAGCCACAGGAGTTCTGGGTAATGAAAAACATAATCATCAAAATGTGATTTCAGGATGCATTTTCATGCCTGCATGAAGTCAGATGGAGGAACAATTTGGGATACACATGGCACGTTCTGGGGGAAGGACAGATTACTGTGGAAGAATGGTCTGGGTTAAATTTCTTGTATACTTCTGCATATATACAGAAAAAAAATATATATAATGCATGTATGTTTATATGTATACATACATGCATGTAACATGTTTCTTAACAGAAGGCTGTATTTTTTCTTCCTGCCTTCTCTCCCCTCTTTCAAATCCTGAAATAACTTCTGGGTTATTACCTGTGGGAAAATACAAACTCTTGTGTAATGAATTGTGAAGTACCTGAGAAATTCATGTCTTTTTTAACTTAAGCTGGGGATTTATAGTCATCATAATCTTGAATTATTTTGTCTCAAAGTAATGCTATTCTGGGATTTTGAGGGAGCCTTTAGGGCTGCTAATACTTAGCAAAAGAAAGATGTATAAGAACAATTCAGCTGTTGCTTTTCTTGAAGCTCAGCACAGAAAAAGTTTTAGGTACCTGTCCTATCTTCCTTCATCAAGAAGAGTTTTCAAAGATATTTTGTCTTTTAATTTTGATAGCAATCCATGTATTGAATTTTTTTGTTTTGTCAAAGAACAGGATGTGTCTGCTGCTGGTGTTAAAACCTCAGCTGTGGGTGTGATAATTCCCACATCATACTTTGTCACCTGCAGTTTTATTGATAAGTAACATGCAGACTACAGCTTGCTCAAATCATAACCTTGTAGCTCTCCTTGGCTTGGAGAAATAACAGCAATATGTTTTTGCTGTTGAAAAGAAACAGGTACAACTCTTGAGTATACACTGAAAGTGAATGTTCTGAGTTTTGATGAATTCCTTCTCTCAGGAAGAATTCAGCTTCAAGGGGAAGTTGGTTGCTACGAGTGTTGCTAGATGTTTGTAGTTGGTAATTGTCACTTGTGAACATGGCAAAATGTGACATTCTTGGGTTAGAATGGAGCACTGCCTGGTTTGGTTCAAATTTCATGTGACCACTCACTAGAGAATTCAATATGCATTCCTGAAGCACACGTTTTCCTTTTACACAGCATGCTGCTTCACATTGTGCAAAGTCAACAGCATTGATCCATAGGAAAAGCAAAATCACTTGTGCTTTTTTAATTGCTTCTCCAACTGTTCCAATATCCAGCAGTCTCCAAAGCCTGCTTCTATGGCATGACAAAAAGTATTTGGGCTTGATGTGCTTGGTATAGATAGAGAAGCACATCACCTTAATTAGCTGTGGATGGATTGAGTAAAGGCATGGGAACTTTCATTCCACTGCCATACAAAACACACAGGGAAAAATCAATGGTAGCTAGATTGGAAGAACACAACTGGGGAGGAGTGGGAATGTGCTCAGATTCCTTGTACATTCAGGTAAGGTAATGAGGAGAGAGGGAAGGGCACAAGAGAAACAAGTTCTGTAGAATATGTGTACTGCTTTTCAGGATGGAGTGGTAGAGCAGAAAACTTCCCTTCCTCATGGACAGGAGCATGATAGAAGCACTAAATTTTCTGAAACCCTTTGTGATCTATACTACTGTCTCCCAGGTTTTATGTACTGCATATCTGTAACTTTATTCCCTGGAAATTAATTGTTAAACAGTCCTACTTAGTGTGCCAGATGTAGTGCCAATAACTGAGCAGTGCTCTTTACCAGAAAACATACTTTTATATTTCTTCCTTACTGACAGCAGATGTAGATGAGGAAGGGGCTTGGAGACAGAGGTCAGTGATCTATGACATGTGACAGAAAGGCAAGGGCAAGTCTTGGTAAATATCTTCTTTTGGTGTTACTCTAGGACGGTGGTTTTAGCTTGCTGTTTCTTGCTGTATTTGGGAATTTTATTTGGCTTATTTTTTATATGGCAGTAATGAATTATGCTTCCACAGTAGAAGAAAACATGAAAAAGTATTAAAAAAATGAAGTTAAATCTTTTTACATTCAGTGTAGTCTCTCAAGTGGGGTTTATGTCACTGTTCAATAACACACATTCTCCATAAGCTGATGATTAATGGAGAAAATTGTTAGTATCTTGTTCACCAAAGCATTCAATGTCTCTTTAAAATTATTCTATTGAATCTCTTGACACTTTTCAGCAAATTTCAGCTCAGCTGTTGAAGTGTCAGTTATGTCATCCTGTTACAAGAAGAGTGCTTGGTTATAAAGTCTTATCTGTGTGCTTATCTCCTTTTCTCAGCTTCTTGCAGCTCTTTCCTATCTGGCAAATAACAGGAACAGGTTGAACTGAAGATACATGAAAGCACAAGCACAAGGGCATGTGTGACTAAAAGCCCTCAGGAATAAGAGGAGTAGTAATTGAGAACAAGGAGCAGTCTAATGAGTCTCAGAGCATAAAAATTGAGCAGTATTAGAACATAAGTAAAAAACCCATTTTTTTTCAAAGTGCATTTTCAGTTTGGTGTTTTCAGTCTTTGCTCTTGATTAACATGAAGCTGATTTCCTGAAAGCTCCTTAACTTCTCTAATTTTATTAAAATAAAGTACATAAGCTGTTACACATTCCATGAGTTCTACACAAAACTAATCATCTTCTAAAATTTTCTGTGGATTGCTGTATGTGGAAAAAATCAATAGGAAAACGTTTTAAAGGAAAGCACCTTGTAAAAAGCTTTAAAGTAAAATATAAAATAAAGCTCTTTTCCAGTCTCTTATGAAAAGCTGACTGATTGCTATTTTTTAGAATACTGGTGTTAAGATTGAAATAACAGTAATCTGTACATGCACAGTAATAGGCAGTTGGACTTTTTGATTATTTTACTTTCTTCCTACAAGTCTGATAAACAATTCCATTATGCTGTTGTGGCTCTTTGGGTCACTATCAGCCTTTAAAAGGACTATTTGGTTACAATGAAGGGTTCATTCATTATTGGTGAGCCATAACTTCATTAAACCAGAGGCAGTGTTAATTGCACTCTCCGTTTCTTTGGTGCTTAAAAGATAAATAAATGTAGGAATTGAATTAAAGTATATTAACAATAGATGAAGGTTATTTATTTTCTGCTTTAGACTTTTTTTCCTTTCACTAGTTGCATGTTGTTTGAACATCTGAGATGCTTTCTCAAAAGTGTTGACTCTCTTCATATACTAACAGAGCATGAAAGACTGAATTTCTGACTGGCATAATATTTATATTGAATGGTGTTAAAAAAGGGAACTGCAGGGCTGTTTTGAAGTAGAATTTCTTCTGTCTTTGCAGTGGTTGGTATTGGAAAAGGAACAAAAATGCTGGGAACTATGTTGGCAGGTTCCAAGGTAAGGAATGCTAAATGACTTGTGTTAGTGGGGGGGTTTACTTGCTGATTTTCTTTTCTCTGTTAGTGAAGAGCTGAACCAACATACAGATTTGTCAGCTGTGCTGCATATTTAGCTGAGGTGTGTACTTCAGCACCTTTTTGTAGCTGGTCAGAAATGTGCTACTCAGATTTCAATGTCTAGACTGTTTATTTAAAAATCTTTGTCTCAGTTTTCTATGAAATATTAGTACCAAATTACCATTTTACAGGAAGATTTCTATACTGTTTAGTCTACTGAAAAAAAAAAAGGAAAGAAAACCAAATGAAGATGGCACTGAAACTGATGTTTGGGGGATGTAGTTGTGGATGACAGTTCAATTTTTGGTAATTTTCCTTATGTGTAGATAACTTCATTGTTATTTAGCTTGAAGTAACAGATGGTCTTTGTTTCTTTTCTATCTTCTTAAATACCATGAGGCCTTAAGAGGCACTTTTTAGATTTTAGAGTGTTTTGGATTGCATTGCTGCTGCTGTAGAGGGATGCTCTACAAACACATCAATAGACACATGTGGGAAGCCAGAAGTAGCAAAAGCTCAATGGCTGCATGAAAGAATCCAGACCACAGCCTTGACAGATAGAAATTTTGTTCATTGCTGGTTTTGATTAATTTTACTGTGTTGATTTTACTTTGGTGATCTCCCCAGACTGTAGATGTTACATACACAAAAAGTGCAAGTAGTCCCAAGAGTAATGTTCCAGTGTTGATTCCTTCCTCACAAGTGAAATCCTGTGGGTTTAGCCATTATTTTTACATGAGAAGTTTAGATAAGAATGACAGATGTAGAAATCAATTAAGCCTTCCAGATTTCATCTTAAATGCAGGAAAAGTCAATAATGCATTATATTCTGCCATTTTCCCCATTCTTTACTAATCTGAGCACTTAAGATCTTTTACAGCTACTGAACTGATAGCTTAAAGGTAGAATGTATTTGACAATCTTCAGTTCAACTCAGAGGCAAATAATTTGACAGAAGAGAAAACTGCCAGGATAAAAGGACATAGCTGTAGAGTCTGATCCAAAACTGAAGGTAGGCAGTGCCAGTCTCTGCACTGGCTGTAATGGATTTGCATTTGGTTTATATGAGTGCATTTCGGAGGCATCTGTGTTTTGAAGCATGCAGTAAACAGCTGGATTTACAGTGGAAATGTAAGCAGTTACCACCTGATACCTCCTCTGAAAGAACTTTAAAGTTATAAGAAGTCATAGATTTACTTCAGCTAAATTAAGTCATCACAGCTAAATATGTAAATTGTTGATTTAAAAACATGTAAAGCAATTGAACTAGCTCTTAAGCTGAGGTTCACCCTGGAAACAGCTGTGATGGTTGAAGTACTTTCAGCATTTTTGGCAGGAGAGAGTGTGCTCGTGTTCCTTGATGACTTCACAGTAAAATCCTGTAGCCAGTAACAGAGTTATCCAGCCAAGCCTTGTTCCCAGATGGCTCACAGGCGCTTAGAGCTGCTCCTGAGGGGCGAGGGAGGGGAGAATGTGCAGTGGGGGCAGCCTGGTGAGCCACCTCAGGCAGGTCTGTCCCTGGGCTTACATCCAGGCTGTGGGAGCCTGGTTCAGGGAGGCAAAGATCAATCTTTCCAGAGCTCAGCAGCTGTTGCTGTGTTCTCCTCCTGTGGAGGAGAGTGTGAGGTACCTGACATCCCTGCCAGGTATGAAATCTGCAGCATTTATTTGGAACCTTTCCTGTCTGCCTTCCTATTTTCTATTTATACTTCACTAAATTAGGGATGCAATAATTTGGCTCAAGGAAGTTGAAGGATTTCTCACAGATGTCTGCCTGTTGGGTTTTTTGACCACACTGACAACAGCATCTCACACTGTATCAAGAGATAAATTCATGAATAAATAGGTTTGAGTATCTTTTTGCTTTCCACTCCATGTACTTCAAATTTACACTCTTATTTAATTGTTTTTACACTATTTTGGATACTAAAGTGTTTGTTAAAATGTGATGTTTTTCTTTTGTTTCTTTTGGTATTATAAAGATTCAGAGGAGCTGTCTGACCCTCTCTGGCCAGGATTTACTGTTTGCTTCTAGGAATGCATCTTGTGAAGAAACAGTTCAGTCTATCACTGCTGGCAGCAGAGCTATGTGGAGTGGCCAGAATGTATGGTACTGCAGTAAACTCCATATGGTGACTCTGCCAGGACTTGGACTGGCTCTGACTTTTTCCCAAGCATTGTGTGAAACTTTCCTGACTCTGTGAGGCAGCTCTGAGCATTATCCCTTGGTGTGCAACTCACACACATTCTGCAGGGAGAGTTACTTTTGACTTGGAAACTGAGTTCTTTATTGGTTTGACCTCCTTAGGAATAAACTCAAGACAAAAAGAACAAACAGAAATGTGTAGCCAAGGGCAATACCTGCTTAGTGTTCCAGATTTCTCATTGGATTGGTAATATTTGTCCAGAAATAAAAATATGTACAAGCTGGCTAAACTTTTGTTTGTTTGGATTTTGTTGTTTCAAATGTTCCAAGTGAGAGGGAGAAGCTGAGTGCTCTTGGATCTGGAATTTGAATACTGAGCATTTCGTAAAGGTTCTGTAGGAGAATCACTTTTTCTTCTTTTTTTTTGAGGTTTTTTTAGTTTGGTTTTTTTTAGGTTTTTTTTTTTTTGCCATGTTGGCAAAATAAATGGAGTAGAATGAGAAAGTATTTCGTGCTTCACCAGCAAAATGAACATAATGCGAGTAGACCAATATTTATTATAGTCAATTTTTACTGAACAATTCAGTCTTAGGTATGACTTTTCTGTCTCAAACACAATGTAGAAGTGTGTTTTTTTGGGGGAGAAATGATTTGGAAAATGGTAGCACAGTTTCCATAGTGGTAGTCCTGTTTAAAACTTCTCATCTACAGGAATGTACTGTTATATAGAAGTAGTGAGGGAAATGATCCTGTGCTAATCAGAGAAAAAAAAAAAAAGAGCACTAAGCAATCAAATTCTTCATTTATCTAATACTTTCCATTCAGAGGAGATGTCTCCCAACACATACAACCTTTATGGGTAAATGAAACTTTCAGACTTCAGTTCTGTGCTTAATTTGCCTATTTTTCAGTGACATAGCACCTGGGTTTAGCCTAAGAGAATTTTTAGTCATACTAGTGTGAATGAAGAACTTTGCCATCCATCAAACTGTTCTTGTAACACACTCCATGTGTTTTATCTGAGGATGCAACTAACTTCTTGTCATGGTCCACATACAAAATACCTCCCCAAGTGCTCAGTGTGAAGGACATTCCCTGAGTACTTTGCAGTGGTGGCACAGGCTTGGGCAATGACTGGTTAAAATTTCATCTCAAAAGTTGTGGCTTCTCCAGAATGAAGCGATCCAGAAAAACTCAAAACCTCTAGGTAGATTAAAATCCAAACTCCAAGTGTTCTCAAAGCCTAGAAAAGGAACAAGAGATGATGGGCAGAATGAAGATACATCTGTGACCTGATATATGACAACTTTCATTTCATATAATAGTTAAAATTTATATTCTTTGGAATCCTGGATAGAAAATGAGTGCTAGATCAGTGATTAGGTTTTAAATCTTGTATGGTGTGAGAGAGGGCTTGTCTGAGCAGGAATTGGTTCAAATCACCTAGCAGAACTTCTGAGACATGTGAATTACTTTTTGCAGTCTGATTCTGGGATTAGAGTCTGTATATTGCAAAATTGTTTCTCTGGAGGGGTGGCATCAGATCCTGCAGAACTGGACAGAAAGTGTCCATAAACGAGGTTTCTTTAACTCCTGTGGTTATCTTACTGTCCTAAAGAATAAAGTTTTTACTTAACATTCCTTAACTTCTCAAAATTTAAGCTTTCTCCATGATTTTTTTTTATGAAGTCCTTTGCTTCCATCTTTTGGCAGTGAGTTCAATGAATTAATAACACATTAGAAAGCACATCCAGTGGTTCTATGAGGAGCAAAACTAATGAAGCCTTTACTTGTGACTTTGTTTTTTTATAGCTCGTTAGACACCAAAGCCCGATGTGGACTTTTTGGTATCCAGTAATTCAGTGGGGCTCCCTCTGGACCCTTCTTAGTGGAATCTGCAATAGATTTATTTCCTCTCTGTCTGTTTTCAGGAGGCTTATAAGAACTCGGCATCTCTGAGACCTCTATTCTTCTGCCAACATTTGTGTGTTTGCACATTGACATGCACACCATGATGGTGTAAGTGCTATTTCTTTTGAAATTCTAATTTTCATTTTAAATAGCCTCACTGTGCTGGTTTGTTGCTTTTTCTTTTCACTGTATTTCAGTGTTTGTGCTCCAGTTCATTTTTCAGTTGCAAGTGCAAGAAAATTGAGTTGACTTTCCTTTCAAAGGATCCTCTCAGTTGTGTGTGCTCTTACTTTTAGTCTTAAAAATTTCTCTAGGGTATCACCAACTGAACTCTGTCCTTCATTGTGCTTTCTTTTGGAGTTGGTAAAGCCAAATCCAATTGTTCATACAGTTAATAGGGATGTGTTCTGTTTTCTTTTTCAGATTCTGGTATTTTTAACATTGTCTTGGAAGGGCAGGATTTTTGGGTAGTGGTAATAATTTTATTAGACTAATTGTTATGATACAGAAAACGAGGTGTTTGGATATGCAAGCCCTCTCTCAGATGTAAAATAGAAGCCATGGATTTTAAAACTCAGCATATTTCAGATTTGTTTAGAGCTCAGTGGAATAGATATCTTTTAGACCACTTCTGAAATAAAAAGTAGGTAATGCTTGTGGGTGTGGTATACAAACAGTTCTGTGTGGGCAAGAATTTATACAGGTAATATCCCAAGAGTGCTCCACAAAGATAGGATCTATTTTATTACCTGCTTTAATAAAATACATTAGGAAAACAGTTTTATCTCCTGAGTGGGACAGCAAAGATTTGTTTATGATGGATCAACCAAGCTCCCAGGCACAAGGCAAGGAGGACTGTTACTGCTTGATGGTTCTTCAGATCCCTCCTTGCTTGTGCTCCTCTGCTTTTGCTTTCAAATTGCAGTATGAGTGTATGCAACTGTATTTGTCTTGGAGGAATCCAAGGAAAAATGGTGTTTTTGCTCTTTAGCCTTTTCCCTCAGAAATTTTTCATCTGCAGCACCTTGTCATTTTTCTCTCTGTGGTTTATGCCCCCAGTTTACCTTCTCACACCTCATTGTTCGTGATATCCTGTCCCAAACAACAAAGGGTCTGACTGAATTTCTTTTTGTAGTGAGATGGGAGAGGGAGCAAATAAAGTGCAGAATGTGACCTGCCCATTCAAAGAAAATGGATTGTAGCTACACAAAATGTCACTACTTTGCCTTTGTTCAAGGCCAAAGAAATTATTGTTTCCTTGCAGGGCAGGTACAGGAGGGAAGAAGGAGATGATAAGGTTATCTCCTAGGGGCAGGAGAGAGTCTGGTAGATGATATCTTGTGGCACATGGAGGGGTTAATGTCAGATAACATCATAGTGTGCCTGAAATCCAAGAACTCTATTGAGTCCATGGGTTTTTTTAACCCAGTGGAGTTATGAATTTTAGTTCCCAGGCTTGTTCTGAAAGATTTTTTTATGGGTTTTCCTTGAGGAACAGGCCTGGCAGATTGGAGATGGAGTGATTGTTTTATGAGAGATGTTAACCCATGGGCAGATGGATATGTTTCAGCCCTTGTAGACTGGCTAGGTGAATTCTTCCTGACACATACTGGTTGCTTAATTTCACCCATTTAGTTACCATTTTGAGGAAGTATATTACATTATATTATAGGTATAGGACAGAGAAGTCTTGACATTTCTGTTCTGTGGTATTTGTTATGTTATTGAGCAAACATTCAAGGAATACTTCCTCATATGTTTGCACAACACAGTGCAAAGATGTCTATCAATAAAACTTGTCCTACTTAATGTCTGTAGCCTTTAACAGCTACATCTAGGAATTGCTATAATAGTTTGGTGGAGTTTTTTAACCACTGCTGGCACCTGAGAAGGTTTTTGCAGAACCAAGACTTTGTACTGTAACTCCAGGAACTCTCTAGAGCAGAGGAGATTGGTCCAGAGACCCATTGTTGTGTATGCAAACTTGGCACTACTTTCTGTCCTGTGTGTTATTTTCCCTTACTGACAATGAATTTCTTGTTCTGCAAATGCCTCCATATATTAACTAGAGATCAGTATCAGTTTGTGAAATCACGTTGAAGACAATGTGATTGTCTTCCTTATTTTGTCAAAAGGAAAATGCTTACATAAAAGGAAGGCTGTGAAAATGCATGAATGAAGTTGATTTTGATGTGTTTCGAGAATGTGTAGAAGGTGTTAGCAAAACTTGAAGTGGTGTCTGTACAAAACAAGTTGCACTGAGAGATTGTTAAACCTGCCCAGAGGGGGATGCAGGAATTGGGAAGGACTAAAATGTTAAAGGGGTGAAATGGCCTTACACACTGTCAAAATCTTTACTTACCCATTACTGCAAAACATAGGATACATTTTTTAACCTGCTTTCTTTTGGTAACAAATCATAGGAGAAGAGACTGATTTTAATATCTTGTCTTTTCTGCCCTGTCCAATACCCCTAAACCAAAGTTGTAGAAGAAGGAGAAGCTGTTGAGTAGTACAGATACCTCCTGTACTGCAGTGATACTATTAGTAAGCTGGCTTAACGTGCTGTGTAGTGCTCAAGTCTCTTTTATGCTCACCCCAGAGGCCTAATCTATTAATAGCTCAGCTTCATGCTCTATTAATATTCACGCTCTTTTTTAAACTGTTGAAAATCTTCAGGAGACTGCACCTATTGTGCTGTTCTTTCCTCCCCAAATGCTGAATATTTTAAGAGCATATTCTGGTGTGATTTTTCTGTTCTTCCATTCACAAGGTCAGTGCTGCTTTCTTCCATCTTGACCTTTCTATACTTGTGCATATGGCTGTGCTTCATGTACAGTTCTTGCTTGGATTCATTAATAAAATCAAGACTGCAACATGGCAAAGCTTTTTTCTCATTCTTCATAAAAATTATAGAAAATAAAAAGGAATATAACCAATTCAGATTAGCCGTTCTACACTGTTTTCCCTAGTGTTCTTTCTAGTAATTTGGAGATGCTCATAGCACCACCTTTTAGAATTTGCTGCATCTTGGCCTTAGCAATGCTTTTGAATTCAGCCAAAGGCTTTCATGGATTGTTTCATCTGTGATTTTGTTTGTAGCTATAAAGTCTTACCCTTCTGGAAGGACTGTCTTCTATTTCTGGACAGAGAGTTATGCATTTCCTTGAAACTCTGTTTCCCAGATAGAATTTGGAGGTCATCTCTCTTTATTTTGTTTTATCTGTGATGTGGGTACTAGAGGACAGAATGATGGAACAGGTATTAAAGCTGAGGATGACATTTAAGAGCCAACCTGAGACATTTTGATGAGTGAGGGAGGTTTCCACAGAGAGCAGTTGTCAGACAGGTTTGCATAAAGAAACTGTGGGTTTCAGTCACCTTTGCACATTAACCTGCATCCCCTCTTGGACGTTGTGAGCCTGCACTGTGCTTGTAAGTGATGTGAGGCCTGGTGCTATCTTTATGCAGTGTTCCTGTTACTGTTGGCATTGTTCTCCCCGTCCTGTGCTCCCTCTGACTCCAGAATTTAAATTTGATGCAGTTTTCAGCTAACACCTTAAAGCTTCTCTGAGCTACAGACAAAGTATCTTCTGTTGGGTTCCTGTTAGGGGGGTTCTAGTCCTTTCTTCACATAAAAAAATCTAGTCATCCCATGATGTTTGAACTCTCTAAAATAAACTGACATAAGAGATCAGAAAATCCTGTTAGTCCACAAAGTAAAGATCAGATAGTTCTTCAGCAGTGACAGTACAATTACAGTATCTAGCAGTAAATGCAATTTAGTGCAAGCTTAGCACAAAGTCAGCTTTTTCTTTTAGGAGAAAAAAAAGGAATGGTAGAGAAGTTGTAAATGTTTATGTATATCAAAAGGTTATGTTTGGTGTTTGATAATTTTGAATTTGCTCTATTGTAAAACATGAAACTCCTCCCTCATCCTGCAGTCTTTATTTTGCCCTCTGTGCAACCTGCTTTTAAGAGATTAGGGCTCTGTGCTTTTAATATATTGGAATCTGCTTAGTGAGAGTGCTTTGTTTTGGAAAATAATTGAAACTATGGCAACCCTTGGGGTTTTTTCCAGCTTATTTGTCTACCTCATGCACTTCTCTGTTTTGGTGGATGATTAGCATACTGGAAACCACGGTAGCTGCTAATGTTGTACAAACAGCAAAATAAATTCTGTAAATATTAAATCCAGAACTGGTTATTTGTGCTTTAAAAATCATTGAACACAAACTGAATGTCATTACAAAAGTGAGAGTTTAAGGCCTCCTCACTTACCTCAGTGGCCTAAGTCTACAAATCTGTAAGTGCAGAGCAAATGGTTTTGGCACAAGAGCACTAATTCTGATCAGTGCTTGCCTGCTGTGTGCTCCCCCTGATTTCCATCAGGTTCTCTAGAGCACTTGTTTTATGTTTGTTTATGTTCAAACTTGTTAGCCACACACAGACATCAGTTTGCATAAATTGAATTTCTGTTTCTCTTGAATAGGACTTCTCTTTCAATCTCTTGCACGGGAGATTTTAGCCTTTATTTATTTATTTTCCTTTTACACTTCTGTGTTCAGTTGCTGGTGTGATTAGAAAATGGGTCATCCTTGGATGAACTCTTAGGAACTGCCTCTTCCAGAGAGCTTGCTTGCCTGGGAAATTCTTGTAGTGGGAGCCATCTTAAAATCTTCCTGACAGCTACTGGTGACCTTGTTTGGTAGTTACTTGTGTTTCTGTCTAGCTCTTCTAAAGTGTTGCTTCTCCATGTATGAAAAAGCTTTTAAAACACGTTATAATTTAAGATTTCAAGTCTTTGGCTTCTTTCCAAATAAAACCTTGATGTCTCAACAGTTAAAACTGAGAATCTCTGTTGCATGGTCTGTCTGGCATTTGCACTGATAAGTGGGGCAGACATGCCTGGCAGTCAGCCCAGGGGCTTCAGCCTCCTGGAGCCCCCCCGGGTAGGGTTGTGCAGCTGAAAACTCTGCTGGCTGTGCAGCCCCTGAAATGGGAGGAGATTCTTCCTCCTTCTCCTTGTCTTCCCCCTTTCCTGGTTAAATATGTATACTGATAAAGTCTTGCCTTTATTCTCTCTCTTTTTATGGATATTTTTCTCTTTCTGTGTTAGTCTAAGGACTTCTCTGAAACTAAGTATGAAAATAAAAAAGCCAAATCATAACTACTCTCTTACTAAAAATATTATGGTAAACATATGGTTTATTATTTGTGAGTGTGTTGACTGTACCCTGTGAGACTAAAACAAAATTCCTGTTCCCAAGACTTATTAGAGATTTATTAGAGGGTTTGTAATTTGTTTCTTATAGATTTCTGCAATCCTGTTTTTTATCCCGTGCTGGCTTTTTATGGCATGTTTCTTTCAGGTTGTAGGTATGGTGCACATGCATGACCACCCAAGCATTTTTCTGTGTGTGTCTGGAGTTGTTGGGGTTGCATCCCCCATTCTGTATGACAAGAATTTGTGCTATCATTGACAGAGTGCAGAGGATTGTCACTGTAAAGTATCTTCTTCAGACTGTCTTTTCTCTGCTGTGAATGGTGGAGCTGCTTATACTCATGGACTTCTGGTCACTTCTCTGCCTTTTGTTTCACTTGCCATAATGGTTTTCTTTTTTCCAAGAAAATGGTTTTCTGACTGGCTGAGACACAGCCATTCCCTAATGCAGAATAGTTTTGGAAAGGTCTGTCTGTCCTCAGGGCACTGTTGTACAGTTGTGAGGCTCTGCCTTGGGACCAGCCCACCATTCTGTGCTGGAATTAATGCACAATGCTGCAGCACTTGCAAGTCGTGACTGGGAGCTTTTAATGTGCTGCACTTGCATGTTGTGCAATTCCATGGGGAAGTTGAAGTGCTGCTTTTAATCTTTAAATGATTTGGGTCCTGGTCTCTTGAGATGAGTAGAGGGCAAGGATGTAGGGGCTGTTGACTGACTGGCTGTTCTCTGAGAAACTGCAATATAGGGATGCTTTCTGTCACAGTCTGCACTTGTCAGGCTTTGCCACTGCCTGCAACACCTACTACCTTGCTTTTTTTGTTTCGGGTTGAGTGGGCTGAAGGCAGAGTGTGGTGAGCAGTTGCTGTCTGTGTTCCTGCAGTGATTTGTAGTTTGAGAGTACAAGGAAGAATGCCCCTAGATGTATTTCATAAAACTGGAAGAAATAAATGATTGCCAACACAGGTGAGAAAAGGTCACTGAACACTTATTAAATGACACAGAATGCATTGGGTGCTTCTGAGGGCAGTGTGAGTGAGACTCTAAAGAGTGTTAATGCTGAATTTTGACACCAATAATTCTGGACTCTGATGTTATCTTCTACAACCTCCAGGTTCTGCACCCTACCAAAGGGGAAGAAGTAAACCTTATCCAGTGGCAAGTTAGAATTATGATATATAATTGTAGATAGCCAAGGGCACTCCAGAGACTGATCATAAACCAACTGCAATTCTTAATTTCCTGACCTTATAGCCTTCTTTGTGGATTATTGCATTGCTGGCTTGAGTATTTTGTGACTCTTTTAAGGCTCCAGTAAGGAGTGGGGATTTGTGACTATCGTTTAGGGTCATTCTTTTTACAAACTGCAAACCCTTTTGCTCTTTTTGCAGAAACTAAAGGGGAAATATTGAGATTTGGATTGTATTGTTCATGCAGTTTGTGTTTACATATTAACAGATGAGAGAATTATCTCTGTGTTGCTGGCAGGTCAAATACAACATGTTATTGTAACAGACAGCCTAAAGCAAGATAACTAAAACCAGAATTAAATAAAAGGAAGTAATTTAAACTGAAGTAGTATGAGTATTTTGCTTTGGAAACATCAGAAGACAGAGTACGAGTTCAAATTTTCAGATTTAGGATTTTACTGAACTGCTAAGATCATTCATCATGCTTAGGATAATAATGATCTGCTCACATGTTTTTATTAACCTCTAGGATAGGTGCTGAATAGTGTCTTTCTGGCAATGCTATTAAATGTTCAGAACCAGATCATTAACTGTCTCAGAAAGCAGTCAATTTTATGGTCCTAACAGCTAATATAGTAGTAAAAGATAATACACCTTAAAGTTTATTTAAATATTTGTTGTGGAGCAGCATTCATCCATTCTTTCTTTAGTTTCTTTTTTTTTTATGCATTCCACAAGTGTGCAAACATGAAGAGCTTTATTTTGAAATACCTCATATACCTCACAGAGCTATCAGACATCTGCAATATTTAGGAAAAACGTAGGCCTGATGTGGTGGTGTGGTTGAACCTGGCAGGCAGCTAAAACACCAGACAGCTGTTTGCTGACTCCTAGGAGTGGGATGGGGACAGAATCAGAAAAAAGGTAGAAGTGGTGGGTTGTGATTAAGGCAGTTTAATAAGTATAATGGAGATGTCTGTGTTATCAACACTGTTTTCAGCATAAATTCAAAGTATAGTCTCATACCAATTAATATGAAGAAAATTCTCTAGATTCCTGCCCAACCCAGCACATGAAGTAAGCAAAGAATACAGTTATTTTTATGTTAAAGTCTGCACTCTGCTGCCTTTTGTCTGACTATTTCCGCTGCTTCCATTTTGCTGCAGTTGCTTGAAGAAATACATTGAAGTGGCAGGTTGTCACATGGAACAAAATCAAGGCATGTCTTACTAGTCCAGTGGTGTGGGTGTGATTTATATGCCTACACTGTTATTACTTGAGCTTGTTTGTACTTTGCAAGTACATGAAGCAGGATGCATTGCATCTCAGAGTAAAATGTTAGTGCTTATGCCTGTTTGGATGTGTTCCAGTAGAGTTTGGTCAGCCAGCTTCTGAAAGATACATCCTCAGATTTGTATTAGTTCAGCTGGGAGTCACTGGAACCTTATTGGGACATAGTGGAACATTTTGATTTTCCTCTTCCAGTCTTTATTTGAAGGCCTCTGGACTTACCATAGGAAACCTGAGGGGACTGGAAGGGAATAGGCAATGGGTCAAACAATTGATGTAATAATACCTGATGGTATCCCTGAACTTGACTCAGACTCATGTTACAGTGAGCCTTGGTGTGTTGACAGCCTTGTGACAAGTCATGGAGCAGCTGGTTGAGAGAAACCTCTGTCAGCTCCAGCAGGTTGTGCTGTCTGCTCAGAACATGGCAGTTCTTAGGGTGAAAACGTGGTAAAGGAGGGCATCAGGTGAAATTCTGTAAAGACAAGAGCTACTCTCCTGGGGTCAGGCTGATTCCTTCTTGCAAACTGCAGACATATACATTCAACAATGTTTTAGAGAAGAATCCTGAAAAAGCCTGAAACAAATATTCAGAGAACTCATGATGAACAGAGATGTTCCTCAATGACCTTGAACTTCTTGTGCTGGTCTCAAGCTCCTTACCAGATCCCAGGAGTTCAAAACTGCAGCTTCAGGCTACTGCATATCCCTGCATTTCATGGCAGAACCATTGTAATGCTTTGTCTTGGCAGTGGGTGTTTTTCTTTCACAAGTCTTTGTGCCTTTTTTTTTTCCTTATGTGTAAAGGAACAGAAAAACTGTGAAAGGTACTACTCTGTGCCTTGCTTCAACTGTGACATATGACACCCCACAGAGACTTTGATGTTACTACCCTATTATTTTCTTTATGGTATTGATGTATTTATAGTAAAAATACGATTCCATATTACTTCTTCCTTGGGTTTCTAAAACCGAAATCACAGGCTCATGTAGTACAGGATTTACTCTTTGTTTGATTCCGTGTCTTTTCATCTTGACTTTTGCTTACCTGAAGTTGCTGGAGTGACCACTTAGGCAGTATTCTTCCTGTTCTGATTTGAAGTAATTGGTAGTTGCAGTCTTCACCTTAAAAAAAATAAGAAATAAAAAAAAAATCCTAAGAAACAATCTTGAAGATCTGACTCCTAATCTCTATTTTACCTTCCCAGAAGTACACTGCCATTGGAATGCTGGGCAAGGCTACTGATACATTAGATGCTACAGGAAAAGTAACTGAAGAAAAGCCTTATGGTAAGTATAAATATATCTATACACTTGATGTAATTTCAAGGCATAAGTGGTCTCTGTCATAGGAAAGCGGAAGAGATGTTTGGGACTCTGAATTAAGTTTAAATGTGAAATTAAACTAAGATTATTTCATCTTCAACTTCAGTGCTCATATAATTCAAACCAGCTTCATGCAATTACGTCCAACGCAAGTGTTCATTTCTGCTGGAAAAAAACAAACCAGGCATTAGATTAGGAGGGAGGAAATAGAATTGGGCAGGACTGTGTCATTTTAAATCTTTGACAGGCTGACAAATGACGTGCTGTGTCCAGTAACATTTTCCTTTCTCAGAGTGTAGTCCCAGGAGTCCTCTCTTAGTAAAACCCTTTAAGGCCAGTGGAGGAATAAAGTACTTGGATCTTCCCTCTAGGACACCACTTCACCTGCAGACTGCTTAACATTTAATGAGGATGGCATGAACTACATTCTACATATGGCTATCTTCCAGATCTTGGTCTTGCTTGCATCTTTAATAAATGAAATTTTCTGACTGACACAGTGCAGGGGTTTAAGGCTTCAGAGCTCATCCTGACTGTGGCTTTGCTGGGCATCTTAGAAACAGTGTAGTAGCACAATAGATATATTTGTTATTAGTTCTTTCACAACCTTGGGGGAAAGAAATTTTAAAATAATAGGTAACCAGTTGCTTAGCAACTTTACAGGTCTGACATTCTTTGTACCTGGTAATAGGTACATGAAGTAAATAATCTTTTTTTAATGGCAGGATGAAAACGATAGCCAGGATTTCACTTCTCACTCCCAATCTGGTTTCTTCTGCAATTTTCCCTTTCTCAGGAGGCAGGCAATAATGAGTTTCTTGTCCACATTCTAAATAGTGTTATTTACTAGGCAGTGTCATTCAGAGATGTTGAATCATTTATTTATGCTTCAGGATCAAGTTCTGAGTCTCTAAGCTTCTGAAGACCTGAGTATCCACATGGTGTTTGAGTTGCCAATACTTTATGATGGTTGAATTAAGTGATGATTCATTTCCTTGGTATTTATCTGTACCTCTCAAAGTGGAATGTAGTGGTATTCAGAGATCCTTGCTCACATATAAGCTGTGAAATACCATTTCAGATAGATGCAACTTCCATGGTCAGTTAATTAAAAAAATCAAAACCTGTATTTTGAAGTGCTAGTTTTGCTTTTTTCATTTTGTATTGTTTACTGCAGACAGAATGTAGAGTGTTGTTTTTGTGTGGGTTTCTCTCCCTGGCAGCTCCTGCTATAGCAGTTCCCACCTCTCCACCACCTCTCTTATGATGGTTTACCTTTCTGTTAGAATGTGTGTTTGGGGACTGATTTGGCTTAAAAATATCCCCTTTTCTGAGTTGCTTGTCATTTTAAACTGAGATCAGTTGCATGATCCAGTCCATCAGGTGTCTCATGAAGAGCAGCATTGGCATTGCTGGGGCAGTGCAGTTTGGCCTGCAGTTTCCTTTTGCCAAAACTGACAGCTGAAAGAAATGCTCATGACATTGGTCTCGGTTGCTTTCCATGTTGTGCAAATCACAGATGTGATTTCTTCAGAAAGAAAAGAGCATGGCTGCTCCTTTTTTGCTCTCTGTGGTACCTGCATGTTTTGTATTTCTCATCTTTTCCAATATCTTCTCCATAACAACTTGATTTTCTGCAGGATACTCTCCTTGGCCCACCATCCCTAATTTCTAACCCTAATAGGTACTCCAAGAAAAGGCAAACCAGATGTTTGAGTTGCATTTCAGTTTTGACACCTACAAGGACCCTTGGAGAAACGGAGGGAATATAAATCCTGCAGTGCCAGCATCATCCAGGATTGAGCCTTAGTGCAGAGAAAGGGCACTGAACAAGTTTGCAAGATGTATAAAACTCTTCTTGAGTGACTTCATTGGAACATAAGAGGAAAGTGCCTGCAGAAAGTTGCCAGCTGTATTAACTCTAAGCAAGTGTTACATTTTAGTCCTCAAAGTGTCCCCAGACAGCAGCTTAGGAGGCGAACTGTACAGTTAATCACAATGTCAGGATGTACTGAAGAGAGCTCCTTGCTTTTAATCCCCTCTGAACTTCTTGTAGCTTTTTGTTTCTTACCAGACAACGAGTTTGCAATTCCATGTGAAATTAGGTTATGGTTTCATACTGCTGCCAGGCTGTCAGATGCTGACTTTGGAAGCAAGTAGCATTTAGTATTCCATTAGTGCTTTTTTGAGCACATAAATGTTAGCAGCCCTTTTTTAATATTTTTAACTGTGTACAGGAATGTACATTCTGAAGCCCACTTCCTCTCAGCTGCCTACAGGCTGTATCCAGGCATGGAGAACAAAACTAATGAGGCTTTTCTCAGGTCTCTGATGATTATGCTGAAATATATGTTTAATAGAACTACCTGAATAATTTGGAATGTGTAGTCCTTTTAGGATTCTGCTTCACTGTTTTCAAATAATTTATGCCAGGTCAGACTGAATTGAGGTCATTTGCTGAAGTTCTGGTACACTGTCACAGATAATTCTCATGTTCTCTTTTGGAACAGTTTGTTAACAAGCACAGGGCAGAATCACCCTTCACTGAAGGCTTTTTGAGGTTGTGGCACAATTGGCACCTTTCGGTTTGGTAACTTTATTTTCCTCCCTTTGTAGCAGGAAAATCAGTCAATAGTTACCAGTACTCAAAAGCACACCAGATCTTAGCAAATGCCAAACGCTGTAAATATTTACTTTGATAACACACAACACAGTTCTTGTTTGTTGATGGCTTAATGCATCATTCTTCACTTGGGGATTTTCTTTTCTCCTGAGACAGAAGTTGCCTGTATCATGAGTGACTTCCTCAGAGGCCACACGTAACCTCTGAGTCAAGGGAATATGAGATCAGAGCCAGAACTGAACTCAGGTGTCTCATTAAATGCCCTGGCCACAAATGCAGTTCATGGGATGAAGATTGGAAGGAGAACTCCAACTATTTAGGTCTTAAATACTGAATTTTAACCTGAAGCAGCCTGAGGTTCATAAGAAGTCTGACAGGATCACTGTCCTGGAGCCAGGTCATGCTGACTTTCCACCATGTAGTTTTGTTGCAATATGTTGCTAAATAGAAACAAGATTGAAATAACAGTGTAAGGAACTTCAGAAGATTCAGAATTACTGTACAATTGATTCTGTTGTTCCTAGCCTGTATTCTCATGTAAATCAGTCTGTAGAGTTTTGTGCCTTGCAACCTTGCTGTGAATAACACATCTTGGGACAGCTGCTTGGGCCTAGGGACAGCATCTGCTCTTGAGGCTGCAAAGTGTTCTTTATAGAAGTGAGGAAACACAGGATCATCTCCCAGAGCTGCTGCAAAAAGAATTCTCATCTTTTTTGCTTACAGCACGAAGTACATCTGGCTTTTAAGGTTTGCAAGTAAAGGTCTGTTTCAAAATACAGCAAAGGCTCGATAAATAAATTTGGTTGGTTTATGTTCCAGAATGCTGTTGACTTGGCAGGGATGACACTAATTAAATAGAACTTTTGAAGAAACAGGGCTAGTCAAACCCTAGACATTAGAAATGCACTGAAGTGCGTTGTGATTACAGATCTTATGTTTGCACTCTCTAAACAAATTAGGGATGAATGTCATCTCTATTGAATAGAGCTTCAGACCAGTGCAATCAGCTACTTAGGTTATAGCCTTCCAATAAAAGTGGGACAGATGTCTATGTGTACTCTTAAAAGAAAGTACATTGCCTAAACCAGCTGTCTTTCTTTTACAGAATTTTTTTAGTAAAATTGCCTTACTTAATATATGACTATACCCCAGAGTACATTTGCAGGTTAGTTGCTTGACAGGGAAATTTTGATGTGTTGTTTCAGGTAAAGTCTTTTTCTACACCAGTGGTTTTGTTCTCTAATAATAAAAAAAAATTTAATCTCTTATAATACAACAAAATAAGTTGTATTTTTCCCTGCAGTTAGGTTCTCTTAGAGAGAAGTTCCCAGGGTTAGATGAGTATTTTATTCTTTTTGGTGCTTTTAAAAAAAATAAGAATATTCCAAATGTTGTAGCTTTTATATAGTTTCCAAGAAAGATGAATTTGCAGCCTCAAGAGAGGAGAATTGCAAAAGAAAACATTAAGGAGGATTTCTGCCCTTCTGAAAGTATCCAGATTGTCCTGATCACCTTGGACAGTATGTTCCACTCCTTTTGTGATATTAAACCAGCCTACAATCCAGTTTTTATCTCTTTTCTTTGGTGTTTTTCACGCCATCTAAATTCAGAAGAGAGGGAGCACTTGCATCTGCTTGCAGAATGTGATTGATGCCATTAATGCCGTGTGAATAATCAATACTAACCTACTGACTGTTATCTTTCCACAGACCAAGTAACAAAAGGAGATCTTGAAAATGTTCTGCAAAAGTTCACAGGGGACATCATGCAAGTTCCCCCACTGTAAGTTCCATTATATTCAGACACTCTTGACAGTTGTGTTCAGCTGTCAGGACTTGCCAGCAGAAGTCAGTTCTCTCAGAAGTATTAAGACACATTTTGACAAGAGGATAGAGGCTGGGCAGTCAGGAGTTTAACATTTGCAAGTGCAGGTCATGCCCATTTGTGAAGATCCAGCACCTGGAGTCTCTGGGTGTTTTGGGTAAATGTAAAGTAGCAAAATCTTAAACAGCTTTGCAGGCTTGTCTTCTGTCTTCCAATCTTACTGACATCTCTGTGGAAGTGCCTCAAATGACTTTGAATTAGTTTTTTGAAAACTTAGAGTATGAATGAGTGATTAATGACTGAGCTTGTGTAGCTTAGCAAATTTCTTCTGGTCAGGTGAGCCATAGTAGCTGGCAGTGTGCTTGACTTGGCTTGTGACAGATGGCTTTTATGGTGATTTAAGCTAACTTGCTTTCCTGTGCATTTGCCATGTGTCACTTACTGTGTTTCTTATGTGAACCCTATAAGGTCAGTAATGCCCCACGTGTTCTGCTTCATGTGACCTGTCCCAGATTGCCCTCTGGTACTGTAAGCAAGATCCTTTTGGATTTTTCTATGGTCGTCTTTCTGTTGTGACCAAAGCTGGAGGTTTGGATAAAGTTCCATGTAATCAGTGAAGTCAGGTTTTGTGGTTCTGTAGTGGTTCCCTAAACATCCTAGAACGTGGCAGCTGCTGTTCAGGAAAGACCCTGGTGTGGGACAAGGAAAGCTGCAATGTAGAATTACAGGAATTGCCTGAGTGACTCCCAATGCTCAGCTCAACATAACAATGAAACAGAGGATGCCCTGCTGACTTCTGAGACACAGGATGTTAGAGACAGCTGCAAGTGTTGTAACCCTTATAGAAACCCTTTTATTTCATAAACTGCAAAGTGAGTGATAAAATGGTTTTAAATCCCTACAGCAAGAGAGAAATACAGGGCCATCTCTTGTTTCCTGGTTTATGTAGCTACTGGTGTAAATGAGGTGATTCTGTGTCCAAGAGATTTCAGCAGCGCTTGCTGGGTTTTTGTGAGTACTTGGAGGGCAGTAAAATGTGTTCTACCCTAGCACAGTATTACCAGGATCTGGAGAATGGGAAACCTGTTCTATTACAACCATATGACACGTGTTTTCATGCTCTGTCTGATCAGCTATTCTGCTTTGAAGAAGGATGGAGAAAGGCTTTCAACTCTGATGAAGAGAGGGGAAGCTGTGGAAGCAAAGCCTGCTCGGCCAGTGAGAGTGTACAGCCTTTCTCTCCAGCAGTTCCAGCCACCACTGTTCACACTGGGTAAAGGTCAAAGATTATTACATAGAGCAATGCTCCCAGCTTGTTAATGTTTATTTACACTCAGAATGGGACTAAGAGAGTGAAATGGGTTTCATTTCACTCAGCTACTTATTTTGGTGTGAGCCCATGTGCAGAGACTTTCACTTTGTATTAAAAGCACCGTATTTTGGTTTTAAGTTAAGCTGATTATATCTAATCTCTCAGTGAGGGAAAATTCTGAGAGACTGGTCAGGGGATTATTTGCATCTGTCCATGATTTTGCAACCTCCAGCTCATTCCTCTCTCAGGTCTGCTTACTTCACTTTGCCATTCTTTCACACAAATGCCCAGACCTGATGGCATCTCTCCCAGGTCCAGTTACTGTCAGTCCCCTGTCTTGTTGAGGAGGCAGGATCTTGCCCTTCCTTCTGTCATTCATCAAGAAGCTTGGGTAGTACATTAAGAAGCATCTTAATAAATAAACAAAAAAAGACTCTTGTAAATGTTTAATGCTACTGTAAAGTCAGGATAATGCCTTGCATTGATCTGTCTGCCCAGTTGATCCCCAGTCCTGTGATCGACCAGATGCTTTATGATGAGCAGTTATGAGTGACAGAACTCTGTGCTGTGTGACTTCAGCCCTCACTTTATGGTTGGATGAGAATTAGCTAATCACTGGCAGAGGTGGAAGGAAAAGGCTGAGAGAGCAGGAAAAGTTAAAGGTGAATTTTAAAATTTTAATGGAGCTGCCTGTCTGCAGTATCTGAAAAGCACTGATAGTCAGTTTAGGCTGTACTTGAAATAACTTGCTTTCATCATTAGAAATATGGAGCAACCTGAAATGCTTCAAATGAATAGGACTGAAGCATTTCTTAACATACCATAGCAGGTACTTAAATTCTGGTGAGTTAGTACAGTTGCCATTTTATTTGCTTTCCCTCCTTTCTAGCTTAGCAATTTCACCCTCACATATGTTACAGGATGAATAATTGATGTTGCATCCTATAAATATTTTATCACTGGGTTGTTTGCTTGGCACATTTTTACATTTATGTGGGGGCATGGCTTCTATGTAAAGTAGATTTCATGTGGCACTGACAATTTACCATGTCACTTTTAACATTCCAGATGTTGAATGTGGTGGTGGCTTTTATGTCAGGAGCCTGGTCAATGACATTGGCAAAGGTAGGCATGGAAAAAAACCCATGACAATGTAAGGAACAAGTGTGTGTTAGTGGAAAAATTTTGTCATTCTGTATATCTCAAGTAACTAGACCTGTGTGTTATTTTTCAGAATTGTAGTGCTATCACTTGTTTTTTATATACTCAGGTAATTTCCTTAGGGGCATGGGGGAATGATGGCTAAATAATTGCCAGGGACCTTGGGGGCCAGGTGATAAAAATGGAGCAAGCAATAGCACTGAGCAAGATAATGCAAGGCAGGGGGGGCACTTTTTCCCCCCTCTTTCTTGTGTTAAAGCTAACTCAGATTAAGGATGAGAAGAAGAAAGATACTGTCTTTTTGAACATTATTCATCACATTTTGAAAACAGATTGCACAGAACATTACCATGCACATAATAAACCCTATCTGCTGGAAAGACTTCCACACTGGTGATGATTTTTCGAGTGTTTTCTTTCTCCTCTGCCTGAACTGTGAATAGTTTTGCTTTCCCACAGGGATATTTGTCTTGTGCTTTGTATCTATCAAACTGCATGATGGAGAATAGATAATCCATTTCAAACTTCTTTTTTTTTTTTAAATGATACATTTGCAGGAAGGCAAGTAATGTGGGATAACCCTATGAATTTCAATGTTGTTATTTGTGCTTAGGCAAGTCCAAGTTTCTGGTACTGCCTTCTGAGTATACTGGCTTATGTTTAGCCCTTTAATGACAAATCAAGGTAAAGTCTGTCTGTGGCTGGCTTCTTTTCAAAAATTGAAAATGAAATAAAAACCTTCCTGCATCAGAAAGGATGGGAGAAAATATTTTAGTGTACCCATGTGCTTACAAGTCTGTGTTGTAGCTTCTTTATAGGTAATTATGTCCTGCTGGTATTTATTTAACATAGGAGAGATTTGTCTGTATTTTTTATTTTTCCTTATCTTAGATTCTATTATCCTGATAGGCAGCACAGGATAAAAATGTTAAAAATACCTCTTAAAGGCAAGAAGTGCTAAGGCCTCGAAATGTGTGGGAAAAATAGTTCATGGTCACTTGAGAATGCAGAATGTACTGCTTACATCTTATGACATTATTTCCTCACTTTTCATTGTGATCTAAATCTGGGAATATTCTTGACAGCTTTCTGTCAGATTCTGAACTCTTTACTCCACTGGACAGCTATTGAAATCAAAGGACTTCCTTGGGTCAAATGTAAGAAGATATAAACGAGTGATAAATCTTCATGACCTTCCTTGTCAAACAAAGCAGAATAATGTAAAAGGCTACATACAAAAATACTTTTTAAGTGAGCTGGAAGTGGTTACACTTTCAAAGTTTATCCATGTACTTTGTCCAATCCCTCTTTCCTCCTTTGCTGCAGCGCTCTCCACCTGTGCCACAGTGCAGGAGCTGACCCGCACCAAGCAGGGGCCGTTCACGCTGGAGGAGCACGCCCTGCAGGAAGACAAGTGGACAATTGATGAAATTGCTCAGTCCTTGGAGCTCTGCACAGCTCTGCTCCTAGGTGAGCCAGCTCGGAAAAAATTGAAGACAGAGCATCCTGGTGAAACTACCGTGATCTGTGGGGATAAGTGATAAGCTGGGTCAAGGAAAAAGACTGAATGATTGAGATGTTTTAAGATTGGATTGGGATTGTCTCGCCTCCTGTGTAAATCTGCAAGTCTCTACTGGGAAGCTGACAAACTGCAAAACAAGAGAAATGGTTCTTTTGTTTCCTGGGGTTAGAATGTGCACTGAAAATACCCACTGCTAACTGTTCCTTGATTGGTTGTTCTCCGTCTTGCACACTGTAACTGATGCCAATTTTTTATAGACTTTCAAAGAACTTTCAGGGTGCAAAATGGCTGCTGTTGTGAATTCATCAATAAAAATATTATGTACAATAATGTCTGATAAATGTGCTTCAAAAAATGTTATTTTTCTTTGCAGCTGGTAATCAAATCCTGAAATACTATGGTGACAAGTGTGTCATAGCTCAAAGCACCCAAGAATGTGGTGTGGCACTTTGCTTTCATGAAATCTGTTTCAGAATATATCCATTTTACCATAATTTTTACTATGCAGATTGTTCTCCAGTCAGATGTTCCTAGAATGCAGTATATGAACATGCTATTCTTTTAAGTCTGAAATACCAGCCTAAGAGAATAGTTTTAAGTTTAACAATCCCTGAAGATGATTGGTTTGTGCCTGGATCTTACTAAAAGGTGGTACATGAAGTGTTGGTTCACTTTCAGTCTAAGAAATTAAATAAATATCCTGAAGTTTCTCATTGCAGGATACCTTTCCAGACATCTATAGGATTTATTTTTGTTTTCTATACAGTAAGAAACTGAAGTCTATGCAAGATTAATGAAGGTTTTGTTTAGAAGGAGGACAGGCTTTGTTTTATTCACCAAACAGTTTTCTTCCTTTGTATATTCTTACAAAGAACTTAAAGGAAGTGTTGCAAGTAACACAACCAAATTGAAATGTTAGAGCTCTATAGCAGCAGGGTATTATAGTACAGTATGGATGAAGTAATGGATATAATAAATTGTGATTTCAGAGATGGGAGTAAAGCTTGTATCCACTGAGGTAACAAAAACAGGGAGATTTTTGTTTATTTTTGGGGGTTGCATTTTCTGGTACTTCGGGTAGAACCGGAGAAGAAAAAGATTATTTCCTGAGGAAATCAAATAAAACAGAAAATTTCATTTTCCAATATATTTATTTTGAATGATCAAAGACTTTTACTGAAACACAGCTTCTCATATTGTCCGAATCTTTATTCTGCTAATTTATGATTAAGTTCTCATTTTATTTATCTTCCTGATTTTTGAAAAATATCACAGTAGATGTAATTCTATTCTGCTTCTTTCATCTTCAGGGATTTGTTTCTTTAAAAATCAGTGCATTTGAGAAATCTCTCCGTTAATAGGGTGCATTTGGATACAGTGCTGTAAGTGTCTTAACACATTCTTAATCTCATCTGTTTGTTTAATGCTCGTCAAGCCTTTCTTGCTATTCTATTAAGAGCCCCTGATATTTTTAGTTTCAAAAGGAGAATTCTATTTTCATCAGCTTTCTGGTTAGCTTGCAACTGGTCTGTTGTAATTATTGCTAACAGATATGTGATCCTGAGAAGACAGGATCTGCTCCATAGTCTAGTCTATGAAATGCCAATTAGAAAAAGCATCTTGTGGACATCAACAAGTTCTGGTTTAGGCTGCAAGTCCTGATGCATATGGAAAGCATACAGAGAGATGGAATGCAGTTGTTCATGTTCAGGAATCTGCACAGAATCATTCAGGTTGGAAAGGAACTTCAAGACCATCAGGCCTGACCATGACACCAGCAGTGCCAAGTCCACTACTTCACCAGCCTTAGCCTTTTTTCCTGGAATTCCTCTCATCTTCCCCAGTGCATCAGAAATTTAGGCATGATTTCTTTATCTCAAGTTAATGACAAACTTCTCCCCACATCTTGAACTACAGAAGGTGTTTCCCTTAGCAGCTGGGTAGCAGGTGTGTTTGGCTGGAGCTCTGAGTGGCTGGACAAACCCATGGCAGGCAGCAAGAAATGTTCCTGGAAAGCACAGTGTGAAGAGTGCACTAAAGCCATGAACACATTATGCAATAAGCACTGATGAGTGTCACCCCCATTCTATTCCTAAACACTTGAGCTATATGTTCAAACATTCCAACTCCTCTGGCTACTTCCCAGTGTTTTTCCTGTGTGCTGGGCCTCCCTTTTATGCTTTTTCCTAAGTTCCCCTGTGCTTTAATGGTTCTCTGTGCCCTGAGCCTGTAGTTCCAGTGAACAGTAACTGGGAAGCCACTGAAAAGTTCAAGAATAGCCTATTTAGATATGTTTTAATAAGTGTTTACCCAGTATCTTGAAACTGTCCAGATTTGGAGGTGTGTTCCCATGGGAACTAGGGAAATACTCATTTTAACTTCCTTGTTCTTACTAACATACTCATCCCAGAGCATTTATTCAGAATTGGGCTATATACACAGCAGAAAGTATTCTTGTTAGAAGAAAATATTCCATGATCCTGGATCTTGTTTATTGACAGTCATGATATCTCAACATTAAAGAGGAAAAATGTGTATACACTATTTCTGGGATTACTAGAAGCTAGTACTGAGGTCCCAGCTGAAGCAAATGGTAGTTAATGGGAATTTTATGGTACCCTGGCCAGGAAATATATGTGTCTGTGATTTACCATTTAAAATAGACCCATCACACAGATTGAAAGATTTGTCTCGTTTTAATGAGCCTTGTTCATGGGGAAATCTGATGCAAAAGCATGTCCTGCTTTTTGAGCTGAGTATTGTCAGTCTTCAGTGGGGCCTTGGTGTCTTCAGCCCGTGGCAGTGTGGGACCATAGCCTGGCCCTGAGTGCTCCAGTGCTGCTCCTGCTTCTGTGAGTTTGACAAGGGTTCAGAATTTGCCTCCCTTTAATGTTTGTGCTTAGCTAGCTGGCTTTCTTCCTTATTTAAATGGTTTTCACTTTATAATATATTTCTGCTGCCAGCGGAGTAAAACACTGAATAACTCCCCCAATTTTGGGATGCTTTATTATTTTTATTTTAATAGATGGTGAATTTGTTGCTCTGTGCATAAATGGCTCTCTGACTCTAATGAGTAGGGCCATGCTGTTTGCTTGGCAGAGTCAAGGAGTGAGTTTGCAGTGGTGTTGATTTTATTGAAAAGGCATTACAGAAGCAAAGTGAGAGCATGTGAGGGTGTGACTGCAATATACAGCCAGAGGGAAATCACAGACACAGTGAATGGATTCAGCCAGCCTGGGCAAAATTATTGTCTCTATTAAAAAGCAGTCATTGTTTCTAATAGCCATGGGTTTCATTCTCTTCTTTGTGAGACCTGATTAAATAAATCACCAGTAGTTAAAGGCATGTGAGGCAAGCAAGTTTATCATGTGAGTGCTTATGTCTGCTCTGGGTGAGGAGATGCCACATCTCTCTCTGCCATGTAGATGGTACAGGTGTAAAGAGGCAAAGCAAGAAGTTGGTCATTTGGCAGTGGGTGTTTACAGCGCTCAAGAAGAAAAGGATTATATTGCCAAAAAAAACTCGTATTTTGCAACTCTCATTTTGGGAGATGTTGGAGACAATGCTGTGGTTCAGAGCAAGTCTTAGCATGGCTGCCTGAGAAACACCTGATGTTTTTGTTATTGGTGTGAATGTCTGGGACTTTAATCCTCATCCCTCCTCACCTCTAGCTCCAAGAAGTGGGTTAAATCAAAGCTGCAGCCTCTCCCCAGCTTCTCCATGTCACATTGCTCCGTGGGTTGTGGATGCTGGAACAATTCTCTGCTCAAACTCTGGGCTCTAAAGGGCATTGTGTGGCTTGCCCAAGAAGTTAACAGGAACAGAATGAGGAGGACAAAAAATGAGGCAATGGAAATTGAAATATAAACACAAAATAGCTTCTTCTTACCAGACATATTCATTTTAGGTTACAGCTCTGTGTCTGGTATTTCCACTCTGCATCCCATTACCTTATCTACTGTCTGAGACAGTTCATCCCAAAACTTTTCTTATCCTGTCTTCTGAATTCCTTTCTGGGCACATGTGAGCCTTGGGGCAGTGTGGAGCAAAGAAGCTGTTTGATTTCTGGGGGACAGGAAAGCTGGTAACAAAGCAGAACTGAAAAGGATGAGGTGTTTCTGGTCCCTTTCTCACCATGACCCTTTTGTAAGAAAGACGTGGTTCTGAATGCTTCAGTGCCATTTCCCTGGGACGTGGGATTATTTTAGATATTTCAGAATTAAGTACTTCAAAGTCAAATCTGCATCTGAGTGCATGCATTAGAAACAAAATGCATCATTTCACAGATGTCACGCTACTTTTAGTGGCTTCAGAATATGATTTTACAGCTTAAAGGGAGGGGGATAGAAAAGGAACAGCAAAAGGTAAATGCATATTTCAGTTCTTATGTTTTTAAAGTAGATGAACTCAGTTTTGGTAATTATGTAAGAAAAGACATCAAGTGTTATAATGGAGAAAAAGTAAAAAGAAGGAACACAATTTTTACTGCCTTTTCTGTTTCTTTTAGCACAGAACAATTAGCTTAAATATGCCATTTCAAAGCTTAAGAAGCTTTTATGTGGAAATGCTTGAGAGATTGTTACTGTATGCTGATGTGAAAAAAGGCATTTATTTTCATTTCAGCAGTTGAAAAGATAGTTTTCTGTGATGCCCTTCAAAAGCAGTGTTTTGTTTTGCTTATATGAAATTGCAGTAAATCCTTGGCATAACTTACTCTTGTGAGTAGTGTGTTCACAGCAAATCATTTCCTGCAGCTGCCTGTCCCAGGGATCACAAAAATGTTTCAAGTTCTGCAGGTACCTAGTAGGCATTCCCAGTGGAAATGGAACATTGTGTACAGACACTGAATGTATTTAGAAAACAGGACTAATTCTCAGTAATCTTTGCTATCCAGATTGCTCTTTTGGTAAAACAACATCTAGGCTGCGTTAAACCTCACTGCTGCTGGGCTGAGTTGCTTTGTGTACAGTTTCTTACTTTATACTCTTAATTTCACAAAGGGCACTGGCAGACTCTTGATTTCTTGTCCAGGTGATTAATTTCACCCAGCTGCTGCATGCACAGAGGCATTCCTGGCTTTAACCTCTTCATTTACTACCTAGGATTCCCAAGGACGGCGTGGTGCTGGCAGAATGGAGTGTGTGCTCACCTCATCTGTCCCAGTTGTAGGCTGGTGTGTAATGTGCAGCTGGTGCAAATAAACCAAAATGTTGGGAGAAGATCCTGTATCTCATTCTGTTGCCCTGATAACCTCCAGCAAAAGATGGAGAGAACAACAGGGAACAACAATTTTACAGTAATTCTCCCTCCAAGTAAATCAATGGGAAACAGCAGCAAGGTCTGTGGGTACAGAGCTAACTTAAAGCATGTGATTATTTCTTTTGACCTCACTGAGAGGAGTCCTGTCCTGTTTTATTAAATTATGTAAGTTATTACTCACTGAATTAAGGCCTTGTGTGTTTCATTTTCACCTATCATGTTTTGGGTTTTTTTTTCCGTTGTAGTAATGTGAACTGATGGTTTGAAAAATTGAATTGCTTCTTACAGGGGAAAAAAGATAAAATATAAAATATTAATGGTATGGCACAATACCTCAAGTTGTTCTATGTCAAATGAATATGTAACAGTTCTTTTTCTACTTAAACACAAAAACTGTCAGAATAGAATTCATGTTATTTTTTAAAATAAAGATATGTTTATCTAGGAAATTAATTTCTCCAGGGAGTGCTATTAAAGGCTGTGCAGAGTGGAGAAATCATTTGAGTGTGTTGGTGATCTGTTTCTAGAGTTAGGAACATTTTTACTGAATTGTGTCCCACATCCCTGCGCCAGTTTTGTCAGTTTTTCTTTGTTGTGCCATAGATCCTAATTACTGGAAAGAGCACAGTCATACAATCCAAGCTGCTGCTCAGCCATCCCTTTCCATCAGTGGAAATAGGGACTGCACATCCCCACTTTGCTCCTCTGCCTTAACAAATCCAAGTTGGTCCTTCAGAGTTTTATAGAAGCGACCCAGAAGTGAGCCATCTTGCCACAGATGATTAGGATTTTAGGAGATGAAATTTTGTGGAAGCAGAGCCTGTTTCATGGGGGCAAAGACAGAAAACTCAGCAGGATTGCCTATCCCAGGAATCTACATTTTGATCCTGAACACACCACAGCAGGGAGGTTTTCCAAAGAAGTGCATCTTGTGGAAGAGCATCCAGCTGTTGGCTCACAGGAGTAAAGCTCCCACCATTTCTCTGTGGGATTTTCAAAGCATTTGGGTGAACTCTGCACTCCTTTGCTAAAGGAGATGGCTGATTCTGTTTGACTCTCACATTCCAATGCCAAGCTCTTTGGTCAGCTCTCAAAATTCCTGCAGTTTTCTGTGACTCTATACACAACAGATGTGGTTCAGAGAGCATCTCTAATGGAGAGAGGGGCTCCATTTATAAAATTTTCACCTCTTTAAGGAAAAAAAAAAAAAAGGGAATGCCTGGCAGCATCTCCTGTTTCAGGCACAGACTTTGTGTTAGGTAAACCTGGCAATAGAAGAAGGCATCTTATGAATCTCTCCCTGTATAAGAAAAATAGAAAAACTCACCTTTCTCCCATCACTCCTGGAACATGTGCATGCTTGGGGTTTTTTTTCAGAGTTGGACAGCTTTTCCCAACTCTTTCTGCTCCTTGGTACCTTGGAATCATTTATCTCTCACTGCAACGATGCACCAGTTTTTTAACTGGCCTGAGGCTATAAAGCAAAGTTACAGTCTAGGGATGCTGCTGACTGTGGTCTGGAAGGGAGAAAAAAAAATGGCCAGGAGCAATTAATTGTTGAGTGGCAGAAACACCTGAGAGGTCTTGGTAAATCAAGAAAAATGGCTTGTGTCTGAAAACACTGGTACAAGGCTGCAAAAAATGGGATTTGGCTTTCCGAGGTGTTTTTATAGCACTGGGCTTTGTTCTTTCTCAGCAGTATAACAGCATTCTCTGAAAAGTGGGATTATTGGTACCCAGTCACACTGTTGCAGGTTTTGGGAAGCTCAATTGATACAGAATGTGTTTATTTTATGGCAGACTTCTATGTATATGTAAATCCTTCAGTAAAATGCAATAGGTAGACAGCAAGGCTGAAATTCAAACTTCTTTTCCAGTGAATTCTAATGCACTTCCCAAGGAGCAGCTCTGGAGGAGTGAGGGAGCCCTGTGGTTCCTTTCCATGGGGTGCAGAGTGTGCTCATGGAGCTTCAGGCATTTTAAGGGAAGGGGGCAGCTGGGAAGAAAAAGAAATTTTCAGCCTCTGTGTTAGTGTATTTTATCCTTCAGTGAGAGAAATGTCTTTCAGTGTTTGTTTGGAGGTAAGGTCAACCCAGTGACTCTTCTATTATATATAACCCAAGCCACAGGCTTCATCTTCCTTTCTGAAGATTTATTTGACCAGAGAGACCAGTGAGGAGCTGCAGCCAAGGGAAGAAAACACTATTTCTCAAAACTGATGAGATACCAGGTGTGTGCCCACAGTGGAAGAAATTTTAGGCTGAATTCATTTGCATAAAGGAATAAGAAACTTTCTGTTGTGTCAGCTTATTTCATTTCCCAGGATGTTCTCTCATTATGGGGGATTACTTTAATTACTGCAATAATTATAATTTAACCCCATTGCTGTTTGCATTCCAGTGTATGACTGCAGAGAGAGACCTGAGTCTTTCCTCTAAAATCTGTCTATAGACTCCAGTGTGAGGAGCTGAATGGTGAATACATAGAGCTTCAATCAAGCAGGGCTGATCTTGTTATTTTAATGAGTATGAAAATCTTTAGAAAGAGAGTGAGCATTAAGAATTATTTGAAAGAGAAAAAAATATTTGTATTTTGAAATATTTTCTTTGGAAAATAAACATGTCAGTAATCTCAGGGTAAGCAGGAAACTTTTCCAAAGCAGGGATTAATGTCTGTTTAGAGAGGAGGATTCTTAGACAAGCTGTTGAATATTCTGGTCAGTGGTTTCAGTGAGCTGCTCAGGCCTGGCTGCCAGCTCAGGGCTTGCTCCTCACAGCCTCTTGCTAAGTCAACAGGATTTAATTTGAGCTTGTGTTTCTGTCATGCCAACTTGGTCAGTTTGTTGGCTGCTCTGTCAAAGTTACAGCCTGGTGCATCAAAGCTTGAAAGCTGCCACACAGCTGGCTGAGCCCAAGTGATCAAAATTAACTCTGTAGGAAAGATGCACAGTATGAAGGAGCACAAGATGGAGTAGGCATCAGGTATGCAGCACAAAATGTGAGGAATGGGTTTTTTATATATTTTTTGCTTTAAAAGTATTTTATTAGAATTTATTTGGATTTGATTCACACAAACTTACATTAGTCTATGCAGTCTATTGCAGGCTGAAGGTAGAAAGAAAAGAAGCTGCAAATTCATAGAAATTCTCCAGGTCAGAACTGTTATTGCTAATTGCAGAGCTGCCAGTGTCATAAGGTTGTGTCATGTAAAGGCATTTTTGAATATTACTTAATATTTACCTGCTTGTTTGCACATCTGAAAGTTCTTCATCTGCCCAGTTATGCTTCACAGAGCATGAGTCCAGGAAATGTAGATATTATTATGCTTTAATTTCATGAGCAAATGGTAGACTCAGGACTGTTGACTCGTGGTCCCAAGGGTGTCAAGAAGGGCTTTAAGGCAATTATTGAAGATTTTAGTTCACTTAGAATGGGATCTGGCTCGTGAATGAGACAGCATTAATGTGAAACATTAGAGTTCCTTCCCAGACAATGTGTGTATCACAGCAGACGATGTTTTATCTCTGCATATGTTTCCCAGTTTAAGGCAGACAAATCATGAGGAGAGGAAATAAACATCCATGTTTATGGGTGTGAACTCTTAGCAGCAATTAAGCTCAACAGATCTCTTAGTCAAGCTGAGATTAGCAATTACCTGGATCATGGCTTGTTCCACCAAATTGAAATTCTGCTTGCCATATAATTTAGGATTCATGTACATGTGGTTATTGGAAATATAAACTGGTACCTTAGGGCAGGAAATGCAAAAAATGTATAAAATGTGTAAAACTATTTTTTAATATTTTGGGGAGTAGTTTTATGTGCCTTAAAGCCTCCAGCTTGCATATGATAAAGTCAAATTTGATCAAAACAACACGTGCAACCTGCTGTGCTCCCCTTGCCCCTTAACTAATGGCAGAATATCTGCTTGTCCCTTCTTGTAATTAGATCAGTCTTAACCAGTTCTGCTCAAAATTGTCTGTGTAATGCCCAAATATTTCCTTTGACTTCACTGACATTATTCCAGATTTATACTTGTGTGATGTAGAGCAGAAATCTGCCCTGGAGAACGTGGAACCCCAAAGGCATTCACAAAAACCATTTTTTTCATAATAATACAAAACGAAGATGTTACAGTTGAATGTCATTTGTCACTGTCTTCCATTTGCTTGTACCTAGTTATAAAGCAGGAATGCAGGAAAGCTCTCCCATTAGCTGCCTGTTCAAACCTCGTTCAAACAGAAAGCCCAGTGCCCCCAGGGATCTCTTTTGAGCAGGGGCTGATCTCTGCAGGTCGCTGTTCCCAGTCACTTTAAATCAGCCTGTCCTGTGGCTTTGCTGGTTGCCAGAACCTGTTATCTGCAATCCCGTTTAACTGGCTACTTTAAAATGTAATCGTGGATGTTATGTTCAAAGCACAGTGCTTTCGGAGAAGGGTTTTGCACTTTAACAAGTCATCTTCTGATGGTGAACAATGCCCTCTGACCTGCTTTGGGTAAAGCTAACATGGAAGGCTCTGGCATTCTTTAAATGTCCCGGCTAAATATACTTTTGTATTTGAGGTCAAAAATGCAGATGACATTTCGAGGTCTGGTTTTTACTATTTTCTTTACTCACAAAGTAATTCATTTTTCTTTACTCTCTAAGTAATTCCTTTTCCTCTGCACTACTAAAGGAGCTCAGGAATAAGGGCTGTTCTTTTATTATTATGCCACGTATTTGTATTGCACCTCTTACCTGGGGATATGAAAATAATTTGCAAATGTTAATTAAATGTTCCACCTCAGTCAAGTGGTAAGGCATTGACGGATTTTCTCTGGGAAAAGAGAAGGTTGGTGAGCAGTGCAGGGTCCTGTGTGCCATCTCACTGACCTTAACCTCTCCTGGCTGCTGTCTTTGCCCTTCCTTTACCTGCTGCTTCAGTCTGAAGGGGTTTATGGCAAAAAAAGCCTTCCCAGTGTTGGTAAAAAAAGCCCCTCTTTCATTTTGGGCTTCAGGAACACCTTAACATAAATGGATTTATGGTTGTGGGCTCAGTGTGTTGTAGCTGCTGGTGGATCCATGAGAAGGAGCAGCTCTTGGGCCAGCAGAGCTGTGGTTGAGCTTTGTGCCACGTTTGCTGTGCAAACACTGCAGGTGTGATGGAGCTGTGCCTTCCCTCCCTCTCTGCTCTGTCTCCAGGTGCCTGCACAGCCTCCTTTCTCCTTGGGAAGGTGAGCTGCAGGGATGGGGACACCTGGGAGCAGCTGGGGTGAGGTGAGCAGCTGCAGAATCCAAGGGGAGTTTTCGAGCTGGCAGCAAACTCAGCACCTGCAGTCCCACCTCTGTTTGTGTGCTGGTGTGATGCTGGCTCTGAGAGTGCCTAATGAGCACTGAAAAATGGCCCACTTACACTGCTGGCTTTTCCAGCGGACTAAGGAAAACCTTATAATCAGCTCGTGATTAGCAGGTAGTAAAATCTGCTGAGCAGTGAGGAGGGATAGTGAAGGACCCTGGTATTTAAAAAAAACCTGAAGCAGCTCTGCTGTTGCACCACTGCAGCCTTAGCAGAGGCTGTAGGCAGATTTTGGAGGTGGCAAGGGTGGAAAGGGTGGGAAGACTCTGAGCAATTCCCAGCTCTGAAGAGGAAACAGGGACGAGCTCTGTCACCCAGCCCTTGCTTGTGCTGCCCTCAGTGCCCTGACTGAGCAGCTCATCCACAGCCTTGCAGTCACCTGCATTTTGTGAAAGGTTGAGGAGCTATAGGAGCTGAGATGCCCTGCAGCATCAGGCTCAGTCAGAAAATGTTAAGAAATTATGGAAATATGCTGGTGATGACAGGTAAACCTCAGAGCTGTTGCATCAGCAGCTGCAGACTCCACTCATCAGAATACGGACCAGAAACTTCATGGCTGCGAATTTGCTCTTTGGTCTTTATCATCCTCATGGATGGTTCCTGATGGGATCTGCTCTGAGGACCCTGAGAACTTCCTCCTGCCTTCTCCCTACCACAGACAGAGATTTAAAGCCTGGAGCAAGTTTATCCATTATCCTGAGGGAAAAGCCAAAATTTCTTCTAGGTTCAATGCCAAGGTCTCAGGATTGTGTTTTCTGTTAGGAGGACTTGATTTAGACTCTGCAGATGATATGTGCCAGCAGAGTTAAAAGCTCAGTCTAGCCTGGATCTTTTTCAGTTCAGGTCCTAACCTGTGTCTCCCTTAGCCCTGTCAGATGCTGCTGGAAGGTTATCTTTGGTTTTAGGCCAGTGCAGGAGGAAGGAGAGAGCTGTCCAATAGTGTAGGAACTGCAGAAAGTAAAACTTGGATTTTTCACATGCTCGTGAGCGTGTTTGTGGTTTTGCAGCCAAGGGAGTTGTATCCCATGAAGTTCAGGTGATAAGTCCAGATTTTCTGGAAGACAAATTGTTTGATTTTCATTTTATGAAATATTAGAATGCAGCTGGGATGTTCGTGCGTCTCCATAGATATTTGGAAAGTGGAGATGCTGACCCTTGGGTTGTAGCTAACAGTACCATTACAGGAAAATCTCTTCTGTCAGTAACTACTCTATACCGGCCTCCTTTCCCCCCAGCAGCTGCACAGCATGGCACCAGCACTGTAATTCAGCTCTAAATTTATGGATGTCTGTTAAAGTGCAAGTTGCACTCTCATGCACTGCTTGTTCTCAAATATGTTAAAGCAGTTAGAAAATAAAGGAATGGAGGGAAAGAAGGCACAGTAATGTAAGAATAAGAGTGGAAAGCACATTTTCACGTCTAGTCAACTAAGAAAAAACATGTTAAAGGATTCTGAGAGAATGCTGAAAGCTTGGGGCTGTGGTCCATGGCTCAGAAATTTTAGAGGGGAAATGTTCATGTGTGAAAACATTTCCTCCTTCTCACTCTGAAGGGCTGGTGAGCTCAGCCACAGCAGCAAGAGATAATCAGTTCTGTGTTCCTTCTGCATTCGGAATTGTAGCTGAAACCATCAATAACCTGGGATGCAGAGACAATGAGGGGCTTCAAGTGGTGGAGAACAAAAAGCTTTCTGAATACTTTTGAAAATCCCAGACATTAGCATCACAATCCTTTTACTGTCTGTTCCCATGCACTAATTATAGCTAACCTGCTTTGGCAGTAACTATCTTTGACCCTTTCAGGGTGAATTCTGTCCCAGAGATCCCCCCTCACTCCTCCCCCCTCTCCCCCAGCAGTTTCCTGGTGACCTCTGTAGTGGCAGCGTTAGTTCCCTACCTCAGCATTTTCTTTTATAATGGGTTAGAGCTCTCTGGTCTCTACTTCACCCCACTGTACCATTTCTATACACATTCCTTTTTTTTCTCTTTTTTTTTTTTTTTTTTGTCCTTGGTTGGCACTGTGGTTTGACTCTGTTTTTGAGAGGTTTTTCTTTTGTTTTTGCTGTGGTAAGGGCCCAAACAGCTGGATTTCTCCTTTCCTCTATCCCTTTGCATTGTCTATTTTTCCTTACACCTTAATGAGCACCACACTCCCTAGGTTTTTCCTGTACAATGCAAGTTAATCAACAGGGATTCTCTAATGTTTTCTTAAATTATCCTGCCCTTAGCTGTGTTATTTGCTGCTTTCTCTTCTTTGTCAGCTCCAAAACAAGAAACTGGACTTCATTTGTGATAAGCAACACGAATAGAGGGAGAAATTTTATGTCAAAGAAACAGAAACTTGGGAGATGGAGGATGGGAGGAAAGATGGGGCCCAGAGTGGTGCCCAAGAAATCTCCTTTTAACACCAGATTCTGACTCACAGCACTCCAGTCCCTGAGGAGTTAAAACAAATGTAATAATATGTGTGAGGGGGAAAATATTTTCCTAGAGATATCTTCCAATATGCACTCATGTACCTGGAAAATGAAGGAATGAAGACAAGGCAATATTCTCTATTCAAAGTGATTTTCCTCCTGGTTCTTTATTCGTGTCTCTCAGTATTCATTCTTCTCTTTGTCTCACCCTGACCTATGTTCATATAACAGTAAGAGCCTGCTGTGGACCAGAATTCCAAAGCCTTAGATGATGGATCAGCTCAGACCCAGAGGGCTCACAGGGCAATAGGCAGGGGCATAGGAGCAGGATGAGCCTTTGGGATGAGCAGGAGTGGGGAAGGCTCACAGCAGCAGGGTCACAGAAAGGGACTACAGGGTCTAGCTAGATATGTTCATTAAAGGTATTTCACATAAAATCATTTTCAAGGTAGGGATGAGTCCTGGCTGTCTGAAGGAAGAGCATCCATGCCCAGAGATAAAGTTTTGAGGCACATAGAGGCCCACAACAGCATCTCAGAGTGACCATCTTCTCCTTTTACCTCCCTCCCAGACCTGGAGAGGAAGATGAACATCCTGCAGAAAATAAACTGAGGGACTGATTAAAGAAATACTATTTCTGCTTTTTTCATTGTTTTCTTCATTTCTGTAAAATCTTTTCAGTTCTCTCTTGCCAGCTCAAGACATTTCAGGTGTTCCTGTTGCCTTCTAAATGCTGTTGCTTCCCAGCTCCTCCCTTCCCTTGTGTCTCTTACCAGTTCTCTCTCCAGCATCTTCCTCTTTCCAGTCTCACTTTCCCTTCTTTGAAGCACTTTCTGAGAGTCTCATCTGTGTCTTTTCCCTCTCTGCAGGCTGGGGAAGGTGGGGGCAGCTTTCTGTAAGTGAAAAGAATGTCTGTGGGCATGTACCTCAACTCTGTGAGCAGCAGAAGAAATGGAATTGTCATTTGTGAGGTTCCTGAGCTGAACTGCTGCGAGGTACTTTGCCATGTAAGGGTGTTACAGAGAGCTGTACTCTTAAATTTTGAGTTAGAGATGTCAGCAGTGGTTACCAGGGAAACTTCTAAAATTACACTGGCAACGTCTCTGCTCAAATACTGTATCAGATCTTGGGGAAATGGCACCGAGTGAGCAGGCAGAGATAGATGGGGAAAGTGTCACTGTGTAAGACTCAAGGGTGCTTTACCTACAAATAAAATAAAAATTTAAAGCTTTGTGGTGGTGTAAGGTCTCCAGCTCTGCAGTCCTAAACCAGGAAAATAACGACTGAAGTAAAAAGCAGTGGTTTTCTTAAAATGTCAATCAGATAATAGATTTCACAGGTTTGTAGTTAACCTCCATTTTGTTTTCTTTTTTTTTTTTTTTTAACACACACAAAAGAAGAGTTGCTTCTAAGAGATAATTCACAAAAATGGTGACTTACTACTAGAAACTAATGGGAGAAGACACTCTCCACTCTGCCACCCCCAAGGCCCAAACAAGGCAAGCGTGTAGATGGATTCATGCATATTTAAATACATGCTAATCAGAAAGAACATTTGGGATTTAAGCAACTGTCAGAAACCCATAAAAGGCAAAGCTACAATTGCAGGTTCTTTACCTGAATCCTGTTCTATGGTCTGAGCCATGAGCTACTGAAATTGGGAGAGTACTTTAATCACTCCCTGCTTTCCCTGTGCTGGTTCTCTTTTCTGGTTACTCACTGGAGGGTGGCCAAAGGTCATTTATTGGGTCTGATGGTCTGACCTGACACAGCAGGCTTATGTAGGGACAAACATCTGTCTGTCCTTCCTGCAGCTGGCAGTTCACTGTGTTTGGAAGGATAAGTCTATTATCCCTCTGCCTGTGCACCTATGGCCCCAATGGGAACTTTCCTATAGCTGAGCTTGAGGTACAAGCAGTGTGTCCCACATACTGCACGTCTAAGTTGGACATAATTTTATTTTTGTCTTCACCCATACAAGCCTCTCCTCAATGATATGAAATATTTCAATCTAAAATAGATGTTTGTGTATATAAGGCAATTTTGCTTTAAAAATACATTGTCTGGCCACATATATTTATTGCTTATAACAAATGTTGTTGGCTCAGCCTCTTGATTCAATAACATTGGTGAAAAGTTAGTTACATTTAAATACATGTTAAAAATTTCTGTTGCATGGTGCTGACTGCAGAGTGCTGATGCATTAAGGGGATGACTTTTGCCTCTTCCATGCAAGTGCTCCAGGAGCAGAATCCAAACACGAGGGATGTACAGAGGAACGTGGTACATGGGCAGGTAATCCCCCAACTTCAGAGCATGGGAATGTGCTGCTCTGAGGAGCTGATTTCTATGCTGAATCCAAACCAGAAAGAGTGTGAGTAATTAATCACCATATGATTAATCAAAAGCTCATCGTGCTCTGGATGTTATGCATGAAACAAAAGGAGCCTTAAGCAGCAAACTCTCCTGGGGCTGGAAGGAAGGTGTTGGAGCTGCAGCAGTGTGAAGAGCAGTGGGGCTGTGCTGGGATGTGGATGCTGCCCTGGCTCACAGAGCTGTGTGGGAGTAGATGGTATCTTAATGTGGACACCCTCATATAGGAGGTATTTTTTACATGTCATTACACTTAGCAATAATTGAAGATAATATTAATTCAAGAATACTATTAAAAGATCAGGCTCTATTTTAATTTTGTCTGCACGAAGTTGTTGGGGTTTAGGCTTTGGAGTGGCAGGATCTGCAGGCAGAGAATGTTCATGGCAGTCCAGTCCTGCAGAGCTGGTGGGAGGGTGGCTCTGAAGGTAATGGTGAGGTACAGTGAAAGTACCTGGCTGTTGGAGGAACCACCTCAGGAGTATATTTTGACCTCCATTTCTTGCTGATGCCATTTCTTTATGTTTCTTATTGTTTCACTGGGAAAACATTTTTTTATTCGTGATGTGAAAAGCTGGTGTCCTGAAAACTTCAGCATTTTGAGTCATGTCTGTGCTGAAGTGGTGTTGCTGTCTTTTTTTCCCTTCTGTAGCAGAAAGCCACTAATGATGCAGCCTCTCCTTTCCTGAGGAGCAGAGCTGACACACAGATCAGCACTTCTGAGGAGCTGTGGGAACATTTAATGAGATGTACAGAGCTGGCCACAGCTTGCAGGCTGACAGCCTGTGGGGAAGGGGCAGCCCCTGCAGCCCCTCTGGGCTGGCTCTGCTTTGCTGGGTGGGTGTGGGCAGAGCTGCCCATCCCTGCCTGACCTGACTCCACACTTCCCTGACCCACCACTGCCCACGGGCTCTCCTTCCTTAGCTGTAGACAGTGGAAATGAAATGTTCCTTTTCCTCTAAAAAGCAAAGCTTTCACTTTAGCTTTTCACTTTAGAAAGAGAAGAGAAGAATATTTTTCCCCAGTTCCCCAGAAAACCCTGTAGGAAATGTAGGAGTTTTCAGCATCACAGGAATTAATTTTTTTTCTCACTCATGAATTATATTTTAGGTATAATTATTTGCAGTAATCCAGTGTAGACAATAACCACACAAAGCTATTTCATGAAAACTTGGAGCTCTTAATTTAAATCCTACAAAAGTTCTTTAATCTTTAGAAAGATTTGGAGAAAAGCTTAAAAAAGATTGTGTGAGTATATAAGATATTCCTGTTTCTTTAGGGTAATATTTAATGATCAGACAGTGACTGAGTTTACATACATTAAATATTTATTTTACTTCTATAGAGCTGAATGGGGAATGTGCTCCCTTTCCTGCCAGATCACTAATTGGGTAAGTGTGGCTGCTCAGGGTATATCTGAAGCAGCAGTTCTAGCTATGGTGCTTGTCTCATTAAGGATTTTACTTGTTTGTATTCTAGAAGTCACGAATTCTCCAGCTGGGTTTGTGGCTTTGATAAATTGTCATTTGTTATGCTTGAAATATAACTTTATTGCCTCTGAGTAATAAAAATTGTCAGTTTGCATTTTTATATTTTTAAAATTTTTTTTAAATATTTTTACAGCACAAATTTTTGTTCATTCTCAGTGTTTGCAAAATCAGGATTTTACTGAAATCAGTAGGTTTCTACTGGTTGATCTGACTGCAGAAACAAGGCTATCCACACGTGGGATGTGTGAGATTTCTTACTGCTCCTCTATGCCTTACTCTCAGATTTCTGGTGGGAGGCTTTTCTCAGACCTCTTGCTGTCCTCAAACCAGGACCATCCTTGTGGCAGACACGAAGCAGCCTTGGCTTTTCCTCTGAGAGCAGCACTCAGGAGGGGGCTAGCAGGAATGAATCCTTTCCACCTCCTGCTCTGGGGGTTCTGATGCCAGCACCAATCTGCAGTTCCTGTCTCACCTGTCCCTGATGTGTTTCTGGGGACTCCTCGTTGTGAATCTGAGCCTCCTCCACCACTGAGGGCAGCAGGATCAGCAGTTTTGGCAGTGCTCTGTTTGTTGGGGAAGGCAGATTGAGCTGACCCTACTGAAATTGTATTTTAGGCCATCCCATATTCCCTCTGGGCTTTTTCCCCCTTCCACAGGACAAGGATTCCCTTCCATGCTGCTTCCTTACACCCCTGAGCCCAGCTGTGATGCTGGCAGCCTCATTTGTTTGCTCTCCTCTCTTCCCACACTCTGTTTTTACCAGGACAGCCTTTCTCAGGAGCTCTCTTCTATCTCAGAGCTGAGCTGTGCCATTTTAGCCCAGCAGAAAGGAGCTGAGCTTGCACGAGGTGTGCAGGGAAGGATCCTCCTGCTCAGGAGCATCTGGGCTCACTGGATGAGTCACAGGTTTCTTCTTCTCAGGAGAGCAATTTTGTCTGCTGTTTATTTTATGTTCTTCCCCAGCTTCGTTTTGGGAGTCTAAGAAATGCTTTTAAGTCTTTGAACAGCTTTTGGGTGGAAAATAACATTCAAATAGAATATGGGTTCTCAATCTCCCACTTGTTTGCAAAAAGCCCTGGGATACTGAAATGCTGCACTCTTCCAAGAAGAATATTTATTTACTCTCTTTTACCCTTTAATTGGGCACCATTTGCTGCCCTGAATGTTATTGCATAGCCTAAGTATCAGTTTAAAAATGAAATTTATATTGAGTCTTTAAAAGAGTTTTCCCTAATGGAGTTTTAAATACAGATAACTGAACACATGGCATGTGAAGGCTTTTTCTGGTTGTTGTTGTGGTTTGGTTATTCTTGATTGTTTGCTTAGCTATGACAGGCTCTTTTTCTTGGCACATTAAAGGTATTTATACATGGAGCACTCTAAGGAGGCCTCATAGCCAAAATACTTGACATTACAAATGGTCAGAGCTAAAATTCTTAGAGCTCAGCTTAGAGTTACATTAATCCACAGCTGATCGTTTTAAGGTCACATTGTGCAGGTTTATTTATCTCTTTGTAGCCCGTGGGCAGTCTGGTTAATGCTGCTTTTATATGGAAGCAAAAAAAAAAGGAAAAAAAAGAATTCTACACAGTTTCTTTGGAACTTTAAAAATATTTAGTATTTGTGCTATCAATGTGAAAACTTCCTTGAGGTAGTGACAACTGAAACAATTCAAAATACCCCTGCAAGAAGTAAGGAGTCAGCCTGGTGGAATCACTTCCTGCCCATCCCCCTGCTCCTCTCTTGACTTATCTGCCCTGGAGCTTTTATCTCATATGAGTCTCTCTCCTGCCTGTAAGATTGTATATAATACTTTCTTTATGAAACAAAGGTTATTTGTAGAGTGGCTTTGGTGGGGGTTTTTTGCTAAAAAAATATAATTTATCTGAGCTGATTTATCTGAGCCACTCCACTGTTAGTGTCAGCCTTAAAAGCAAGATTTTTCCTTTACAACCACATCCATTTATATACACAGTAATGTCCTTTCATTATTGTAATTATTTATGAGATACTACAGTATAGGAGGCTCAAAGCACAAGAAAAACCAAATTATGTTGTTGCTTTAATTTGTTTGTTACATCATTTCAGTGTGGTAAGATCCATAATAAGGGAAACCCAGTCAGTGTGTTCTGTTCCAGAATAATCTACTGAATTCATTGGTTTCTATAAATAAGTTTAAAGCTAAAGTGGACATTCATGCATCTACTGTCATTAACAGAGGTTTTTAATGCCAAAGTTATGAAATGGGTGTCACCCAAAGTAATTTTTTTAGTAGAGACTGGTATCAGTGAAGGTACCTGCAGGAAAGCTGTGAACTGTTCCTGAAGAAGATTCTTTTTTTCTTTTCAGATATTAAATATATTCCCTGAGCTTGAGTAGCTGATTTATTTAGGTTGAATCTGGCAATTTTATGCTGATTTATGTATCTACATTTAATGTTAACTGTTGGACAAATTTATCATCACTTTATGCAAATAGATGAATTGATACAGATATGTACAATGAGATGAACCACGAATGGATTAACACAATGTTTCATAAGGAAAAATTATACAGAAAACCCTGGACACCCTGAAACAAAATATTTAAGGGCAGAGATCAAAAATTGACCTTGGCTCTACCAGGGTGTCCAGAGGCCAAGGCCAACTTCACAGCAGCTGGGACAAAACAGCAGTGCAAACCAAGGTACAATGGGATCATTTTTACTGTTTGAATGAACCAGAGAAACTCCAGTTGGGCTTTAACTTCTGAGTGCCTTTTTTTTTTTTTTTTGAGAATTTCAATTCAATCCTTTATTTGATAAAGCCCACAGGTATCATGCCCAACTTCAGTGTGTGCTACAGAAACTGTTGTCAAGACAGTGGAGTGAACACAAAGTGCAGCTTGCAGTGTGTTTGTAAATCCTGGGCAGTAAGTGATGCTTCAGCTCCTGGAGCAGTGGGGAGGGGTAGAGAGGTGTCATCTATTCAAGAGTTTACACCAACAGACAGAGAAATAGAGGAGATCTGAGGCCAGACAGCCTGCCAGTCCTCTTCCCTTTCTCAGCCTGCCTATCCCTCATCTGTACAATTTCACACTGAAGAAAAAGCAGAGAGTGAAGAGCTTTGATATGTTTTCTAGCTGAGCAGTGTGCATTCAGACAAGTGTTCACAGGGAGCCCTGGCAATTTTGTCAGCCACAGGTGGGTGGTTCCATGCAGAAGGCTGCAAATCTGAGAGCAGAACGAGACCTTGTTTCTTCGGTGGAGTACCTATTAACTCATAATAAAGAAAAAGAAGGAAAAGCTGAGTCAATTCTGTTCTGCAAAGAGAAAATGAAATATGTATTATAAAATATATTATAAATGTATATTATAAAATCTCTGAATCCTAACATTTTCCCAGTTCTACCATCATAACCTGCAACCCAAAGCAGGTACATTTCCCAAGCAGAGTAACTTTCCTTTCTTTTTCCTAGAAATATTCGCCACTTAGGCCTCTTGTTGTTTTAGGGGAAAAGTGTTTTTTTTCTGTGTGGCTTTTGTAGAAGGTAGTATTTAAAGTAGATTAAATCCAAGTTTCCCTATTTTTGTTGTTTTAATGTTTTGTCAGGAAATGTTAATACTCCTGTGCCGCTGCTTAGTGGTTTTGTCTGTTTCTGTAGAGGTCAGAAAGAACTACATTTCCTTCCATTTTTAGAACTTGCTTTTGTATCCCCTGTGTATTATCTCAAATTATTGCATGTAATTTTCATTCTTTTTTTGGCTTGTGCTCTTCCTGAAAGCAATGTTCTGTATTGCACGTTGCTCTGTAATCTTCTTAAGTCATCATTTCACTTGCACTGTAAATAGAAATCCATTTGTGTAATTAATGATTTTGTTATTATAGGAACATTTTTTTCCTTTAATTTAATTTCTCTTGTGCATAACTGTCAAACATGCTATCTTTAGCCCAGAACTATCCAGCAGAGTGTGTTTTGGGGCCTCTTTCTTTTTCTCCAACAAGTTTAAGCTTTCAGGTAAGAAGCTATGGTTTTGACCTCATGATTATGAGAAAGACTCTTCTCTAAGCAGAAATCAAACAGCTGAGCAGCAGTGTTTGCCCAAGTCAACATCTCTGAGGAAGCATGAAATTCCCAGTCCCATTATTCCAACTCAGGAGTCCATCCCCAAACCTCATGTATAGATCAGCAGTCTGTTAAATCTCCTCTTACAAGTGTAGGGAAGTGCTAAGATGCAAAGCTCGTGAGTGAGGGGAAGAAGTGCAGAGGGAATCAGTGCCTGGCTCATGAAAGAAAAAGAGAAGACATGGAAGACACTGCAGAAAAACAAAAGGTAATAATAGCAGATTAAAAAAAAAATTAATTATGCTCAATGGGAGAAAACAAGAGTGGAAAACTCATGCCCTCAGGATGTGCTCAAAATTAAGACAGTATCTCTGAATTCAGAGTTGTTTATGTTTGACTTCCACTCTTCATGTCAGTCTTCTCCTGACAAGAGTGGGTTTTGCTGCTGGCAAATGAGCCTCAAGCACCATCAGTTCCTGTTGTGGCACATGGACTTTCTCCAAACATGGCATCTTTGTTTTTGGAAGAATAACCCAGCTGTGCTGCTTAATAAGAGGAAACATCCACAGTCTACTTCAAGCTTTTTTCTGCTTTAGCCATATCTAAAGCAATCTAGAATTTCCCTAAACTGAGGTGGGAAAAGATGAAAGTAATTCCAGCTTTACTCTAAAGCTGTTTACTGATAGGCTTTCATTTTCAGCAAGATGGAAAAACTCTCCTTAGTCCTTTTTAAACAGAAAAGTGGTTTCAGGAAATGCAATTTTGAATTCTCTGCTTGCTGTCAGGAAAACCTATCTGTGGTTTTCTCTTGTGTTGGTCCCAGAACTGATTGAAATGCATGCATTTGTCAGTGCATTGATATTTAATTTCTTTAGAGTCCCCATATCTGAATTTGATATTTTGTATTAAAAAGGAATTACTCCCAACCCTTCATTATTATGAAAAACCAGAAACCGAGAGATGTCAGACACTGAGGTAACCATATTCTTTTATGACCCTGTCTTGCCCTTTATAAAAGCCAGCTTAAGTTGGTTAGAAATGCCTGTGATTGCTCATCTTTTCTAGTCATTACTTCCTGCATACACATAGCAGAAGAAAAGTCTTGTGCCAAAGAAGATTAATGAAAATCTACATTACACTTCATTCAAAGCATCTGCCTGCTTTGGAAGTCATGCACTGGCACACATACTAATTAGAGCAGAACAAAATGTGCCTTTTTAAAATTCTTTTGGGGAAGAAATTGAAAACCAAGAAGCTATTTTCTTCCTAATTTTTTTAAATGGTCACACCAGCTGTGCACATTAAATATCTCATATGCAATGTGCATTTTGTAACTGAGACTGCTGCAGGGGTTAAATTAATAATTCTGCTTTCTCAGAAAAAGCACGACATAACAATCATCCTTGAAGAGGGAGAAATCTGCTTTTCTACAAATGAAAAAGTCAAAATGATCTCTAAAAATATATCCTTGAAAGAATGGCCTGATGCTCTGTGCACAGTGCTGTGTACTGGCTGCTGACTAAAGGGGAAAACAGATGGTGTATGGTGACTAATTTTTACAGTGGGAATAAAGCACAGGTAATTGTACACCTGTTAACAGAGAGAACTGCTGAGGAATTTCCTGGAACTGTGGAATGGAGTGTGCAGTAATACCTCTGATACATGCTCATGCTGAGGAGCTTTTCCTGCCTCATGTCTGTGAAGGAATAGGAGGAGAGGAAAATCAATCCATGAGAAAGTGAAGCTGTTCTCCCAGGGCAGGTGTTGCACTGGGACAAACACTCCTTGTCCCTTTGTGCCTGTTGGCTGCATGTTTTTCTCAGTGACAGCTGAATCCAGCTTATCCAGCCTGTTCCTGGGCATGGCCCTGCCCTCAGCCCTGGAAAATCCCTTTGCTATAGGCACCAGGAGCCAGGGGTGCAGGTGAGTCGTTGCCATGGAGCGTGAGCAGTCTGCAAGGGGAAGTCAGAAAAGTTCCTTGGGATTTGGCAGATCACCTGGTTGTGCTGTTGGTTATGAATCATCAAGGAAAGGATTTCACATGATAGAGAAGAAGGGGTGATTCTAGTTTAACATTCAGGAAAATATTTCAGAATTGACTACCAAATGTGTATATTAAAAAACAACAAAAAGAGCAAACAACCATCACCAACCAAAAAACCCCCACAAAAACCCCTCCATCAAACCCCCACCAAACCAACAAAAGAATAGCATAAATGCACTTCTAGGTATCTACTTCCAGAAGATGAATGTGCTTGGAAGAAAGAAAATTTTACACATCTCTTCATCTTGCTTGCTACATGACAGAATAGCATCCTTCAGTCTGTCAAGTTTTTCCATCAAAAGGCTATGAAATTCAAAGATATGTGTTCTTTATACATTATTCAGTGTAGCTTTCCAGTTGCATACTTTGTAAATAGTATTTTTAGGGGCTTTGAAATGATGAGAAGACAGGGGATGGCCAGTTTTCATTAGACTACCTTACAATTTTCAGCAGAACACAAAATAATTCTCTAGTGCTATAGAAAATGGGATAGTGCATAAGGAACACAATCACCCATTTTTCCTAAATAGACTGCAGAAAAAGACTCTTCTGTCAGTGAAATGTAGTTCAAGTGAAAAATCAGAGTACATTAGCTATGTGGCTCCAATTTTGTATGTAAATTGCCTTCCCACACCCTCTCAGTATTAGTGCTTTGGTGACAAGCAAAGAATGTAATTCTGTTTTGAGCTTTTTATCTGATGATAAGTCTCTGTTCTCACTGCTCCCTAACTTGTCACCACTGTGGTGAGATCAATTGCATCTTAAGTGCTTCAAGTCATAAGATATTTAGCATATATTCATTAAAATTCTGTATTTTCCTCCATTAATATTTTTAAAGTAACTCCCCAAGGTTTTGGGTTCCCCTTGGTGTTAAAGCTAATTTTCAAGGACTTGTTTCAATAAATTGTTAAGAATATTTGCTTAATATTAATTTCTTTTGTCAAAGGGAGATCATGCTTTTCTTCAATTCTATTGAGCTTGAGTGCTCAAGGAGGCATCCAGACAGTGTTACACTTCAGTAAATTGGCCTGCAAGATTTTACATTGAAAAACTGGGATTGATTCCACCTCAAAAATTCATGACATAGATATATGTCTTCAGTTTAGAAAACCTGGGCTCAGAAAATAAAAACCTGAGAGCTTGGGTTGTCCATCTTAGTGAAGTCAAGTCAGAGGAATGTTAATATTGATAGCCATGAAGAAATTGTGGGGAAGAGGAGTAAATGCCAGGGAATGTCAGGAAGTATTGGAGGCAGAACAGATCACTGTGCTGATGTACAGCCACTTGCCCCAGGTACACTCAGGGTGGAAATGAGACGTTTTTGGTGATTAGGAGACTTTGGCTTTGCAAACAGATTTGTAATGGCAGTAACAAGAGGAAAGTGCCCTGGCAGATGTCAGACTGGCTGGTGGGGAATGGACATTGGGGGTTTTAGGGCATTTCTCCTGCAGGTACAGGCAGCCTGGGCTGACACTCAGCTGCCCTGCTCACTCCTCAGTCTCCAGAAGCTTTGGATCTCATGAAACTGCCAAAATCAAAGCTTTGTGCTGGGGGTGGCAGGTCCTGGATTTTGGTAATGTGGTTTTTTCATAGTTCAGGTTCTGTCACAAACTGTCTGCTGTCTTGTGGAATAAAGGGGGAAAGAAGGAAAATAAAAAAAAAGATTTGTTTTTTAATAACTTCCGACACAAGGATTTTTAAATGATGCTAAAATAATTTATAGCTTCCTGCATCATATCTTCATTTCCTCAGCTGTCATTTCCCTCCAATACAAATAAGCTATCCCAGTAACCCTGCTGGTAACCAGCACTGTGATGATACGTGATCAAAATATATTTAAGTCTAAGAAGAGAAACACCTGACTGACACATGCTCAGGTGTGAATTCAGTGTTTCTTTTAATGGTGCTCAAGCTTTGAAACAAAGAAGCTGCTCTGAAGGGGAGGTTTAACAACAGCATCTTTGACTGCTGTGTTGCTTGGCTGGGCTTGCAGGCAGCCATCCTTTCAAGATGAAAAATTAGATTTTATAGTGTACAGAGACACTTTTAAGGCTCTTTAGGGTGCAACATGGAATCAGCCTCCCCCTCCTTTCCCCCAAATGTTGTCATGTCATGAGACACAATGAAGTTTATGAATAAACAAGTACAGCATCAGAATGAAAACCAGTGCATAGTCAAAGAGATGGAACAAGGCAGAGTTTCTTGATCAGGGTCAGGCAGGAGGTGTGTGAATGTAAGCAGGGGCTGCTTTATCACTGTGATCTACTTATAATGACAATGAGTGAAGAAATTCTGGGAATGGGCTGACAAAGAGTCTTCCTTCAGAACTGGAAAGCAGCATCCTATCACAGCAGGTACACCCTCAGAGAGAGTAGCAGGGCTTTGAACACTGATATTATCTTCTATATTAAACTCACACTACAGTGGAGAAAGAGACACAACCAATACAACAGAACTGCCTGATAGTAGGAGAGCAGCAAAAGCATTTGGCAGAACTAAGTCTGGCAAGGACTGTAGATAATTCTAATAATGTGTATTAGGTTGGGTTCTTATCTATGTCCTCTTTTTATTTTGATTGTTATAAAAAAATTTCTAAAATTCTTATCACTTTATTGTCTCTTACACTGAGAGCATTATTAAAATGATCTCATACACTATTTATTCTTCCTGAGATTGTTTGTTATCCTCTTGTATTTCAGTTTTGAGATGCTGGAGATATAAAAATAATTAATTCCCTTTTAAAAGGTGAGGAGGTTTTTTATTGTGCTTTTTTTGTTGTTGTTTATTTATTTACTTCTCTCTTTCACTTCCTTGTGGTTCTGGGAATGGGAACAGGCAGATGCCAAGTCCCAGGTACTACTGGGCACATTTCTCAATTAATGTTTTAACATGCATATCAAAAAACCTTGGGCCAACTGAGGTTTGGACCCTAAAGATTCCTTAGCATTGCCCAGGATGAGCCACACACTCGATTTTACAACACCCTGAAGGTGCTACAACAGCTCAGAAACAAACATGTTGGCTAAAACCTGCCCCAGTATGTCAAGAAAAGACAGACTGGAATTAGGCAGATCTGAAGAACTTAGGCCTGTAAACCTGCAGGAGGCTGCTTAGGATAACAAGCAAATCCAGATTTAAATATTTAAACTTCTAAGTATCAGAAAATGAATGCGAGAATTTGAAGCCCTGTAAATCTGTTTGTCAGCCTGTGTGTGAGGTGAGGTCAGGCAGGTTGTACATCTGAGTTACTCTGCAGTTTTTCAATTCTGTCCAACTCAGTTGCTGAACTCTTGTAAAGTGTTTATTTACTTGTTTCATTTACTGATACAAATTCATATAAAACAGCTCTCCTTGCTAGAAAGGCAATCTGGGAGAACACCAAGGGTGCTCTCAGTTTCTGCATATTTAAGAAATGCTTGAAAAAGAAAAGTCTGTGGGATTTATTAAGAGATATGGTTTTATCTGTGAAATAACAGGAATATGTCAAGTTTGCTTGCTTAGGAAGGACTGGGAACTTAACTGTGGAAGCATCACCAGAGATGTGCTCCATATTTAAATTGTATTTGGAGACAACAAGCTCTGATAGAGCTCTTCACTGAAAACACCATGTCTGGATGAATCACTGTATTTTCTGGTGACCTTTCTTGCATGCTGTGGGTTTAAATGAAAATGAGCTGATCTGGCTTTGGCTAAGAGCAGAAGAGTGGTCAGAAATATAATTCTCCTCCAGAGAAGGACAGTGCCCTTTGGCTTCAAGTTTGGCCTCAAATTCTCACATTTCTTAGTGTGTAATGTGGAAGTGGGCAGTACAGGCCTAATTTATTATTTATTAGTTAGTTCTTGTTTTGTTTTTGTTTGTTTGTTTGTTTGTTTTTAGTAATGGTCTTAATTCTACTGTAATGCTTAAAACAGAGAGCAAATTTGTTACCTCATAGTGCAGTCAAATAAATGCAATGACTGGGAAAGCCTCGTCCCTTCTGATTTAATGAAATGGTGTTATATCTGAGACAAGGTAAAATTACTTCCTATTTATCCACACCCCTGCTGAGACTAAAATTAACCTAAAGAGGTGCTTAATGGCACCCAGTAAGCCATTATATTAATTAAACAGCTTTATAACATTTACTTTCCGGGAGAACACCTTTTATTTTATTTTCATTATTTCTTTTATTTGACACAGTAGAAATAATATATTCTAATAACTCTTGTGTCACTAGTGATTTGCAGCATTTTTTGGGAAGCAGCTCCCACACTGTTCTTGGCTATATATATGTGTGTATATATATATATATCTTTTCATGAAAGTGGTGCTGGAAAAACATCCCCTGCCATCACAGGCACTGACAGCTGAGGCAGCCTGGAAATGTCAGTTAATTTGGCCATTACAAATTTTATACTAAATTTTGTCTTGTTTTTAGGGGTATTTCAGGGATACAGTGGAAGAGGGGAAAAGCTGGCTGATGGAGGACAGGGGTCTGCTCATGATAATTCAAGCAAGGAAAAAGCATCTAACTAAGCATAATGATAAAATATACTAAAGATGATTGGTGACATTTAATATTGATTCTGTGCTTATATTTTAGTTTCTTTCAATGTGACATTGTCTGAAGATTTCACAGATACCAAGGAGTACAGTCTTCCTGGAGCCTGAGGGGCAGAGAGGCACCAGAGGAGCAGGGAATAATAACCAGGTCTCCTGCTTCATAGTCCCATATTTACATTAACATTTCTCTTCTTTTTGTATGTCATAGTGACATTGGTGCTGCTCTAAATGCATGAGAAAAAATGAGATTTGTGACAGGAAGGTAAAGCTCAGCAGAGGGTTGTACCAACATGGATAGGATGGATAAGGATCTGCACAGGTACAAAAACATTTTAAGGGATCTGGTTCCCCCTTTTTTCCATCAGAATTTAAATGGAACAGGCAAAACCTGGCTGTGTAAAGGTTTCAATTTACTTTCTCTCTCTTTTTATATAGACTTGAAAATTGCTGGTTTTCTTCCTGGGTGAAGATGATATACATACTCATGTTTCCAGACTTTTTGTAGTTCAAATGCCTTTGTGTTTCCTTTGAGCCATTTCAGCAATGCTCATGGCTGTGGATGTGCCTTTCACAGAAGCCTGAGGGCTGCACACACCTTTTCCTTGCATGGCCACATATTTCCTTATCTTTTTCTTTTCCTGCTTTTCTTCTTACAAGTAAGCAAAACGTAATTTCCTTTTTTTGTTTTGTTTTAAATTTGTTGTTTACAACTGGCGCGTTATTTAGTGCGCTCCGTTCTTAAATCTATCAGAATTTTATTTGGAAGTCTCATTTGCTTAAAGGCTGGTGCCTATACTTTTATTCCCTCAGCCAGTGCAAAGGCAGCATGCCTTAAAGGTGCTGTTGGGCTGGATTCAGGAAAGGTTCCAGGTCAGCTTCAGAAACTCAGGGCTGGGCAGTGAGAAGGAGCTGCCTGATCCACCAGGGCACATCATTCACAAAGGGCTGATTCTGGGCCAGTACAGGATTGGAAGGGGGAAACTTTATTCAAAGCAGTAATCCTCAGGTGCTTGCTGGTGTCAGCACAAGGAATTCCTTTCAGAAACAATGCTGTGCATTCCTAGAGGTAGCACAACCATCTGTGCATTCTTGGAATTCAGTCCCTGGAGCATGGCTGAATCCTTCTGCATAAAGGAAATAAAAAGTCTGATTTAGAAGAGGAACCAGAAGAAACAGCTATTACTGATAAGAAGTTATTGCAAGCAAACCCCAGGATCCTATGCCAGTTGGCATGCTGAATTATTGACCAGATTTTCATCAGAAGGACTTGGATCATTTTGAAAAGTGATGCAGGAACATGTACTTGAGTTGAGATATCTAATGATCTAAAGCTTTGTATTAAATAACTATTCAGCTGCAGTTACTGAGCCAGTCCTGCCTACCTTAACCTCATTTCCCTAGCTTGGAGCATTGTAAACTTGGTGAAAAATACCACCTTCCTCTGTGTACACTAAAAAAAAAAAATTGTTAGCTTTTTAGAAATGACGAGCAGTTGAATTCAAAGTAATTGTCTGTTACATCTTACATCATAACTTGCATTAAGGATTCCCACTGTGATACAAAAGCTGAAAGTATTTTTCCTTCAGCTGGTTAATATATTCAAAGTCTTTTAACTATGGCTGGAAGTGATGAAAACATGTCATTTTTCTGACATGTATTCTCAACCAGGAGCTCTTCACTTGTCTTTTGCAAGTACAATAGACTGTCTATAATAATATCTTAGCTCTAGCTGGGGTATTTTTGAAGCAGATGCTCATGTTAGTCATCAACCCTTGCACATATTAGTAAGCCTCTGATACACAAGTATCTCACTGAAGGCAGTGGGGGTTTTCACTGCACAGGGACATTCTGACATGAATTGGGGCTGCATTATCCAGCCCCTTGTGTTCAGGTCTGTGCCCAAGTCAGAATGTGAAATACTCCCAGAGAATGGAGCAAAAGGAAATTGCAAAATGTATCTAAAGCATATTTGTTGGTAATAATCATAGTGCATTTGGGAATGGCTTCCATATGAACTCCTCTTTCCCTGAGCTGTGAAATTTGTTCTGGGGAATTAACATACTTTTTATTTTTTTTCTTAATGGAAAGAAACAACTACAGAAGGACTTCTCAGACATTGCCATTTTGTGTATGATTTCAAACTCATACATTACAATTTTATAGCTGTTCCCAAGCTCAGCTGGAGCCCTTGTATATTTTAGAAATTATGACTTGTTTGGGGCACTGTACTGGCACTGAGAAAGAGCAAAATATAAAGAAAAGTAGCAATAGAGAAATGTTTGTACAGTAGCATACAAAATGTCCAATGCACAGAAGAAAACCACTTTTGTGACACCGTGTCTCCTTGCTTTGAGGTTTGACAGCCCACACTTGTGCTCAGGGGGGCTGCCCCATCCTTTACAGATTCTGCTGGATTCCAGCTGCCCTGGGACCCTGTTCTTCCAACACTGCCCAGCAGCATCTCCAGAGCTGATCTCCCTGGGCCATGGCAGCACAATCCTTCATCCAGACCTGAGGCACAACACCTGTGAGCCCCTTTGAAATGCCCCAGGTAGGTGAATTCTGAGACGGTGCTGGTGAAATGCTGGGAATTGCCTAAAGGGAAAGGATATTGCTGCAGCAGAGACAACTACTTTTGAAGCAATTTTCTGGCCCACACAGCTTCAGGTTAGTTTTGGTTGTGGGTAGTTGTGTGCATTTTCAATTATTTGCTGGAAATAGTTCTGCATATGACATCCATGGAAAGGAATTAGTTTGGTTGCTGGATGGTAAAATGATTATTTCAGGTATTGTCACTTTATCCTTCTCCTGTGAGCACAGATTTACATATCTACAGAAAGAGCAGTGGAGAATTATGATTTCTAGAGACGTTTGCCTTCTAGCTGAAGCCACAGTGAAATGATTAAATTCATCTTAAAATAGGGTTTTTCAGAAAGTAAGCTGACAGAATGGAGAGGGTTCATTACAGGGCTATGAAAATGATTCAAGGTTTGGAAAACCTGCCACGTATTTAGAGGCTTAATTAGCTCACTCTTCTTTAAAAGAAAATTACCATGTGATCTGATCAGCCTACAAATACTTATTTTGTCATTCCTAGTGACAGCTCCTTTCTCTTTCTCACAAAAGCATAACAATATCCAGCCAAACTACTCATTGCTTGAAAATAAGAAACTATTGCTAATTAGATAGACAAAGAGATTACTACCCAAAAGCAGAATGGATACTTGAAATCTTTGATTCAAGACCACTGACTTCCTAGAAGGATGAACCTAGCTCCAGCACAGCCTGATGAGGGGTAAAGGACACTCACCAGCAAGGACATCCAAAAGATCAGTCTGAAGGAGGAGGTGAGATGACAACAATTACTTCTGCCCTTGTAATCTGTGACTGTGTATAAGGGAGATGGATAGGTAGCAGAGAACAGAACTTATTTGGAATAGACACGATTTTACAGCCTACTAAAGACTTCAAGGCCAAAGTGAATACCATAATAATGGCAATTAAGGTAGAGCTGGCTATCTTTCCAGGTTAGGCTTTCCAGTTAATCATGCAAAGGTCATTACTAATGCCACTCAAGCACAGCAGACATGCAAAGCCACCTCTAAACCACCTCTGATTAAAATGAGTTACAAATCTTATCTTTCTAACTAGTCAATTAAAAAAGGTGTTATTTTTGTCAGCTGTACAGTCCTCATTTTTTAAAAGAAAGATCTGTTCCTACAGATCTAAAATATTTTACTGGAATTTCAGGCATACAAATAGAATTGTCTTGAAATCGTATCCATTAAAAAATATGGAATTGCTAACTTTGTTAACTTTTCCTGCAGAAAAGTAAATAAATACTGAAGTGATATAAAGAAATACTGCCTGAGTAGGCAGGCAGGCAGAGAGAAATAGAATAATCTTAGAAGTGTGTTGCATAGAATGGGTAGATTGAATATGAAGTATGGCATAAAATGAGATTGTTAAAAAATGAAGCAAATTACTCTTCTGTTTTGAAATAAAAATCTTGCAATCTCATTCACAGATTTTCTATCCACTATTCCATGCAGCTTGCAAAAATTCTTGATGAACAGAAATATTTTTTTCATCCCTTGTGGAGAAGCTGTTCCTATTCAGATACACAGGAAAAGTTTTAATTATTAAACCTTCCCTGTCTTAGAATGTGCTCCCGTTGCATAATGCCTCAATGGCCTTTTTCCTTCGTGTTTGCTCCATAATTAGGGAGAAGGAACTGCTTGGGTCTGTGCTGGAGAGCAGGACCTGCATTGTCAGGGCTTGAGTCTTGCAGAGGATGAGTCTCTGCTGTGCCTCCCTCTGCAAGGAACTCGCTGCCAATTATCTGCAGGGAAGAGTCATCTCACTGTAAACATCTCTGTCTTAATGGTGACAGACTTAGTTAGGAGAGTGAAATAATAAATCCTACAGAAACAGGGAGCTGACCCAATTATTGAAGGAGAAATCACTCCTGCCAGGTGCTGAGAACTTTGGTGCCAACACAAAAATCTCCAAGCCCCAGAATAAAAGTATTTTGCACTTTCAGAGCATTTCATGTCTTCAAGATGCAGAACAGATGTTTCTTAATTCTTCTAATGGTTCTGTGAAGCAGGTCAGCATTATCTCAGCTTTACAGATGGGCAAGGAGTACAGAGAGGCTGAATGATTTGTCTCGGTCCAGGCTATGAATCACTGTCAGAACCAGGAATAGGATTCAGCAGCTTGGGAGTAGATGCACATGGAAACCACTCAACCACACTGTGCTCATCACAAGAAATGGAAATTAATTTTTAATATTCCTGTTTCTAAAGCGAGATTTTGGATTTCAGAAAAATTAAATATTTATTTCATTATGTATGACTTCATAAGCCTATAATTTATACCAGATAGATTTATTGGCTTTATTTCCCCATGATAATTAGATAGTCCTTGTTGATCTAATGGGTTTGTGATTTTTAGTGATGTATCCATTTGCCCACAGAAACAGCATTACTTGCCTCTTATGTACTTAGGATGATACGACTTAAATGATATGCACATAAAATCTTATGGAGCTACAATATTAAAATGAAGGGGTTTTCCTTCTCCTAAGTGCAGGTTAAATATACTAAATTAATTTGCAACTCCTTCAGTTTTCTAAGCAAATTTAATCCTCTGATATTTATCAGGCTGGCAGCATTGCAGTCCTCTATGTACTTAAAATATTGAGTATTTTAATGCTGATATGTTGCAGTGATACCAGCAGATTGCAGGGAGTTTGCAAACATTAATTTGTTTGCCTTCAGCAGGAAAGAAAACCCACCCAGTGCCCCTGGCTGGATGGTGACTCAGCCCTGTGTGCAGGACAGTGACTGACACTGGGAGAGAGAACATTCCAGACTGAGACAACTGCAAAGGAGGTTTTCCCTTAATCCAGCAACCTCCTTTTGCTTCAGAACCTCCTGAATTACTCCACTGCTGTTACTGTGCTACTGAAGCCTCTGCAGCCATGGTATCACCATAAATGTTAAATCTAAAATTCTAGTCCTTTTGTCTGGCCAACCTCAAAGTTAACTTATTGCCATCACTATTTTAAAAAATTAAAAAACCCAAAAAACAAAACAAAACAAACCCCAAAAAAACCCCAAAACAAAACTTAAAAAATATCCTTTCCTAGAGCCATGTTTCACAGGCCAGTCTTGAATTCTTAACATTTTTTCCTGGGTTAAAACCATCTTCTTTGTATAATTAATATATAGGAAACTGTGAAAACTGTGGCACTGAACAGAGAAAACCTAAAGAGTATCCTGACCTTTTCCACAAATGAACATTGCATTTTCAGCTAAAATGTAAAAAAAGACCAAGCATTATGATATTTTTGATGCCTGCATTATTATGTTCATGATAAATTTGGGGAATCCTGCAGGTGTATTCAGCCAGAAAGTCAAAAGTGGGGCCTTGATGAATGCTTTTGAATAAATGTGTCCTTTAAAGGTTAAGTATGAAGGAGAGGATGTAACATTTTTGTTCAATTACACTAATGTTTTAAAGGCAGCATTACTGTCAAGCCAGATAACATCTTAGAAAAGATGAGGATTGAGGGAGGCTGAAAGAGTGACCCAGAGGAATCTCTATATAAATGTAGGAAAAAAAGACAACAGCAGAAAGAGTGAATGGGCTAAATTGTGAATGGATATATTGGTTGTGATCCTGCTTTTGCTTCCTCTTTCTCTTTCACTCCCAAATTAGACTTCATCCATCTGGGTGCACATGCCCTGCTCGCCAAATTTCTGCTTAGCCTTGCAAGGATCAGAACTAATTACCCAAGCAAGAGATTCTCATCTGCTCCCCTCCCTTGACCTCCTGTTGGTGCTCTGCTCCTCTCCAGACAGCCTGTGCACACACAAGAGCCACAATTTGGCCAGCGTGCTGGCAAAGGGAGAAGAATTTAAAAGGCAGAAAAGAAATGCAGATGGCTGAGAACCACCTGTCAAGGATTCCCAGGGTGCAGACAGATTAGTGATGCTATTTTGGTTGCAGTGGATGCAACCATCTCTTCCTCACAGCACTTGAGGGAGACAAGTTTCTGCTCCAGGCTGAGTGGTGAGAAAGGTGATTCCCCTTTTCCTTCACCTGCTCCCTGGCACATAGGGGAGACACATTCAAAGCCAAAATGGAGAAATCAAGCTGTTTATGAGAGTCAGTACTTTCTCCATTTCACATGAATTCTCCCTTATAATTTGTTAGATATAATTCTTTCCTTTGTCTTGTAGTCTGTATTAAGGGTTATCCTATTGTGGCTGGTTTGACAGCCATATCTTTCTTGTTTATAATACAATTTGACTGACAATAAGTCAGGGAACTGTGATTTGAACTGCTCATTGTGACTGGCCTGACAATAATCTCTTTCTCATTTATAGTGCCATTTGATTGACAATAAGTCAGGGGATTGGCAGCTGGTTAGGATTTTTTTCCTCTCTGAATGTATATTTCTAGCTAAGACAAGACATCTATTCCTAAATAGTTTGACAGATAATTTTTACAGAATTCTAGAAGGGTAATATTCCTCAACATTCTTATTAAAATAGTATTGTTCTTTGGCTTTGTACCAATTTCACTTTTAAGATGATGGTTTCCCTTCTTTCTTCTATGCCAGTTGTGTCTCTATTTTTCATCACCATTATTAAAGTATTATAAAATTGCAGTTTAGATGTTAGTAACTGTTATATGTGTCCTTGACAATTTTTCTTCTTAACAAGTATGAGAAAAGCTATTATCTGCTTTGCCAAATCAATGTAAATGTGCTATAATTGGAAGGTTTGGGGAACTCTTTTCAGTGGTTCTGCTTGTGCATTGTTAATTGTAGTCAGTCAGTTCTAGGATATTTTCTTTATTTTTATAGAGGAGGAATTCTGGCACCCACTGTGCTGTTGATAGGTATCATCTCTGAAGAAATGCACTTTCTCTGACACTTGGCACGACTCTGCCTTCCACTAGTGAGCCTCAAAGCCAAAACCAGCAGAGTTTGTGGTGATGTAACAGCAAACAGTAGTTTGCAGTGACCTTCTTCAAAACTTGGCCAGGAATCAATGCCAAAATGGCCCATGAAACATACCCTGGGCAGCAGAATAACAACCTGCCAGGCTGCCTCATGCATCTGTGCTCTCCCTGCAATGTCCAGAGGCAGAGGAAAGTGCGAGTATGGATGGAAAACAGATATCCTAGAGAGCATTTTTATTTAGAAAACAAAAAGAAGCCCCAAGCCCACAAACACATATTTGCATATTGCTGGTGCTGTGCAGTGTGATCATTAGGGACTCTCAGCTGGATGTCCTTCATGAGAGCAGCCACTGTGGAGGGGGGATGAAGGGCAAGGGAGAAGGGTTCATGGGCAGGAAATCAATAATGGTGCAATTCCCAGGATGAGGCAGCAGATTTTGCAGCCACTTGTAAGTCCATTATTCACATCAGTTCCAGTGTCCATGGTTATAAAAAGCATATTTTTAATACCCCTATAACCCAACACAAGATGGATTTAATACAGCTACAGAGAAGGACTAGTTTATATTTTTTTACAGAGCACCCATGAATTTTTTAACTGGAGGGATATGATCTCTGCATAGTTCAAATGTCCCACTTTCACATGCAAATATTTTGTATAAAAATACTGGGGAGATTTTCTCTAGTCACTGAGTAAATATTCTGCTCAGAAATAGTTTCAAAATTCTTCATAAAAAGTCCAGACAGAGACATCATTTAAATATGCTTGAGGGACTGAAGACTGAACAAGCAAAAGCATAAATTGCACTTGAGCTACTGAAGAACAAAAAGTAGAAAAGGGTATGTTTGTCTCTGTGCTTGTTGTTAAAGGATGAAAGTGTGAGGAAAAACTTTAAATTGGTACTGGAAAAACATTAGATTTTAGAATTCTGATGCAATAATATTCAGTAGAACAAGAAGCCTAAAAGGAAGAGCTAAAGGCACTAGGCCAGAGAATTGAAATGTAGAGTTTGTTCATGGTGCAGAGAAAAATATTTATTTCTTGTTTTCTATTCCAAATAAATTTCTTTCTCATGCTGTAATCTCATGCTGCTGTTTATCTCAACCTGTGACTTTGCTTATTCCCTCTCCTCTTCTAAAAATCATGAAGCTGGTGGTGCATTTAATCACCCTCCTTCCTAGATGGTGCCAAATGAGGGAGCATATTCCCATGAAACACTTGAGCTGGTGAATTCCCCCTGTTAAATACCACCATTTTAAACAGGGAAGATTAGCACAATAAAAAAAAAAAATCAAAGGGAACAGAATTATATTTCAAAGCTACTCCAGGCTAACCTAAGACAGCGCTGAGCTCTGTGCTCACACAGAGAGCTGCTGGCCTCAGGCAGGCTAAATAAAACGTGTTTTACATCTGGATCAGAGCTGGAAAAATCTTAATACTGCTATCCTTGCTTGTTTTTTTTTGTCTGAACAAATGTGAGGAATATAGCAGCCACTGGTATGGCTTTCATAAAACAGAATGGCTGTGTTTTCTCACTCCACTTATGCCACTATTTAGCAATCAGACAGGGATATTCACTGTAATTATTTTTAATTAGCTGCTGGGGGGCTGTTTAGGGTGCAGTAGGGCCAGCTATGGGGTAGTAGCAGACACAGTTATTCACCTTTCCAGATCCATTTAAAGTGGTTCCTACTCCATGAGTAGGAGTTGAAACAGCTCTTTCTATGAGGTGGAAAACAGAGACATCTATGAACTCTCTGTTCTTTTTTCATTCTGGGGGTGCCCTAAGCTATGCTTCCAGTAGTAGTTAAATTTTTAAAATTTTGTTAATTATGGATTCTCCCATTAAAAAGTGGAAAAATGGACCATTTTGTCCTCTGGTGAACTCTAATGGAAAACTGTAGTGCAGGAAAGAAAGATACAGGACCAAAATTGGAGGCTCTTAAGTTTCGAATTATGAACCCTTCCCAGATGACTGTATGAAAATGGAAAAGGAAAATAACAGCTGCAGTTAGACAGCAGAAGAAGAACATGGAAACCAGCTTCCCTATTTAATGGGCTATTCCTTGGGAGTACTGCTCAAAGTAAATATGCAAAGACATCAGCAAAATATGCTATATTTATTGTCTTCTCTCTAAGAAACAGCTTCTTCTGAATTATTACAATTATTAACATTTAGCCATTAAACAGTATCACAGGTGAGAGTAATTCTTGTTTTTTCCCAATACTTCCAAATAGCATGTTCAAGTTACATGTTCATGGTTTTAAATGACAAGGAAATTCTTATCTGTGTAAAAACCTTTCCTGTCATCCTTGTGTTACCTCAAATACAGATTCTTGCCTGCTTGTATTTTGTCTCATAAAATGCATCTCAGACAGTACCATACTTGGAAGACAGGTTTGTGGTATTTTTTTAATTGGTCAATACCATTTTTTTGCATTAATGTTTTACTTTTAAGGAGGAAAAGAATGCAGTTAGGCAGAAGACACAATTTTCACTCTACCGCTATTGGTGAAACATACTCAGCACACAATTGAGAGAATTGACTTTCAGCTCTGATAGGTTATAAATAGAAGGCATTGTCATTGTCTAGCAGTTCTCCTGCAAAGGAGAGCTAACCAAGTAGATTAATAAAATATTGGCATTAAAAAACCATTTTCAGTTAAATTTTAAAGTAGCTGATGAAATATTTCTATAGCAGCCCTGTCAACTCATGCTCCAAGTCATAATCTGTCCTGCTTGTGTTTTTTGTGTTTGGTTGGTTTGGTTTTTTTCAGTTAAAAAAACTACTGCAAAACCAAAATCCCTGAGCTTGGAGAGAGTGGCAGAGTGTCCTGTGCTTAGAGTTACAGATTCTTAGAATGGTTTGGGTTGGAAAGGACCTTTAAAGAGACCCCATCAGACTCCAGCTGGTTCTTGGGGTTCAGTTCAGATGTGTGGGGACAGTCAGAGGGATGGCCATGGGAGATGATTTGTCCAAACTGGCCCTGTTGTGGCTGCTGCACTGCCCTTCTGTGCTGAAGGAGGTGAGAAAAATATAAAAACAGTCTGGGAGTTTGTAAATACCCTTAATGAGGTATTGGCTTTATTTTATATAAAGTACAGTGTGTGCCATATAAGGTCTGGTATTTCAGGGACAGATAATTTAAAATCTAAGAGTAATTTACCACTCTAACATCAGCCAAAACATCTCTGTTTGGATTTTAATTCTTCTCCAGCTAAGGGATGACAGCAATGAAGATTAAAGCTTTTTTTATTTCTCTTGATGATCTCAGTGAAGTGCAGATTTGAAACACAGAAAAAGGTTGACCTTCATATTAACCTGAATTTCTTTTCCTGTTTCTTCTTGAACATATTTTATTCTCTTTATGCACAGTGGGGCTCTTTTTTCATGTGTTCTGCTGTTGAACAAAATGCCAAAAAGATGGAGTGCGCACTTTTACATCAAAGAAATGATGAGACCGTGAAAACTCATTTCCCTTGTGACTTCTTAAATTGTTGCTAAGGAATTGAATGTGTCTTTTTGAAACAATGTGTCCCTTTAAATTCTATTTTCTTATTTGTCTTAAAACAGAAAGCCAGGGTTTCATTTGGATCATGATCCAAAGGCCACTGAAGTTAAGAAAAGATTCTTAGTTACTGCAGTGAGTGCTAGGTCAGATTTTTCAAGTGTTTCATGATATAAATCCCAGAACAGACAGTTTTAAAAAGAATTGCTTATCTAGAAGGGAAAAAATTGGTGCAAATACCTGGTGTATTTTGTTTATTCAGCTAGTTAAGAGTCTTACCTTCAGCTGAGCAAGAACTAAGTGAATTCCCATCTTACTGCACAGAGTGGATTTGACAAGGACAAGAAAGGTCAAGCTGTAGTTACATTCAGAGAGCCAAACCAGGGAAAATATTGATTTACTTCAGTTTTTCTCACACATAAATGTGATATGAAGTAGAAGCAAACACAGTAACAAAACCCACAACATAAACTCTGTTGGAGGAAAACCTTTTCCAGTGCTGCACTACAATTTGGATAATCCCTCACTGCTGGGATGAATTATTTGTCACTGCTACAGTCCAAGAAGCTGCTAGAAATGCTCTTGATTGGAGTGAAACGCATTGTAAAGCAATAAAGTTCTGACTATTAATAAAGCTCCCACAGGATTCATTAATTTTTAAAAGTAGACAAAGACTGCATTTAGTAGCTGTAGAATTGTGGCTAAACTGAAATATGGAAAAATGCTGCACCATGTCCATGCTGTTGTAAATATTCCTTATCAGTTTCCAGAAAAAGGCTGTGAATTTCTAATTTAGAAAAGCATTTAAGCATATGATGAAATTGCTTTCATTTTGACTGGATATAAATTAAACAAACAGTTAAGCCCTTTGCTTATTAAGGAGCAATTTGAATATCTGCTTATAGCCTTGGTTCAGATTTCATTGAAGTTTCCATTCCTCTGAATTGAAGCCATAATCCCCTGAATTGTCATGGTATTTTCTGGATTTCACTTTCCTCCCAGACACAAAGCAGCCTTCTTAAAGATGCCCATAGTGCATATCCATGTTCCTTTCCAAAGCTCCACTCTTGTGCTCTCTTTAATTTACAGTTTATTTCTCACTCCCAAGACATGTAGTAATTTAAGCAGGTGATTTTACAGCTCCTCAAAACAGTGATTGCTTACTCTACCAGTTCTAAAGAAATCCCGTTCTGGAGAAGATATAAACCTTCTCTGTGCAGCTCTCTACCTCTGGATGCACTGAACCACTCACACCCTCCCTCTTCCCCTTCCTGTACTGCTGTCACACTCACACCCAATTTCTGGTTGATCAGACTCTGTTTTATGCCTAGAAAGAGTCACTCTCTGCTATGATCCCATGCTGGGATAGCACAACAATGGAAAAACATTGCTACCAGGAAAATATGTTTAACTGTTTTCGAAATGCTGGAGCGAGCCAACAGTCCATATCAAAGCCTTTGCAGAGGCACCAAGCCAGTTCCTCAGATTCCATTGTTTATAATCTCACTTGGGTTTTTTCCCAACAACTTGGAAAATGTGTGACTGGTTTTATATTTGAAACGAGTTTGTCCAGTGCCAAAGTGAGAATATGGGTATTTACAAAACAAGACTATCTAGCATGACTGGCAGCCTTTAGTTCTGATTAACTGAATGGTTGCAGCAATTCTGTTACTGCAGATATAGCAACTATATTCTGAATTACATGGGGCCATTGATCTGGGTTGTGGGTTGTTGGGTTTATTTTGGTTTTTTTCCTGGTAAAATAGTTCTGAGCCAAGTGGTTGAGCCAGGTTTTGTTCCACATTACTGGTTTTGAATCTGTTAATGCAGCAGATGCAGAATATGGGTTCAGAGAATCATGAAGAGATAAGTGGGCAAATTTGCTCAATGCTGCTGATTGCAGAGCTCCTTGTGCTAAGCATTTATTATCTGGTAGGTAGACAGAAAAAGCCTAAATGTACAGGTAATTTGTTAAAAAGCCTTTCTTGTAAACTGCACTGAAAGTGAATATTTCATATTATTACTTAGATGTCAGAATATCATAACTTTGGTTTCAAATCCAAAGGAAGCAGGTACCCATTTCCAACAATGTTACATACTGCAGCCTTGATTCCAGAGGGTGGAAGATCACTGGCTTCAGGGTTTTTGGAACAGAAGAAAAACAGTTTGGAAGGACAAAAAGGAAAGCATCAGAAGGATCATGTTCATTGTTGAACCAGTAGGTTGCATTTAAAATCCCACCTTGGTATTTTTCTTTTGCCATCAGGAACAAGTATATATATATATAACAAGTTCATACCTTTCAATCTAAGAAAAATTGACAGCCCTCACATTTTGGAAACCTGCTATGCCAACAGATGAACTCTGCAGACTTCCAGGAGTTCTCATTACAGGGCTTCTGCTGATATGCTTTTTTCTTTTAAAATAATGGTGGTTTCCACCTGGTGAAACATTTGGCATTTTTTGTAATGTGTAATAACCACTGCCATTGGGTTTGTTATCCACTTTTCATCATCACTAATTTTTTGGAGTAAAATATTTCAGTAAATATGGGGGGAGGTGATTTTTTATTTCAGGCTAAAAAATTAAAGAAGAGGGAAAAGATGAAATTCCTGCAGTGAAGCTGGTAAAAAATTGTTCTGCTGTTTACAAAGTGCACCAATGCCTTTTGATTAAAACTAAAAGTATAAAATCCGACTCGAGCTGGAGAGCCTTAGAGACAAAATTCCTTCAGTGAGACAGAGAATGAAAAGAGAGTCAAGTAGCACCTGTGAACCTCTGCAGAGTCTCAAAAATGTGCTGCTCTGGAAGAGCTGTTTCCAGCTGTGTAAGGGCATTTATCTGCAAACATTCTTTCCACCCAGCTATTTAACTTAGCTGTTGTCTTTTGCTTCCACCTGGTCTAGTGGAAAGTGTCCCTGCCCATGGCAGCGGGGTTGGAACTTTTGGGATGGTTTTTAAGGTTTCTCTCTGCCCTGACCATTCCATGACTTCCTCTGGGACCTTCAGGAACATTTATTGCTTCCATATCTACTTAGCCATGCAGCTGAGAACAAGACCAATCCATACTTTGCAGAGTGTTCACTGAAAACAAAAGAAGTCTACAGAGTCACTGTGTCCTGAATATCTCCACAAGAGGAGTATTTTCAAGAACTTTCCAAGATAACATTCTAAAAAATGCAACATCAGAAAGAACTGCAAGGCATTTGCATAGAAATTATCACAGTATTCCATTGTGGCCTAATTTTTGCCTGTGTTTTAGGATGTTTATGAAAATTCCAGGGCTGATTACTATTTTCATTTCATGAAAACAGTAGAAATGTACTGAGTCAGTCCATTAATCTCTTCACTAGTCATAAGACAATATTTATCTCAGTTATCCAATAGTAAAAAAATATATTGCTCAATTTCTTAATCTTTAGTGTATGTAATAACACAGCAAAAAACACTTTGCAAAATGCTTTCTGTCAAGGAAATTCCAGTCCACAGTAAAGGAGAGCACTTTGAAATAATGAAAAACATCTTTTGGGGCTATTCACAAATGAAATACTTAGTGTGTTGATGAATGTTAAACTCTAAATAATGTTAGTTATGTGCTAGTAAATTATGCACACTTATAAAAAGGGAACATGCTCAGCAGCTGAGGTAGTTGTTATGACACTTAGGACATGTTATAACTGGAAAAGAATCTTTACCATGGTTGCATTTACCAGTGAAGAAATTTGGAAAAAAAAAAAGGAAAAGGACAAAGAAGGGAAAGTTAAATAATAATTTAATTTTGCCTTAGAATCAATTACCTTTCAGAACAAAGGAATAACTGTCAAAGTGGGTTTTGGAACAGAATTGTGAGAGATGTTAGCGACCAGTCAGAGGTCTAGAAAATATGATCTCTGAAGAAAGACTGTGTGAACTGGGATTCTTTTAGATTAAAAAAGAGAAAGCCAGGGCTAGGTGACCTCCCTTCCAGCCTTATATTTCTATGGAAATAAAAGGATCTGAAGTAAGGTCAGTGCATCCAAAGGCATAATCCTATCTTTCAGGAAATAAAAATTGCTTTTGTATAAAAGTTGAACTGCCACCTAACCTACAGACTTGCATGTAGAACTAAGGGGAAATTAGTGTCCTTTACTCCCAGAATAAGCAGGAAAGCAATGTGCATGGGATGGCAAGATTTTGTTTATATGCAGGAGAGTGGGGTTTTGATTAAATTCTAGCTAGAATGATCTTTATTGTTTTCTTGTTTTGTTAATATTTATTATAGAAATATTTAGCTAACAGATCAGATAATACTTGGAAGTTTTTGGCATTAAAAAAATAAATAAATAACTGGTTTTTAACTGTTGGTGGTAGATTACAAATATCATCTCAAAGAGCACCTGGCCATCTCAGCAGCTCCTGACAACCCAACTTTCTACCAAGACTGCTCATCAATTATACACAGGAAATATATTCCATGTGGCCATATACTTGTCACTGGGAGAATGAAGGGTGTTTTCATTTATGAAAATCATCTTTTTAACTGGGAGAGGACTCTTACAAACCATCAGATGAAAGGCAGAGGAAAGTGAGCTCATTCAAACCTGGTATAAACAAATTGGGAAATTCTCTGTTCACTGTTGTCCAAACAGTGTGATAATATTCAAGGTCCTTTGTTTTTACTTCGCTTGCAGGAATGCACAGAGGTGCCTTTCTTTTTGGGTGGCAGGGAGTTTTCCATACATGATGAGAACAGGTAGGCAGAAGAGGGGGAGGATGAGCAGAAGGAAGGGTGCATTGCAAAGGCTGTTGTAGGTTTTGAAATTAAATGCAGACAAATGGAATTCTCTGACTTGCCCATATAGAAAACCAGTGGTAGAATTGAGCCCAGAACTCAAATCTCTTCAGTGTTTATTTGCTGCCATGGTTCCTCAAAATCAGTCCTGTCCATCTTCCATCTTTAGGTTTCTATGGTGCTTTCCTTCTGTCCAGTGCAATGAAGAGTTACCAGTATAGGAGGTTTTAAATAGATGTTTTTTCAGATTGTGATTACTTTTAGCTTATTCTTTTGAATCCACAGTGAACATGTGAAATAGTTATTGTTTTCAGTTTTTTGATGAAGAAGCATTCCAAATCTTACTGGTTCTATTTCTGAGAGATTCTAGCAACGTGCCTCATCCTCTGGACAGTTGCTGCAAAGAGATGTATAAATCTGTGACATTTTTTTCTAGTAATTTTTTTCCATTTTTATTCTTGAGATTCTTCCTGGGAAAGAGTTGTTTTAAAAATTCATTATTATTTGATTGCAAGTTGGATGTCAGCCAACTAAATTTTTGAATTTGAAAGAAAATGCAGCATCAGCTTCTTTGGAACTATAATGGAATGAAACCCTCCAAGCACTCATTAAAAGGGCTTCTGACGTCTAGCAAAATTAGATGAGGTGTAAATCACTGAACTACCATATGTGGTTTGAGATGGAATATTTAATTCTGTAGAATCCAAACCCAAGGCTAAAGGGAAATTTAACTACACCAGCATAATATTTTGATGATGGAAGAAGTATTACCATTTTAGATGTTTTGTATTTAAATTTAAATTTAAAAAATATACATTATGGGAATCTCCATTGATAGTCACATTGTTATCTGGCATACAGGCAAATGCTCGAGGAATAATACTGAAGTACAGTAATGACTTTACTGAAGAGCTTCTGAAGGCTGTAAAAATATTACTGGAAAATTTTGATTGAAGAAGCATGATCATAATAATTATTTCTTCCTTTAGCTTCCTCCTGGTAATTCTGTGCCCTTTGATGTAATTCATATCAGGGTAAGTGAGCTATTGCTCCTCAGTCACTGGAGAATGGTGCTGGTTCCATGGTGGAGGTAGAAGGGATCAGGAGCTATGAAAGTTTCACCTTCAATCTTTCTGGTATTCAAAATGCAACTGAAAATTGATAGCTTTTCCCCAATAACTATAACAGTAATATTATAAATAAATATTCCTATTAATGTTCTATCCATTGACCTTGTTGGGATTGAGGTTTCATTATATTAATGCCATGCAAGTTTCAAAGAAAGAGTGCCTGGCCTGAAGTCTTTGTGAAGGAAAGGAATGTGAGTGCATCACCTGAATAAATAAATGCACAGAAGAATGAGTCTCACTTTGCTACACATGAAGCAAGTTTGATTTTCATCTCTCATGGCTCTATTGGAACTATGGTTTTGTGAGATTATATAGGGGGTTTATAAGTTTTTGCATTAATTTAAGTTGTCAGGCTGTGACTCAGCCTTTAACTGCAATTTTGAGAATAAAGGTTAGATGGTGTTGTTTTATAATTATTATTCTTTAAAACCCTTTATGAAAGCAGACAAGAATTTATTTCACATGTGGCAAAAGTGTAACTGCCCCAACATGAAAATGAGCTTAAACTGGAAAAAAAGTTTGTTTTCTTGTTTATGCTGCACATAAGAATGGAACATGTCTGTACAGAGCTGCACTTCCTTGTGGTAGGATGGATGAATAAACTTTGATTCCTCAAAGAGAACTGTTTACTTGTCTCTTCAAGCCAGTCAAGGAGAGACTTAAGAATTATATTTTAGGAGGAATCACTTTGAAGGCAAGGGAGAAATCATGTGAAAAAACTGTCATTTGAGGAAATCTTGTGCACAGTTTCAAAATTATTAAGAATAAAGATATTCCTGAGAAAAGGATTGAGCTTTGAAAGATTCAGGATGTGCAGCTCTGCTGAGAATAAGGACGAGATTTGGTTCCTTCACATTGTTCTCTGGAGTGGGGAAGTGGAGCAGTGGGAGTGTGTTGGGATCAAAGGATGGTTGGTAATTTATTTTGTGTCCTTTTCTACAGCTACTTTGATATCCAGTATAAGCTGAAATGAATAATGTTCATTTCTTGAGGAAAATATGGTGCATTTGAGAACCAGTGTTCAAATGAGCAATAATCCAGTCTGGCTTCCTTTGTGTTATCCAAAGCAGCAGCGTCTTCAGCTTCAGAGATAAGAGTAGGAAGACTGCTTAATTTCAAAGGTTTTCACTTTTATCTTAGTCTGGGAAATCTGAATACTTTAATGGGTTTAGGTTTTTAATTTAATTCCAGGTTGCTCATCATTTCACCTTTCAGCTGGGCTATAGAGATAATTCAATCATATTTCCCTTGACAAGCCATCTGAATTACACTTATATTTCTGTGCAGATGTGAGAATCAGCTGCCATAATAGAGAGCGTGACAGATTTTTGCCTTCCCTCCCTCTTTCTCCCTTAATTTAGGGACTGTTCTGGTCTTGCTTCATAATGCAGATGTCCTGTGACACAGGCATGTGAGAAACAGCCCTTGTATAAAATGCAATGTGGTGGTTTTTGCACAGACACAATGTCAAACGTTTTGGAAGTGAGGCCAGAGAGCAGTCATTAGGCAAAGAAAAGCAACAAATTTGCAAAACAAGGACATTCTTGAGGTTTGGAGAGTGTAGGCTCTATTTTTGCCCAGAGCTCAAGTAATGTACTCATTTGTTTACATACTTTTTCCCTTCCATAATTATTTTTCAAAAGGTCTCCTGACTTTTTTCCAGACCTGCCCCCTTGCTCTCCACCACATAATCAGATCTTAACTTCTGATGCAAATACATGGACATGGAGGAGGATTCTCTGCTCTCATTCTTGACCCCAAACGGCTGATCAAGAAAGAAAAAAAGGTGAAGTAGTAACTTCTCAGATGAATGTTTTTACTGTTAGACTTTAAAAATTAATTTTATACGTGAAATGTCTTCTCTTGGAGGTGCCAAGAGAAAAGCTCCATCTTTTCTCAGGTTTGGTGAATGCTTGCCACAGACAGTGCCACATTTCCCTGCTCAGATGAGGTCTGTCTTTTCAATGTTCATCTTCTTTTTGAGGTCACTAAACATGAAGAAGTTTTTTGTCCCCCGCATGGATTTCATCACCTCTGTTTTTGTGCTACCTCTGGAGGTGGAGACAGCACCAGCTGCTCAGCAGTTCCACGGGGCTTTGCTGGATTTAGAATTCCTCAGGTGTGAATTGCCACCACCATTCCACAGAGAGGTTTCTGCACTCTTTCCTTTAGGAAGCTGACTGTACTGCCAGTGCTTTCTTCTAGTTAAGAGGCAAGGAGCCATCGAAGACACATAAAGTAGTTTTCCCTCGAGGCTCTGGCTGTAATTCCTGAGTTTATTCTCTTCGATTCTGGACCATACAACTTGTGAAAGCTCAGGGTCTAAACCTACCCTTTACATGATGTGCTGTTCTGCAGATATAATTTTCTCACATTCTTCAGGGAGATTAGAGCATTAATTTTTGCCCAAAATACTCCCAGGAATATTATCCATTATTTATAAATTGGTATTTGTTTTATATTTGGCAGGTGTTCATACCCAACCTTGGACATCAAAAAGCCTTTTTATTTGAGGCATTATTCCTTGCTGAAGACAGTCCCTGTCAGCAAGAGAAGTAACACCTGGATACTTCTTCATAAAAGCAGAGTCTGGAATAAGGTGTGTATGTAGGTGAGGTAAGGTCTAACTTAAAAACTAAAAAAAACCCCAAATGCTAGAACAATTAAAAAATTTAAAAGTCTGCTACTATGTGTGTGTTGTGTGCACATTCATGTTCATGTGTGTTCATATGTATGTTAACCTTTTAACATTAGCATGAAACTTTATAATATGCCTTAAATTGTAGTGGCTTTTCAGCCAGGAAATTATATAGACAAAGTTTATTACAAAAAAAAAAAAGTCTGTCAGTGTAATTAGACATTTGAATTAATTAAATGGATGGAAAGTAACTCAGACCAAATTAGGATTTTTCTCACTTTATTTCTGGTAAATGACAAAGCAATCTTCCCGTAGGCTAGAAAACTGAGGGAAAAGAAGAAAATACAGAAGCACAAAATATAGATATTTATATTGCAGTGTGAAAGAGCATTGTGAAGTAAGAATATTTTGCATAAAATTTTTTTTTCCACAAGATTTTATTAAACCTTCCTTTTCTCAGGCTTTTTTATAGCCTGAAGCTATTTATCTTCATGGCATAACAACACTATTTGTAGTTAGAGATATAACTACAGAATGACTTTTCAGTGTGTGGCTCTCTTGATACTGATGCACAGGTAATAACTTTTTTTTAGCAGTGTTGAAGCCACAGATATTCTCTGTGAGACACAGTAGAAAACTGTGTTTCATAATCTTGTTTTGAACATCATTTTAATATTTAATATGACCACGTGTGACTCTGACAGATGTAAACTGTGATACATGGGATTAATTTCAGTGGGCCAGACTCACGTCTCATCCTGTAATGGCAGTGGACAGTTAAAGTGAGCCTGACTGGGAAAGGCACCTGAGAAACGAAACTCCACCATCTGCCTTTGCTTCAAGTACTGAAATTGCATTTAGAGGGATTCAAGAGCTAGAGATCAGTATGAGATGGAGAATTTGGAGAGGCAAATGGGTCAGAAAAGGTTGACAAGGCATTGTAATGTGGTATAATCCTTGTGGAGAACAGTGGTCTTCTGATACAAAGCATTGTAGAAGTTACTTTTATTTCCAGCACAGATCTGTCCCATTTGAACTGAATATGAATATCATTATTGTGCCACTTGTGGCTTATCCTGTCCTTCAGCATTCTTTCATTATATTCTGGCTTGCTTTTGCTATTTCTTTATACTTGCCATTATATATGTGTATTTTTTCTCTATTTTAGGGTTTTCTTTTAGATTTTCAGATTGTTAAAGAATTCTTGATGCAATCATTTTAATTTTTGATGCACTTCTAATCTTTTTTCCAAGTTAGGATCATTTGCTGTCCTGTCTTTATCTCTTGCCTTTTTTTTTTCCTTATCACTGCTAGATACTTGTATTTCCCTGAGCTATTTGAAGTCCATTACCTTTATTTTGTTAGTTGCAATTTAAAGGAAGAATGGAAGTCTTATCATTTTTATTATCTTCTTCTCTTGAATTAACTTCCACTTTAAGATCCTCAACCACTTCCTTCTAAAGAATTAGAATTAAACCTAAAATAGCTACTTTCTGTGAAATTTCCTCCACTTCATGGGATACAAAAGCAGTCCCTAGCACATCTGAAGAACTGGATATACAACTATGTCCTGCTTTAATGCTTTTTCAAAGAGAGCCTCAGATAGTTGCATTCTCATCCTACTAGGGAATGTATTCCCATTCCCATGAGGTCCTGAGCTTTGGATCTTTCCTGTTTCTGCGCCTTGGATACTTCAAGTACCTTCTATATTGAAAAAGCCTTCTGATCAGAAAAATCTTTGGTTTAGACCTGTCATTATGTGCACATAAGTCTCTCTCATTTTCCAACTGATGTTCAACAGATATTTCTGTCAGTTCTTTGAGGAGTGCATGTTCTTGGAGGAGCACTGAGGGAGCTGGGGCTGTTAACCTGGAGAAAAGGAGGCTCAGGGATGACCCTGTCACTCTGTACAGATCCCTGGTGGGAGGCTGGAGCCAGGCGGGGCTCAGCCTCTTCTCCCAAGCAACCACTGACAGGACAAGAGGACAAAGTCTTAAGCTGCACCAGGTTGGACATTAGGAAGAATTTAATTACATAAAAGGTGATTAGACATTGGAATGGGCTGCCCAAAGAGGTGATGGAGTCACCATCCCTGGTGGTGTTTAAGGAAAGACTGGACATGCCATGGTCTGCTTCACAGGGTGGTGTTGGGTATGAGGTTGGACTCGATGATTTCAGAGGTTTTTCCACCTGAACTGATTCTGTGTTTCTGCTTGTGGATTTGTACTGCAGGTGTTTGATGGCTCACTTTGCATTCTCCCTTTCTTAGAACCGTCTCAGTTCTCTCATTCTCTCCTGCCCTCCTTGGCTTTGATCACACAGATCAAAAAAAGCCTGCAGGCTTTTTTCTCTGGCACCTTTTAAAATTGGTCCAAAGCCTTGCTCATGAGGAACAACTTGCCAGGTTGGTGAGAAGGTTTTCCTCAGTCAGACCCAGAGAGAACTATCCTGCATGTCCACCCATGCAGCCAGACCTGCCCTGGCACATGCTGAGCCTTTATCCCAGGCTGAGGGCATGGATGAGGACAGCATCTCCACTCACAGCATCTTCAGCCTCCCCCGTGCTGCACCACCAGTGCCCGGGCACACAAACAGGAGATGCCACAGCTTTGTGCTCATCTGTGGCAATAAACCTTGCTACTTCAGGGGAATAATGTAATTCTTAAAAATTATTATTTCTACCATTATCTGAAGCTATGGAAATGATGTCTTCAGCTAATTAAGTAACTGCTTGTGTGCTTGACAAAGTGTTATATTTATGCAAGAGAGTTATTTCTTCAAATTACTGAAAATAGTTGCATTGAATGAATACAATATGCCAGTTAGATTCTTGGCATATAATGTCAGTTTCAACATTATAATACTGAGGGAAAATTTAATCTACTCAGTTCTTTTATAACATCTAGAAGACAAGACAGGGATCAATGCATGCATAGCCTCTCATTTTTGCCAATTTTATGCAAATCAAATGGCAAAAAATGAGCATAATTTTCTTCCATTATTCCATTATGCCTAGTACAATTATTGTTTCACTATCCTTGCTGCAGACTATTTGATGTACTTGTTTTTCCATTTTTTGCAAGTATCACTTTCCAAAGTCTAATAGTACAACTATTCAAGTATTGACTGATAAAAGAAAGATGTAAGTTTTTTAAATACACAAAAGGAAAAAAACCAGGAAAATCAAACAGGCTCCAAAAGTAGCAACTGAAAAGAGAAGGTGATTTCAGAAAAAGTAAATAATTTCAGTGCAATATTAAAGAACATATTGTAAAATGAAGTATTAAAGTATTAGCATACCAATGTAACCATTATTAAAAGGTTGGGGAGTATTTTTAAAGAAGAGTAAGAAATCTACATGAGATTATTTTGAAGTAGAATCAATAAGACTAGGCAGCATCACTCTAAAGGAGATGAACTGTGATATTAAGATGAAAATTGTATTAATTAAAATAGTGATTACACTGCTGCTTTAACAGTTACCGAACATTTTACTTTTTGGTTTGTTGGGTTGTATTTTTTTTTCTCAAAGGAGATGAAATTTGTCAGCCTGACAACATGAACACAGAAAGTCACACTTAAATAGCCTTGGAAGAAATTGGTGTAGGACTTACAAAGCTCCTGGGTAAAGTACAATGTGATGAGTAAGAACCAGTAAGCCACCAATAATAAATGCATTCTTCCTAAGCCTTGCAAAATAAAAAATAGTGGATAGGAGAAAATTGGAGCAGACAGTTTATTTTTATTTTCAAAATATTTTAATAAGACTTTAAAAATATATAATTCAGCAAACTAGCCAGAAAAATGTGGAAACCTCTGCTAAATTCTGAAGGTAGGTTTAAATCCCAGCAAGGTCAATGGAATTTCATTATCTTCTAATATTTTTTTCAGTATTTTGTTGAATCTATGAATAAAAAGAACAAATGCAGAAATAAAAGAAACGGTGGTATGAATCCCAAAGATCATGTCCTAATTTAGAAAAGAATAAGAGAAAATAACTCAAAGTAAATGCTTTCTCAGCTAGAAAAAGTCTAATAGCAGTGCCCCTTTGGGATCATTAAAGGGTATTGGATAAATTCAGTACACCTACTAATGATGTGTAAGAAAGGTTGAATTGTGAGATGGAGCTTTGCTGACAAGGAAAAAATGCCCTGGCTTAGTCAAGATTAACCAAGATTGTGAAAAACTCCAGAAGGAATATCAGGGGAAATGAAAGGCAGCAGAATGAATGCAGAAAAAACCTCAGCAGAAGCAACATTTGCAGGGGGAAATGTCAGTGCAAGATGCATCAAGGTTTCAGCAAGGCACACAATTGCCTATTCAGTAGGAAGACTTCTAAAAACTTTTTTCTAAGATTTTTAAAAAATAAGAAGTTCATACTAAGAGTCAAGATCAATGTCGTCAGATTGGTTCTGTCATAGATGGAAATGCTACTGGATTGTCTATTTAATTTTTAGCTTGTGTGCAGAAAGAATATAGAAAAATAGAACATGATTTTATTCCCTGGCTTGGTGGATTTGTATTTGAAAGCAGAGAGGTTTTTCAAATAGTGATGATGTCATTATCAGTGCTGATAGAACTTGGTGCTGTCTGGTCTCTTTTTCTGAAGTATCTTTCCCCTTTAAATGGACCTGAAGCCAAATTGTAATTTAACCTGTTATTCTTCATCCACGGTCTACAATTTAAAAATAAGAGTGCAAAAAATATAATTATTTTTTTTTCTTCATGAAAAAATTCTGCAGAGGAATAAGCATTCCAATAGAAGTCTGGCTCTTTCCTTGTAGGATAGATTTTACACCTCAACTCATGCATATGCATAAAAAATACAGATCTGACTCTAAATTTTTCTCCAGATAAAAAATGAAAAAAAAATTTGAAAGAATGCAATAAGCATTAATTTCCCACTCTGTTGTTGTTTTGTAGATGTTTCTGAGTTTGGTAAACTTCCTACAGCATTTACAGTCTTTATTGTATGGCAGTTTACTTCTTGCAGATGATGGTAGCAAATGTGATTACTGTAGCAAAATACACTCATGGGTGTTAAGAAAGGTAAGATTTTTCTGTCAAGGTTTCACTTTAGAAGTGTGCCAGTGAATTTTCTGTGGATTTTATTTCTTTCTAAGTTTAGAAAAAATAACTAGGCAAGGGAAGGCTTATATTTCTTTCTAAATATTGAAAAAATGAGTAGGCAAGGGGAGGCTTATATATTTAATCTTACAAAATTGATACCTCCCAAGAGATGACTTACCAGATAAGACAATAGGAACAGAAAATTGTAACATGAATTATTCTGTTAGCACTGGAATCCGATAAGTAGGGACAAGTTTCTTTTACCTCAGGAAAGAGACTGATGGTTTCCATTATATCAGAATTTTTTTCCTTTTGAGTGGCTCAGGTGGCTCAGTCTTGCTCAATAAAAAATTAAAATGGGATTTATGAAAAAAAAAAAATAAAAAAGCCTTTTGCTGTCCTCTACACAAAGTGTGTGCTTATTTGGAAAGCAGAGGGGAAGGCTGCACTCAGGAATCCTGTACACTGGCAATGAGCACTGCTCTGATGTGTTAAGCTAGAGCAGCTCTTGAAGCTCTCAAATCACTCTGCAGCCATTACCTCCTCCACAGCTGTCTACACACCAGTTTCACCAACGTGTCATAAGGCCAAGGCAGGCCTATATATCCCTGTCCAGAAGCAGTGCAGAGCTTGGCCCTTCTACTTAATGAGCCCAGTAATATCTGTCCCAAGGAGAAAGGAAAGGGCATAGGAAGCATTTGTTCCTCTTAATATCCTTGCAAAGAGGTCAAGCCCAGTGGTTCTTTTTTCACCCTCTGCTTTTCAGCCACTTACACTGTTCTCAGCAGAACTGCAAAACCACTGCACTGGATCCTGTAAATAGTACCGAGCATCCTTAAGTGAGGGGGATGCCTGCAGCAAGGCTTCATTGATCTCAGCCTGTAGGAGAGGAGAGCAGGGAGGGCGCTCTGTGTGTGCGTGGGGGGCAGGGAGGAGAGGGGAGTCTCTGCTTTATTCTGGCCCTCAGAGTTTTGCAGAGATTCTGAGCAGCTGGAGAAGTCTCTGGCTGGGAGCTGTTTTGCTTTATCTATTCTGCTCTCTCACTACAGCATCCACAGACAACTTTAAATATACTGTTTTACCAAATGAATGTAAATATATCAGAATTTCTCTCCTTAGATAAAGGGGCTTAAGTTTTGATAGTAATAGCTTAGAAGTATTTATACTTTATACTCACTCCATTTATTTTGCTTTCCTACTACAGTTGATATATTCTTGAAGGCTTTATTCACATAACCTTCTACATCACTAGTTTGTAATCTCATTATGTTTTTATTCAGTAACTTAAAACTTTTGATAACTTTTTCAAATGCTTTTAAGTTCTAAATCTACCCAAGATGGTTCAGTACATTAGTTCTTTAAAAGGGTAAATGATTTCTGTGTCAAGAACTGAAAGGATGAAAGGTGTAAAATGTTACACTTGCAAGAAAAGTGGAACTTACAGATATGCATGTAAAGATTAAAGGATTGACAGATCTGACTTCTCTCAGCCAGATTTGCTAATTTCATCTGACACCAAAAAAATCCCATCAAATCAGCACAGTTGAGAACCAATATTGGCATTTGTACATCCTTCCTTTCCTAGAGTTATGAAATTTCTACTGCATTGCTGTTGCATACGGCAGCCAAAAGGTTTGCTTTCCTTCATTTTCATAATGTGTTAGCTCTTAGCCAGGAATCAGCTAAGATTGTTTCTTCATCCTTCAATGCTCTTCCTTGATGCTCTAAATGTTCAACACTCTTCAGTGTTTCTTCCTTGATGCTCTAAATCTAGTTCAGATTTTTATTTATGCAGTAAAAGTACTGTCATGCTATTCTCTGCACATCTTACAACCACCCTAGTCCTCTTCTGTTGGCCTATTTGGGTTGTTTTGTTTGCTTTTGGTTTTATGCTTTTGAATAGATCTCTTGACTGGTAAAGGATTGTTGAACTCAGCTTTGATGTGAATGGTAATTTCAAAAGTTTTGAATGTTAATTTCAAACATTTTCAAAAACTTGGCTGATTTCTGTAGATCAGAAACAAAATCTTCCTTCAGTCTGAGAAAAAGATGGTTCAGATGGCTTTAGAACTTTTTTCATTGGTTTAAAAAAATTGAGAAAGTGGAGAAGGAGGGTATTTTCCTGTCATGGTAAACAAAACTATTTCTTAAAGTGTTTTTGTATTAAAGAATATTCTTGAACTGACTTTGTGTCTTGGACTGTGATCTCCTTTTAACTGCATTTCTAGTCCCATAATAGTATTTAACAGTGGACAGTTGTTCAGCAGCCTTAATCACATGTGATATTATACAATTAGCAGACTGTTCACAAAAGCTTCAGCCTCGGCTTTTTATCATAAAATATAAAGCAGTAACACAATTTCCCTTTCCTCTCTTTGCATGAACTCACCAATTCATTACCAAACACATACAAAGAGATGTCTGACAGCTAAGAAACGCGTCTGATGCAGGACAATGAAATAATCTATCTCAGTTTTGGTAGGAATACAATGTACTCCTGGACTGAGAGCAACTTGTGGACCTCCTCAAACTCTCTGGAATTAAACCAGGAAAATCACTTTTCATCTCTGTTTTCCACACATACTTGATGGAGATATTCCCTCCATCAAGCTGTAAACTCCTTAAGGCACAGACTCCTTCTCTGTGATGTTTGTGCTTTGTGTTTGACTTTGACATCCTGATCTTGGTGGGACTTTTTTTTTCACACAAAGCTCAAATGGATGCTGCAGGATGTTACTGTGTCCCTTACAGGGGTACTGAGGGACTTTGGAAATGTAGGTGAATGTTTAATAGTGTGCTTGGGAAAACAGGTTAAACCAAAACCCAAATTCCTATGGACTTCAAGGGTAAAAATTTAAGAATCTGTGGAGGGGTTGATTTGGATCTGCTTCCAGACTAATGGGGTCACTTTGGACCTATCTCTTAAGAGAGGCTACCTGGAGATGAAATTAAATACCCTTTCTTCATCTGCTTGGAACAGAGACTTCACATAGTAATTTCAGTGTTAGGAAAAAGTTTCTGATGGTTTGACTGATCGTAAAATGAAAACAGGTCACAGTAGAGTTGAAAAAGGCTGTGGAAGGAACACTTAAAAAAAAAAAAAAAAAAGGACACTTTAGGCAACTTTAACACAAGTATTACTTTTGTAATCCGTTTACAAAGGCAGTAACTTTGTGACTGCTCATCATGCTGTAAGCAGGAGGCAACGTCTTGATTTGAACCTTAAATTTGGAGCATGGAGTTGAGAGGGAAGATGTGTGCGATGTCTTTACAAACAATTCGATGGGTGAAGCTATAGGTGTGAAGGTCTTTGGAAGGGGGCTTAATGTGTCTACTAACTTTGGGCAGCAGGTTTGTTGCAGAGTCCAGACAGTTTGGCTCCTGAAGCAGACGAGGGTCTGCACAAGCCTGAGTTTCTGAACTCTGGGGTACAATAACAGGTTCGATGGGGGTATGGGTTAGGCTGTTCGGGAAGGCTGAACCTTCCTCAGCCGATGGGGAAGGAAAAGGGCAACACGCGGCCGGGAGTGTGGGATGAAAGGAGGCTGCCCCTCGGAAACCTGGAGAGAGAAAACCCCGCGGGCGTGCGCCCCATGCCCTCTCTCCCTTTATTCGAGTAAAGTTGCAGCACTCCTCTTTCTGCTTTACGGACACCGGCTTTCCACAGCGTGTTTTTCCGTACAAAATAAACCTCAGGAAGGGTGAGGTTCCCAGAACAAGCTGTACCATCTCTTCTGCCACCAGCCGGGAGGAGTTCAAGGCAAACAGCCTCTGAACTTTGCAGGACCTGAGGCGAGCAGAGGAACCAAGGCAGCAGAGCGGGGAACATCCGAACCTCAGCCCGCTCTGCCGGGGCTGCGGGACGGGGCGGGCTCGTCTCGGGGGTCGGGGCGGCGGGAGCTGCATTCCTGGTACCGCTGCATTCCCGGTGCCGCTGCATTCCCGGTGCCGCTCCGTTCCCTCCGTTCCTGGTACCGCTCTGGCTCCCGGTGCCGCTGCATTCCCGGTATCGTTCCGTTCCCGGTGCCGCTCCGGCTCGGGAGCGTGGGCGGGAGAGGGGCCCGCGGGAGCGCAGGGAAGGGGCGGCCTCGGGGGGACGGTCCCCCCGCCGAACCCCCCTCCCAGCGAGGGCCGGATCCACGCGGGCCGAGGGGCGGGAGGCGGCTCCGAGCGGCGGTGACAATTAGCCTTTAAAAATGGCTGCTTGGAAGCTGTCAGCTGGGACGCGGAGGGGCTGCTAACCCTCCTCTCGCCGCCTCCCGCCTCCTTTCCCCGCAGGGCTAATAACGGAGCGGGGATAAGAGCTCTCCAGCCCTGTCCCCGCCCCGCCGGAGCGCGGTGCCGTAGCGGCTCCGGGCCCGGCCGCCCTCACTTCCCTGCTGGCAGCCGGGCGAGAGGACGGCGGCCCCCGCCTCCCTCCGCGCTCCTCCTGCCGCCGCTGCGTGTGTGCCGCGGGCACCGGGATACAAAGGAGAAGGGATACATGGTCCAGGGTGGCGTGTGCGCGGCCGCGGGGGCATATCTGGCCAGCAGAAAACACAAGGTCAAGAGGCAGCTCTCCTCCTCCTCCATGGAAGAAGACGGGAGCGATGAGCCCTGAGGAGGACGACGAGGAGAAGGGGCGGATGGCTCAGGGCTGCCGCTGCCGGGCTTCCCCTCGGGAGTGACGGGGCGCGGAGGGCTGAAGGGGCCGGAGGAGGCAGAGCTGGGGTCGGGAGGGAGGAGAGGAAGGCGAGGAGGAAGCGGGGGGTTTGAATCTCCCTGGCTGGATTATCTCCCCTCAGGGGAAGCTGCCATCGCCGGCCGCGCCTCGGCCCGCGGCCCCGGGGCCGAGATGGAGCTGGGCAGCGCCGGCCGGAGAGCGGGGGCTGCCCCCGCGGGCCCGGGCCCCTGGAGACCGCTCCCCTCCGCCTGCTGCTGCTGCCTCGCCTCGCTCCTGGATGTGAACAGCTGGCTGCTCTTCTACGGCTTCCTCTACCTGGCCCTCTATGCCCAGGTGTCCCAGTCCAAGTCCTGCGACAAAATCTCCTGCTTCTCGGGTCATTGTGTCAACTCCACCTGCGTCTGCGACCAGGGCTGGGTGGGAGACCAGTGCCAACACTGCCAGGGCCGGTTCAAGTAAGTCTCTGCTTATTGCGATTTTCTTCTTCCCGCCCCTATGTCCTTTTCCTGTCACTTTCGCTTGCCTTTTTTTGTTTGGCTGGTTGGTTTTTGTTTGTTTTGTTTTGCTTGTGTCTGCTATGATTTAGTTCATGTGTGATGGAAGTATGGCAGAAGTTATGGATGAAATAGGCTCCTCCACCCCTGAAAAGCACAGAACACAGCTCCGGCTGACTTCTTGCTGAAAATAGGCTGCTCCACTTCACGGGAACTGAGAGACGGGGAGAAATCGGCCTAAAGCTGTGGCGCTGCTGTCCCTCCTGGAAGTGACATGCAAATGACATGTGCACTTCATGGGGCTGCCCAGGGAGCAGAAATTAGTAGTGGATTTTAATGACTTCTCCTTCTGAGGGAGAGGTTTAGCTCCTTCCAGGGTTCCCTTCTTTCAGTTGTTTGAGCTGGGTTGGTGTCACTCAGGACAGCACAAGTGCAGCTCAGTGAAATGTGTCAAACTGAGTGGAATGTACATCCCTGGTGACCAGGGTTGGAGGAGAGCGTGGAAAATACAGAACACTAACATTTTTGCAAAGGAACGAGTACTCGGTCAAGGTCTAACTACCTTCTCATCATTAAAAGTCGGTGTGATACCGAGTCATTGATCAGTGAGAAGGAAGCATACCCTGACACTTGCTTTTCTATATGGAGTGGGAAAGAAGACTTAATTTATAGGGCTGTCATTTCCTCCCGCCCCCTTTGGGTATCAGTGTGAAAACTGCCTGTGAAGAATACTGCTTGCTGTTATTTCGCTATATAATCTTGGACAGGACATCTCATTTCATTCCCTGTAAAACACCCCTTATAAGCAGGAACTTCATTTATTAAGTATGTTGACACATATAGCTGGAAAATGTTCTAATATATAGGTAATAGCAATACATTGTTGAGAGAATGTCTTAGAGAAGTCAAGTTCTTTCTGTCTGGAAACTACTTTTTATAGGTTAAATATCAATAAGTGTCTGTTTTAAAATTGTGTCTAAATTTAGTTTTTCTCTCTGGAGTACTGAAATGAAGCTGTATAATTTACACCTTTTAAACGTTTAATACAAGGTAACTCGTTCCTAAATAAACAAAAGGTGAATCCTGTAACTTCTTAGCCTGGGAAGTTAAGGAGTCATTGAAGTCAGATATGTTGGCTGAAGTGATGTACACAGAGAAAGAACCAAATCACTGAAATGTGGTGGCTATTGCAACAGTAAGATGATAACCTAGCTAAAAAGCTAATAGAAGGCAAATATTATACTTTTTTTTTTTTTTTTGTATATGAACTTGATAATAAGGTTTTAAAGTTGCCCATTTGTTGCCTGTGTGTATTGGATGTGGAACAATGGGCTGATTTCGGAGCATGATGAGAGGAGGCCCAGGTGAATTTTCTCTGTGTATGTGGATCTGCAGAGCTATTATTTCCGGGCTACAAAGAGATCACTTGTATCCTTTGTCTTGGTGCCACTCATAACAAACCCTAATAGTGCCAGGACCAATGCAAATGGTAATTTCTTCGATTGCAAAGCTTGTTGTGAATGAATGAGTGTATTTATTCTCCGAGTTGTTACTGGGCCGTTATCCCATCCTTACAGGTATTATATTGCTTATCTTTTAAAACATCTAGGTTTCTTTCCCTTGGTTGTGTTTGCAGAGTGAAGAAGCAGCATGGTTACATTTTTCCTTCTGGTAGAAAGTTAATAATCCATCCCCACCTAGAGGAAGTTCTGTCTGAATGTTGGAAGAGCTCCTCTTCTGAGCTGAGCTAACACAGTGTTTAATTGAAGTGCTGTTAGGGGTTTTGGTGAAATCGGAATAGTTTTCTCATTAAATCCTCTATATTTTTTCATGCTTTCAGCTTTAGAAATGACAGTGACATTTGCATTATGATTTTTCTCACGGGAGTAAGCTGTTGGAGACCTATTTTTTACTGAGGACACTTTTCATAGCAGTGTCTTTGACAGCTCATCTTTAATCTTTATTCTTGGAAGCAAAGTATACTCTGCACTGAAAATAAGCATTCTAAGATTTAAAGCTTTTCAAGCCCTGTGAATTGGGGATGGAGTGAAATGTGTTAAACATGTCTTACATTTCTGCAAGCAGCAGCTCGGAGCGGTTGTATTTTGAATCCTGAAAATTCAGATGGGTGTGGAGTGAGTGATGAGCTCCGTGTATTTCCACCTGAAGAGTTGGAAAAAGAATGTTACTCTGCCCGATGGCTGGGTGACTGAAGACCTTGCTGATCTCTGTGGCAGCTGATGATTTGCCCTTTTTTGCTGTGAAACATTTGCATTTTGTTTCCATTTGGCTGCGAAGTATCCTTTGTGCTTTACCCCTAAGTACCACGGCTGGACTCTTGCAGCAGTGGTTTGACGAGTTCTGTCGGGTGTACATCACTTCTGTTCCTGTCATTAGGGATTATCATGAGGATCGTTTCAGAATGGCAAAGATTGAAAAGTGTGTTCGGCTATTAGAGCTGCATTAACAGCCGGTTCAGAGGTTGTAGACACGATCTGTAGAAATGTTAATGGAACCTTGTGTATTACTCTAAACATTTACAGGGTTTCCAAGTCGCAGCTGTTTGAAGTGGCTGCTTGTGTCCCTGTTACCCAAGATTTAAATTGAACTTTTAACGATTTAAATTGGACATGTGTAAAACTTGTCACTACAGTATTAGAAAAAATAGAGTTTCAAGGGTAGGCTTAAAACACTTGAAAATAAAAGGTTTTTTGGCTCTTTCCATGTTAGTGAGGTATGGTTGTTTTTGCTCTCTGGGAATCAGTGACTTGCATTTGCAAGTACCAGGAACATTGTGGCAAGAGGAGAAATACTCTGCCTGAGGGTGTCTTGAGACCATTAATTCTTTGGTGGGAGATGTGTAGTATTTTTGGCTTTGTTTTATTTATCCCTAAACTGAGTAACAGTAACATAGCAGAGAGACATCAAAAATAATTGATCAATCTTTGTAAGCAGGTGTCAGAATTAATTGACAATACTATGGTAACCTTACCTTTTCCCTGTAGGAGAACTACTGAGTAAGTAAACTGCTTTGCAAATGTTGCTCTGCACTGGATGAAAGAAGGGTGGGTGGGGAAGAAAAATAAGGAAGGAGACTGTCTAGCACCATTTTACCATTTTGTTTCTTATCTTCCAGGTTTTGAATTTACTCTTGTTATTGTGAAGCCTGTGGTAAATCATATAAAAATGCAGATGATGCTATCCTTACTGCAGTGCTTCTTAGTCAGTCACTTCTTAGAAAGATAAAGGCCTCATGTCTGGCTGGTGGTAAATTATTTTATTTTCTGTCCAGATTGGATATCTGCATGCAGCTCTAACTTTCTTTCATCTTGCAACCTTTCTTTTCCCTTCCATCCCTTCACCTCTACTCTGAAATAATGCAAAACCTTTTTTAAACCAAAATAAAAAAGGGAAATTTAGTCATAAAAAGAGAGGAGAAAGGAATTTTGCCAGGTGAAAGATAGGAAAGCCAATGGATGAGCAGGGTGCTTCAAGCAGCACAGTTCCCAAGATGTAAACTAAACCACAAGCATTAAAGGACAGTGTATGGTGTTGTTTTTGCTAGGTTGATTTATTAAAGAAGTGATGCATTTAATTCTACATCTTCCATTCTTTATTCTCTTCTCTGCCTTTGAATTTGTTGGTCAGTGACACTTTTCATGATGATACAAGTTTGGGGAGAAGGGAGAGGGAAGGGCTGCCTAAATCAGTTATGTTATGAGACTCCAGGGAATTTAGGGACACAAACATTATGAATGGCCCAACTGCAGTGAAAACTGCTGTCACAGCTCCTGTGTAGTTAGATGTCAAAGTCAATAGTCTTGAGATACAGCAGTGCAGGCAAAACCAGGTTCCATTAGTTTTGCTACTCATAGAATGATTTCTTAGAAGAAAAAAAAAATCCTCCAGGTTGAAGTAAAAATTTTCCCTTTCTCTACCTCTGCTTGGCACTCGTTTGTGGAAGAGCATTCAAGAAAACTTTGTGAATGGAATTTATCTTCCTCTAAAGTTTTTGAGTACTTGAATGACTGGAAATACCCACTGTAATATGCTGCCTTTGAAAAATTAGGCTGTGTCTTCAGATGTTTATGGTTATTTATTTGATAGCCATGAATGTGGCGTGTAATGGAGCAGAACAGGACAGGTGAGCACCTTTGAGGACCTACACTTCAGTTAATCTGCTTTACCTAGTCCTGGATGTGCAATTGTTATGGAGGGAGTAAAAGCAAATGAATCTGTTTGATTATTAAACCTTGCCTCCAGATGTTCTTATTGTACTTCTAAATTACCTCCTGCATGCTCTCCTTAATTTCTAGAGGTCCTATAAAAGACTCTGCATTCTTCAAGGACAAAACAATTTCCAGGTACAAGTACACTCACAACTGAAATGTTTGAAGGGTATCAAATTCTGTTATTCCAGGCAAAATCCTTATTTCTGTCTAAAACTCTGAATTCTGCTGTCTGCAGAATGACTCATGCAAGGAGTGTGTCCTTAAACCGCAGATTGTAAATGAGTGATAATGTTGTGTAAGAAGAAATCTTAAGAAAAGAAGTTAGCTTTAGCTGCAGCCAGTTGAAGTTCAGAGTGTTGTGAAAGGGGGTGACTTTATCCTTCACGCCTCTCTTTGATTGCATCTTGCTGGATCTTATGTAAGCATTAATATTCCTACTGAGAGTTGAAAAGTATCAACAGGAACAGCTCTCCCCACCTCCCAGCCAGCTTTTTTAAAGCTAGCTCAGTTTCCTCAAGTTACTTCACTTGCATAAGGCTCCTGCTGATCCAAAGGAGTTGGCAGCATCAGCAGGTGTAGATAGGGGAAAAAAAGTTTGTTACTTTTAGAATTGGTCTACACTTAGTTTTCTGGAACTTTAATGTAAAACAACTTCACCATTGAAGTGCAACTTCTATTTTACAGGGTGAAATCCCTGAGTCATGCTGTAAGTAGAAAAACTGTCTTTGTCATCAGAGTGGCCTGTATCTAATCCAAGAAATAATTACTCTTATTGACATCAGTGCAACTGAGTGTGAGATTTTGCACCTGTAAATTGCCTTTTTACAACTCAGCATGTGAATGGTAATAAAATTAAACTTCTGGAAAAGCATCGGTGATTATGATTTTAGTCTTATCTTATTTAAGTTATTTTTAGTTACAGTGCTCTGAAAAACTATTTAAATATGATTTATTCTCTCTATATCAAAATTTTAAAATACAATTATAGCTTATATTATAAAGATATTTTGAATTTTCAAAGAATTTTTTTGTAAATCTTGTTTTGAATGTAGAAACATGAACTATAAAATAATATTTAATGCCCCCCAAGCTAAGCAATCTTTTGAAAACTTGAATTAATTTTATTGTATTTTTTTGCCTGTTTATTACTTGCTGCATGAAATCTTTTAGGTTGGAAAACACCCTTAAAATCACAGAATCCAGCTACTGTCCTAACACTACCAATTTAATCAGTAACCATTTCAGTGGTTTTTAAGGGTTTTATAGAGAATACCTGAAAAGAGCTCTGATTACTTATTACCTCTTGCCTTTTGCAGGCTGTAGAGTAACTGAATTAATTTCTGTGTGAGTTGACTCCATGCTCTAGAAAGCATCTGTACATGTCTGATAACATCTCCACTGACTCAAAGCCCTTTGCAGACTTTCAAACTCCTTTCATAGGTCAGTTATCCTTACCGTGCTCTATAACCAGAAAAACAAATGCAGGAATTGCTAATACACAGATCTAATCTACCTTATTTTTTGTCTCTTTAAGTACCTTGTTATCTCATGCTTTGAGTCAGGTCTTCATTGTAGAACTTTTAGTAAAAATCTCTGTGTAGATGGAGATATGGCCAACTTTTCCTCACTGAGAATGGAAAGTTCCTTGAGTTATCTCAACATAAAACAAACTTTTCCCTCCTTGACTGCTCTCTTGCTTTACAACCTCCCCTATTTTATCAGTGTTCTTGAGCTATGACTGCCAGGACTAGATGATTTTGGTAATGGTCCTGCAGGTGGAATGTAAATGCAGAATAGCTTCTCCCCTGTTGCCTGGGGTCCTGTTGTGCAGTTGCAGCCAGTGCTTCTCACTTAGCACTCTGCTGGCAGCTCAGACCATGATTTTTTACCTCCAAATCCTCTTGGAGCTGCTGCATCTTCAGTACTGAAGCCCTGCTTTTCTCAAACCGGTCTATGAACTGAACACATCCTCCCCTGATTGGAGTGATAGGCAATTGGGAGCTACAAACATGTTTGGGTTTGGGATGTGCCTGTGCCTTTTTCAAAACACTCTCCTTCCCCCAAAGCAGGAAATAATTAGCAATGTCCAGTGTTCCTTCCTCTGTGTAAATCTGAGACTGTCCATAGGGGTGAATCTGAATGCAGGTTTGGCAGGGGGCTCACGGGTTCTGGAGCCTGGTTTGTTGGCAGGGCTCGTGTGTTCTGGAGCCTGGTTTGTTGGCTGGGCTCACGGGTTCTGGAGCCTGGTTTGTTGGCTGGGCTCACAGGTTCTGCAGCCTGGTTTGTTGGCAGGCTAAGCAGTTTGGTACTTAGGCAGAGAGGTGTGAGAACAGATGGTTGATGACCCTGCCAGCCCTTCAGACAGCATCAAAGGCTGGTTGCCATTGCTATGGCTGTGAAAAAAGCTCAGTTATATCAATGCATGCTTAAGTCTATCCATAAATGATACATAAATAGCTGCAAAGGTTATAGCATTTAATACTTAGTATGTTTTAAATTTAATTTGGCAAATAAATAGCCTCACACTGTGTTTTTTTCAGTTCCTTTAATCAAGGGGAAGGCATGATGATCATATTTTGGAAGGCATTACCATAGTTCATGTCATCTTTTTAAAATGAGTACGAGTAGTTTTTGGGAACTCAGTCTATCACACTGCACTAGAAATCGATTTAATTGTATCAAAATGTAGGCAGAAAAGGTAGGAGGTAAATATGAGATATTACAGGATTACCCTTGGGATATTCCTACACATCCTAACAAATGCTGGTGAAAAAAAGACTTTATTTTGAAACATTACTACACAGACAACAAAAATACATTGGGAAACTCCTGCAGTACTGAAGAATAATTATCTGTCAGTGTCTATGAAATTTGTTATTAGCTGTATAGTCTAGGCTTGGAAAACATGCTACAAAGTTCATGTAAGGAAAAATAAATGATGATGATGATACCCGAAAACACGAGCACTCCAGTGAATTGCAGCTGCTAACAGTAGTTAAAAGAAAACCACTAAACTATAAGCAAAGGTGTTTTAATGTGAGTGAACAGTTGGAATTTTCAAACCAGTTTTATAAGTTGTCCTCTAAATCTTAAAAACCTAATGAGTGGACAAAGCATTGCATTGATTTCAGAGCTCCATGAGGGCCAAGACCTTATTGAGAAATGGTGGAACTAAGCTTAACACAGTTTATTACTTAGTGTTCATTCCCAAGGTGCAAGACCTGCATTTGACTTTGGAGTTTGCTCCAGAGAGAAAAACCTCAATTTTTTAGATCTCTAAAAATAATTTAGCCACCAGCTATAGAATATTCCAGGGTAAACATATTAAACTCTGTTAATGCAGCAGCATTTTAAAAAAAATGAATTCCATGACACAATCTCTTTTAAATTTTAAAGCTTATATCACTTATCTGTAAAAAATGCATTCTAGCATCTGTTTGAATCAGTATTTCTGTATTTCTTAGCTAAGGATGAAAATGGGCTGCTACCACCTCTGATAGCAAAATATCTACTCTGTTCATGCTAGTGGTATTTAAAAACAAGCTAGCTGAAGAATATTTCCAAGTTTTAAGCAGCACATATCTGATAACCTTGAATCGGGCAGGGAGTTTTGAATCCAGCGTATTCTAGGTTTACCTGGCAACAGAACAAGTATTGAATTGCTTAAAGATTGGATGTAGACACATAAAATGATCACACTCAATGTCTACATTTTCTTATGGATTTCTTCCATAATTTATGTTCCCCAGTGTTTCATCTGTAAAAAGGAAATAATACTTCCTGTAAGTTTAAAGACTGGAGGTGATCCATGAGGCACAGCTAATAAACTAGATAAAATTTTAGAGATTGCATTTGTTCCTAGAATGTGATAAATATTAGGGCATGAAGTACTGTTGTCCAAACTATGCTGTGTATGTCAAACAGATCAGTAAAATCACTTCCTCATTAAGTCAGATAAAGCAAACCTTTAAGTCTGTATTACTGCAGAATAATAGTCTCATAATATAGATTCACTGGAAAAAATTGTACTTTGGCTGTCACTGATAAGAGTTGGTTTCAGAGGTAAGACCCCCCCAAAGATCTAATCCTCAACCCTGGATTAAATATTACAAACAAAATATTGCAAAATGCTGCAATACTTAATGAGTATTTTGAAGAGTTGCTGCTTTACTTGTAGGAATACAGTGTTCTATATTCGTCATTGCATTCCTGTGACAGTAACAAAGAATCCACATTGCTAATTTGTAGGTTGATGGCATTGATGTTATTACAGAATTGTGAATCTGAATTCAGTCTTTAAATGTAGATCTTTATTATAGACATGCACTTTCATGCACAGATTTTTGTTTGTTCCCACGTGTTTGAGTTTTCAGCCACTTCTCTGTTATATTGAGGGTTGATGACTTGACTTTTGTGGAAAAAAAGGTTCATATTGAATATGTCATGTAACTACTGGGATGCAGGAGCTGGGACTGTAGAACAGCAGTGTCACAAAAGGACCAGGTTTTAGCTCTGTCTGCTACCAGTTGTGGCAGTATAATATGAGCAGCAGTGGTTTTGGTCTTTTGGGAAAGAGCTGGGGTTAGCAATGTCATTAAATATTCTGGTGAGCTTTGCAGAAACTTTGTTCAAGGTGTAAGCAAACCACGAGGCGCAGTGGAACAAGAAGACAAATGGGCTTCATTGATTGCCACCCACAATCCTAGGACAAAGATAAATTAGTCAGAAAAATATCTTTCTATTCATGCTGCAGTTTAAAATACTTTCTTTCTTGTAATGGATAGAAGTGACTAAAATATGGTGAACTTAATTTGCTTGTTAATTAATCTGAGCTTTCAAAACTCAAGAAGACTTGGATACATTCTGACTTATATAAAGGAATATTTTGATATTTTCAGCTCAGCTTTATTAAAGTGAAACTGAAATGCTGATTAATCCAGCTGTAGGATATTTTGCACCCTTAATTTTTTTTTTTTTAATCTATAGAGTAAGAGTATATGTATGTAAAGGTATGTATTTCTCACAAGGAAATTTCTTACAAGCCCAGTTGATGAAGACGCTTTGGAGGACTCCAGCTAATCAAATGTGTCCCAAAGCAGGCGTGGGGAGAGGGAAATGAACTGTGAATGTTTCATGGGAAGCATCCCAGAGCTGCTGTCATGAAGCTGGGTGTGGTTGTGCTTCTCTCGTTATCGGCAGATCTGTTTTGCTTGTGTCATGAGTCTTCTCCAGTAGGTAACTGAAACCAAAACTTTGGACAGGAGCTGGAAGGTAATCCTGAAAAATGAGAAATACTGAACAAACAAAAGGCTGCTTTTGAAAACATACGGATTTGCACTTGTGTGCACAGCTGTGCTATCATATCAAGACAATTTTGTTAGAAAATATTTTGGCAGATGTTTTCTAAAACCTAATGCTGATATAAGTATTAAAATCAGAACATGTGTATTTAAAATCCACGCCCCGTTCCCCTCATCACCCCGGTGGTTTTAATACTGTAGGACTTTGTAGGAGAAAGCATCTATTTTAAACTAGAAATGGCATAATTTTTCTAGGGTTTTTAACTTCTGAAGTGGTTGCACTATTTTAGCTTTCACAGGGCAATCTGTATTCAAGGAAGGACTTGCCTCCACACATCTGTATCATACTCTACCTGGATATCTCATTTAAGCTCTGGGTACCTGCTTGTCACAATGGCCTTGGAAAACAGACTTATTTTTTGAATTGTTTTTAGGAAACCTGCAGTTGTGTGCTTGTCTAAGGTAAAATAACAAATAAATGGCTGAATTGAAATGGAAGCTTGGGAATAAATAAATAAATTTTTCTGTAAGTCTGTATCAGTCCTCATTTTGGGAAGACTGAACTGTCTTCAATCTTGCAAATATACAATTTAGTTTGAAGATCTTTGTTTTTCAGAGACTTCTGTGCAGCATAACTGGATACAAGAGAATATGAAGTTTATAATTCACATATGTAGATATAATATATACATGTTATTAATAACTGAGGAGTTTTGTGATGGTATTTTACACTGACTGTTTCAAACACTTTATATCATTCAGTAGGTATGTAGGGGGAGTCTCTGTTAATGCAGGTATAAATGCCAATATAGGTTAGGGATTGATGGATACTTAGAGAATTGATCTTGAAAAGGTGGACCCAGACATGAATGGTGGGATGAGTTTGTAACTGATCCCTGGTTTGTGTTTATTTTTTTTTAAGTGAGTGGAGGCAGGGAACAAGCAAGCCACAGCTTAATATATTAACTTGACAAAAGGTGTTCATAAACACCAACATTGCTGTATTATTTTATTTTCAATTTTATGTACATCCTTGAAGTGTACTTATGTATGTGGGCTTTGTAAGCATTCAGAAATCTGTTCTTTAACATAAAATTCTGAAGTGACAGACAGATGAATGTATGCAGAATATTCCTTTAGAAGTTAGATTTTCCAATTTAAATTGGCTGCATTTCTAAGAAGCAATTGGACTGAAAAACAGAGCCAGTACATGTTAGCTTCTCTTAGAATGATGAAAGCTTGCAATGCTACGCTGAAATGGAATCTGAGAACATCTCCCTCTGAATTTTTCCTTTGAGTTGTTGTGAGAGTTTTGAGGTCATGCAAAGTAAAGATCTTAAAAAGCCCTACCTGTTATTAATAAAAATCCCTGTGGTTGATCAGTTCTTTCACATATCACCTGTAGCTCTTCAGTCACTATTTTTAATCAACCTGATAAATGTCTTTTTATTTCCATCTGCTAATGAAAACCAAAGCAGATGAAGGGCACACTTAATCTTAGTCTTCACTTTTAAGTACAGCATTTGAGCTTTAGTCTGTTTTCTGCGATGATCTAGCACAGAATTCCAGTTTGTGTTGTAACTTCACAACCTACAACTTTCCTTATTGCCTTTATGTAATTCACTGGGTGTGGATATAAATTACTGTGATTCAAGGCTTTGAGAATGACAAAAATAAATATGCTAATTTTGATGAGTATGAGCATAGTCACAATTAATCTTTAGTGGAAGAAATATTATTTTTTGTTCTCATAATTATACCTTTGCAGGCCTAGACTTTGGTGTATCATATCTCTAATTCTGGGGCTACTTGAAGGCATCCTTTTAAAAATAAAACTGTTATGTGATGAAGGAAATTTTCAGGCATCTTGTATTTAGAAATCTATTTTGAGTATCAGCAACTTTTGGGGTTTTCATCTCTATTAAGACCATTCTTTTTTGTTTGTTTTATTTTGTTTGTTATTAATAGAGCAGAAGTACTGAGGAGGCTGGCTGAGTTGGTGCCACACTATAGGTAGGATAAGATAGGATATTATGCAAATTCAGGAATCTGTATTCTGGTCATGTAGTTTAAATAATGGGATACCTCTGTTTTGTGTGTTTCTGCTTTTAAGAATTACTTTGATCACTCTTCTTGAATTCTCTGGTCTTTGCACATTACATTCTCCTTTGTAGAATGTACTTGCTTTATAGTTGAGGTTCTAATCTAAAAGATCTTGTTATTGCTTCCACAGGAAAGTGGAAAATGCTGTGAAAAATCTGTATGGAGATGCCTGGGAGCCTGTGAACCATGGCTCTAAAGGGAATGATGCCCTGAGGTTCAGCAGGTTTGTGTGTGGGGCTGCTGCAGTGCAGGAAAAGCTGCATTTTCTGGTCAACACACGTAGGCACGACATGGTTCTTTTTGTGCACGTGCTCAACAGCATAAGATGGTGATGTAGTTCAGGGCATCTCTGTGCTTGATTTCAGTACTAACTCGGGTTACAGGCTGCACAAATCTGACCTGCTTCCTGCTGTGGACCTTAAAGGTCATCTTGTTCCAATCCCCCTGCCGTGGGCAGAGATACTTCCCACTAGACCAGGTTACTCAGAGCCCCATCCAGCCTGGTCTTTAACACAGGGATGGGGAGTCCACAGCTTTTCTTGGCAACAATTGTCTGTGCTTAAAACTGTCAGAAGGATTTTTGTTTTCCTTAATGTTGAGTTGTACTTAGTCTCAATTTGCCTATGCAGTTGCTCAGGATTTTTTGTGTATGTGTGATTTTTGACTCTTAAATTATTCACTGGAGCAGCAAAGAAAATGGCATAGCTGTATGTATGTGCATGGTGTCTGCAGATCAGAAATACTGTGTATTTGCTCATCTAATTAATCATGTTGAGGTTTTGGGAGGGGGAAAATAGACTTCTTCAGAAAGTAATTTTCAGAAGCTGTGTGGATAATGAGCTGGGTTCAGAGGTTCCATGTACTTGCTGAAGTATTTGCTTGAGGCAGGATTTGAAAGAAACACTCTCTAAGGAGGTCACTCTGTGCAAAGTGAGGAGTGTTGTGGAAACAGGTGAAATTTGAGGATGTCCACAAAATAAGATTTGGGGCTTGTAATTGATTCAGGATGGGAAACATCTCTTGGTTTTGTAGGGAGGTTTTATGAAGGCATACACCAGCATGGTCTTAGCAGTAGTTGTGGGATAAAAAATTAATATAAATATTTTATTAGTTACTTAATTATTAATAAGGTAGTTAATAATAATATATAAAGACCTAAAATTGCATTAAATTTATATTTTCTCGATTAAATTAATATTTATGGTATAAGAAGGAATAATGAGGCCATTCATAATTTTGCACTTGAAAGTAGACTGCAGGCCTGACTTTCAATTGCTATAATCTTAAATTATTGTATTTAATCTGTTTAGGATTTCTTCTTACCTGAAGGTAAACTTCAGGTAGCTCATGGAATGAAATAGATATCAGACTCTTAAAAATTGTGTGTATGACAAAAGTACATTCCTTATGTGTAGGTGGTGAAGTGTTTGTTATCCTGCAGTTTTCTTAATATATAATGTGCATGGGTATATATTGCCTTATGTTTTAGAATATTTAGTTATTTTACCTATTGTGTTTGATTTAATTTTCTTTTAAAATTACAGCAAACAGAATTAAAAAAATTTCCAGCGAAAGAATGTCAGGATGCTTGGGAAGAATGATGTTGATAATCAGTGTTTGTGATATTTAGTGCCATATGCTTTTGGAGTTTGTGTGGCTGGATACAATCAATCCATTTAGAGATGTTTTTAATTATATAAATAAGTTGATGAAATAATCTTTTTACCTAATGAACTGTTGGGGACAGTATTTTTTGTCCTGGTACTTTTTGTCTCATGCTAAGAATGTCTTTATATTACAAACAGTTCTCCTCTGAATAAATTCAGTTATGTTAGTATGGCATTCAGTAATTATTTTCCCTTCTGTCTGCTTTTAGTTAGATTTCAAATACTTTGCTTGAGTTATAGATGTCCAAGGGAATGTTCTCCTTAAACATGTTTTATCCATGTGAAGAAAGGGAAATGTTCAAGTAGAATTCCCTATCCTCTCTTAAAATATTTTTAACTTATCCTTGTCAGAGGATTCTTGAGAAAAATAAGAAGAGATGCTATTATGGAATCTCTGGGAGCCTTAATGTGTTCAGATGCAGAAGAGAAATCAAAATCTTACTGTGGAATGGGCACTTTAAAAGCAAAACCATATCTGGACTACAGTGTGTGACTATTATTTTGGAGCAGTTGGGCTTTGAATTTATGTTAAAGAGCACGGAGAAAAATGTTCAGGATTAATTTTTTGTGGTGTAGAGCTATATTCTGAGAGGTGGGAGGAAAAACTGAGGAAGTGTGGGGTTTTTTTTGTACTAGTCAAAAATCTGGGTGTTTGATTCTGTAGCTATTTAAGCTTGTTTCTGTTGCTTCATCAAACTAATGCAGCATCTTATTAATTCACTTTCTGTTTTCAATAAAAACCCAGTGTCTGCATTACTCAGTAGTGGTGTATTTGTCAGGAATGTCTGAAGTTATTGGTGTCGTGGGAGATGCTTATTTCTCAGCTAATATCTTCTGTTATTGGTACTAGACATACTTGTTGTTGTAGGAATTGAGCAACAGTCTTTTGTAAGTATTCAAAAATGTTATCAAAGTGCATTTTTTTTCTTATTTAAGACCACGTCTGAAGCAGATTTGTTGCTTGTGTTGTGTGGAATGAATTTGCATGGTTGTATGAGTAGAAAGCCTTTTGTATTTGGTAATTTGGCAAATGCATCTGACCAACAAGTATGAAATCAGGAAGCTTTTAATTTAACAAGTAGAGGGGCATTTCTGATTGGAATGTGTGATCACTGAACATCTTCCAAGGATTTCAAGTTTGTGTTGTGGTGAAAAACAATAGCAACGGCAAATCAAACAAAACCCAAATAGGTCAAAAAGTGATGTTTATGAAGAGCAACAGATTGGTTCAACTTTTCCTTCTCATATATACATTTACACTTTGAATTCTGCTCTCTGGGTTGTGGAACTGCCATCTTTAGCAGATGGAGCCACCCAAGGGTTCTCATTCTGCTCTGAACTCTCTTGGAAAGGGTTCAAAGGTTAGGAAAGGTGTTAGCAAGAGTCCTGTGACTCTACACCAGCCACCCTTTCAGAGTGATGGACTTTCCCCATCTGTGCCTCAGAAGAAGCTGTAGTTTATTTGATTCTGGACCAAAAGCCTCAGGCAGGTTTTCATGTGCTGGTTGTGTTTTGTTGCCAGTCACAACTATGTTATTTAAGCACTGCACAGACCAAGTTGCAATGGCTAACACTCACTTGTGAGTCTACATTAAATTCTGTTGCAAAATAATGATCATCAAATTGATTTTATTTTTTTTAAAGCTTTGGTGTGAGTATTTAGTGATTGTCCCTATTTAAAAGCTTCTCTGTGATAGGGAGTTTGAGAATTTAATTTCTATGAAAAATGCTCTAGAGGTTTTCTTACTGCCTTTGCAATAAATTATATGCTCTCTTTTCCTGTATCTTTTTACTGCTCTATAAATCAGCAGAGAGGTTATGAATTTGTTTCATATTGCTGTGTTGCACATTTGTTGATGAAACAGCTTATTAGATCATAAATAGATGTAATTGCATAATCTAATGGGAAAGGGGAGGTGGATTGAAGAAGGGGAGGAAACATAAATAGCACTAGAAATTAACAGATAGGAGAAGACAAAGTTTTCTTACAAAGCTGTAAAAGCAATTGAGTTCTTATGAAATGCAGAACCAAATAGTTTTCATTTTAAGCTAAATAATAATTGTAAATGACAATTCATATATAAAGAAAATGTATCAATGACAGAAGACTTGGTAGCTCCCTTCAGAGCATAGCTAAAACTTTATTGATCCTAAAGTTCATTTTGTGTCTCAGCTGCTGCAGTTTTGTGTTTTGAGCTGTGTCCTTCCCAATGTTGTCTGAAACTGCTAAAACATTACAAACCTGAACAATGGGGTAAAGAGGTCTGGGCCTTATGGACAAGGGAGCAGGGAGTTCTAACTAACAAACTGAAAAAAAAAAAAAAAGTTGCCTACACTGAGGGTCAGCATTAAATGCTAGAGCTGTGAAATTTGAATGAGCATAAATGTTTCAGCTTCTTTTATTATTTCTATTGTGGTTCACCCTTCCTGGAACTTTATTTGGCCTTGCATTAGAATTTGAAAATAGCAATTATTTTTGAATTTCTTGTTGCATAAATGAAAATTGAGTCCCCTGATCTGTTAATTTATTGTTGTCATTTCTAGAGTATTGTAATTTCCTATTATCTAAATGTGACTTTTTAAAATTGATATGAGCTTTTGCCTCAACTTGTGAATTTTTATTTAAACATGAAACTTATTGATGATGTTCCTGAAGTATTGTAATTTTTTGTTTTTTACTTTTCAAGTGCTTTGATTTTTTTTTTTTCTAAGGACTTGCCTGCCTCCTCAACATTCTGGCAAATTGGGATTAATTAAAAAGGCAGCCAAGATGGGATTAATTAAAAAGGCATGCTTGTAAAGCAGCAGGGATTTCTGTGAATTAAAGGTGAAGTCTTGCCTATAAAAGCAAAATTTTTCTAAACCAGATAGGCCTGTATATATGTGCGAGTGTATGTATCTAGTTTTGTATCTATGTATATAAAAATATACTTGAAAATTGAATTATCCAGAGTCTGGAAGTAGAGGCTCCATGGTGGTGGTTCTTTGACTTGAAGCAGCAGCTACAGGATTACTGCAAACCTTCCCTTATCTGGGGCTAGTGCCTCTAATCACTGTGCAGCTGAATGGCAGTGGGAATGAGGAGGAGGAGGTTTATCTTCTCCTTATGGGCTCATATTTTAATATAAAATCACTGCCAGAGCATTCCTGTGAGCTGTGCTCCCAGATTGCCTATCAGCATCTCTGAGGAGTTAGCTTGGTAGATTCATATGTCTGTGGGGCTGTGACATCCAGCTTCATCCAAGCAATTACAGCCTTTTATGAATGCCTGGAAGTGAGATTGCTCAGCAGTTCACACACTGCAAGAAAAAAAAAAAAATGTGAAGAATAGTTACCTCAGGACTGGACAGCAAAACTGAGCATTTTGATTTCCAGTTTAGGCTTGAATATTGCTATTACACTACTTCAATCTGCAAGTTACCATCATCTTAATTTCCCTCCAGATTTTTGTCTGATGTTACCAGACATAGAGATTGAAATTGCTGGCTAGTGACGTTTCTGCAGAGGGTTCAACTCTTTCCTGTTTTTCCCTTTTCTGTTCCCCAGCTCTTGAAGGATCATTACACTGGTCCATGTGCTCTATTTGAGAGGCAAAGGCATCAGTTATTGATCTAAGAACTCTGTGAAAACTTCCTATAATGCTTCTGGTTTTTTAATTATGATGTTCAAAGAAATTCTTGGCTACCTGTATGTTGCAAACATGATTCCCCATCATTATACTCAGGGACATTTTTGTCTGGGGGAGATGTTTGAAAAAAAATAAAGGTAAAAAACACCCGCACAAACCCCTACAATCACCTCTGGCAGAACAATTTGAAACCTTGAGCAGGTGTCTCTTGGAAGCATGCCTTTGTACACATGAGTTAAAGAATATTTATTAAATATTTATGCCATACTCCCAAACTCTGTGGAGAGAAATGGCAGTATTATATAATGAAAAATGCTATAAATGCATTCAAGCTTCTTGAATCTCACATTTGAGCTATGAAATGGGCTGCCCAGGGAGGTGGTGGAGTCATGGTCCCTGGAGGTGTTTGAGACCCTCAGTGCCATGGTCTGGTTGACACAGTGGTGTTTGTCACAGGTTTGACTTGATGATCTCAGAGGTGTTTTCCAGTCTCACTGATATTGTGATTCTGTGATTTCTAACTGCCTGAATTTAGACTGTTGCTCTGAATTTGTTCATATAGCCTCCTTTATACGTTTTTGTGTGCATAGAGAGAAGAGCTGTTTTCTCCCCATTTGCTTTTCTTTTCATCCTTTTTATGTATAGAATGATATTTTTACCTCAGATTTCATTATGCTGGGATAAGCAATAAGAGCCTTCTTACTAGGCTCTTATTTCTTCCAGTCATTCAAATAGCATTCTCTGTTCCAGTTTAATCTTTCCTCTTCTGTTTCCTGGATATGCCTTTGCCTGGCTCCTGTGCTGTGATATGGTTCCTGCCTGCCTGCTTCTGGAAATCCCACATCTGGATCACTGCCTGATCTCTGGAAATCCCACACTGTAGGATCATTCCTGCTGCTGTTTTAATTATTTCCCTTCTTCAGTGGACTAGTTAAAATTATTCCCCTAACATCTAAATGCATGACTTTAGAAAATTTAACAATTTAATCTATAATCTGCTCTTAGTGCAGCACTACCATCTCCTAGTTCTCTGCATGGGATATATTAATCTCTAATAAAATGAACAACTTCATGCCCTCAATAAAATGCACTGGCCCATTTGTGCCATGATTGTCAGTTGTATTTGTAAGGCTGGTTTTTGCTTGCCTTCATTACCCAGTCTTAATTCCTATATAGGGTTAAATATTTTTCTTGTGCACAACCTGTTGGTCCCATTTCTATCCAACTTGTTACTTCCATTATGGTTCCCATATTAGCTTGGTTTCCCACTTTAATTGCACAGCTTATCATCGAGCTCTCTTATAATGGTAATTTTCTTTATAGTTGCTTTATCAAAGATAGTGTGCGATATTAATAAATTTATGATGCATTTTATTCTTCTTTCCCCTCACATCCATATTTTTAGATTAAACTATGAATATAGAATAATGAAAAGCTAGACTAATAGGTTCTATTAATTCTCTCCATTTTTTGCATTAAATTTAGGTACAATATTTGCTAGAATATGACAAATGCTGTAATTTGATAGATTTAATAAAGTGCCTGCTGCTTAACTTTCAAGTTAATGTATTGGTTCTTTTGTTTCCTAGGGCTCTTGTGTAGAGATTCTTGTCTCTGTTCTGGTAGGACAATGAGTTCTTTGAAATTTTACTACTAAAAATGTGATATTATCAAACTCAATACACTTTGTTCCATGAACTGCCTTGCTTTTGCAAGGTATGCTTTATATTATCATCTTGATTCAAAATCACTGAACATTTTCTTTGTTTTGTGCTATCTGCTACTTCCGTTGCCTCACACTTCCTGATGTTTTTGCCATTTGTTTGACAAGTTTGTAGCCACGTAAATATGTTCTCATACACACACACGATCTAACAAATTTTCTCAGAGGGGAAAATATATTTTTTTTTTTTAAATTGAACCTGAACTTGTTGTTCTTGTGCAATTAGTGTATACATTACAGCACAGATGTTTTGGTTTTATGGTTGTTTGCCTTGTCATGTATACATTTCTTACAAAGCCAAAGTGGAATTAGAACAGGAGGTAATACTGACCAACTTACAGATTATATTCATATTAACTCAGTTTGTTTGATAAGATGTAATTAGATTTTAAGTAATTTAAGACTTGTTTAGAATTCTTGGTCATATTAACCTCACTTGGAGGTTGGGCAGTATTTTAATTCTGACTTGAATTCCCACCTCAAAGTAACTTTCATGCTTTAAGGTAAATAGCAGAAGATTCATCCCCATTTCTTCATAAATTTCCAATATGTAGACAATAAACTTAATTCTGCTGAATACTATTAGAATGCACATGTTCCATAATGCCTATTTACCTTCTATCAATTATCTTAATTATTAATTACATAAATGAAACTAGGAAATCCTTCAGTTTATGTGAATACTGACTGTCACTCAGCTCACATTCAAACTGGCAATAACAAAGAAATAATATCTACTTCTAGCAAGTTTATGATCCTATGGCATGTATTTTGCAAAGTAGTTTGTAAAGATGAATTATTTCTGTACTTGTCTAGTTATTAAAGGTAACAATTTAATCAGTGACTGATCTCCATCTCAAATTACATCTGGAGTGATAATGAGTATGTACAGCTGCTTTGACATTTCTATTATGTCCGTATGGATACTCAAATTGATACCAGTACATAATGCATGCATAAAATAGTCTTCCATGCTCCATTCTTTTTTGCCAGCAGTAAAAAAGTAGTCAGTGATGAAAAATTTAAATGAAAACGTCTAAGAATTTAGGATCATAGATCCTGGCTTAAGATGTGCTTATTAGTTACTCTTGGTACCCAGAGTAATTGTTCAGTTTCACAGAATCACAGAATGACTGGGTTGGAAGAGACCTTCAAGATCATCCAGTCCAACCCATGCCCTAACACCTCAACTGGACCATGGCACCAAGTGCCACATCCAGTCTATTCTTAAACACATCCAGGGATGGTGACTCCACCACCTCCCTGGGCAGACCATTCCAGTACTTCATCACTCTTTACATGAAAAACTTCTTCCTAATATCCAACCTGTATCTCCCCTGGTGCAGCTTGAGGCTGTGTCCTCTGGTTCTGTCAGTGCTGCCTGGAGAAGGAACCCAACCCCACCTGAGCACAGCCACCTTTCAGGGAACTGTAGAGAGCGATGAGGTCACCCCTGAGTCTCCTTTTCTCCAGGCTGAACAAGCCCAGCTCCCTCAGCCGCTCCTCACAGGGTTTGAGTTCCCAGCCCCTCTCCAGCCTCATTGCCTCCTCTGATCGCGCTCAAGCGTCTCCACGTCCTCCCTGAACTGAGGGGCCAGAACTGGACACAGCACTCAAGGTGTGGCCTCACCAGTGCTGAGTAGAGGGGAAGAATGAACTCCGTGCTCCTGCTGGCCACACTAGTCCTGACACAGGCCAGGATGCTGTTGGCCGTCTTGGCCACCTGGGCACACTGCTGGCTCATGTTCAGCTGGATGCTGACTAGTACCCCCAGGGCCCCTTGAAACACTAATCTTGAAGAAATTAGGATTTTAGTTAAGTTAGAAGAAGCTGGTCTTGAGATAGTTATCTGAAACTTAAATAATTGATTGCCTGCCAGTTTGTTTACTTAACCGTGCTTGCAAGGGGAAAGGATGAAACTAAGTAGATAGGTCCAAAGAACACAAAAAATTGCAACCAGAAACTTATTCTTTGAAAGATTGGAGTTGCCCCAAAAGCCATTTGTGTTGTCATTGATAGAAAAGATTGAGAGTTCAAGGTGAGGAAGACTTGCCTTACTTCCTTCTTTTAAGACTCCTCTCCACAAAAATGACCCAAAACCTAATTCAAGAGGCCAACCATGCATGCTTGATAGCTATTCAAACTAATTACCATAGGAAGTGAGGAATGGGAGGGGCTGTTATTATGAATATGTATTTGTTTGAATCCTTTGTCAATAGACTCTGTGGTCACCTGTTATTTTGCAGTGTATATTGGAGTGTGCAGTGTGTATGACTTCACGCTGCTGCCCAGCGCTGAATAAACATACACTTTCTAACTTTTAATTGTTAGAGAGTCTTTTGTCCATCACAGTTGAGTATTGGTATTAGACTAATAGTCATATTTTGGTAAATCACCTTTCTGCCTGAGCACTGTCCACCCACACCAGTCACCAGTCTTTAGAACTCCAAGGGATTATTGTGACCAAAATGCAGGACTTGGCACTTGTACTTGTTAAACTTCACCTTATTGAACTCTGCCTATCCATCCAACCATTCCAGGTCTCTCTGGAGAGGCCTCCTAACTTCCACTAGATCGACACACACTCCCAGCTTAGTGTGGTCTGCAAATTTACTGATGAAAGACTCAATACCCTCATCCATGCCATCAATGAAAACATTGAACAGGGCTGGCCCCAGCACAGACCCTGAGGGACACCCCTGGTGCCTGATCCTCCGCTGGATGCAGCACCACTCTGGGCCTGCCCATCCAGCCAGTTCTTAATGCAGCAAAGAGTGCTCCTGTCCAAACCATGGGCTGCAGCTTTTCCACAAGTGTCCTGTAATTGTGTGGTGGAGGAAAGTTTTAAAATGAATTATAGGACTTTTAGAAAATCCCTCCCTGAGCACCAGTAGTGTTAATACAGGAGAAGGTATTAAATGCTGTATGTATCCAACAGTATTGCTCACAGGTACCTGATTTTTATGAACATCCCTCTCTTGAAAATATATGAGGGAAACAGAAATATACTTGCATAATCCTTCCATGCGCCAGGCTTTTTTCATGATAATTTAAAGGATTTCAAGCAAGATTCTTCTGTGTTTACTCACAACTAATTTAAAAAGCCAAACAAACCAATATGCTTTGTAATCCAAAGAAAATGGAAGTGTTTATATCAGCATACAGCTGAAATACAAACTGACTTATCACTTCTTTTGCATTTTTCTCTTGGTTTCAATCTTTATTTCTTCTTAAAAGCAAAAAGATACAACATTACTGCAGAAAAAACCCTCTATCTACTCTTGTAACGAGAAAATAAATCAGTTTTGGAGAATTTTAAAAATTTGCTGGTGATGTGTTTTGCATTCTTATTAACTGTGGTGTTCAAATTAGTGGGTTAGTAGTATTTTGTGTTTTGTGGCTTTTTTTTCTTTAGTTTTTGTGAGACTAAGCTGTGTGTCACATAGAGGTGTGCATAGCAGGCAGCATTCTGATGATGACTATGAGTCACTAAGATGTCACTATGAGTCCTAAGGTGTCTGTCCTTCTGATAGCTTTATCTTATTTTAAAAGGGAAACCTCCAAATAATACAGAGAAGGACTAAGATATTATGCTGTTATATTGTTTGTTTCCTTAGGAAAGTTGACCACTTCTGCTGGGTGCTGTTCCTGGTAAGTGTGAACCAAGTACAGCAGCTGGGCATCCACTGGGAACTTAAAATTTTGAGCTTTGACAAGGTTTTGAATAGATTGCGATTTTAAAATGCTGGATTAATTCTCATTAAATCTCTGTAGATAAAGTATCCTTCCATGATCAATTTATTGAAGTATTAGCAGGAATGTTAATTTTCCTGAGATGAGAAGGCTGGGCTGACTGTACCTCATTGCTTTGATTAAGCAGAGTGACTTTCTGGATCCTTTTGGGGCCCATTTGTCTGATTATATAATTTGTTTGTTTGTTTGTTTTGCTTGCAACATACTTCCCATGCAGAATTCCCTGTTGGAAAAGCCAGCATTGTGTAGAGAATGCATGGTATCCTGGTTAAATATTGCAATATTAGCTTGGGATCAACAGCACTTGTAAAGTTTTGCAGGCTGTAAGTGATCTGTGACATAATCTGCTTGTCACAGCCCCAAAGAGGCAATAGGTGAAGATTTCTGTAATCTCAATACACATAGTTGAGTTAGTTCTATAATTATTTGAGTCTTAACATTTTTAGGAAGGCTTTTGTTTTGAAATGGGAAAAGCAATTGCAGACATATGGTTGTGTGAGTCAACAGGTACTAGATGCTGTATTTGGCACCTCTTACCATGTTGATTCCTGCAGATCCTGGAGATGGGAACTTGTTGGCCTTTGTGCAACAGTGATGCAACTGGGACATTCAGTGTTGACCTAATTTATAGCATTCATCTTCTATTAAAATGGTCTTTTTATTTAATCTGTCTTTGATGTTGCTTTTGAAAAGAAGTCTTCAGGGTGGTTTTGGTTTTGTTGGGGTTTTTTTTTGTTTGTTTGTTTGTTTGTGCCTTCAATGTTGTGTGGTTTCCTAGAATGTTTTTTCTTTCTTGACTTTGGTGGTGCCAATCTTTCTTAACTTGGGACTCTCAACTATTGTAACTGCTCCTTGAGTGTCTAGTTGATTAATTTTCCTTACTAAGGAGTTGAAAAACCTTTGAAACAACTACTCTTTATCCTTTTTAGCTGTCATTCTCAACTTGATTGCTTGTCTGCAAACTCTCTTGCTGCTGATTTTAAAATACATTCTTCTAACTCAGCCTGTTTTATTTCTTTAAATAATCTTGTTCATTCACCTCCTGAGATAATCAAACATTTTTAAAAGGCTTTGGGACCCTAAATGTCCAACAATTCACTAGGGTATTTAGCATTTCTTGTGACTCTCTTAGATGTCATTAAGATGGAGTCTTAGTATACTGTTTTCCCTAGAAATCAATCCAACTCTTGCACCTTTAAGACTAAAAAACTATATTTTAATTATCGTATGAGTACACAGTTCAAGAGGCAAAAATCTGCATATAGATATAGAAAAACTAGTCATTCAGATATTCAATGTAAAAAAAGCCTTCAAGAGGCACCCTTTGTGGTGAATGCTGAGGACATGGCTCCCTGATGAGTGATTACCATACCTCACCAACTGACTTCATTCATGTATAAGTTTCATTTTAAAATCAATGAGTGGAATACAACTCTATTCAACCTTATTCATAAGAGACATAGCTGTGCCTTCTGGTCTGGTCTATCACCAGGGACTGCTTAAAACTGTTGAATTCTTTTTATGCAGACACTTGTGCAAGGTAACCTTAGACCTAACAATATGTAGCCATCCTATTTTCTGGTAGAATAGCAGGTGGCTACTTAGAGCTTCCATATGACTTATTGATATGTCCCAGTGTCAAGGCATTAAAGAGGGTTCTTTCCTGTTTTGAAGCAGGTGGATGTCACTGACCTCATTTGGGATGTTGCCTTATCTAGCGTATGCAGCAAATGTTTCAATCTTTTATGCAGTGTGAAAGAAATGATGAGTAGCACTGATCTGAATGGCTGTGCAAAATACAAGGGAAAAAAAAAGAAAAGAAGAAAAATATGGGAAGCTTCTAATCTCTAAAAATTGCTTAGAAAGCTTATTAAAGGCATGTTTCCTCCCCTCCCCAGGCATAAATTGTTTGATTGGTAGCTTAAATTCACTTCTGGAGATTGATACTTTCTCTCTTAAATATCTTTATATCCTATTTAACTACCCACTTAAGGGACAAGTCATTCACATTAATTTTCTCCAGTTTTCCCAGTTGTTACCTAAAGGATCCTTCTCCACTCTTCTGCCTGTGCAAAGTTAGTTTCGTGTTTTCACCACCCTTCTCTAATGAGTGGTAAAAATACTATGTGTAGAACTACAGCTTAAAAGTGTTGAAAGCCTTCAAAAAAATTTGTGAAGCGGGGCTTTGCTCAGTCTTGCCTGTAATACCCAGTCCTGTATCCCTATTAAATACAGCAGGCAATTCTTCCAGATTTACACCAAAACAACTTAGACAAGAACATTTTTATGCTCAGTAAAATTTTTAGATCCCTTCAAGTTTTCGTGGTAGTTCGAGATATGTATTGAAATTCAAGAAATATGAGTAAAGACTTCCTTAAAGCTCACTTGTCAATTGAAAGCTTTTTAAAGCAGCCCTGTCAGTTTAAATTTCCTAAAAGTATCATATGTAAAATGATACACATGTGCTCTATAATCCTATCTTTAGTAAATGGATTTGCAGCCTAAGAACTTCTATGAATTGGAACACTCAGATCCTTAGGCTTATTCAAGGAAAAGAATTCTAAAATGTAAAGGGATTAAAAAATTGTATTCCTAGTGATTTTGTAAGCAAAGATTTAGCTTATTTTCTAACTAATGCAGAAGCCAACATTAGGGAGATGATTCCCTGTCTCAGGTTGAAGAAACCATATGAGTCTTGTATATTCAGATAACTTTTAGAGTTTAAAAAGTAGCTGTTTTATTAAGATAGATAGTTAAGGGTGAGAAAGTGAGACAAAAATCACCCTGAACTAGAGTGTCTCTGTTGGTCAGGAGGTGGATCCTGGTGATTGTCACTTCAGACAGGAATCCAGCTCCCCAAGCTGGTGAGTGCTCCTTGATGGGACAGTGCAGCCTCTGCTGGGCTGGCCAGGACAGTGTGCTCACATTACAGCTCATGCCTGGCTTTTTTTTGGACAGAAAACTCAAGGGAAAAAGGGCTCTGCTTCATTTCTGGTTAGCTGGGAGGTGGAGATGCTGCAGAATAACCTCTGTACAAGATTGTGCCTTGTTTCTGCCTCTGTGGCTGTTGGTGTTTCATGCAGTCTCATCTGTGTCTGCCACCTAATTTGGGAAGGGAATACATATGGTAAAGTATAAATACCAGTGTGGATTTTATGAACAAGTGACAGAAATGAGCTAATTCACAGATCAAAGTAAAACTCTTTCCAGAAGCATATAGTTTATGTATTTTATTTGGCTTAATTTATATAATCACTGAAACTAAGGTACCACATGTTTTGATGAACATATTTTTCCCTTTTAATTCTTCTCCTAAATGATTTATCAAATTAGCTATTTTTTATAAATCCTGAATCTTAAAACTTTTTCTATTAAAGCAATGACTGAAGCTTCCTAATTGTCTAATTTGAGATGGTGTGAAATATGTAATTCTCTTCTCTTTGGAATTTCTGTAATTTTTTTTTTTATTTATTTTGAGAGCATACATCCATAGAGGTGTGGTTTATCTTTTTTTTTTTTTGCAATTTTAAATAAAAGCTTATTTTGGGGATGATTCAACAAGCCCTTTGACTCTTTTTGGACTGATGATAACCCTCAGCTCCTTTAGTGAAAAGCAAGCCTTAGCTTGAATTTTGCTTTAACTGTATTAGGTTCCAGTGTAATCACCTACTAAGAGTCCTGGGCACAATGCTGTCCTCAGAGGGCTGAGGTCAGGACTGATTGAGGCTCAGATTAATGATTTAAGAGCACCTTCTGGTGACTAATCAAAGGCCAAAAAAATGTTTGTTTTGACTGTGAGGGAACATTTAGAGATGTATCTAGATGTCCTGAAAACAACTTTGATCCATTTTACAGCTGAATATACCAGAATATTAGCCTTTCTGCTCTTGAAGCTTACTCCCCTCCTCCATCAGCTCTTAATCTCTTCTGTTTTTAAGCATTGCTGAACAGATGCTTATGCAGGATAAGATCTAACAAAAGAGTAGCAACAATCAGAAACTCCTAGAAATTGTGATCTTAGGCAATGCAGATTTTTCCTGTAATGGGGAATGTTGTTTTGTTCATAATTTCACTCTCGTTTTGATTTCTGCCATCTTTGATTCTGGCAAGACCTTGGTATAGAAATAATCACATGTTGAAAGAAGACTGTTTATTTATTGCAACAGTGTTGAAAGCCTTTAAGGTCAATGGAAAGTTTAAAGAAATTTGTTTCCTTTTCTGTGATTTGTTGCTGGTATGAAGCTGTTAATGTTGCAGGAATTTATCTTTGAAAACATTTTCTTTACAAGAGAAATTATTTTTACATTGATAAGTACAGAATCGTTTTGATCATCTAACATTGATATGATAGAAACTTTGAAGCCATATGTTATCTGAGATAGCAGCACAAATGCCAAATTCTAGTCCACAAATGGAGAACTGGGTAAAAGTAGTATTAAGACTCTTGTTTCCTTTGATCTGGATTCTAAACCAGTTTTGAAATTCTTGATGAATACTGCTTTCAGACCATGTCAATAACAGAGTCTTTCAAGGAATATTTGATGAGTTTTCTCCAATAAAAATTAAGAATTTATTGCAGTTTGTGTGGTTTTCTGGTATTTAAAAGTAGAATTGGTTTTGTTTAGTTTTTGTATCTACTCACTTATTTTTACCTGTAGTAAAACTTTCTGAAAAGCAAAACTGAACATCCAAAACATTTAAAAATAAATTATCTTTGCTCACAATTAAAAACAAACAAGCAAAAATGTTTGTTATGATTGAATTATTGATGATATAAAAGGTTCTGCTTATGTCTGTTATTTGGAATAGTGGACTGGAAAGGTACTCAAGGAACCATCCAGTAGAGCAGGTAAGGTCATGTAGGCAAGGAAAGTAAATTTTATTTTTAAACAGGATTAGTTTTAATGGGGATCCTTGCAAGAATAATCTTTCTTCAGCTGAGTAATATCCTTTCAGATGTCTGTCTCTTCTATATGTGAACCAGTGCATTTCTTTCTGAATTTGCTGTTTTCCAGTTTTGTTTAAGTCAATCAAGTAAAGTGATAATTAGTCTATATTTGCTGTATCTTTCAAAGGTCTTTTTGTAGGAATTCCAACACTGCCAGGAAATTTACTCTGCATTGACTGTTAGATGGCTGTTAGATGTGAGTCAGGTGACCAGATTTAGATTTCTGGTTTGATACATTCCAAAAAAACAACTAAATTACAGTTGAAGCAGTGAGCTGCTGATAGGAATACTGGATGGCATGTTTGTAAACTGGCCCATTAAATAACAGAATTATCTGTTTGAATGCTTCTGTATCTGTCCGTAGTTGCCAAGAGCTGGGAAGGCTTGTCCCACAGCATGGCCCATGGAGGGTGTGCTGCTTGTGCTCCTTTGGCATATGATTCATGGAATCTGAGAAGGGCAGCACCAACCAACCCATCCTTCTCCTTCTCCCTGACTGTGCAGCTGTGTTGAAGCAATTCCCTGCTCCAGTACCTTTGGCTACTTGAATCATCACTTTTTCTCTAAGCCTTAGGGTCGCTACTTTTTCCTGAACCTATTTCAGAGTGATTGGTTTCCTTCTCTTTTCTTTTCCTCTACTTGTTTCCAACAGCCTAATTTACTGACTTCAGAATTCAGTGTATGGCTTCGAATGCTGATGGCTTTCAAGAACTAAGCTGTGTACTGGTGTAATTTCTGTTTATACTGACTTGGTGAAGAGTGGATCCTTGTTTCCAATCCATTCTGCTTTGTGTTTGACCTGAGTGGGAATAGATCAGCAGCCACTTTGGAACTTCCCTAACAGAAGTTAGATCATCAGCCTCTGAGAGCCTGTTATCCTGGGAGCAATCATAAGAATCCCTTGCCATCAGTGATGGTCCTACCCTTTTCTGCAACCTCTCACTGGCAAGGCAGGCTGGCTGTGTGTCCTGCATGCTTTGTTCTCCCCCTGTAAGGATGGCATGAACAGGTCCATGAGGGTTCTGGGCTGGTAGATGTGTGTTGCTGTTAACTCTGTTAAAGTGGGGCATTCCAGACAGTGTTCCTCTGACCTGTATTCTCTTGGTGGGCAACAGTCCCGTGATTAATTTTAGCATGGTCTGTTTCCCTGTTCTTAAATTTCACTAAAACTGCTAAAAACTTTTGTCATTTTAAACATGATATCAATATATCCTTCATTCTGGTTTTGCATTTAAATACAGAACAAATTACAGAGCAGAGATACTGTCCCACTGCCCCGCAGAAACCCCAACACCAAAAAACCTACCCATGCAAACAGAAACATCCCCAAAGCCCTCTACTAATATATTATATGATTGATTCTGGGAAACTTGGAGCTGTCATAGTTAAAACTAAAAATATCATAGTCTCTCTTATACCTCTTCATCCACCTCTAGAAGAAGTTGCTAACAGTGTTGTGACATACCCATAAATTATAAAGTCAAGCATAAAATATGAGTGAAATGACACCTGCCATGTGAGTAAAATGTATTCTGAAATGATGCTATTTTGTGACTAGTAAGAATCTTTCATATTCCCAAACAAAAATGCTTTGTAATCCCCCAGAGACATGAATGCCATTATTCCATTTCTTTACAGCAAACAGAGGGATGTGTTTTTTATTTAAGGCAAACATGTAATGCCCTGATAATTGCCACAGCCAGAGAAGTTGGAAGTAAGTCATTATCTATATAATTATCTGAAAGATGGTACTTGAAATCTACTCAGTAACCAGCCCTTTGAATTTATTAATCAATTAAGTTTTTAAAAGAGCTATTATCTCTTCTTATCTCAACATTTTTGTTGAGGCTGTATTCAGAGAACTGGGAACCTCTTATGAAGCTGTATGTGTGCTGATGGGAAAGGGAAGAGAGGAAGAAGGAGTTGCCTTTTTTTTTAAATACATGTATATATAAATGGATTTTTAAAAGTCTTGAAAAGTCTTAAGATGGGATGCTAAGAGAAAAATGATGCTTTTTTTTCCTTTGGAAAGTGTCTGCGTGTCAAATTTACTTCATTTGTATATTTTCAAAACTAATATAGCTTTTGGGAGATGGTGCTTGTAGCCTTCTGGTATGAAGTAGTTTCCTGCCATGAGAATTTTGTCCTTAACAGACATGAAATCTGATGGTTAGATATTAATCACCCTAAATGATTGCAAGGCAGAAATAGGTATCTCTTGGTGAGCATAGAAACTTGATTTAAATAGTCAAGGAGAAATTTAGGAGTTGGTGACACACTGGATTTAGAGCATTTGTCTGTTACCTCAGGAAGCTTAAGTTAAAACCCTAAACTAGGTCACAAGTGAAAATGAGATTTATGGTGATGTACAGTGAAAAATTGGCACAGTGCATTACCTTGTTGCCAAGTACCTCAGCCTGCCTTGGCTATATGCTTTTTGCTCCAGATTTTAAAATACCATAGCGTGTTTGATTAATTATGGAAGTGTTATAAAACAAATATATATATGGCTCAGTATATAAATATATACATACTTATGTTAAAAGTATATACACAACTGCATAAAAATGTATAAATAACTTTATTCTTCATTCATGTTAATCCTGTGATTAGATCAAAACCTGTAGCCAATGTTACTTTAATGTAGAAACTACTGAGATTGAATTCTATTTAAAGGTAAGGGAAGTAGGTGGAAAAATAGACCCTTGGCTTAACTGTGAGCTGCAGAGTCTGCTGAAATGAGAACCGTACCAGGGATGGAAAAGTGGAGAATTACTTGGTGAGGACTGGGGGGCATTCCCAGGGTGTGCAGAGGTGCAGTCAGAAAAGCAAAAGCTCAGCTTAAATTGAAATTGAGCAGAGATATGGAAAACTATGAGAAAAATGTTCTTCAGGTATGTAAATGGGCAGGAACAGAACACAACATTGTCTGTTGTTAAATAGGAGAGGTGAATTAGTCATGAACAATGTAGAAAGACAAAGGCTCTCAGCACTTGGTTCTCAACTCTCTCTGCTGGTGCTGTTGAGCTCCTGGCCCTGGGAACAAAAATCCAGGTTGATGCAAACACAGACCTGCTGTCAGTGAAGGAGTTGGTATGGGAGCTATGACAGGATCTTGACCCCTACAAATCAGAGGGCCCTGACAAAATCCACTGGGGCTGATCAGAAAGCTGGTTCATGTTGTGAGGCTGCTCTCTGTAATCTTTGAGAAATCATGGAGAATGGGGGACGTTCCAGAAGACTGGAAGAAAGCTCATGACAACTCAATCTACAAAGAGGGCTCTGAAAGGAGGGTCTAGGAAACAGGTCCATCAATCTTACTTTTGTTTTTGGGAAAGTTATGGAATGAATTCTCCTGCGGCTATCACAGCTCAGATGAAGAACATGAGTGGGAAAAGTCAGCAGAGATTCACCAAGGTCAAAATGTGCTTGACACACCTGATTGCTTTCTATGAGAAAGTAACCTGCTTGTTGATGTGGGGTGAGACATTGTCCACCTGAATTTCTCCAAAGCTTTGGATATGGGATCCCACACCCTCCTGGTACAGAAATGGGTGTGTTGGGGTCTAGACAAGGGATCTGTGCAGTGGATGGGGAACTGTCTGCCTGGTAATGTGTAAACAGCTCCTGTCACAAGTGGGATCACCCTAGGGTCAATACTGGGCCCAACAAGTGATGATCAGGAGATGGGATGAAGTGTACCCTGACAGAGTTTAGAGATGTTAACAGAATGATACCAGAACATACACTTAACTGCTTACTTTTGGAAATGCAAGCTGCCTAGTGGAAAATAAAGCCTAGAAAAAAAACCTCTTGCTGTTTAAGAAACCTGAAGTACAACATTTCTTTTGGTTTATTTTCAACAAGAGGAATAGCATAAGGATAATGTGTTACTCCAAGTGATCTTAAAGTAACATTAGGGTGATCTTAAAAGTAACACAGTACAAAACTTTTTCTAAATGAAATAAGAACAGTGTTAATGTGGTAGGAAAAAGTAAGTAATAGGACACTTCAGTGTGGTGGAATGTGTTCTTTTTCCTTTTTTTAAAATTAATTTCTTCATTATCTTGGCAACATTTGGCCATAAAAATAAATCTTGGCTGAAGCAAACATTGTAAAATGTTAGAGCAATGGGGTGTCTCCTTGCTTCCTGGCAGATTCTTCTCTAATTCCTGTTTGCTTCTAATAGTAACTATCTGCATGCATGAGAAACTTTGGGATTACTGTTAAAATTCTTGTGAATCAAGAATGAATTGTCAGAACTTTGAATATTTCAAACCTTGCTCCTTTTTTTGAGAAAATGAGCAACCTGACAGGAAACTGAGTGCAAGAAGTTCGGTCAGTGGATTGGGTAGATGGTCTGGCTCTTATTTAAAACAGGAATTATTTTTGTACAGCTTTTTGACCTTTGGTATTTTATATCCAGAGTAGCCTTTACAGCCATACTTAGATGGGAAGGTGATATGGAGTATTATATGATGTTTTGTGTTTGTATCAAATGCCAACTTGATTTTCTATCAATTTTTAATTTTAAGCATGGTGCCAGTCCTATTTATAGGCAGAATTTTGGATGCCACCTATGAACTAGCCTGAGCATTTCTAATAGAATATATGCTTGTCTCATATGATTTTGTCCAACCGTGATATTAAAATGGGAAATATGAAATGTCTCTAGTATTCTAGGTAAGAGAGATGAAGCTACATTTCTTTCGCTTCATTTCTTTTCACTAAGTTTTTTCCAGGTCAGTGGAGGATATTGTGCTATTTGCAGTATCTTTTAAAAGGCACTGATCTCTAAGAGATGAGATGGAGGACCAATGCCACCTGGAAAATATTGGCAAGATTTGAACTGTTAATTGGTGTAGCAGTTCTGTAGCAAATGTGGAGTTTGCTGTTGAACTCTGTAGATTGACTCAACTCCACTCCATTTTATAGGAAGTTTTCATAAATATTGTATGCCAATCCAAATGTGTAAAAGAAAGCATAGAATGTTTGGGGTGATGTAGTTTAGTAGTGGTGTATTTCTTTACTTAGATTCAAGGCAATAAGCATTTGGATTGTTTTTTTAGATAGTTATGGTTTATACTCACATATTGTAAGGAATACGTAAGGAATATATATGCATGTAATCTGAAAAATATCTGAAGACAAAAGTCAGGATGACTTTTTTCCATTCTATGCAGCTATACTTTAAGTAGTATCATTTTCTCCCTTTCTGTGTCAAGCTTTTAAATGAAAATACTCCAATCATTTGTGCAGTGGGAGAGATTACTGTGCCTGTTATTCATCTTATCTCTTGGACTCTATTCATCTATAATTCTGTGAATCATTTTTGTCAAAAAAACTTTAAATGGATCATTCTGATGTGCTTTTACTTGAAACTAAAGGGAAAAATTTCTTTACATGAAGGAAAAGTGGAAGGCTCTTTATGCATCTGTACTTTTCATTGAACTTAATATTTAGAACCATGAGGAGGAAGAAACTTTGCTTTAGTGCCTCTAATTCATAGTGCTGGTGTCTGCAACTGCTTAGTTTTAACCAACACAAAAAATGGTGCCTTGTTGTAATTGCTTGAATGACTTACATTATAATATACAAAATTAATACACCTGTCATGATAGAGACCATGGGTGCACAGGAGTTCTAATTTTTGCTAGTACTCCCTTTATTCTAGTGTTATGTTAGTGATTTGTAAGGTGAATGAATAATGAATATGAATATTCAGAAACTGTTGACGTAGCTGAGTAATAGAAAAAGGGCTGTTATGAAAAATGCAGGAGTTTTTTTGAAGACCTTTATCACAAATATACACAGATAGAGTTTTTTTCTTTTCTTGTGGAGTTCATTGCTGTTTAAGTAGGGTTCCTCACCATGCAGTGTGACCAGAAATTGCTATCTTCTCAGTAAATGCTTATATCAGAGAAAGGAAAAATAGATTTTCCTACTGAGCAAGTGATTATAAATGAAATTTTCCATGCAGCAATTTCCAGCTGATGCGAGCTGCATTGATCCCATATAACACTGCCTGATACTGGCAGAATTGGATTTGAATTTCTGCACTTGAGCAGGCATGATTAACCTGGGTAAGATGAACTAGAGTTAGACCATTTAGTTCCTCCTGTGGAGAAAGTTGGCAATCTTGGGGAATTACTGGTTATACACAAATCAGCATAAAAGCAGTTCTTCTATTACATGCATTCAGGAGAACTGGCCACATTATGTGCGTTAAATAATTCTCTGGTTGCTATGCTGGTCAGACTATAGCTGAAGGAGGAGGTGCAGATGACTTGGAAAAGTTCTAGAAGAAGGAAATCTTGGAAATGACTCTGAGGATTGCTAGATTAAATTGCTTTATTCAGAAAAAAAAAAGACTGAAGGTAGATGATTGTAAAAGCTGAGCAGAAAGAGAGAATGTTACCTGATTTCCAGGTCTGTGTTCAAGAGATAGGCACAAGTAAGAAAAAAGGTGAATTAGACATTTAGAAATACTTTTTAATATTAAAAGTCATTATTAAAATGGATTTCCTAAGAAGATTGTAGACTTCTGTCATTGGAATTATTAAGATCAGATTAGACAAATAACTGAAAAAAGATTTCAGTGTAGTTGGCACAGGTGTAAGGGCATGTTGTAATTGAAATGGCAATGTAAGGGTTTATTGGTAAAAAAAAAGTCAAGTATGACTTTGTGAGAAGTTAGAAGAAAATTCTTGAGTAGTTAATGCAGTATTTTCACATTTTATTTTAAAATAGAATAAATATTGCATTTTAACACATTTCAAGTCACTCTGTAGATTCCCTCAGAGTCACACATTCAGGTATTCTGGTTTAAACAACCTGTCCTGGTCTGGGTTCTGTGAGTTTATGGAATGTGCAGCCTAAGCAAGGGAACAGATCTCATTTATGTAAGTGAAAATACATTGCAGAAATAAGATGCCATAGAAGTTTGGACTTTGAGAGCAACACCTACTCCTATGCAGAATCCTTTCAGTTGTTTTGGGGACTATTGCAGAAATGTGCTATAGAACAACAACTTTTTGCAGAAATTGAACACCTGCCAGAGTCAATGTTAAATTAATGTTTTGCACCAATCAGAGCTTATATCCCAGCTAATTTAGTTTGGTTTTTTTTTTTTTTTTTTTTTTTTTTTTTAACACAAGTGTTAAGCTTCTTGAAATAAAGGATATATCCTCATCATGGCAGAAAATTGTTTATGCATTCTGATCTTGATTTTACTTTTCTGGAAGTTTTGGATTGATTCGGAGCATGGTTTTGCTTCAAATGATTTAGAAAGATGAACTCAGGATGAACTGAATTAATCACTAGGGTTTGCACTTTGCAATAGAAGCTGCTACTTTGCCAATGAATGAACTGAAGCCTATTTAAGAGCAGGCCTGTGATTACTTGGTGTGTGAATGTCCTTTGTGTTTCTAAGTATAACTTCTATTACTGCCTAGCAGTATGTAACAAGTTGAGGAGTGATTGGCATATGCAAATATTTCCTTAATGTATTAAATATTCCTCTTGATAAGTGATTGAAGAAAAATTAGAGCTACAGTATGTTCAGTAAATCCTGTTTACAAATGTGAAAAAAAAATAACCAACAGCAAGTTATACAATAAATGTAAAACCACAGGAAAATCAAAAGCAGGTTATTTGAATTTTTGACAGGTGTTAGTCAATGCTTTATGCCTGGAAAAGAAAATCTACCTCTGTGTGTTTTTCAGAACATGTTATTTTTCAGGTATTCCTTTGAAAAAAATACTGAAAACCTTCTTAGTCTGTCACTCAATATTGTGGTATGAGAAATGGCCTCTGGATCACTTCTGCATTTCTTTCTCACTGGTTCAGGCTTGTGCTGTCAGGTGGTCTGAATTTTTCCCCTTCTTTATTAATGTATTCAGCTGATCTCAGATCTGTGCAGTTTCTTTCCCTGCTATAAATGTCAGGCACAAGGTCTCAACTAGAAAGGTTGTCAGTACTTCTATTTATGAAGAACTTGATCTTGTTACTTTGAAGCACAGTTATTGATTTTTATTTCTTTTTAATAAAACATATTTTCATAAAAGATGAAAAGGAGATGGAGCAAAATTTTTCAGCAATGGAGAGAATAGCTCGACTGACACACCAGTACTGATATTGAGATGGATCCATGAAGCAAAATATGCTCTATATTGTGTATTCAGATACATCTGAAGTAGAAATTGCAAAGTAATCCAACATTTCTTAAAATTATCAGTAGAAGTGTGACACTAAGTAATATAGACATAAATGAATTTCTTTATATCTCTTTATTTAGTAGTGAATATTTGCAATATTATGAATGTAGCTTATGCTTTGTTTCTCCTAAAGCACCAATATTATAAATCAGACCTCTATCCATCTACCAGCAGTTTTGTGGAGCTTCATGTTCTGCTGATGACAGAAAATAGCCGATGACTTTTCTGGTTTAAATTAGTACCACTCTCTGAAAGATTTGGTGATATTATTTTTTGCAGGAAGATACAGGATATGACAAGACTGTGTTTCTCACAGATCTATAAATATTACAACAGGAAGGGCCTTTTTAATAACCTGCTCTGACGTCTTATGTATTGCAGGGCATAGATTTCATCTGACTACTCCTTCACTTTGGACCAATAATTTCTGACTGATCTAGAATGTACTTTCTTCTTGAAATGCACCAGTCTTGGTTTAAAGTCTCTGCAGTGGTAAATATTGCCTCTGTACATTCTAACTCAGCTATATTTGCCATTATTTTATAGCAGTGGTAATATTCCAGGTGAATGTAGACATCCCTTTATTGCATGTTTTAGTTGCCTGAATTGGCTTTAGCCTTTGCGTTTCTGGTGGATGTCTGCTGAGTGAAACCCTGCAGTGTCACTTCTGTTTCATGGAATCTATTGCTGACTGACTGATCACCTTGGTGAGTGACTGATCTGTCACTGGTGCTTCTGAATGCCTTTAAGTGTGCAGCATCCTGACGTCTTTCTATTATTTGGTAGATCTGTTTTACAGTTTACTGAGATGGGAAATGTTCTCTTGGCATGCACTCTCTAATTCTTTATAAGCTTTGATTATAACCCTGCCAGCTAGGAAAAAGATTGTTGAAAATATTATGAAAACTGATGTGCAATTTCAAATGACAATACACAGCATCAGCTATTCCCTTGTGTGTTCTGTTAAGAAGGTTGGAGTCTGGGTGTGATAAACCTGTGGTGCCTGGGCAGGCCACACAAATTGTTCTGGCTTCCTCTCATCACTGAGGCTTTCTCAGTGGTGAGCAAGGAGTGGGGTGCAATGCAGGCACCTCTGTGACTAATGAGTGCATGGTCAGGGTGACTCATCTGGATTGTGGTTATTTGACAGAATCACTGTTAGTCACGGAGGAAAACTGCTGATGAAATATATGAAAGAGAACATTGCCCTAGATTGGGCAAGGGATTACCTGAAAGTACTGCTTATCTTTGTGAGTTATGGGATTTGGTATTTGATAACACTTGGAAAGAAAAATAATACAGAAAAGTTCTTGGTATGACTCAAGAAACTTGAAGTAATTTCCATCTGTCTTGCTATGTATTTATTTTAAGTAGAACAAACCCTTATCTTACCATTTTCTACAAACATTATTGCAAAGCAATGTCATGCTCTTATTTATTTACTTTTTTTCCCAACAAAGTGAAATGGCTGTTTCAAAGGCTATCTAATCTTCCAAAAGAAACTACTTATCAAAAAATTATCATCCTAGGAAACAAGGGAAAATGTTTGTACTTTACTAGTACCAAAGAACTGATCTAATAAAAACAACTCTAAGTCACCTCCACTGCACTATGCAACAACTAAGAAGGCAATGGTCATGACTGCAAATGAGGTGATATTTCACACTTCTTCCAGAAAAATATATGTTCTGTGGATTGCTAAAGAAGACTTCTGTATATAAATCATATGACAGCACTGAAATGATTTTGATTGGAATTTTACGTATTACTGCCATTTAGTAAAGAAAACAACACATGGAACAGACAAACAAAGCTTTTCTTATTTAGTGATACCTATTCTTAATGATTCTCTTTCAACAATATAGTGAAAGAAATGAGAGTTCCTGAGGATGTATTTATATTTGTTATTTGTTATTTGATATTAAGGAGCGGGATGGTCTGTTTCCCCAGTGGAGTAAGGCCGTTGGAGATGAGTGTTAATGCCTGAACATAATCATAAAGGATGCAGAAAATAAAATGGATTAGTGAAGATACAATGTGCTGAAGATACCAGGCTCTATCAGAAAGCTTTTATGTTAATAGATTATTGAATTTCATCTGCTGTTTTATCACTGCATAGATTAATACAACATAATATATATGAATGGGTGAAAAAGGTTCTCTTTCTACATAAAAGGAATTTCTATATGTGATGAATATTGAACTATTATCACTCAAAAAAAAAGTTACAGCAGATATTTCTGTTTGAAATGTCAGAATAGTAGTTGTTGAAAGAGCAAATACTATCTTAAATGAGAATAGAGAATAAAATGGAAATAATATTGCTACTGTACAGATTCATGGTTCACTTGCATCTGGACTACAATATGATGATCTCTGTTGCATCTCAGCAGGCTCTAGGAGAATACAAAGATTTATTAAAAGCACTGAACAAGGATTCCTCAGGTTGGAAAAGGGGCAGAGGAGGGAAAGTAGGGAAATAAAACACAGATCATTACATTTTGAGTGGTATAAAGCATGAACCCAAAGGCACAGCTGTGGACTGAAAGTAACCCTGAGCTGCAAGTCATTGAAGGTGGTGTAATGCTGTGTGCAGAATCTGCAGGGATTTACTCCTTCCTGGGTAATCACTGGAGATCACTGTGCAGAGACAGGGTACTGACTAGGAATATCAGAGCAGCAGGCTGACAGATGTGCTTATTCAAATTTATATCTTCATTTGTCTTGATCTAGGAGAGTTTTTGTATGGCTGGTGTTGTCTAATCTCAGAAGTAAGTTGTAAGGCAATGGCAAAGTAAATAAGCAGAGCAAACCAAAATGCTCTTAAACAAACACCCCTTATATTGGCTTGGATCCATTTTGTGTGAAGGATAATTTAAATTATTTGCTACTGAACTAGAAAAAATACAAGTGAATGCCTGGGGGAAGAAAGCAAATCAATGATATAGAACAATCAGAATTGAAGTTTTTATGAGCACAAATAGTGTGATGAGAAATATGAAGAGAGACTTGACTGTTTTCCCTACCCCCAATTTTCTTTCCATCAAGAAAGATCCTCTTGGCATATTGATGATTCATGTTCTGTTGTCTCTGGTTTATTACAGCCCTGTTTTTCCTCTTTTAGGTTAACAGAACCTTCTGGATATTTAACAGATGGACCTATAAATTATAAATACAAAACTAAATGTACATGGTTAATTGAAGGATAGTAAGTATCTATTTTCATAGCTTAAATTTTCTGAACAGTTTGGTGCTATGTGTTCTTGAGAACTCACATAGAGACTGCATGAGGATACAATATGAACAGTTTGGTGTTTTGTTAGTTTGTTTGGGTTTTGTTTAAATATTATATAGAATTTTTAAAAATTATATTAGGATTTTCATGATTGCTTAGAGTTGGCCAAATTCCATTTCCATTCAAATAGCAGCAGAAATTAAGCTGACATTGGTATTTGGCTATTGCTGCAGGCCCTCAAAACCCAGTGATAAATTTGTTGCATATTTCAGTACTTTTACATAAGTTCCAAAAGTATTTAGAGAATTCCTTTATTTAACTCATTACCTGATTTATTTTATTTAACTCATATCAGTGATAAATCAGAAATGGCCTCAAGTGCAGAAGGCTTATTCAGTTACAGGTTTCTCAAAAGTTAGTTCTTCTGTAAAATATTTTCTGTTACATTCTACAGTTCCTCGTGTACTTAGTTTTGAAATAGTTTTATGCCTACAGTTTGGATACCTCATGCCTATTGCTAATTTTTCAGTTTATGCAGCACAGAAACACACAGACATGCCTGAAGAAATAACGAGACACATAAATTAGTATGGCTGAATGTTAATGGCACAAATTGGTTACGTTTCAGGAGGACTCCCCCAGGATATGGGTCAGGATTTTGCTGACTCTAGTTCACAGTTCTACTAACATTCTAGAAGAAAATTAACTCTTTCTGTATTTCCATGTTGCCATAATCTCAATCACCTTGGATATCTGCTCTGCTGCTGCAGTTCAGAAATGATGTGTCTCATCTAAATTTGGTCTGCTTATATGCAGACAGTAATTTAAACAAAACAGCAATGAAGTTACAGGTGCTCAAAAAATCTTTTAAATTGAATCTTTATTGAAGACCAGGCTATAGCTGAATATGTGTCTGACCTAGCTAGACTTCTCTTTTTACTCAGGCAAGTCTAGCTCAGGAATATTTGCACTACACTGCACCAAAGTGGAAACACACCTCAGCCCCCTAGGCAAACTGCTTTGAAGGTGTTCCCCACTGCATTCCTCCTGTTCGCAGGGGATGGCAGAGTGGGTAGCTGGAGAAATCAATGTGCTGCACTGTCTGGGGAGGAGTAAAGCAACCAGCAGCACTGTGCCAAGTGTCAGCACACAAGGAAGTCACATATGTGTATAATACTCTCTTAAAAAATGAATAAAGAACTCTCTCCAAAGGATCTATCACCAAAACCCACCTTTTCCAAACTGACAAATTATGCTCAAACCTGTCAATAGCACGGAGAACTACAAGAAAATAAACATTATGCTTCATAGGAAAAAAAAAGAAAAAGTGTGTATGTATGTATGATAATTCTGTGAAATCTGAAGATTCCCCTTACAGATCCATTTGGACCTCAGCCAAAATCTGCTGATATTTCCCACGTGTTAGCAGAGGGGAAGAGGCAGGCACTTGCACTAAATTGGTTGCAATTTTAGATTAGTGTTTTAAGATTTTTTTTCAATAATTAGTGTAATATTGGAAAGAGGATTTGTAGGTGATTTTATCTTGAGAGGTTCTTTAAAGTTCATAGTCCTGACATTGTAAATTTATTAAAAACTATTAAAACGAGGTATTTTAATTGCTCTAAATTTGTGGTTCTGAGCACTCATAAAATCTGGTGAATTTAAGCCTCTTATTAACTTTAGGAATTATTAGCTGAGGTCTGAAGATATTTAAAAATTTTCTAAGATAAAGAGAAATATTTGCTTGCCCTGACTTGTTTTATTTAACACTTTGAAATATTTAATTACGACTCAAAAGTTTTAGCAGACTTATGTTGGTGTGACCAATTCTACTATGAGTTCTTGATCTTATGCTCTCAGTAATTCTGTAAATAATGTGTTACATCAATTTTTTTTTTCCAGCCCAAATGCTATACTAAGATTAAGATTTAATCATTTTGCCACAGAATGTAGCTGGGACCATATGTATGTATATGATGGAGATTCAATATATGCACCTTTAATAGCTGTATTTAGGTGAGTGTATTTACTAATCTTTCTGTCCATGTAGTCATGTATAGACATTTTCAATTACTGGGGAAAAAGTAACATTAGAGGCTTTAATATGTGAACTAGCTTGCTTTCTTATAATATATGGGAACATATATGTAAAGTTGTATTGGAATGCATTCCAAAATGTTACAGTTTTGGTAAGATAATCATAGATGAAATGCATTATTTGGATACTTACTGCTGACATTGCATGGAATGTTAATGGTTATACACAGGCAGAATTCTGAACTCCCGCTTTCCTTTTTTTTTCTTTTTCCTAAATATACCAAAGATTGCTTAAATATATTTTTCTCCTCTTTTCCAGTGGTCTAATAGTCCCTGAAGTGCGTGGCAATGAAACTGTTCCTGAAGTGGTTACTACATCTGGCTATGCATTGCTGCACTTTTTTAGTGATGCTGCTTATAACCTAACGGGATTTAACATTTTTTATTCGTAAGTATTTTCCTACATACTCATACTCAATGTGAGTGTCTAAAAGCAGGGGGCTGGGCTTGTAATAAATTACTAAGGTATGAGTTAGGGGGAAGAAACTCCTAGAGACAGAGTATGGTTTTTGGAGTGAAGTCACATGGCCATTTCCAGAGTATGTTTTTCCTGAGCCATATGGAACTAGAATGTATCCCCTCCAGTGTTTATTCAACACATAAAGTTGTCATATGGACTAGAAGGGAGATTGTATCTGCTGTCATATAAATTCCCTTCTCCTGAACTGGGATCATCTGTTGCTTGATTTTTCTTGCTGAATATACTATGGCTTTTGAAACCTTCCAAGCAGTTCCACTTGGATTTTTGTGCCAGCCACAAAGATTTTATTGCATTTCACTTCCTCTTCTTGGGTATTTCCTCTCCTATTTTCCATCTCAGTCTACACTCTGCCTTCATAGATCTTATCTGCACTGTGTGTCTTTTAGTTTTTCTGATGGCAAAGTCTAATCTGATATGACCATGATTGCTTTTTTCCAACCTCCTTTTCTGTGTCAGCAGCTCCAAAGATGCATACAGCATACCTGAGCCTTTTCCTTTTTATATGCACCAGCTGTTTACAACTTCTGTCTCATTTGGGATGTGCATGTGACACGATGCAACATCTCTTCTTATTGCATGCCTTAGTTCAAGAGGGAATTGCTTGGTCCTGTTGGACCTGTTTCTTTATGTGACAGTTTTTCCATTATTAAAAATATGCTTGTTCCTTTCTCTCAATCTTTTCAGATTCTGAAATACCAGTTATTGGGATGTAGTGGCCAGCTCTGCATTTCTTATGTTGAAGTACATTTAATATTTTTGCCATATTCTGTATTAGTTTAAAATTCCTATTTGTGTTTCTGACCATAGCTTTGCTCTTGGCACAGTACTTGGTACATTATCTATGGGAAATTATTGCTGTAATTTGCAGCAGATTACCCACCTTTGACCAGATAATAAATAACTATTCAAAGTTTGGGAAACCTCACTATATATATTGCACTGAAAATGGCAGCCTAGAAGAAGACTGGGTATTTTTAATTTTTGTCAGTTGACATCAGTGATATCAGTTGACATCACCTGGCAGATTTTCTGTTGTAATTAACTACATTTTTCAGTTATCCCTGAAACTTTTATTACACTTATTTTATTTGTCTTGGGAGCAAATGGCAATAGGACTTGGCATTCTTAAGAAATGAGTGTATATGCATTCTTTCATTACTTGGTAATGTGGTGCATGCTGCATATCATTACCTAATTTTTTCTGTAGATTTAAAATAAGTGAAAAAAACGCCAGTTTTTCATTCCTTTGCATATATAACTCATGAAATTCTGTGTACTCTGTTCTTCTGTATCTTTTATTGCAATGGAGACTTTTAAAACAGTTTTCAATGAACCAACAGTACTGTTTTTTTATGATAAAGAAGTACCTACAATTACTTTTTATGGCTGCATTAACTCTGCTTCTGTCACTGGTCTATTGCATTATGCTTCTGTTACCCTCTTTCTTTTTTTTTTTTACTTCATCTTGATAGACCACTTGTATTCCTTTATTTTGGGGAAGACAGAAACACAAAATCTGTGACTAAAGTGCCATTTCAGTAGCAAACAACTGTAATTCCTCCAGAATAGTCTGAGTAAATTTTCTGTTCCTTGGAGTCAGGCAACTTTCTTCCAATTCTGCTGATCGAGTTTTTCTCATTTTGCTTGAATCCTTAATGAAGCAGTTGGAGTGGGAAATGGTTTACTCTCCAACTAATATCTCCTGATGGAAAAACTTGACTGCAGAATGCTCCCTGTGAGGCTGGGGGAGAGGTTCCTCACAGCTGTAACATTCAGCTGTTAATGCCATCAATGGTTTTAATGCCATGTGTGTTACCAGGTAAAACCCTCAGGAGATTTGGAATGATGGTCAGATATGGAATTTTCTATTTTAACAGTGTAACAGATTCAGTCCTTTGAGAAGTGAGTTTCTAGAAGACAAAAATGTGTCTCCTCACTGTCCTGCCTCAACTACATCTTGTCAAAGCCAGCCTTGAACAATTCTTTGCTAACTTTTAATAACTTTCTTCATTCAGTTAGAGCTTCATTCAGTAAGGAAGATTGTGAACAATATCAGTCTCTCACATCTGCAGAGAGTAGTCTGTATTATCAGAGTTTTGTAGTAACACTTTATTCTGTTTGCTGTGAGTCATCCAAAAAAGTTTCAAATCCTATTTGGAGTTCATCAGGCATGTGCTGCCTGAGTTCATGGAAACTGAGTTCCATATCCTCCATCTTCCCTCATTTCAAGGAGGTGCCTGCATTTCTGGAACCACTTTGCTTAATTTTGCACTCCAGTTGCCTGTGATCTCAGTGTTTGGTTGGGTGTATCACAGAAATGGTATCTCCCAGAACAGTCACAGATTTCTTTCAGCCGAGACTCTCCTGATTTTTGCATCTTGGACCGCAGAGTTAAGGTGGTTTTATTAAGGATTCAAAGCATGAAGTCTACTTACAAGTAGTTTGAGGATATTAGCCATCATGTATTTTTCCTTGCTTGTTTTTCCCCCCTTTTATTCTCCCTAGATGTTAGGCATACTGTTCATAGTATGGCCCAAAGCTACTCAGGAAAACCCTTTAACTCCATGCCTGTGGTGGAGAGTTTGAGCTCAATTACTTCCAGAATGGTTGTTTCTAGAGATAACAAGCATGTGAAGAGACTAAGTGTTTACACTGGAATATATGTGAAAAATAGGTAGTGATCTGTCCAGGCAGGGCCTGTCCTTCTGCTTCATGTCAGTATTTGTTGCAGTGCAAGGTATTTGTGACCCTGAGTGCATCACAGACTTTGTATGTAACATTGGATCAACACCTTTTGAGCTCATTTGCCTGTAAAATCATCATTAAACTTGTGTTTTATCAGTACATAACATTTTTAATGGTGAAAAATACTTTATTTGACAAATACTACTGGAGTGCTGTCAGATGAAACCACTGTCATCAGCTCATGGGTCATGATATCCCTTCTCTTACATATATATATATTTTTTTTCAGAATTAACTCTTGCCCTAATAACTGCTCAGAACATGGCAAGTGCACAACCAGCCTGTCTGTGCCGAGCCGGGTGTACTGTGAGTGTGACAAGTACTGGAAAGGAGAAGCCTGTGACATTCCCTATTGCAAAGCCAACTGTGGCAGTCCTGACCATGGCTACTGTGACCTGACAGGAGAGAAGCTCTGTGTCTGCAATGACAGCTGGCAAGGTAAGCTTTGCTTAGCTTAGTGGCTAGGTAATTTGATTTTTCTCCCCACCCTTCTTTTAATGTCACATCATAGCATCATATTTTCAGTGTTTCCTGAAGTAGAGTATCCACTGTCTACTTTTTGTTGGGTATTATTTGTAGCAGCCTCTCAATGAAAAAGGAAGGTGAACTGCTGTGTTAAAATGATACAAGAGTGTGTGGGCTAATGGATGTACTGTAAGCATGTGGTGCAGTTTTACTCCCAGTACCATAAATCATTGTTTCTCATTACCGATAAATTATTTAAGGTCCTAAATGTTTAATCCACTCACTATAATTATGCTAGATGCTTGTGGATTTTTGTTTTTATCATTTACCACTTCTGTTACAAGTCTCAACTGGCTTAGCTTGCTATGCTTAGAAATTGCCATTCTCTTAGCAGAAATATTAAAATCCCTCCAGATTACTTAGCTGATATGCCCCCTTCCCATGACTTCCTGCCTCTGTTCTGTTTTATTGCTGTTTCTTTTGGCATGTCAAAGGAAATGGCTTTTTAACTTCTATTAGCTGTCGCACCTATTACTCCACAGTAATGATGAGATCTAGTTTCACTTCTTAATAATTAATAAGTTGTTCATTCAAAGGCAGTCAGTGCACCCACAGAAGAGAAGTGGTTTAGCAGTATGGTCATTGAATAGAAATAGTGTAGACTTATTACTGAGTCCTTTAAAACCTTGCAGGGCTGTAGTGCACAAAAACATCCTGAAGGCTTAATCTCTGTCCAGAAGCTGTGAACAGAATTTGCAGCAAGACTATCAACCTTTCAGTTGTGCATGGATTCCTTGCAATGTCAAATTGCTGAGTACAAGATGGGGAAATGTCACAAATCTTCAGAAATTATTTGTAGGCTATACCTTCAGATACAGTGCTATGAACTTTAATTAGAAGTTTAAAGCAAAAAATAAAATAAAAATCTGACTACTGCTGCTAGCACTTTCCTTTCTCCTAGCATTTCTGTACATATTACATTCTTACTCTTTCCTACAGATCATATAAAGATAATTTGCTTCATTGTTCCTTGGATTTTCACTGAATCTACTTACATTTCAATTTTTATTTTTATTTTTTAATTCTGTCACAGATGAGCTGGCTTGGATATATAATTGTTTTCTCTTACTAAATACCCAGCTTTCCCTAAGCTCTCTGGGAGACTACTTACTTCTCTGTTTTATTTCTTGATTTATTTATACCCATATTCTTTTTAGTTTCTATACTGATACTATCTTCTGTGAATATTATTTGCAATGACAGAATCATAAAGTTTTATCTTGCTGTCGGACAAGTTTTTCTTGTGTTTGGTAATTCAAACCAAGTGGCTGAAGGATCTTGATTTGTATGCTTTAGGAGAGAATTTCATGGTTCATTTTTTATTACTATTTTCTTTTTATCTTCTTTTGAGTAACTTCAGTGCCTGTATTAAAAAAAAATCATTGAAGTGCATTGATTTGGATGTATAATAATTAGGACCCCTGATTCAGAATATAAATCCCAGAATTTCCTATTTTACTGCAGGGAGTTTTTCTTTTACAATGGTGACATCTTGTGGTCATTTTCGAAAGAGCAGCTCTGAAGAACATTGCACATTTATAACAAGAATTCTGAGAAAAGAAAGTACTTATGGGTATTCTTGGGGATGGAATAACTTCTTTGAGTAAAAAGTAGGGTCCTCTGATTATTATATATGTCTTGTGGAATTTAATACAAGGATCTTTTAGATACTTGCAGCTGACTGCTGGTTGTACTAATATAGAATAAAGCTTTGATAGAAACTTAGACTTTTAAGACAAATAATTGATATAATTTTTGTTTTTAAGGGACGTTGCATTTAACAAAACATGCAATAGATAAATACTTTTTAATCAAAGTATTTTTAATAATGCTAGAAATAATAAATATTTATGAGGGGGTTGGTGTAAGAACAAAATTTAGAATTTACAGAAAATCTGGTTAATTTAAAATATTCACCTAATATAAAGGAGGCTGAACTTTTTCCCTAAGGAGCATTTTCTTTATGAGTTCTGTACCATATTGCACTGTCCCATTCCTGGCTAATCTGTCTTGATATTATCTAACAGAATGTGTTGATGCCTGCTCATAAAAGGCTGTGGATGTAATTCAGGGAGGAAAAACATATGCCTTAAAACCACTGACTTGCTCTCTCTTTCTTTGTTAGGCACATGTGAAAGAGAAATGGGGATGTGGCTGAGACCAAAGTGGTGGCTCTTGCACGATTTGACCTATTTAAAAATTTTATAGAAAGATGCTTTTACTGAATATGTTTTCACAGGCAGAAGATTCTCTTTGGTGCCAGGAATGCCATGTATTGGATTGTTTCAGGCTATAAAGGAGCAGAGAGATTTCCAAACAGTTAAAAACTTTTGTGGCAGGTGAAAAAAATTCAGGATGACTGGAAGGATAGCAAAGAGTTCCATGTTTTAAGGAGGGTTGAGTGTACTATTTTTGAAAGTGCTGAAAACATTGATGATTCCTGAGTGTAGACAAGGAAGAAAAAAATGAAGGCTCTCTTGAACTTAAGAGAAATTTTATTGGTACTTTGATCATTGAACATCAGCACTGCAAGTAAAAAGGGAATCTATTACAGAGGAGTTATAGGGTTTGTTTAAATTAGTTTTAAGGGTATCAGTACAGTACCTTCAAAGCAAATCTGATCCTTCACTTTTATTTTGTTTTGGATTGCATTGTGAGGTAGTTTGGAAACAGAGGAAGTGCATTCCTTTATAAGGAACTACACCAAAAATGGGGTCTACCAAAAAGGGTTGCACATAATGCACACCAACCCCAAGCAGGCATTCAGCCCTAATCCAAAGGTAAAACACCAATAAAATTTCTGGAACATGTATAGTTAGTTGGTTCTCCCTACAGAGCTGCTCCTAGCAGATAGAGATGTAGCAGAAGACCAGATTCTGAAATTAAACTAATTAACTTTGAAATAAGTCCATTAGCAATTCAGGCAGCTTGAGTTTTATAACATCTCTCTAGGGAAAAATGAGCCTTTCTGTAAGGAGAAGAGTAAACAATGAAAGTATAAAAGGGGCTATGACTACTGCAGTGTAAAATCAGTGTTTTGCTTGGTACTATGGCATTTATTCTAACAGCATTTTGAGTGTAGCCAGAACAACTCTGTCAATGTCTGTCTAACTCGGGTTATCCTGAAAGGACTCACTGGATTTGGGTTTGTTCCCACTTTTCAATGGAAGGCTTTGATGTCAAGCTCTCATTTGACCTGCCTTATTCCCCAGTGTTGAGATTTAGCAAAGCTGTGCTTCTGTGCTGCTGCTTTATTGAAATTGGTGAGGGAGGTTTGAGAGGGGGACTCAGGTAGCAGCAGGTGAAATGCAGCACTGGGAAGAGCTTGTGCCAAATTCCTGGGGGTTTGAAAGCTGAGATTTTGGCCCCTTGTGCCTGGATGTTCTTGACCAGAAAGCACACAAGTCTGTGTCTTCAGAAATGAGGACCTGTGATGTAACATGTGCTTTGGACAGACCTATTTTTGGAAGGAAAAAGAGAAGCAGGTTTCTTACAACTATTCTGTCCTGTGATAATGCCCTCTTTGCCTCAATTTTACTTTACAGGTTGTGTCCTGGCCAGTATCAATTCAGAAAGGAGAAACTGCAGCTTTACAGTCTGGGAAATGTCAATAAACATATGTGCATTTATACTGCATATACATATAACGACACATATCCAAGGAATCCTTTTGTCCCCCAATTTTAAGTTTGAATCCTATTTCTTTGCTCCATATTTGCAAAGGTTTTTTTTTTTTTTTTTTTTTTTTTTTTAATGTTGATCACAGAAATGAGAGTCATCTAAGAAAAGTTTGCATCTATAGAATTGGTAGGAAGGAATTGTCTTGTAATGAATGGTTATTTCCTATGTGCTGGAAATGTTCTTCAGATTTATCTTCAGCTGGAATTTAACAATTTGACAAGCATCCTTGGAGGACTGTGCAATTCGTAAACAAAATATAGCTATTGTAATTAGAAATTTAGTGTCTGAAAATTTTTTGAGAAAAATCAAGTGTCCTTATTGCAAGAGAAGGAACATCACAGGTAAATGAAGAGCCAGCTCCAGTTTTAAATACCTTTATGGTGTCGTTTGATAATTAGTGACAGCAAGTTTAACAGAATTTATTTGATTTGTTTCACTAAATGACTGCATTAAAGGGGTTGATAATGCTCTCTATGTCTAATTAGGATGAGATTTAGGAAGAGAGTCCCCTGCTATTTGAGAGTTTTAATGAAAAATGTAATCCATTTAGAATAAATCTATGACCTAGATATTTGTTTAAAAAGCATACACTTAAATGTAGTAAAATAGAACTTGATTAAAATAATGATCCCAAGAAATTCTCTGTCCTGAATACAAGAAGTAGATAATGCTGATCTCCCTGATAAGGTAAGATACTAAATTTACTTTATTATCTGTAACACCTTCATTTAAGATTAGAAAGAAAGGGATTAATGCAGCTCAAAACCTGTTAGCTTAATTTCAGCACTATGTATGGTTCTAGACAATTACTTGAGGAAAGAAATAATGAAATCTATGTTGTGATTACTAACAAAACAGTTGAAATCTGAATTTATCAATGTAGTTCATATGAAGATAATTGACATGTAAGAAAATTGACATGAAAATGCAATGTATTTTATCTGAACCTCAGCATTTGATGACAGGAAATAATTGAAACTGGAGAGTGCAGTGCATACATAAGGAAACAATAAGGGGAACTCAGCTGCTTTATGAAACGTGAGTGGATGTGCTGAACACACATGGAAAGGTATCAGTGCTCCTTAAAAGCTGATCTTGGGACTGATATTGTTACATAATTTTTATACTCTCCTAATAAGGCTACTAATGAAATCTGGAAATACAAAGGTAGAAGGTACTTTAAATATGGAGAACCAGAATATCCTGCAAGAAAATCTGCAAGTAATGTGTAAAGTAAGGTTTTAATTACTTCAGGATAAATTGCAAATTAATACATTTAGAGACTAAGAGTATTAAGAATTTGTTTTATAGTCTTGAATTGAAATGTGGAAAGAGACATGGGAGAAAACTTGCTTGTCTATCTCAATTAGAACATGAACTAATTAACATTATTAATTTGATATTTAAAATCCAAAGTGCCAAGTGTACCGGTAGGATGATCAGTCACAGAAATTCCAGTTAAATATATGAAAGCATTAGTAGTATGGTTCATGTTTTGTTACTACAGTTTTATGAATACAAATAGAAGCAGAGGGAGAACTGTTAGGATGGACAGGGCTATGGAAGGCACTAACAGAGCATGGTTTGTTTAAACAAGTAAAATCAAGGCTGGGAGGGAAGAGTGTTTCTGTTTGTAAACATTTGTGGGGTGTATAGACAGACCAGGTCTTTAAGTACAGTGGTAGCAACACTGGCAGAATAAAAAACTGGGATAAACTGGTCATCAATACATCATTTGGGAAAATGAAAGAGGCTTTTTTCTTAGAGCTGCAAAGTTTTATAGAAGTTGTTAGCAGAGATACTGGTACCTTGCTGCCATTAGGATGGAGTCTCAGAATCTCCAGTCCAATGGGTATTGTCAGCTACTGCTGCTCTGAAAGTCCCTGCTTCTTTTAGAGAGTGAGAAGCAAAACCTGTTTTTGTTTAAGATGACAAATCTCATGTGATGTCTGCCAGAGACTGTACTTGTTCTCAGTCATGGAGGACTAGGAAAGCTTTCCCTGCTTCTAGCAGACAATGCTGTGACATCTGGCCTTATCTTCTGTGCCAGCCTTGTTGATCTTGAGTGTGGGATCGGGAGCTGAGCAGTTAAAGGATGCTGTGGAGTTGTACCCACCCATGGCAGGCCCTGCAGCCCTTCTGGCTCCCCTGTTTGTACTGACCCTGGGCATCTCCTGGCCAGATGACCCTCAGAAGATCCACTCTTCCTGCCTGAGGAGGCGAACAGGATCAGCAACAGCACCCAGGGGGCATTTCAACAACTGCATCAGCTCATGTGCTTTAGGATTTCTGAGTCATTCCTGGAGGAGCCTGAGTCCTGGCACTGCTTGCTGCCCTGCTGCTTTAGTGGGCACCTCACCAGGATCTCTCTGTCTGCCCTTGACTCTCATTTTCACCAAGACTATTTGCAGGATGGGAGAAAGAATTACATCCAGTATGGATATTGCAGAGCTGTGCAGTGTAGGGGTACATGGGTAGACCTACTGTTGAAATGCCTAGAAGGAATTACTGAGCCATTCCAGCACAAATGGTCTGTAGGACTGGTTTCAAACACTGATTTGAGGTGGTTGAAAAAATATATTAAAGTAATAATTCTCAACTCAAATTATGACACAAACAAAACCAGAATAAGCAACAAATACATTTAAAATCACTTTGATTATATTGCATGAAGAGCACTGTTAAATTTATATTCAACACATCAATACTTCTGTTTTTTCTCCTGTGGTCCCAAAGGAAAAGATTTGGTTTGAAGACAGTAGATGATGTTCAGTCATTTTGGTGGAAATTGATCTTATGACTTAAACTACTGGAACAGATTGTTACTTTGGCTTTTCATGAATCTCCTCAATAAATAGAAATTAGATTCATTCTTTTGTGTGGTGGGGATAAATCGCTATTTTAAACCTATAGAATTTTTTCCTACCTTAGAGGATAACGTAATTGACTTCCAGTGCAGGTTTATAAAGTTGTTTGCTGCTTTTAAAGCATTGCCCCCCTCCCCAAGCGGATTGACTGACACATTAGGAAGATAAGAAAGAAACTCAATTTTAAATGAATGGAGAAAAATCATATTTGCATAAAACGTAACAAAACATATTTTTCATTATCTTTGTTCTGCAGCTGTAGTGCTCTTTGTTGCACAGAAGGCACGTATTTAGTGAATGTGATATTTCTGAAGAGAATATGTATTTTTACTGAAATAATGGTGTATGTATTCAAGCAGGAAAGTATATAAATGATATTTGTAAGTCCTACATTTACCTTGCTTTTATAAATCAACAGCCATACAAAAGAATTTGCTTTTTAAATGACGTTTTGATAGAGGCCAGTACTATTCTATTATTTTGCATTTTTGCGGCTATATATTCGATTTTTGTCCTGATGGATACGTAACGGGGTCAGTCCTTGCCCATGGCAGTGGGGGTGCGGGTCGATGCTCTTTGAGGCTCCTTCCAGCCCAAAGCCTTCCATGACTCCATGGCACAGTGGGGTTCGTGCTTCCCCTCTCCCCTTCGCTGCCGCTCAGTTCTGACCAAGCACTGAGGCTGCAAGAGCGCTGTCTGTCACATCCTTTCCATCACTGATCTGGCTTAGATTTTTGTATTCTTAACCCAGTAGGGGGCGGTTTTCTGGCGCTCGTTTCCCGCAGTCGGTGCCGGCTGTCCCGGGATGTGCCGCAGGAATTCCGGCTCCGCTCGCCGCTCGCCACCAGGGGTCCCCGCTGGCCGCGACATCCCGGGGACAGCCAGCCGGGATGCGGCTTCTCCTGACCCGCAGGCACCGCTTCCATCATTTTAAGCTCTTCCCTGATCAAAGAATACTTAATCAATTGTTTATTTTAAAGCCCTTTTATATTCAAATTAAGCGTTTCCTCCGGTGATTTAGCAAAATCACGATTTTGCTGAGGTTACAACTCTATTACAGTATCAATTATTAATGCTTAAGAAATAATGTATGAATTGTTCATGCTCTCATTAGACCTCATTCAAATGCCATTAATCTTTTCTGAGTAGAAGGTATAATGAACTATGGGAATTGAGTGTCTCCATTGTTCAGTGAATGGAAGGTAATTTGGATACAAGTGGACATCATTCTTCTATAGTGTACTAGGAAAAGTTGACAGCTGCTTATGTACACATTGGATGCCTGGTTGTTGTGTGTCAGAAGGAACTGTAACAACTTCCCCCCAAAATTACAGTAAACATTGGAAAAAACATTATCTCCCTGTGCTTCCATTCCCCCAAGATATGTTTTAAAGTTATTGTAGACTCAATGCACATTACTTATTTAGCTTATTTAGTAAACTTCAGCAGCTCTCTGTTCTAAAATTATGTCTGACTCATGTAAATCTTCACATCTGGAGCGCCCTTTGCCAGGGGAGTATCCTTGCCAAAGAGATCTGAAACTTTTTACATTAAGAACTGTCTCCTTTTGTTTGCTTTGAACATGACTTCTTCAAGCTGCATTTCATAAAACTCAGCTCTTTATATTCAGAGAGACTGTGGATCTTTCATATTCACCCTGTCTTTGTCACTTATTTTATAAACATTTATAATTCACTTCCAAAGTTTGTTTTTTTCCAAGTGAAAAAGTCAGTAGTTTGAAGGAATTCAGTGGTTCCTGTAATTGGAACATCCTTATTACTTTCCTGGAAACAGTCTCCAGCATTAATCTCTTCTTTTTCAGTAGGACAAAGTTTTCTAAGGTTACACAAGCCACAGATTTATGCAGTGGAGTAACAGTATTCTCCATTCTGTCACAAATCTTTATTTTGACCACTGCTGAGTGGTGATGTAATATTTGCATCAGCTATCCTGAGATAATCCTCAAATGCACCTTACTTAGTTTGCAATTTTACTATCTTGAATTTTGTATATTGTTTTGTTGTTCAGTCACATGGTCAGACAGGAACTTGTTCTATGGTTCTTCAAAGACCCTGCAATAATAGCCTTTGTCAGCTATATATATAAATATATATATATATACACACAGGAATATACACAGCTATATATTGCTATATACACAGCAATATATATATATATATATTCAGGTTTTAAATAAGCTCCAGTGCATAAACTGATGATGAAGAGATCACATTTTTGTTATTGCAGAACAAATACAAAAATTATTTTGCTTTGCATGATTGTGATAGTCATATAGCAAAAAAACCCTATGCATTTTGCTGACTTTTCTTACTTTGACAAAAATTATTGGCCGAAATACATTTGAAAATAAAATTTAGTAATTGTGTGTTTGGTGGCTTTGTAGAATGGTCCATAAAATGTAATAAAATTTAAACATTCAAATAATTCTTTTGATAAAGCACTTGATAGTGTATTTTTCTCTTGTAAACTGATGCAGAATGGCATTTGCAAAAGGCAAATTTTTACTTCTAAGATTTAATATAGTATAATGCATATTGTACTAATTCAACTTGATTTGCTGTAATATTATTTGCTTTGATATACCTTATTCTGATTAAAAAATAGTATAGTTTTCTCCAAAGGTAACATACAGCGCTAAAAGTGTTCAACCTAAATGGTAGGTGATTTAAAAATGTGATCCTTTGTGCCTTTCTTTCAATTTGTGACTTACAGTCTGTTTTCTGAGAAGAATGTAGAAATGAATTGCTATTATTTGAGCTAATCTAATGCTTTCAATTAGATTGACATCCCATGTTGTCAATTTTTTCATTGAGCATCTGTTAAACATAAAAGTGTACACCATATTTTATCAGAATGAGCAATCCTGACATCTGTAATTAAGCCTCCCCTGTTTCTGCTTTATTGGCTTTAACATCCCTGTCTAACAGATTGCACAAATTGCATTTTTGTTTACAAAACAGGTCCAGATTGTTCTTTGAACGTCCCCTCCACGGAGTCTTACTGGATCCTGCCCAACGTGAAGCCCTTCAGCCCCTCTGTGGGCCGTGCCTCCCACAAGGCTGTCCTGCATGGCAAGTTCATGTGGGTGATTGGAGGCTACACCTTTAACTACAGCTCCTTCCAAATGGTGCTGAAGTGAGTGATTTCTGCTCTGTCATGTCCTTTCTGATGGGGCTTAGGGGAAACAGATCCTACCAGGGAGGGAGCTTCTATCTTCTAATTTAGCTGAAAGGTTTATATCTCTTTTAGATTCTTTTTTAATGGTCTTATTTTATGCTTGTAATTTTCTTATGATTATAGAAAATGAAAATACGAGCAACATCAAGGTGATATTTATATGTACTTCAGTTTGGTGACCTACATTTGCATTACTGATGTTAGTTTATGGTTACAGGACACTTGTGTTTAGTGCTTGCGCTTTGCCTGCTGGTGCCATGCCAGTAGGGTCAGGCAGGTCACCTGTATTCCACTTTTTTATACTTACAGCAATTTATATGTGTGTATTTGACCACCTATTGAAAACAAAGCTGAAGCAGCTGTAAATAGCACCCAGGTGATTTGGATGGTAACTTCATATGCAGAGGCCCTAAATGTGGCAAATGCAAATGTTAGGATATATTTTTAAGCATATTATTAGCATGTTTGCTTCTCCTGTTGTTGTTTACCTGTTGCTTTCTTCCACACATTTCCAATTATCCAAGACAAAACACATAATCTTTTGGATTTTTCTTTTCTAGCTTTGACTTTGTTTTAAAATTTCTCTTATCTAATGTTATGCATTTATAAATTAATTAAAATATAGTGGAAATTAAAATCAACCGTATAGTTAAGAAGGTGCCCAACAGTAAATCTTCAGAGTAGCACAAAAGCATGTGTAGTTTGGTGAGATGGGGTTTTCTACATGACTGATAACAGAACAAGTCTTGTGATTTTTGTTAGTTACTCCTATTTTATGAGATTGTTGATGGGTCCCTTAGAGAGCTGCTCCCGTTGTGTTTGAGGAATATTTAGTGCACTGTCACAAGTTAGAGCACTGTTGTAATAGTTCAAAGGGTCGTGTTGTCCCACTAACAAATTGCTGTGTCAGAGTTAGTTTGAACATACAAGCCTTCTATTTCCGCTGCAGGTTGAAAATGTTCCTTTTTCTATTTATCTTCTAGCTATAATTTGGAAAGCAGTATATGGAATGTAGTGCCTGTATCCAAAGGGCCACTCCAGAGATATGGACACACTCTTGCTTTGTATCAGGTTTGGACTCTTCAGTATTCTGTATATTAAATTTGTATGTGTGTGCTGTTAGTGATCTTAAAATCAGTCATCATGAGCAGAGACTTTTGAGGATAATTTAATTTCTAAATATTTTGTATTAATGTTTTCTTCAGCACTTAGATGTATTGCACGGTTTTTGGAACTGAGATTATGCAATGCTCCTCAATCACTTTGCTGACCATAAACCTTCCAAGCTGAACCTACCAACGAAAGACAGAGGGGTGTGTGAGATGTAACTGGGGGTGTAGGCAGTGCTCTTGCTCACCAGGCACCATCCCAGGGGCTGAACCCCACAGGCAGAGCCAATTGTTGGTAGCAGGGTCCTTTGGCAGCGCTGTGGCAAGCGATGGCCCAGGGATGGGGAATGTTCAGGGAATCCAGGAGCACAGGCAGACAGCGCTGGAGAGAAGGCTCCACATGCCTGAGGGGGCTGTCAGGGAGACAAGCTACAGAGGGTGACAGACTTGTTAGCTGTGGCACAGAAATACAGAATTGGTGTCGCAAATTTTCATTTCTTTGTGTAAGGCACCGCAATAGTTGCCTTGATACAATAAGGATTATATTGAGTCAGACCAAAGGGTTCATCTTGCCTGGTAACACCTCTTGGGTAATGGGTAACAGTGAATGCCTAGGGAAGAATATAAGAAAAAATGTCAGGAATTTATGGAAGCTTCCTCAGAATACTGTCCTACTTTGCAGCTGGGATTTCCTAAAATAGGATAGTATTTTTGTGGAGAAATTATGAATCTCTGTTTTTAAATTTATTCATTTATTTTGCAAAAATTTTTGGACCATGTATTTATTTTAACATTGACATCATCCTGTGCCTAAGAATTCCAGAATATTTTTTAAGAAATGAAACCTTTTCAGAAACTGGTACTTGCTGGTTTAATTTTAATAATACCTACTTATTATTCTCCATTTATTTCCTCATACTACTGGCCATCACACCCTCTACCATTTCTTTATCATACTGAAAATTCTTTGTGTTTTTAATAATCCTCTATAAGGAAGATATTTCATACCTTGGATAATGTTGTACCATTCATTTCCTTTACCTCTTCTAATTTCATACCTTGGATAATGTTGTACCATTCATTTCCTTTACCTCTTCTAATTCAGTTCTACTCCTTTTGAGAAAGGAGGAATCGCAGTCTTTAGTGTGTTTTTACCTCAGAGATTGATGTAATAGGGAATTAAGGGTCTAATTTTTTTCTGTTAGTTCTTTAGGGTGCTTTAGCTTTTTGAAATCTGCTGTTGGCTTTGAACTGGTATTTTTTCAGCACTGTCAGTTACATCCTCAGGAGCTCGTGCTAGGCAATTTAAACCCCCCTCCCCACATGCTTAGACTTTAAATTGTTTTTTCACATAGGCGTCTTTTCATCCTTATGCATATGAGCAATTATATACTCTTTAATTTTTTCTTGCATTGCACATGCAGTATTAGGAGATTCTTCTGCAATTATTTGTGTTTCACAATTGTCTCAGCTATTTTAAATAGCACAGTATAGTAAAAAACTATTGCTGTTTTTCCCACTCCTCCCCATGCCAGCTTGTTTTTAACATACTGTACAAGCAAATCCCAGTTGCACGTATCTGTGTGACATCACTAATGACCTTTATTCATTTAAGAAGTGACTATTTTTTTCCCCCCAACTTTACTTTATAGATTTGTCTGTTTTCCTTGTTCCAGAACATCTTAGTTCCTTTAAGGCATGAGGAATATCATTAAGCATCTTTTGGAAATTTCAGGTGTATGTATCATCTGGACATTTGATTTATTCAGAAAAAGCCAATGTTTGGTTTGCAAGATGTAACTTTCCTTTTCAAAAATTCACAGAATTTTTCTTCATCTGTTTGTCTGTTTCACTCACTGAATTCTGTCCTTTCTGCCCCTCCCAGTCTTTTGCTATGGACCCATTTTTAAGCAGGAATTTACACACTACAGACAGGAATTAGCTCTTTAATTTCTTCAGAACTGATTCCAGGGATTTTCTTTGCCAGGTTTGTTGTTTCTTTTTTTCCTACTGTAACTTTCTGTTTTTAGTTTTTGCTATGGAAATACCTGTAAAGTCTGCCATGAAGAACTCATGTGGGAAAGTTAACTTCATTTTATTGCTATGGCTTTCACTTCTCAGACTACTCCTTCAGACAGTCTGTTGGCACATCTAGTTAGGTGTGTTGCTAATGCATTTGAAAAGTGATGTCTTAGTACTTCATATATAAATTTTGCAGGCATCTCGTTAAGGTATTTCATAGCTTGCCTTGGTGTGATTTTAATCTGGTGGAGTTTCTTAACTTTGTTTTGAACTCTAATTTTTATTATAAGTTTCCGTTATCCTTCTGTTAAGTTAAACTTTATTTTGTTATTTGTAATGGAGTTTTCTCTTTCAAATAGGAAGTGTTCTTGTAATCTGAGCAAAAATGTCTTACAATGTCTTAGAATTCATTTTTTCACATTTTTCATATTTTTCTTTTAAATATTTTACACTTCTAGTTATACATTTTGATTTATTTTGATGTTTGCTCTTCTTTTATATAGTTAGTGCTTCCTCTAAGTTAAGAGGAGTTGAAGGCATGGGCTGATATTTTGTTTTGTCTTGTTTTCCTGGCATCTGTTGCTCTTACAGAGAGGTTTGGCATGGTGAATATTGTAGAAGTGTTTTCAGTAGTAATATACACTAGGTTTTGTTCATGCCCTAACATCAACTCAAAGCTTGCTTTTCTTCCTGTCAGTTCCCTGATTCATTGCTGATGTATTATCTGTTCTTTGAAAGGTCAGATCTTTTTGACCAGTGACTTCGATTATTACAGTTCTTGTGGAATGTGGACTTTTTAGTCAAGAAACATTTGAGTAATGTATCATTTATCAGTTCAGAATGAAGGCTTAAAATATAATTTAACCTTTTTATTTGACAGTGCTAATATTTTCTTGAGACATTCCAAACTAAAGGGTAACTTAGAAGTTCTTTCATCAGTAAATATTAAATATGATAGATCTGTGTTAATTCAGACATCTCTTTGGATCCCAGTGAAGAAGTGCAACTCATGTTAGTAATAAAGAAAGCTACGAGCAAAGGTATAGTGAAGCAGCTGTGGCTGTTGTTGCCTAATTAACATATGAAGACATATGTTAATTAGCAATTAAGATCCACTAATAATGAACCTATGTGAAATAATTAGCAACTATGCTGCTTGTATTAGTGATTGTGTCAAATGTCAGAAGTTACAGGGGCCAAAAGGAGTTGATCCTGCAAGTCACAGAAATCTCAAGGGGGAAAAGTAAACCCTTCTGGAGTAAGTTCTTACATTAACTTATTAGGATGAAGTTCTGGTATTTTTCCTTTTAGATCTTCAGTCTCTTGTAAAAAAACAGAAAAAATAATTTAGAATGAAGAGCAGTAGAACATAATCATCACCTAGAGATGGCAGCTTTGAGCTGTGTTTTCAGCTGTGTACCAGTAATTGTGTAATGTTTCCTTTATAGTTGATAGGAAAAAACATTTCCACAGAGAAGAAATCAGATTAAGTTTTTTGACTTGAGCTCCTGAGATTTCAGAGCCTAGTGCTAGGCTGGAGTGAGAGTGCAGAGACAGCGTTGCCTTATTGTGGTGCAAGGTAAATTATAGCTGTGTGATTGACTCTGTGGAGAATGAAGTGAGTTACTGTGCCCATTTCCCTCAGAAAGCTTCTTTGGTAAAAACTGAAGTACTGCTCTTCTTTATTCTGAAGAAAAAAAGATCTGAGGACTCCCACTGATGTATAGTTATAACAAATCCTCAAGACTTTTAACACATTTTTAGAGAGAGCATAAAAGAGCTCTTGCTTTTAGACCGACTAAAATGTTAAATAGTGTTCAGGCTGGTTACTGGAAAGGTGCTGTTAGCAAGTGGTTCTACTGTGTCTCAGAAATTGTATGGAGTTTCTGGCACCTTGATAACTGAAAATATCAATGTACTTTGAAATAATTTATATAACAAAGAGGCTTATAAAGAGACTGGAAAAAATGACTTGTGAGGTTTTTAGAGTAGGTACATATAGCTTTGATAAACAAGACTAGGTAGGGAGTTAGAGTCAATTCCAAAATACTAGATCCCTGGAATTAAGGAGAAAGAGAGTTGCCTGCAAGGTGTATATATGGTCTCTGCTGGGACTTAGTTAGTTTTTGGTAGTATCACCAAAATTGGTTGAATTTGGCCTGATAATTAAACTGGTGCTGGTCCCAAGACAGTGGAAGGGTGGCTGGGCTCTGAGGGTTGTTTCCTTTGAGACTGGTGATAGAGATGGAGCAGGCAAGCTGATGTAGCAGTAACCATGAAGTACACAGACCGTTTTATATATAGTCAAATTTAATTTAACTCATTTGAGTTTTATGAATGTTACTTCCTCTTTTAAAACTTTATTGGGAAAGGGTAATTGTTTTGATTCTTTTTACAAATTAATTGGTATTGATGTTGAGTCTGTCTATATCTTCTGGTATTTTCATTGGTCTCATCAAAAACTAGTGTTAACAAAACAAAAAAGAGTAAAAACTTTTCCTACTTTATTATGAAACAAGATAAAATCTTTTGCCAGTTAGTTTATTGTTATTCTTTTAATGCCTGTTTTTGTGGGCTATTGTAGTATAATTTGAATAGCACTGGAAATATAAAAGTGTTTTCTAACTATTCTATTAAGTAGCTATTTGTTGGTTGTACCAGCATTTTCTGTAGTTTTATTGTTCTGTGACTTTGAATTACATCTTATGCACAACTTTCTCTGTTATTCTGATTTGCAGATCTCAAAAGTGTGAGAAGTAGGTGAGATAAGCTGCCCTACACTTTTTGCATGTAGTCTTGAGAAAAGCCTATTCCCTTCCATGAAATGGCCCTAACTCGTCAAGAGATTGGTTCTTTATGTAGAAGTGTCATATTTTTCATTCCTTATATTCCAGTTAGTTTGAAAATGAAGTCTAAGTAAGGTCAGCTAAATTAATGCCTTTAACTAAAGTAGCAACCACTGGAAAGCTGCAGATAATGAAGAAATAGTGCCAGCACTCTTGGTTAGGCTGACTTCCTGACATACAATGTGGTGCAGTATTGTCTTGACCTTGAATTTGGTCCTGTTGGGAACATAAGTTACAATGTTCTTCTCCTGTAACTTATTCAGAGAGGATATAGTCCCACAACAAACTAAGAATTAATAAATCAGGCTTCAGGAGGAAGAGTTAAGTCAAGACTGCTTTCAGTCTGTCAGACCTGGTCTAATGGGAGGATTAGTGGAGGATTAGTGGATCAAGTAGAAATGTGACTAATTTTTAATTTTGATATAACACATAAAATGTTCTTGATCTGTTAACCATATTAAAGGAGATAAGAGTTTGTGGAAAGGAAGAGGGGATATATAGACACTGCTAAACCAGGTGGTACATGCTGAATGCAAAAAACAATTTTGTGGTGGATGAGCTTGTGGTGGAGATTACTTTTTGTGAGACTTGTATTTTGCTTGGGAAAAAAGAAATTGAGAATTTATTTAATGACATACTGATTTGACTAAACTTTTAGAAATTTCAGCTAGAAGTACAGAGGAAAAAAAAACCCTAATAAATGTTAGAGTTCTGTTAGCTTACATAAAGTTAATTTCAATACCAAGGCATGGATACAGTCGAGGGGAGAAAAAAAGATTGATCTTGTTTCAAGAAAATAGAGAATGACTGTTCATGTGGTTTGTGAGTAACATTTCTATGGCCAATTCTTCTGGAACAGTTTAGAATTATGTAAGAATTAAGGCAGAAAACTAATTTCTGAGAAAGAAACTTTTCTGTGTAGCCATGATATAGTTAAGAAATACCAAATGAAAATTATGTGGTTATTTTAATGTGATTAACTTCCTTCCGATTCATTGGAAGTGGATTATAAATTACCCCTTTGTTGCATTTTTCTTTTACACTTTTTTTAGTGGTATCTACCAGATAAGATTCTTTTGGAATGCAGGCAGGATTTGCATAAGAGTTTGTCATTCCAAGGTACAGCCTGAGCAGCTAAGTATTGTTCCTTTAGGAAAAAGAAAAATTGTGAAGTCATAGGAATAAAAATATGATAAGTTTTAGCGGTCTTGAATTACTGCATTTATATGAAATATAAAATCAATATTAACACTGAGATAAGGTCTAGAGAAGAGAACATGTCCAAGGTCAGTGGAACAAATTATTTTGGCTGTTTGTTCAGAATTCAATGTGAGGTGTGTACAAGTGTTACTCTGCTCTGGTGTACAGTCTATTGATTGGGATTTAAGGGACAAGTGAGTACTCCTGGTCTTTTGGTGATCTTTTAAAATATCCTCCTTAAACTGTTTCATTTTTTTCTCGCTGTAGAATGCTCCTCTATCAAGGATCTTTGAGCAACCTCTTCCAGTCTTCACCATTCACAATGAGAAAAGAGAAATGTTTATTCTTATATTTAAATTGAATTTCTTGTAATCCAAATCATGCACATCATGTCTGGTTTATTTGCTGGATTACCCTGGGAAGAGTCTGGTTCCCTCTTTTTTAATCTCTCCCATCAGAAATTTAATTTTATTTGAATTATGTGGTGGTTTAACAAACATCATCTCCAAAGATGATAATGGTATCAATAAGATGAAGAAATTAAGAGGAATTTTATGGCTGTAAGTTGTATTCATTCTTCCAACATTGAAATTGTGATAGTTTACTTTTTCTCCTATATTTGAGTTATTCTCTTGGTCTTGTTTTGTCCAGTCAAAAATGTGCATGTCGTTCATTACTCTATAAGAGAAATCCTAGATCAAATGAATTTTTCTTGTTTTGAGAAATGTGATGTAACAATTATATTCATATCCTGGCTTTGGTCTTATAATTCCTGCCTCCTGCTGTCATCCTCTCTCTCCAGTACGCACACTCAAATATTTACAGATCATATACTCTTTGTTATCTTTTTTTATCATTATAGTTTATCAAAATTTTCCACTGAAGTAGTTTTTTCAGGGAAAAAATGCGATTTGAGAAAATGGAAACATTTATTGGAAAGGTTTGGTTCCATTGAAGTAAACAGGGCTGTTTTGTTGGCTTGGACCTGAACACCTGCCAAGAAACCAACTGATGTGATCTGTAGGTGGGAAAGTCATGATTGAGAGAGCTGTCGACCTGCTCTGTTTACAGGAAGAAATTTCTCATTTTTTCTTGAATTCCCTACTGAGCAGGAACTCTGAAGTTTAATAAACAGTGTACTTTTCTAAACTCAAATTTGCATCAAGTAATAGTTATATGACATTTTGCTTTAAAAACTACAAGGTTTTTCAAGGTTCCTGTAACTTCTTAGAGAATGTTACTCATGTGATGTAATATATATAATATATATATTACAAGATTAATTTATTGAGTAACTGTTCAACTTTTCTATCTCACACTGTAATTGAAGGTGTTGGTTTTGATGCGTGGTACCATAACTTTAAAATGCGAATGTGTTGGAGGCCTTGTGTCTTCTTGGTGCTTATCTACCTGTTTTGTTTTCTCTTCCATGGAAAAATCTGATTCTTGTCCTCTCTCCTCTAGACTGAGGACAATTTTTAAGATCTAATTTGGGCCAGATTCTTCACCCTTTTTTGGCACTAATTTCACAAAGACTCTCAATTTTATGTTTTTATTGCCTTTTAAAAAAATATTATTTGGTTTACTATTTTATAAACAAATATCTACTATGCTTAATTCAGGTAAATGTCAGCAGTGTTTGTGTACTGGCATATTTTAAACTCTGTATCTTATATACTGTGTCTTCCAGAAAGCCTCACCTTCAGCATATACCTTAATTTATATTTAGTATATAAGTGATTTATAAAGGTGGTATAAAGTTTATAAAGGGATTCCTCCTTTTTTGTCACAATTTTTCTGCTGCATGGGACCATTTGCACTGGCATCATTCCTACAATCCATTCCTGTTAAGATTTTCCAAATAAATGTCTGTCTTCATGTGCTTGGGATGTTGGGTTTTGCCCTGTATAGGTATGCATGTATCATTTTTTAATTTGTATTGTATATTTCTTCCACTGGCTGGTCTCCTAGCTTGTATTTCTCCATGTTCAGCTAATCACCACTTACTTTTAAAGCGTTTTTCACCAGCTCTAGGAGCTTCTTAATCTCAAAAATAGCCCTTAGCAAAGCTTAGTTAAATCTGGTTTTGTGGCTGATAAAGCAGTTGTCATGACCTTCTTGTCTTTTTCTCTGTGAATATTCTTGTATACAGGATCTGCTGTGTCACCTAAAAGATTCCTCCTCACAGAAGTGTTCTTTTATCTGAACTTTGAATCATTTAAGCAGAACTGTGAGGCAGACACTGCTGTTGTCAGCTGTCTGAGAAATCATTTCAAAGTTCATGCAGCTCTTTAGGTCACCTTTTTTAAAATCTTTTTTTAAAGTGTCTTTTCTCAGTGTCAGAAATAATTTTTTTTTTCCAAATACTTTTGTACAGCCCCTGCAGCTCCCTAATTAGCTTTCTTTTTATACCATAGTTACCAGCATTTGAAGATAAGTTCACAATTTTAGTGATGCTGATTTGACTTTGGAGATCTGTATGATATTGTAAGGAATGAGCCATATAGAATCCTTTCAACAATATTTGATCAAACCACTTCTTTGGATCAGTACACATCCATCTTCAGTTTTTGTGGGTCTTTACCAAACTCTTTGAAATGTTTTATCTCCTAGGAAAAGAATGGGTTCAGATACATATCTCTCTAATCCTACTACAAATTCCTTCTGTGAACATCTTTTGTTCAAACACCAACAGTAGCACAGAGGATCCCTGCATAGGAAAGTTTTAAATTCGAAATCGAGAAATGTTCACCTCCCTCAAATGAAAAAAACAGCTGCAAATTTTGCAGAAATTCCGAGTGTACTGTTGAAGTGCATCAGACAGTTTGGTCAGGCATTTGCTGACCAATCTCTCTGGGTGATGAGGAGTCTTACTGTTCTGGACTCGGTTCCTCACCATCAGCCGCAGGTGTATGGGACAGCTGCATAACCCTCTAAAGTCTTTGTTTAGCTATACTGAAAATACTTATTATTCTACTGATCACCTATATTTGCCATGCTTGCCCATTCATAAAGAGTCAAGAGTTCATCTTTCTTGATATGTAGTATGATAATAACCTGAAATCTACATATCTGCGTTTACAAATCCATCAACTCCTTGTACAGTGTCTGAAATATCTGTATGATTGATGCAAAAACTTCTTTGGTAGTTTCCTTATCTTCCAGCCTCTTTTTCTGAGTATTTCATGCCAAGTCTAACTTTGCCAAATGTGCTAAACTTGCAACTTTTTTTTTTAAATTTATTTTTTATTTAAACCTGGTAAGGCTGTGTTTAGGGTAAGCTCCAGAATATTACATTGCAGAATATAATTCCCAACTGTACAGCATGCAAATGGGATGCAGATAGTGTGGATTGGTTATGTCCTAGAAAACACTGAGTATCAATCTCAGAACCAGAGGAAGTTTTTTCCATCCAATATAAGCTGTCTCTGAGCAAGTCTGTGAAGCCAACAATCTGGAATTTGTTCTGTGACTTTGCGTACCTTGGCTTGCAAATCCAGATGAAACGAAATTCAGTAGAATTTGCTTTCAGTCAATATTTAAGTAAATCACTCATTACTTACCAGAACAGATGGCCCTGCTGCTTGAGGTGTGTGGTTTGTGATGGCTGGAATATCTGTTTTGCATTGCTTAAAAAGAACTCAAAGTACTCCCCTATGGGACTTGATTTTAGTAAATGTACTCAAGAGGAGCCAGCCACATCCATCAAAAGCAGCACGACCAGCAGGTTGAGGGAGGTGATTCTGCCCCTCTGCTCTGCTCTCATGGAGCCTTGTGTCCAGCTCTGGGATGCCCAGCATAGGAAGCACTGTTGGAGCCAATCCTGAGGAGGGGCCACCAAGGTGACCAGGTGTCTGAAGCACCTCTCCAGAGGACAGGCTGGAGGAGTTGGGGTTGTTCAGCCTGGAGAAGAGAAGGCTCTGGTGACTCTGGTGACACCTTATAGCACCTTCCTGTACCTAAAGGGGCTACAAGAGAACTGGAGGGTGATGTTTTACAAGGACCTGGAGTGGTAGGACAAGGGGAGATCACTTCAAACTGTGTGAGGGAAGGTTTGACTTAGGTTCTGGTAAGAAGTTCTTCAGTGTGAGGGTGGTGGGGCCCTGGCACAAGTTGCCCAGAGAAACTGTGGCTGCCCCATCCCTGGAAGTGGTGTCCAAGGTGAGGGTGGACAACCTGGGATAATGGAAGATGTGGTGGGGGTGGAAGAAAATGATCTTAAAGGCACCTTCCAACCTTTTTCTTTGGGTTCTGGTGATTGGATTTTCTCAAAACTTAAATTACTTTGCTAGAAGGAGAGAATGTTCTCTCTTGTGCACGTGCTGAACGAAATCTCCATAGACTGAGTGTGTGGAAAATCACATTTTAATTCTGTGAACTGTTCCTTAAGAAAACAATATAATATCCTTTCTGTTTAGCTTTTTTTAAAATAGAATGCTGCAGTATGGATTAGAAGAGCCATGTAATTAAAGGTTTTCTGGTAGAAATAATCTCTTTGAGATTCATTTTGGTGTCATTTTCATGGCTAGGTTTATTTTTCAGAGAAATAGACTCCTTATCATTGTTGGTTTAGTTTAAGTATCATTGTCTGGGATTAGTGTCTGATATTGAGTGGTTAATGTAAGATTAAATGTGAAGATTTAAGTCAGATTGCTCAGTTATGAAATATTGCTCGGCAGAGGAGTATGCAGTTCAGATGTTATCTTTCTGTAATCCATTATTTGCTTTCTCCTCTTTCCTTTCCCATTTTTACAGGAAGACATCTACATGTATGGAGGCAAAATTGAAACGAGTTATGGCAATGTCACTGATGAGCTGTGGGTTTTCAACATACCCAGCCAAACATGGAGTGCCAGAATTCCTGCAGTCCTTGTCCATGGACAGCAGTATGCTGTGGAAGGTCATTCAGCACACATAGTAGAGCTGGACAGCAGAGATGTGGTTATGATTGTAATTTTTGGATATTCTTCCATATATGGTTACACAAGCATTGTGCAAGAATACTACATCAGTAAGTCACTTTCAAATCAAATCAAAATTGATCACGTACTGATAGAAAAAGTGCTGCTTCTTTTTGAAGTGAAAAAAAAGTGAGTTTTCTTTTTGCAGGAAGAAAAATGTGTGTTTTCCAAAATAATTAAAGCCTCATCTTTTTTCCTTCAACTTATGTACATAAGATTTCTTGTCAAGTAATAGCATTTCACGTGTATTTGGAGTACCATGACTTCTTCCATTTTTGTATGTGGTTGTGGTACCCTAAAGGGGATAAAAATCGAACTCAGAGATTCCTCACTGTGGTAATTGTGATGAAATATAGTTTTTTAACACAGACTTGCTGTTTTTATCGCACAGTAGAAGATCAAAACCAACAATAATTTAGTTATTTTAAAGGTTCTTTAGTGTTGATGTATTATTTTCATTCTGTTGTATTGTTTTTAAATGTAGTAACTCATGAACTTAATCATTATATATAGGGTTCTCTCTTAAAGATATACATGCTGCTGTTAGAGGTAATAATTGAAAATGGACCCTAATTTTCTGTAAATAACCTACCATGTATATCTGGATTTCCCCTCATGAACTGCATAATACAAAATTTCAAAGTAATACCTATATGCTAAAGGATAATAATTGTTTTTAATTGTTTCATTTAACTTTTTTTTTTTGTGTATGCATATTTATATAAACACTATTTAAACATATTTATAGGTTGGGGAAATCCCTTCAAAACTCAGATGCTTCTTATGCTCTCTGGCTTTATCTCTGATGGCAGTGTCAAAATTATATAACAGTGTTGAAAAAGGATAAAAGTGAATGGCAGTAAGAGGAATAGTACCATAATGTGCTTTATTCACACTGAAAAATTCCAATTTAACTGCATAAAAGCTGCTATAAAACTCTGGTCTTAGAATGATGTTTCACAACAGTATTCTAAGATTTGTTAAGCATTAAAAGGTCTTTTTTTAAAAAAACCTTACTTTTAGAAAGTTTTTTTGACCTATCAGAGATGATTTTTTTCTCTGAAGGAAACAATGTTCTAGCTTTCTGCATGCTCATTCACTGTAATGTCTGTTGGAAAACTTCAAATTATTTGCTTCTTCTGTTGAAACTTTAAATTATTTCCTTCTTCACATGCTGCTAATTTAATATGGAGTAGAAGTACTAGTTTTATTCTCACCTATTATTGTTGTTAGTTTAATAAGGAAGAAGGGAACATGATTTGCAGTGTCAAATTTTCTGCCTGGCTGATTTTATTGATGGCCTTATGGTTGAAATGGACAGCTTGTTCCTGTTTTAATTTTTTTTTTTTTTTAATGTTACAGCTATATTTGTGGAGGATTAATAAAACAGTGTAGTTAAGTTAAGGGAGAAAAAACCCTCAAACTTTCTTACCATGGTGATAAGCTTGGAGTAAGAGAAAGCAGTTCTCTGTCAGTTATATGTCAATTATTCTCAAGTTTTAATGTCTCCTTTTTGAGAGTATATTTTTGTCCTATTCTAGTAAGAAATTTAGTTTATTAGAGAAAATGTGCTTCACTTGCTTCAGATACAAAGGAACCTTGTAACAGTATAGGGTATTACTGTGGAAACCCATTGACATCTGGTGAAGGATTGATTATTGGGGCTCACAGTGCTTTGCAGAACACGGTGAACCTGAACCATTGCTGCCACAGAGAATTGTCACGTTTCATTTCACCTCACTGCACCTCCCTCCTTTCCCTCCCATCTAAGTTAAATGAATTTTGTGGTAAATTTTCCTGAATTCTGTGTTGGCTGTGGCATTTATCTACGGTTTTGCAGCTGTAGGAACACATTTTTAACCATAAAATTCCAGCTGGTGGTTTGAATTAAGAATGACTATTTTTTGGGAGGACTTCAGCAGTTCAGGATCCAAACTTAAAAGACATGGGTAGTGAGAAGTATTCCTGTGAACTCACCTGAATAGGAAAGGAAATTTCATACAGATAAGGGTTTCTGATATTATAGAAAGAAAAATAAGAACCCAGTTTCTTCTCTCTTGTTGCTTTAAAAGCATATCACTTTAACATTTCAAATTGTACTGCATTATTGTTTCTACATGTTATCAGTAATGGCCTTTAGGCTATTTTTCACATGCCTACTGAAAGAAAGAGACATAGAGGCAGTTTATCCAGTTCTTTAATGAACTTGGTACAATTAATTCTGGTGCTAAGCCTTCTTTAGTTGCAGTGATCATGATTTCCATGGGGTCTAGGTTAAGAAACACTGGAAGAAGTTTTAAATAATTGTGGAAATCGTTTTTCATGTAGGTATGTAGTTCTTGTTAATAAAACACGTCAATCAAAGGTGTACCTGATCTCAGAATGTCTCTGGCATTGTCAGATTAAGGTAGAAAGTAATTTCTATCAGAGTAAAAGAAATTCTGGAATAATTGGACAGGGTTTGCAAGCAGATTTTTGCCATGCAAAGGCATGTGAATTTATTTGCACTCCAAAGGTGTGGTGGTTACTGCAGGAAGAAAAGAGCTTCCTGTTGTCCTTTCTTGCTGCACCCAGACTTATGACTTCTGAGGAACCAGTAAATCCTGATATGGGAATTATGTGAATGATTTTGCTAACTTGAACCATAAAGCTTTTTTGGGCTACTCCCCAGGGAAATTTATTTCCCTTTAGGTTAGCAATACCTCATAAACCTTCTAAGAATCTCAGTGTGAGTCTCAAGGTGAATGCAATAATTGTGTTTTGTTTTAGCTGAGGTTTATAAAGGCTCCTTATATATTAAGAAACTTCTGAAGAAGTCTTCTGTGATTTGATTTGATTTCTTTTATAAGACAGAGATTTCTTTGGATTAACATAATATCACTGTATTTTAGAGTGATTTTTTTATGACTTTAGAAGTAGGTTATAGATTGCTTTTGATTAAAAGTATTTCTTTGAAATAATGTAAAAAGAAATGGCCCTATGATGTAATCATGCCTCCTCTTTTTTGTTAAAGTTAGCATAAGCTTCCTGGCTGTAAAATTTTCAAGTTTGCCGCTGTGATAAAATGAAGGTGGCACATCAAGGTGCTTCTTGGACATTTTGTTCTTTTTACCTGATCTGTCTGAAAGTTGTATTATGATAAAGACAGATCACACCAATGAATTTTTATTTTTACACTGTGTACTAGACTTGAAATTTAAATCTGGAAAAAAAGAAAAAAAAATCCTATTTCCTTATTTCTGGCTTGTTTGTAGCTCTTTCTGCATTTGACTTTTTAAGCTGTTGAGAATACAGTTTCACATGACTAATTTGGTCTATCAAGTACTTATATATGTATTGCTGTGTTCTCATGATATAATGATAGAAAGAGGAGGATCTGAGTATGAGTAGGGTTATGTAAACACCTTCAACAAAAATTGAATTTTTGTTTAAAAATAGGTAGGTGAATATTCAATAAGTTACTTCACGAAGTCAGATCATGTGCATAGTAATGTATTTAAATATAGACAGGATTGTATTTTTGTCGGAATGGCTTTTATTTCAGAAAGATGTTTCTGGACATCTTCTTGAATTTAGGTTATTCATAGTTTGTTTTGTTTTGTTTTGTTTTTTTAATTGAAGAAGGAACAGGTTTGCATATTTCTGCTCAAGTCATGTAAAGTACTGTGACAGTGTTCTAAATGCTCCACAGAACCACAGAACCATTCAGGTTGGAAAAGACCTCAGGATCATCACATACAACTGTTGCTATATAAACCATAATGCTCCATAAATGCTACATGAACCAGTCAGGTAGAAATGCAAAATATTCTATTATGCATATTATCAACAGCTTTGTGCCAATTTATGTGGAGAAATAGTTCTTTTTCCCTGAAAAATGCATATGCCAATCTCTAGTACTGATCATTAAATAAATAAATGAAGATACTGTTGGTAATAGAAAGGTGTATCTGCAGGCCGACTCCTCACCAGCCCTCTTACAGAAATTGTATCAAGTAAATCTTTTAGTTATCAAAGTAATATGTATGCAATATCCAGTATTATCAGTACAAATTTGATATTTGTGCTCAAATTGCACTTCTTCATAGCTTGATAATATCCAACATGGGGATTAAAATAAAATACTGCTTACATTACACTGCACATAAATAATGTAAATATTCAGTGTCAGCTATAAATAGTGTATCACACAAATACCAGCATCCATACACACAAAAATAATCACAATTCTTCCTCAGAATCTATAATTTATAACTAGCTATAAGCACTTGTTACTGAAAAAAATGTCACTTATAGAGGCAGTGCCTGGAATCTATTTAAGGAAAGTATGATAGCAAAAGTAATAACTGAAAATCATGAGCCTCTTCATTGGAATGGGATTGCACCTAACTTTCAGAGGAAACCAGGTGTATGGTGTTGTGTGCTAGCCTTGGATAAGTAACTTTGTAATGGCAGCCAGCTGAGGTTAAGAATTGGGAGACTGCTCCATTTTGAATGTCCTTGTCCAGACTCTCTGTTCTAACAATCTCCAAGAAGTTGGAAGTGAATTACTTCTGTTTCTCATCTGTAGCGCTCCCAATCATCAACAGGCTCTTCTGTGTAGGCTGCCTTGTGCAGAAAATACCTCCTGGCTTGCTGGTTTTGTGGCTTACATCATCATCTGGAAAGATGGAGGGGGGGAAAAAGATATTTTGGGGCTACAGGCAACAAGAACTCACTTAGGAGCTGGGGGTTTTTTGCTAAGGTAAAATATTTTCCAGTTGCATTCTCTTCTTCAGTCATAACAGCTATTGTGGCTGGTTTTATTTGGTGTCTCTTTGCAGTTATTAATCATATGATGTAAAATGTGGATTTAAATGCCAATTTAATGAGCTGCTATCAAATTATTCTTTTGTGAGTGTTCTGCGACTGAATGGGTATATTTGCAGTTAAACAACTAAGAAACAGTGGTTGGAAATGGATTTTAGCTCAATAATTTCTGCAGTTACTCCCAAAGGGTTTGCCTGTATCCATGCACACTTGGAGCTACCTTATGTTATGTGCTTCTCATGACTCACTGCAGCTCAGTCTATGCCAGGCTCCTCCAGGTTCCCCATGACTGAGCACAGGTGTTCCTAATGAATCTGAAGGAGCTGCAGCACTGAATTCTCATCAGCCATCTCTGGCGAGAATTAATCATAACTCCTAATTTCATATTTTCAAAAAGCTTTGAGGTTGTTTTTTGTTTGTTTAATGTGAGTGCTGAAGTCACATGTGGGAGAGGATGAGATACTGCCTGGCAGCTGTAACAATGATGTGGTGGCTTGATTAAGAATAGCAGATAATAGTCTGACAACATTATCTCATTGCAGATATTTTGGTACATTGGTATAAACCTACTTCTTAAAACAAATCTCAATAGTTGTTGCTGTATTTAGAATTATATCAGAAATTATTTTATATGCTTAAAAATCCTAGTACTGTGATTCAGCAGTAATAAACCTTTAAATTTTGGGTTTTTTTTAATGTCTCTTCAAGGGTCTAACTCTTGGCTTGTACCAGAAACAAAAGGAGCAATCGTTCAAGGTGGATATGGCCATACCAGTGTCTATGATGAACTGACAAAATCTATTTATGTCCATGGTGGATACAAAGCATTGCCTGGCAATAAGTATGGATTGGTGGATGATCTTTACAGATACGAAGTTAATACTCGGACATGGTAAGTTGGATTTATAATGTAGGAAACCAAGTTATAGGTTACTGAAGAAAAAAGAAATGTAGAGTCAGGTTCTAGCAAAGTCAGGCAGGTTCCTTTGTATCCTTTGCACATTTCAGGACAACTTGTTCTGTGCAACAAAATGGAAGAATTGTGGTGAGGGACTAGACTTGAGTCAATGGATTGGTGGAGCTATTCATTGAAAGGACGGCAGGGAGGAAACTTTGTGTATGTTCTACAAATTAGGAAAAGGTTCTCCTTTCCAGACACAACCACTGTGCACAAATAGCACATGTGAACTGTTTCCTTGTGGTGTGAATGTAATGCTGGTGTACATTACAGTAGTTGTTATTTAAAGAAATAGAAAACCCTAAGAACTATGGAAGGTTATTTTTCACAGAACTATCATAAATAAAAGAGAAATCTGTGGTGTTATGTAGGAATCCTTAGTTATGAATGCTCTTGGTGTTTCTATCAGTTCGTTGTTCCTCAAGTTTATTGTAACTTATGAAGGGTACTTGTGTGTTATGTACGGAAAGTGACCTTGAAAGTTTTTTCTTACATTAGAGATGATTTGAGATCAAGAACTATTTCTTTGAACATTTTATTCTTGCAATTTAATATTTGTTCAGAGTACTAATGGCTTTACTTTAAATACCCAAAACTTGTTCTCAGATTTTGGAAACATGGATTTGATTTCACTAAGGTTCTTAATACCATTAACTCATGGCATTTGAAAACATTAATACAAGATTTTTTTTTTTCACTTTTAATGTATTTATAAGTTCCTGGAATTTTAATGCCTTCTTATTCTGTTTTTGGAACAAAGTGATATTTTTTTCCTTTGATGGTCTGTTCAACAATAAAATAATTGCTGGAATATTTTTATTCATTATTCACATAAAAAACATTGAAGAATATTTTGGTTGACTCTATACTAATGTAGCATTCTGTGCAGCTTGTAGAGAACTGAAGTCTTTGTTTTGTGAGATTTACACTCGGAGTGAATTTTACTATGGGACTGAAAATGGGCTCAGAGGATGGAGTAATGATGTGTAGTAATAAAATCTGAATCTTTACTGTATCTGTGACACCTTATGATTAGCATTCAATTAGCATTGATGAGGAATGTGGCACTGGATAGGTGTGGCATGAGGAAGAGTTGGAATTTTGATGGCTCTCTCATGCCCGTGTCCGTGCTATTTTCTGGTCCTCACTGTTTGGCATTCATTCCATTTTTGTGGCTGATCTGGCAGAGGTTCATAGGCTACAGTAAGTTGAGGTACACAAATCTAATTACCTGTTCAACTCAGTTGCATGTAGGTTTCATTTCTTAATATCAGTTCAACAAGCTTTATGTTTCTTGGAATACAAATGGGCAATATTTTGATTCCTTGTTTGAACTGTATTCCTAACACACAATGGGGAATTGTTGTTGGTAATACCTGCATTGCTTTGCATTACTGCCCTGCTGCTGCAGCTGGGGCACACCGTGGAGCTGGGCTTGGATAATGGCCTGAAGCACCTGCTGGCTCCTGGGTATTTCTGTTACCATTACAGAGTGGTGCAGCTCTTGGCACTGGCATAGTTAACAGGGACTAATGTTTGCAGATACGCGAATATGTGCATAAATAATGGATTGGGGGAAGCGTGCTGAGACACTCACAGAATTTGCATGGGGTTGATATGTGTTGGAGAGTTCTCTAGATTGCCCTCATTAGTGATGCTAATGAATAGTGAAAATCATGGCCAAATTAGCAAACTTCCAGTTCTGCTGAATCTTGAGGAAAAGTTGCTGTTACTCAGAGGGATGAAACTCAGCACACAATATGCAAATATTGTAGAGAAAAAACTCCACATTATGGTAGGGAGCAGGAGTGGGGCAACACAGTTGGGTCACAAGTAGAAAAGTAAGTAGCCCAAAAAAGAGAACCTGTGGAGTTTTTTTGTATCCACTGTGTCGAGTCCTTAGTTTCCCCCAGAACAGTGTATGTCTCTTCAGGCCTTTAGTGATCAACACAACTGTTTGTAGACAGCTGCGAGGCAGGATCATCAAGGCAGAGCCTGGTGTATAGCAATTAGTGCAAATTAGGCAATAGGGGCTGTAGAAAACTGGAGATGCAAAAGACAGAAAGGTATCTGTAGTCCAAATGGACAAAGATAACATGTTCTTAGGATGTTATAATTCTTTCAGGTCATAGCAGAATTCCTCCATTGCCAGTTGAAAATAACTTCAAAATAATGTCTCGTTCTACTTCCATGTAATTCTGATTCTCCACATTGCTAACTGATGAGTTGAACCCAAATACCATATTTATCTGAGGGTACCATAACTATCCTGTATCAATTTGTGCTTAGAAAAACACACTTATGTGGTGCTCTGTTTTCAAAGTATGTTAATCAGAAATACACAAGAGAAAAGTAAGTCGCTTAATAGGAGAAAAAGAAAAGGGGTCAAAAGCACGTGGGTATGTAAGTGGATTGGAGGAATTGTCACATTTTTAAGCAATAAAAAAACTCATTTATTTTCATTTAGCCTTTGATATTTCTTTTGATGTTACTTTACAGGGCTGGGGGGAATTTATTTCAATAATCATATGAGAATTCAGGTTTGATGCCTTCCTTTCAACTTGTTTAAACATGCAATCTTTTATAACTTAAACTATTTCAAGTTTGTTGATTGATTAATGCTATTATGTAAGAAAAATGAGATGTACTTTAAACTCTCTCCCTCAAACATGATGATGATGTAAAAATACTGAACAAATACGAGTGTGATTTGAGAGAGACAGTATTTTCTATCATAAGAAAATATTGTTGAGTCAGTTTGTAACAGGAAATGAATGACTAACAGTTTAATTGTAGATTTGAGCAGTGTGTAGTAACATAAATGAAAATGAGAGTCTAAACTTGTAAACTTAGATTACTGAGAGAATTAAAGGTTATTAGGAGAAAATAAAAGGTATTTTGTGCTGGTGATCTAATCAGCTCTTCACAAACATGTCTACAGCTGGTCTGCTTAACTAATTCATGTGGCAAAACCCACAAATGGTTACTCTCTTCCTTGGTAAGATTTATTTGCTGGGATTGAATCAAGTTTGTATTCTGTTCTTTCTACTGGCTCCACATCTGCCACTTTCAAACTGTGGCATTGATAGCTCTTGGCTACTGTTGGGGCTGTGCCATTGGCACAAACCACAAAGCAGACCACACACACAGAGGCTAAAGTGAATAGAGAGAGAGATCAAAGGCTCAATTTGCCTGGACAGTTTTTTGGGTTTTTTTTTTTGGTACTGAAGTTCACTATGTTTGAGTTTTCCAGTCTGAATAAGTTTAGGAAGCAGTGCAAGTGTTTTTATCATACCTAGAATGCTTTCTACCATTTATTTTCCAGGTCTGAATGTTCAATTAATTAGGAAAAAAGAACGTTTTTCCTTTTGCTGTATTTAGGATGCTCTAAATACTATTTTAGTCTTCTAAAGAATTTTTACTGGATTTATTGAGCGAAAAACTAACATGGCTAAGGATATATAGGAATAAGAATTAATATTATGAATCATGAATCCTCATAGTATCAATACTATAAATGAGTACTATGAATACTATTTAATTCAGTTTTGAGCAAAATTTACCATATCAGTAATCATTTCTGAAGAATGTAAACATGTTAAAATTAATTTCAGCTATATTATTTGGTAAACTGTTTTATTTTAACTAAAAGTGTGATATTTTGAATACATATTTTTTTGTGCCATGAGAAAATGGATAATTCCAGGAGCAATCTGATTAAATGTCATTGTTTGTGCTGAGTAATAGCTATAGTTTACTATTTTTCTTTTTTTGTGTTGCTTTCATGTACAAATTCTCTTGATGCCCATATACAGTTTTTCACATTTTAGTATGTATTTGTTCTTATGTTTTGTAGGACTATTTTGAAAGAGAGTGGTTTTGCAAGATACCTTCATTCAGCTGTCCTAATCAATGGAGCTATGCTCATTTTTGGTGGAAACACTCATAATGATACTTCCCTGAGCAACGGTGCAAAGTGTTTTTCTGCTGACTTTCTTGCATATGATATAGGTGTGTATTGTACTGGCTTTTTCTCATTTTAGTTTTAAATACCACAATTTTGCTTTCTCAAGTCCAGCTAATGTGATTCTTTAAAGTTTTGTTTCCGAACAGCTTCAACTTCTTTATAATTTTTTACAGATTTTTGTTCCATTTTATGTAATGATTTTGGTTGGTGGGGCAAGGCATAGCAGCATCCATACCATTCTCAAGGCCCTGGATATTTTTTTAGTATTTTGGCAACACACTTTTAAAGAAGACACACTCAAAAAAGGCTCTACATGTCAAGTGGTATTAAGGCTGAATGAAGCATGAGGAGCCTTTAGGAGGTAGTAAAAGGATGTGGTATATTTAATTTCACAGGAGTGTGGCTGAGAGCAGAAAAGATTGTTGTTTGTAAATATATGATAAGAATACAGTTTGGAGGAAAACTGATAAGACAAGACTAGGTGGGTGTCAGCTTTCATTCTAGTGAGTGGTTTCAACCCTTTGAGCTGTACACTTCTGGATTGCAGGGGCTATAAATAGAAGAGAATTTCATGAGTCCATAATCTTTTTTCCTATCTTGTGCCACTGCTGCTCTTACCGTAAATAGTTTTTCCCTTTCCTGATGTTCACATCAATATTTTTTGCATGGGCTTTAATATAAACATGTAGCACATATCTGGACTTTAATCATCCAGCTCACACTGGGGCCAAAAACCATAGTCACTCGTCCTGGGAGCCAAAAAATGGGAAATGTGTCAGAGCAGCCTGGGAAATGGACTCATGCATGCTCCTGGTGAGAATAGCCTGTGGATATTGCCTGGATCTACTTTTGGCAAGTGTTTATCAGCTGCCTGCAGTGGTAGAAGAGGCTGAGACATGATCCTTCTTTTAGGACTGGTTAATGCCTTTTTATGGCATTCACTGTAGATATCAGTGCAATGTCTTTGCTTTGAGAAAGATAAAATAATGACTAAAAATAATGATTAATTTCAGTACACGGAACGTAAATGCATTATTTCCTGACAGTTTTAATGGGTGTGCAAATAATGCCTTAGCAAAACAGTTGAATTTTTTTTCTGTATCCCTGTACTGCATATTCCATAGCTTCTTATAGGCATTCTATTGATTTTGTTCTCACTTCAGTTTACATGTGGATTTAATTTTTAATGAAACAGAGATCATTCCTCATTTTGGAGCATGTTATTTATTGATCTGCATTTATTTGTAGAATGTGTGCTTACAGATTAGTAGTGTGAGTTCTAAGATCAGAATTAATGTAACTTTCTGACTTTCACACACCAGTAGTTTTTTATCATCTTTCAAGAAAAATTTTTATACCTTTTTTTCCTTAAGTAGAACAATATTTTGGTTTGTCTAGTTGATTGTAATATTTAATTTGGTATTTGTATTCTCTTGCAAGTCATATTCTCCATGTGTTATGAGACTGATGAAGTACAAAAGAAGATGTAGTAATTACTCTTTGGATGTATTAATTCATCCTAAAAAATGGAATTGATGAACATTGATTTGAGTCAGACTTATTCTTCTGTAATATTCATTTCACCAACTTAGAAATGAATCTCACAGCACACATTTGATAAAGAGATATTTTTTAGAAAACCTGACATATTTCATGAAGAATTAAATGATTACTCAATAGGCATATTTCAGAATCTTATTTACTTTTTACCATGAATTTTTGAACAATACTTGGAAGAAAAAATATACGATGCTATCAGCATCACTTTTCCTAGATACCTTGCAAGTGATGGAGTGTTATACCTTGTCTTGTAAAAAATGGATGCTGTCTGGAAACCAGCTGAATCCTGGAGATAGAGCCTATGCTATTTATGTTCAAGTTGGGCTAGAGAATACTTTTGATTATCTCTCTTATTATATGTGACATAGTCCTCTGGATAGATTGCTTCAGCTTTTTTATTACCCATGGAAACACTGTTTTTCATATTAATGGGGAATAACTGTTCGTGTGGCTTCATCTCAGGCAAGCTTAGCTTTCTGAAAGGTTGGTTTCTAATGCACTTTGGTAATCCACACTCCTCTAGCCCAGGCATAGAGATAAGAATCTCCAGAGAGCAATTCATTTTACCAAGCTTAGGACAGTTACCTTTTTCCCTGCTTTTCTGAATCAGTCATTGCTTTCTATGTTCTGAGCTTAGTCTATAACAAGTTTTAGACATTTAAATGTGTTGTGAGCCAAGAGCTCAGGTCAGTAATTTGAAATACCTACTGCATATTTGTTAAAGGTGAAGAGACAGAGATGGGGAGACATTATAAAAACTGGTATGGTGCCATATTTTTCATAATTTAATATTACTTGATATATTTACTTATATAGCAGTAAGTATATGATGAGAAAACTGCTGCGTTACAAAAAATAGCTTTAGAAATCTGACCTTGGTATACTTCCATTCTGCTTTGATGTTTTACCACCAGGTTGCCCCTGGGTTGCTTTGGAAGCCCCTTAAAGATCCACATAGGGTCATGTTTGTAGAGGTCAGGTATTTTCCAACTGTGCTGTTATTGCTTCATTAATCTGAAAGAGGAACCTTGGCAGTGGGGACAGTCTTGAATGCTGTGGTTGACCTGCAGTTTTCTAAATGATGTTGGTTATGGCTTTTCTTTACAAGGGCCCCATATGCTTAAAACCTACATTTCTGTTCCAGTCAGGTCTTAGAAAAGTAATTTGGATTATATTTTATGAGTATTCACATGCAAAATTTGCAGATAAAAATAGATGAATTAGACACATCCAATCAGGGTTTAAAACAGATTCTAACTACTGAGACCACCAAAAAATGCAATTAAATAAAAGCTTTTTTAAAAGAGTAAGGATATTTATTTTAGTGTCTGGCCAAATCGTGCAGTTAGTAAATACATCTCTGCATGCCTAAGTTTGAGTTTATAAAGTGTTCAGTCTTTGTGCTTTTCTTCCACATTTGGAACAAAGTTGTTAAGGTGTCTGGATACCCTTGATATGTACAGAGAATTATTGACAGGGAATCTATAAAAGCCAAAACCTGAAATCCTGGGAACATGGAGCTGTTTCTGTGCTTTCTCCCAGTGGTGTTTGGAGTTCTGCATTGTTTGGATCTGTGGGAGAAGTGCAATAACCCATGTTTACACTAATGATATACTCCACAATATTTCTTTTGTTACTATCTGGATTTCAGTTTATTATTATGGATTAAATAGTATGCAAATTCAATTGCTTATGAAAGACAATATTGCATGTGAAGTATTAATTTTCTTCTAGGGTATTCAAACAAAGCTTAAAAACATTCTCCTTTTTGGAAAAAAAAAATCAAAATTATCTCATGAGATTGACTTTAGTTCCACTTGTAATCAAACATATTGCTTGTATTTTGTAATAAAATGAATTGTTTATTCATAAATTGTTTGCTTGTAAAGTAAATTGTTTCACTTCTGGTCTTTGCCATTAGCAAATGAAGTAGTTTAAATATCTGTAAATTCTTTTTTCCAGTATGAACACATCTATTTTTGCAGTTCTCCCTGTTTCTGGAGTTACAAATGGATTAACAATGTGCCATCACAAAGAAAATGTAAAGCAGTGCCTGTGAAAGATTAAGTTTTATGCGTTCCTGAGCACTTAAGTTATAAATGCAGTTTTGGTGCAGTCTGTAACAGCAATTACCTCCATATTGCTGTGCTATTAGAAGAGCAAAGCCATAATAATATAATGCACTAATTGCTCCTTTTAATGGCAAAGTGTAAGGTTGTTGATTTCTTTCTATTGCTTGGGGAGTCACTGTTATGAGTATAGACTCTATTGAAGATGTTAGTTCTATAGTTTAAATTCAATTCATGCTGTTTTGAATGCACTTGCCATTGTGTTTTCCTGAGAGTAAGGAGATCTGATTAAACAAAAATATTTATGCAGTGTGGAAAGACTCAGAAAATAAGTTTTCTACTTAGTACATAACTTTCACAATGTTTTAGTTGTTTATGTCCAGTGTTTAGTTGTCCAGAGTCAAATCAGAGAAATACAGCGGTGTCCACATGTTGTAAACCATCATTACCTCTTATACCAATGAAAAATGAACTTAGTAATTATTAGAAACATGTAAAGAGAAAATAGAGGCACAAACTGGCATTGGATTGTATGAGCACATAACGCTGCAATGCATTGTTGCAGAATGTGATTGAGCAGAATAAATATACTGGCATTTCAGATCTATTTAAATAATTTGAAATTTAGACATTATTTGATGAATGTAAGCGTCAAGTAGCTGGTTTCATATACCTTCTCTTAAAACAAAGCTCTGAGTACAATAAGAGGTTGTCACTAAATCAAGCTGCCTGTACCAAAATACAAATGTGATCCTGGAGGTGAAGTATGGAACTAGTTACCTCTTTCTTAAAGACTGTCCTAACAACTTTTGCTTCCTATTCTTAACAGTACTATTTTTTCTATTTTTTTTCTCTGTTCAGTCACATTTTGGTAAGCCTAATGTTAGGTAAATTTTTAAAATCAAATTCTGTGCTCAAATATTTTACTGATGTGACAATGTTGATTAGAAATTATTTGATTTTTTTCTGTTTAGTTTTTTTTTTTTCTTTGCCTATAAAATCATTCTGGGAAACTGTATGAATACTGTTGCAGCATTGAGAACTTTCCTATGAAGTGTCCAGGTCATCCTCTCTGGTATCAGCAATGCAGTGTTGCCAGCAGGTTGCAGATGAGATGTGCTGAGGCCTGACATGTTGGAGTGAGGGCTCTGGAGAGCAATACCCTGTGCAAAGTTTAAGTGGGGATTTTCTCTGCCAGCATCAGCTGGATTGCTTCAAATCCAGTGCATTTCTGTAGTGTTTCATCACAGAAATGTGTGTGGCTGGTGATTCACTGTCAGAGCCACTTCTGGATCATCTGGTAACCATTTATCTACACCAGGGAGGAGGATGAAACTTTTAATGTTAAAACGTGGTGCAGCTTGTTCTTAAAGCAGAAGCCTTAGAAATAGAAAAAAAAAACCCTTTTCTTTCTCCTTGTACTTTTTAGTGGCTAAAAATTCTGCTAATCAGTTTGGAATTAGTAGTATTGTTTCTTTTTCTGCTTAGTAACTGTTTCTATTAAAAGCAGAAAGTGCTTCCATGTGCTGCTATGTGCTGTACCTGGCTACAGACAGAACAGATATAACTGATGCTGTATCTTCCACTTACTATCGGTATTATGCCTCGAGGGCATAACATGTTATGGAGAAAAATACTTTATTCTTTAATGCACCAAGTTTGCCATCATTATTAGATTTAATATAGTACACACGACACACAGAATGCTGTAATATTGGTAAGCCATGTGGTAAATCATATTACATTTGCCATTTGTTATTTTTTCTTGGAATGGTACAGTGAAGTCTGGAAATGTGGGTGCTTAGAGGTGTTCAAAAGAAGCTTGATGATGATGGGCAGGGATGAATTCTATTTGATTCTTTACTGAAAAACACCAGGAATCACTTGGCTAGGTATCTGTATTTTGTATTAATCAACTATACAGAGAAACATTAGGAATTGAATGCTGAACAAAAGTATAATTCTTGCACAGTGCTCTGTTCAGTGTTCAGTAGTCATTGAGAAGACTAGGAGGAGATAAGAGGGGAGGCTATTTGTAATAAGCTTCTCTCCCTCTTTTTTCTTGTACTCTATTGAAAAGACCTGCCAGTTTGAAAAATACCATCAGTAAGAAAGGAATTATTATATCTCCAGCCCTCAGGGGTTCCTCATCTGAAAACCAGCCTTTATTATGGTTTTATGGTCTTCCCTTGGTGTTAAATCCCACATTTTCTAAAATACATTTCTAAGTACAGGAAAGAATATATATTTATATTCATAATGTGTATGTTTGTAAAAATAAGAAAATTAATGTCAACACTTCCCAAGATCAGTTGAAAATTTAGTGTGAGTTTTAAAATCAGATGGAAATTTAGTGTGGGCTTCCTAAATTGTTTCCTTTACCATCAAAGGCACACGAGCTCATGCGTGCTGTGTCTGTTAATGTGCAGTGACTTAACAGCAGCAAGAACTTGATTTTAAATTATAACAGTAAGATTTTGCTGGTCAATTTTTAAAAGGCTTATTTTTTATAGCTTTTAAAATGCAAGTATTTTCTTGAATTAGAATTTGAATTCATGATTGGACTATTGATCCCTTATTTCTAATAAATAATATTGCTCTTGGTCTGAGTTTCTTTCATAAGTCAGACACCCTGAAGGCATCAAATGGATAGATATGGGTAATACACAAATTGTATGTTTAATACTACTCCTAACTTCATCAGAAACTTATGATCATTAAGTAGGTGGTTGGTGTCCTAGGGCTGTGATCTTTTTGGTTGAAACTGTTTCAGGAACATCCCTCTGGCATGTACATACTTTCACCACTCTGTTTAAGTAGAGAAAAATAAGAAAAGAACAATTGTGAAAGATGAAGTGTATTAATAATTCCACAGTGTTATTTATGATAACATAATGTTAACAATGATAGTGACAGAAGGTAGAAATTGAGAAAAAGTGAGAATTTTAGGATGTGTTGCTCCCACAAGACAGTGAATTAAACTTGCTATACTTTCTTCACACCACTGATTCCATTCTGAGCCCACCACCTGATGTCAAAATTATTGCTGTTTGAACCATCTGCATTATTAATAATGTAATTATAATTAGTAATAATGTGCTTTTAGTTTCTATTTCCAACTTATAAAGATGTGTAATTGATTTATTTATCACAGCCACAGTGTCACACTGGCTCTCTTTATGGGCTCAGGCTATGATTTGGTGGAAGCCTGAATTGATTTAGGGGTGCTGCTGCCGTAACTGTGCTGTCCTATCCCCTCCTGTGTGCTGAGTCCATCCTAGTGTAAGGTTCTCCAGCATGCTGTGCTAACAGGGTGCTGACTGCACAAGGTGCTACTGTCAATAATTTTCTGCTGTGAATAATTTTCTGCATTAGAAGTGCCAGAACAGCAGCACTGGTGAAGTTGAACTGTTCTGACAGTGGGAACAAGACCAGCCTGGAAGAGTTTGTTCCTCCATTCCTGTCTTTTCAAGCTGAAGAGTGAGGTGTTATGATCTGGCTATTGAGAGATGCCTCTACCCAAATTAAGGTCTTATGCCCAAGCCAATAGCACAGATTTTATTTAACAGTAAATGTGGGGGAGGGAGAGACAGAAAGAAGCAGGGAAGGCACAGGGAGAGTAACAAGGCTGAGAGAGAGATATCTTTGTCCCAGTGGGAATTTTTGTCTGGATGCATTTCCCAGGATGTGCTACCCAGACTTTGCCAGGCTCAGAGCCAGTCCCATTCTGTGCTGATCTTCAGGGCAAAGTCCTTCTCTGATCTTAACAGTGTTTGAGCCAATTGTGATCTCTAAGTCTCTTATAGGAGGGAAGATGATTTTTTTGGGGTTTGGGATTTTAAATTTTTTTTTTTTTATTATTTTTTTAAATATATGGTGATATTCCTTTATTTTTTAACCATATCTGTAACTTGCATGAATTATCCCAAATTTTAATATTAAGTACATATACCTTCGTTACATGTGACTGTCATTGGAATCTTACAGGTAAATGAACTCTGCACTGTTGTCTAAAACCTCTCTTATATTAAGACTCTGGAAACAGGTTACAAATGTGTTCCCAACAGTCTTGCTATCTATCACTGCCTTTTCTAATTGTTGATATTTTTAGGACACTTCTGCTTCCTTGTGTAACTAACTCTGACTCAGCAGCTTCTACAGACAGACTTCTATCCACTTCTCTGTGTTATGGAGAGTGGGCTGAGCAGATAGGTTTTTTAAAATTTTTTTTGTCCTAGTGTCCAAATTGATAGCTTTGCCTCTGGCTTAAAATTAAGTGTCTATATGTGTAAATAAAGCCATGAAATTGGAGAGGCCTCTTTCCCTTCAACTCCTTTTCTACTTTGGATATAATCCTTATATTTGTGTATATAGCAGATTTTTTTCTAATGAGAAAATTTTCATATTAGGGTTACAGTTTTCTTGAATGTTTACCCTACCTGTGTCCAAAACCTATAATGATGATAAATTGTAGGAATGTTTTTCTTGATCTGTAGAAAAGTGCTTTCCCTACTCCACTTCCTAGGGATTTCCTTGAAGTTTCAATCTGTAGGTGCTCCCTATTTCTGTCACTGTGGGATTTGAATATATGAAATCAGTAAAGCTTAAGTAGAAAATAATGAAAAAGGACTAATTGTACTAAAGAATTAAAGCCCTAATCAGGAGAGAAAAATTAAACCTCACAAAACCCACATTTGTGTACAGCCGTTCTAAAAGAGATGTGCTTGAATAATTAATTTGACATAGCTGGTTTGAGAGCATGTAAACGTGAGGGCAGTATGACTGATCCTTTGGTAACAATGATGGCAGGGCTTGTTGCTGTGGCTAGTGAAACTGGCTGTGAAGGCAGACCACTGCACATGTAATAAAGTGACTCTTCTATGAATGTCCTATGGGCTTGATAAATGTTAGGATAGATCAGTTTTGCTGACAGGTTCATGGAGCATCTACTCACAAATGCATCTAAAACCTGTTGATTTATCCTTGAGTAGTTAAAATATACTTCACATATATTTTGCTGAAAACTTTTCAAATTATTTGATGTATGCTTTGTGTTTTGTCTTTCAGCTTGTGATGAATGGAAGATTTTACCAAAACCTAATCTGCATCGAGATGTCAACAGATTTGGTCACACTGCTGTTGTCAGTAATGGGTAAATGAAGTGTCTCTTAAATTTTCCTTACCATTTTTCTGAAGGAAAAAACTGTAGCAGAAATCACACTTAAGTGAAGTATGGTTCAATAACAGAACTGATGTCACTTATTAAAAGGGGAAGTGGTGCTCATCAGGTAATCAGTACAGCTGATCCCCAGTCTGCCAGGCTGTGGCATCTGTTCAATGACATTTGAGGTGAACATTCCAGTGTACTGAGGTGTTTTCTCAGTATTGAGGACTAACTGAATTTAATATTTGGTACCTACCCTCACTTAGGTGTGATGGGAGAAGTCTTTTTCTCTTTGCAGTATGCTGTAATTCTTCATTCTTCTACAATCATAAAATAACCATGTAACTAAATCTTGCTGGGAAAAAGATTTTGATGATAGTGATAGTAATCATCTTTACCACCTGAAGGAGGAAAAGCCTGCCAGCAGCTAGATGATACGAAGTTGGAAAAGTTGTAGAAAGCAATAGTCAGGTTTAAAGAAATGTGTATTTTTTTCAGCTTTTGTTTTGCTGGTTGCCAACTGGCCTAGTATCTGAAGCTGCAGTACTATAGATCATTGTACCCCTTCTACATTATTCATCACACTAATAAAGTCAGTACTTAAGTATTTTTGGGCAGCTTATGGATCCCTATATAAGGATTCTGTATAGGTCAGAAATGAGATAATTAGAAATGCTGCAAATAAGAGTGTGACTGCTTTTAACAAAAATTGCACTAGATTGTAAGTATGTACACAGAACACTTGACATTAATCAATGAACAGATTTATTAAGACAAAATTGCTTGGAATTAATGAATTTAGCAACTGATAGTTTTTCATTATGATTTGTGTGTTTTATGCCATCTAAGCCATGTCTGATATTTTGAGAATTGTCACTTTCTATGAATTACATTCAAAATGCCTTTTAAATTTTTTTTTAAAGAACTTAGTGGTATTTTTGGTAGGATTTTTGTACCAAAACAGTTCAATACAAGACACTCTCCAGGCTTCTCTGTTGGTAACTCTGTGATTAATTATATTGTAAGTGTATATTGTACAACAGATATAGAGGTGTTCTATTGCTATCTGTTACCTGAGACTGTCCTTAGCTTTAATGAGAAGTGTGAGGACCCAGGTTTAGTCTTTTAGATCCTGTGTCAGCAGCTACTGCACCAGAAATGTTACCAGGAAGAAATATCCATCTTGCCAATTGTTGCTGCCTGTCTTGAAAAGAATGTTCTTGTTTTCTGCAGGGCAGTATTTCATGCTCTGTTTTCAATATCTAACTGCAAAAATGAGTGTATTCTTCCAAAGCTCTTCATTCTTGTTTCCAGACATTTGGGATATGCCATTCCACAATACATACAGCACAGGGAGCTTTCAGCAATTTTTTTGTTACTCTCAACTTCCATGGAGAAATAAATTGAAAAAGTAATCAATAAAGGAACTACTGATAGAGTCTTTATTAGAAGGAGAGAATAAGATTTTTTTTTTTATAATACTATGTGGATTTTTAATGGTATACCAAGATGGATAAGAAATCAAGAAAATGTGTCTACAATAACATTCTTTTTCCTAATAGGTCCATGTATATATTTGGGGGTTTTTCAAGTGTTCTATTGAATGACATCCTTGTGTACAAGCCTCCCAACTGTGAAGCATTCAGAGATGAAGAGTTGTGCAAAAATGCCCGTCCAGGAATAAGGTGTCTGTGGAACAGGAAACATTGTGAATCTTGGGAATCTGGACATGCTAATAATATCCTTAGAGCAAAATGTCCCAAGAAAACAGGTGAGTGAATTCTAGTCAGTAATGCAGTGTAGGAGATGGGGTTGGGCAACCCCCAAAGATGTAACCGTGTGGATGTTGTGACTGGAATGGTAAGAGTGTTCCCCTGTGAGAATACCCAGTGCAAAAGATATATAGACTATTTTTAAAAAATCATTCCGTTGTAGAGCCCTTTTGTATTTTACATGCAGGAAGCAGATGCAAAAGAGCACAAGTTTAAGGTGCTAAGGGAGTGCAGAACAGCAGTGAGAGCACAAATGGGCACTGCAAGTGGTACCTGGTGTTATGGGCATATGGCACTTCCATACCTGCATTTACCAATAAGAGAGGAAAGCATCACTGCTTGAATCAGATATGAAATAGGAGCATTTGGGCAGAAGAATATAGTGCAGGCACAGCTGGAAAAAACCTGAGGCAAACAAGCCCTTTGCAGCGTGTCACATGGGTTCAAGTTTGTCATATGGATTTCTCTGTGGCATTGTGATAGCTGTATTGTTTGAAACAGCAATTTACTGTTATGAATAACTGTTCCAACCTATTCCCAAGCATTTTGGCTTGTCACAAATAAATTTCGTGTGAAAGTGTTGTTCTTATATGTCACATGAACAGAATATTTATCCCTGCTACACAAACCTACTATTTTTTCTGTTCATCTTTCCTTTCAGCACAGTGTAAAATTGCTTCCCTAACTTTGGTTGTGTGCTGTGGGTTCAAACTGCTGTACAATTAAACTGCCAGTCTGTGTTTAAGATTTGTTGAAAAGTTACTAGCACTGCTATTAATCAACACTTCAAGACATTTTATTTTTCTGATAGCTTTTACTTGTTTCTAGACTGGCTATAAAGTCTCCAACTCAGGAAAAAAAAGATACATGATATAACAAAAACATTATCCAGATACAGGTTTCTGGAAAATGGCTTTTGTACAGTTTCAGAACTTTTAGAGATCTACAGTCTAGAAAGTTTCATCTATATAGAAAAAGAAAAAAATCTTGTGGCATTAAATTCAGATGTAATACAGATAAAAGTGCATCATATAAAAAAAAAGATGATCATAGCAACAGGTGTTTATAAAAGCCAAACAAAACAAAGCACAGACATGCTGAAGGAAAATAAAAAAGTTCGAGCAGTTTTGAAAGTACAGGTGCTGCAGTGGAAATAAAGTACAACTCAACTTGGAAGAGATGAGGTCTGTATAATTCCAGTTCTGAAGAAGTGTGAACAGCACTGTTTCACTGCTGTCAAATTCTTCCAGTTTCAGCTGGAATTTTTTTAGCAAAAGCCAATTTTTCATATATTCTTTTACCTTACTTGGCTCAGTTGTTACCTGGTTGTGAGAATATCATCTGAGAAAGTGCTGATGGTAAATATTAGAGGATAAGCAGAAATTTTAGTGGTTTTTAAAAGATCAATTCTTAGATGACAAGGCTTCCCTGGCAAGAGAATCTTTTTAGCTTGCATGAACCTGAAATTAAAGGAGCTAAATCCAACAGGAATTAAACACAGTAATCAGTGTAGGAGATGATACAAATTCACCTATTTTGCACCATGATGATTTTCAATACCTTTACCTCCTTTAAACAGAAGTAATGATTAGTCTTAAATGATTTTACATAACCTAAATTTTAGTCTAAGTCCCATTATTAAGAATATTGCATTAACTCTTTTTCAAATACATTTAGAAGGACAGAGCTTTAACTTAGCAGTCATTATTAGGTTTATAAATTAATTTGCAAAGATTTAAAATATCTCTGTGTTGCTCATATCTGTCTTAGATTGTTTTATTTACTACTTTTATCTTGTCTTCTTGCATAGCCATCTGATATTTTTATAGAATCCTATAGTTGAAGAGAATCTTTCTTCCATGTTGAAAGAGTGAAGGAAAAAGAATTAAAAAAAGTTTTTCATACTCTTAATTTTTTGCATTGAGCTAAGAGAGCTTTCATGCTGTAAATCAGTGAATATTCCTTTAGTTGATATGACACTTATGAACCTTCAAATATAGTTGTTACTAAAGGAATTTTTAAAGGAGTAAATCCTATTAACTGGATAGAATTAATTTCCTACAGTAACTTAAACCCTTGTGAACGGCTAGAGTTCAAACAAAGGGTGTGACAGAAAAAAGCTCAGAGGAAGTGTTTAAAACGTGGACTTATCCTCCTGTGGGACGTTTCTGTTTGGTTTGTGTGGCAGCTGCTGCAGACGACAGATGTTACCGGTACGCGGATTGCGCCAGCTGCACCGCCAACACCAACGGCTGCCAGTGGTGCGACGACAAGAAGTGCATTTCAGCCAATAGCAACTGCAGCATGGTGAGTCCTTGCAAGTCTAAGCATGGCACCAGTACTTGTCCTTTTCTAGGTTTAGCAGACTAGTAGCTGCTTGTTTTCAATACAAACTTGTTTGCCAGGCTTTTGAACTAAAAATGTTGCGGGAGGCGGAGCGTGAATGCAGCGAAACAATCTATTTCAGGGTAAAACAAGTATTCCTCAGGGTTGTGTTGCCTATGTGTCTTGGTTTAGGGTAAATTTGGGAGGAAACTTTTGAATGGAGTTTTTTAGGAAACACATTTAAGCAGTTCGGGGAAATATTTCTTTGGAGAGAAGTGGAAAAAAAACCAGTTTATATAACAGGCAAAGCACTTCTCAGCACAAAAATGAACAATACTAAACCGTAAAACTTTTTGCCACTCTGAAGAGATGATAGATTTAGAAGAGTCTTTTTCATGTGTTGTGGCCTGGCTTATTCAGTTTGTTCTCAGCTCTCTGACACTGGGAAATGCCACGGCCCAGGCATGGTGGCCACAGGTATGAGCTCCCGGTGTTTTTTGGGTTTTAGTCTAGAGCAAATTAGAACAATTCCAAGAAAAAGGAAAAAAAACACCCAAAACCCCATGGTCCAGAGAACTTCCTTGGCTCAGCTAGCCAGAAAAACTAACCAAAAGCAGAGGAGAGCTCTCTCCTGCTGCCCACTGCAGACAGCACTGTCTGTGTGAAAGATGCAGGGGAGTGAGTGCAGTCTGTGATAACAAACTCTGCAGCTCTTCTCTCCCCCTTCACTCCTGGAACCAGTCTGAAAGCTGCAGAACTCAATATTCAACACCAACAGAACAGACAACTGGGGATACAAGCATCATAAAGTCACTCAAAGACGCTACAATATATTTCTTGAGACAAATACTATTATCCCCTAATTAATGACTTATGAAAAGTCCCGGAGTCATTATTAACTTTGATTTTGTTCATATGTGGTGTACAGTTAGACAAGCAGAAACCATTGAATCCCTTCAAGGATGCTGTTTGGTTTCTCCCATTTCAAACTAGGACCAGACCTGTCTCATTAGTCATGGTCTTCTGATCATAGATCATCACAGAAATGGTTTTCTTTGTCGTGGAGTTACTTGTCATCTCATTAAAGGAATATGAGCTTCTGTAACCACTGCTTGTGATGAGTTGTTTCTGAGTTAAGTACAAGCAATCAGATCACATAGATTCATGCATGTTTATATATATATATTTACGTATAAAAATATAAAATATTTTATATTTTTAATATAAAATTATATAAAAATATAATCTTTAATCTTAAAAAGAATTTTTTAAAAAAGTATTGCCTAGTGCATTGTTTTAGACTTTGTTGTTGTTCACCAGCTGCTGCATCCCTTCTTGTTAATTTGATTTTTGTCAAGCTTATAATAGTATTTCAGCTTTATAAATTTTGTCTCCTTAAGCTTTTCAGCTATCCACAGACACCTGGCTGTACTTGAGTTCAAAACCCTTTCTTTACACACTTTCATTAGTAAAAGTATCTTGCTCTCTGGCTTGAACCTGATGCAAATCAATCTTGTTCTCCAGACAAATTAAGGTGTGAGTTGGATTGACTCTGACTCAAATCTTGCCTGTTCAGAGTGGGCACAGCCAGCTCTAATCACTGGCATTTGTAGCTAGTCACTCCTAATAAAAGCAAAGCAGACACAAATTCATCAGTAGCCCTGCTATAAGTCTGTCAGAGGGATTTCACATTCCAGGCACTAATGGTTCGTTTCCTTTGTGATCTTCAAGGACCCTTCTTTTCCTGACACATTGTTCTTCATTAGGTGCTAATATTCTAACCTTGGTTTTCAGCTCTTGAACTAGGAATAGTTGCTAAGGAGCAGACCATCTTCATTCCTAAGAAATGATCCCTAATAAATGTGGAGTACTAGGTATTTTAGCACAAGCTTCTTGGTTCAGTGTCCTTCTTTGACAACCTTTCATGTCTGAGATTGTCAGCTTAATTAGCAAATGATGCACCAGTCTGCTCAGTATCATTTTCTGTCTTTGTACAGGATTTGAAGTGGATAAAAAAGGCTGTTAGTGTAGTTACTGAAGAATGGGATAGCAAAAATTCATCAAAATGATATCTGGAAAGAGGTGCTGTCATAAATGGAAGGTGGCTTTTGCAAAATTGATCTATTGGCCGTGAGATGATGAAGGCAGAATTTTGCTTCAATATAAACCCACCAAAGCAGCATCAACAGAATGGTACCATGTGGAAAACTAGAATGCATCAGGCTGATTATCCATTTCCATAGACTGCTAATTCTGGACTAGGCCTATGAGTGAAAATGTTGTGACAGCACTGTGATGGTAATATGGGTAAGAAGCTGTAGACTTAGGAACATCACAAGGAGCCTTTGCAGGTGTACAAAGGCCTTGATTTGGATCATAAAACTCCAGATGAGACAGATAATATTTTAGAATCTGCTGCTGCTGCCTTATGGAAAACGGACAGTTTACTAAAGAGGTGCTGTCAACCAGTTTGGCATTTGCCTCATGGTCACAGATATCTGCAAAGCACTGGCTGCTCTGCTGATTGGAAGGCCTGTAAAACATGAACATTTCCCTGAAATAACTCTAGTTGTACAGATGGACTCCATGAGTAGTGCTAATGCATTTGTGATGCACATTCACCTGCCTGTGCTCACCCTCTGTGTGAGCCAGCCCTGTATTCTCCTACTGTGCAGACACATGCATCATCAAAATATAGATCATGTAGATCATGTATCATACTCATCTGATGTCATTGCAAGCAGAGGCTTGCAATGCCTGCTTGATCTGGATCTGCTTAATATGTTTATGAAACTGTATTCATTCTCTCTGTGTGCACATACAATGTTTTATCTTGCATCCTGTAAAAATGACACTCGCTTGATGCTGATCATGTGCAGAAAATTAACTATATTTTGTAATGGAAACAAGTCTTTACCAAAAAGAAAAAAGAAAAGGCTTTGTGGAAGAGATTTAGATGCATATCTACAAGATGTCATTTTTCATGAGGTAGTACCATGGAAGAGTAAGCTCCTCCATGAAAGCAAAATCTTCATGTACTTTACCAAATAAAATGGTAACTTGCTGGAGAGGGTTGGCTGACTGCAACAAAATGCAGGTTTTTTTTACTGAGGAAGACCAGAGAGAGATTGAATTTCAGAGTAAAATAATTTACTTTGTCAACTTCATTCAATTTCTGAAGAGAAAAGAAGTAGTCTTAAAGAGAGTCTTAGTATGTTGAGGCACAGCTGAATTGTTTTATTTCTGCCTCCACCCAGTATTGCATTTTTGAAAATGTCATTGCCTTCAGAAGATCTAAAGGGGGCATGTTCCCACAACAGGGACATGTTTTCCTCTCTGACTGAGACCAGCTCTTACTGCCAGGAGCAGTCTCTGAAGCTCTTGTGTGTTGGTCTCCACATGTGCAATACAATAATACATCAGCCCCAGCTGATGACAGTTACCTAAATACAGCCCAGATTGGTGTATGATTTAGAAGTGTTCTCTATCTGAGTGTGAAACATAAAACAAACATTTTCAAATCCGTGAAGGGGATGATAAAGAGCATTGAGACCTATAGTACTGCATTATTAAATATTTTTACACAGTGCCTTAAAGATAAGAATCCTTGCTTTTTTGTAATGTTAGCGTTGCTTTCAGAAAACTCCTTCTTTAACAATGGCAGTCCTTGGATGATACACTATTACCAATAATAGTAATCATGGCAATCTGCCTACATTTGAGGAATTCAGAGAATAGTCAAGAGGAAATATACGAAGTATCAGAAGGAAATGTGAATAGAATAAAATTTATCTTGGAGGAAATAAAGAAAATTTATGAGTAAGAAGTTCCCAGTAGCAAGTTTTGGGAGTAGCTTCAGGGAAATAATAGCAAATCTATAAATCAAAAATTTTACATTTACACTAGGCAAACTAGACAAGGTTATACTGTTAACCTGAAAAATCCAGGAGGAGGAGAGAGGTACATAATTTAATAGCAATTTCTGAAATTCTAAGATAAACTACTGTAGTATTTTCGTTCTCTAGTAAATATTCAGTTCACTGCAGTTCATAAGTCTGTCTATATACTACTGTATCAGGATCAGTACTTAAAAAAATCTAAGTAAATCAGACATGAGGGAGGCTTTATACATAACATGATTTACTCATGCTTTGGTGTGTAAACATTATAAATATCCTACAGCAATATAGAAGTTCTGCAACAGATGGACTGTCATCTTTCTGAATTTCATTGAGTTTGGTAGTTTAAGTTATAACCTTAATATTGTGTTAATATGAATTACCTATTGAATTCACATCTACATTGAACTAATGAGATTTTCAGGCAAGCAGTGTTTAAATTGGATTTAAGGGAAATAAATGCTGGGAATAAGGGAATACAACAAAGAACATTATTATAGAACAGTCACTAGTACTTTGAATTTTATTTTAAACATTAAATAACCAGCACACAACAAGCATCATGATTAGAAAGTAATAGAACAAATATCTCAACTTAGGTGCAAAATTGTAATCTGTATGTAATACCACCGAAGAGTATGTGATTTAAAAAAGAAATCTGAATGCTTAAGGGTACGTCAAAATGAAGTGTTAAAAGTGAGTATTAGCTGAGCTATTGTAAATGAGCAGATGGTGGTTACTTGTGCTCTAAAATTCACTTTAAAGCATCTCTCTGGCAGTTTTGTGAATACCTTTCATGATTGAGTGAAATTAAATATGGGTTTGTACCAAAGATTTTTTGGTTTTGTGTATTACTGTTGTGTTTATTTTTCTGCCTAGATAGACAGTCTGTTACTTGCTGGCATTGCCTTTGGCTCTGTTTTGTGTTTTCTACAGATGTCTGCACCTAGACCTGCTTCTCTGGTCCTTTTTGCTTCACAATAGCCTTTCTTGTAGAACAGAAAAAAGTCAGGACCTCTTATAATAAGCTTACTGGTGGGCATATGATCCACTAAAGGCAAACGATTAAAATAAAATGCCTCAACAACAATATTGTTCATTAGGAATGAAGCTGATTCTGTGTGAGATTGAGAATTCCCTTTCACAAATTCATTATTTCAGGACTTTTAAAAGAAATAAAAGGAGACAGCTTTTCTCCTCCCTGCCCTATCACTGCCATATTCCAGTACCACTGTGTAACTTATTGTCATATATTATAAGTTGTTTAATCATACTCCAGAAGGCTATTAGAAAGGAAAGCAACCAATATTGTCAATAAATCATGCATTTGCTGTCCATGTGCAATCCATTTTTGCTGCCATGTATTAATTTAATCTTTTGATGTTTAAGAGAGACAAGACTTGTTAGGGTTTGACAAGAGGGACTCCCAGAGGTCCCTTCCAATCTCAGCTGTTCCACGGGTATAAAGCTGTCTTGCATTAGGGCTTACTTTTAATTACATCCTTGAAATTAAGTTGGTAGAGAGAGCTCACCTTATAGGTGAGCTGATGAATTGGCTGAGGATTTAGAGCAGTTCATTAAATAAGGTATCAATACAATGTCTTAATTAAGGTACTATGCAGAGGGAAGAAAGATCTGTATTCAAAATGTCTAACTTGGAAGACCTCAGTTTTAAGGAAAAAACCCAAACACTGACCAAACCCAATAAAAGCCCCCAGGCAGTAATTCCATCAGTGTTTACTGCCTTTCTGGTGTACTAAGGTACCAAAGGAATAAAGTTATCCCCAGTTTTATGTCATGTGTGGAACATATTCATGTACCTTCAGTCAGTTATGTGTAATTATTTTGCACCTTGTGTTATTTTTATGTTCTGTTTGATTATTTTTCGTGCTTTAACCTGCATAGGATGAAATAATTTAGTGAAACTATAACCCTAAACTGTTTAAGAAATAAATACTTCGTTTAGTTTTTTAAGCTCTTCTTGCTCTCTGTACAGGGAATTGGCCTCTTCAGTTTGACAGTTATAGTGTAGAACAAGTGGGGTGATTTGTGCTCCAGTGTTGCATTCTGCATCTGGAAAAGGATTCTAGATAAGGGGCTTAAATTCAGCCTAGCGTTTAAGTGGCCACGACTTTCCACCTGCTCTGTATGTCTGGTTTGACTTCTGGTTTTTAACAGCGGTATGCTTGAGATGCTGCTTTGCCTGTTTATTTTTGCAGTCGGTTAAAAACTACACGAAGTGTCACGTGAGGAATGAGCAGATCTGCAATAAACTGACGAGCTGCAAGAGCTGTTCCCTGCACCTGAACTGCCAGTGGGACCAGAGGCAGCAGGAGTGCCAGGCACTACCTGGTAAGGGGACACTGCTGCTCACAGCTGCTTGCAGAACGGAGTCAATCTCCCGTGTTGTGTTTGTTCATGAGCAGACACGGCTTTGCTTTATTTGTACTCACTCCTCCTGCCTGTCTGTGCCTGTGCAGGTGAAGCCAGATGTGATTGCACCCCTGACTGGGGTATCAGTGCTGCCTTTAATTGTGTTAGGGGAGTTGATGGCATTAGGGAAGGCACAATGACACGTGCCTGCACAGGGCAGTGATGAGCCCTGCAGGGAGCGCTGAGCGCAGAGCTGAGTGGCCCTGCAGGGTTTTACTGTTACATGTGCACTGACATTGTTACCTCTGCAAGCTGGGGTTTTACCTTAAAAGTTAAAATTTAATTGTACTTCAATTTTCCTGTGCAGATAGGGCCCAAGATCTAGTTTCTTGATTTTCTGATATTGGTACTAATATGAAAGCAGTGAATATTAAAATGCTAATATGAAATATTCTCAGAAGGTGACTGTTAACATTCTGAAACAGTATTTATTTTGGAATTTATATTCATAACTACATATATGCAGTTAAATGTCAGAACCTTTTCCCATTTGATCTTTATTTCCAGATGAAGTTAATGAACACTTTTTTAAAATAGAGATGATTCATTAAATAATTTAGTCTCTGCAGTTCAAAACTGTATTTATGTAATCTGTGTAGATTGACTATTACAGTTGCTCTTACTTACTTTTTAATAGTTATCTGAGTCTGAGGAATGCTGTAAAATGTTGAAGAAAAATATTTTCCGAGATGTTATCTGAATTTTCTATCATTTGGATTGCATTAGTATTTAGGAAAATATAAGTGCAAAGCTAGGCTAAAACATGGATAGTGTAAAGTTGTGATATCTTGATTCTAGGACAGTTTTTATTAGATTTTGAAATTTACATAACATTTAAGTAAAAGGAGTTGTTAAAACTAATATTTATGTGCATAATCTAATCTTAATATTTAGTTGTGCTCAATTCTGAGTACAAGAAAGAAATAGTGGCATAAAATTATTATGCTGAAACTTAGCACGTATATTATAATTATTTTTTAAGTTCTTAGAAGCTCTTTCCATAACAATACTCTATTCTGTACGATGACACTTGGTAGTTCAGAATTTATGTCATGTGAAAAGGGAAATTGTGTGTGGGACGCATTTTGATTTATGATCTCAGGAAGATAAAACTCAGACTCCCTTGGGTTTAATAAAAGTTTTTTTGAATCAGCTTTAATGGTATGCTTTTTGCACCAGCTCACCTGTGTGGAGAAAGATGGAATCACATTGGAGATGCCTGCCTCCACATAAATTCCAGCCGGGAAAGCTACGACAATGCCAAACTGTATTGCTACAATTTGAGTGGAAATCTTGCATCACTAACAACCTCAAAAGAAGTGGAATTTGTTCTGGATGAAATACAGAAGTATACACTTCAGGTAACTTGAGGAACTGTAATTGATACTTATGTGAAACAAATTTCCTTTGAGAAATCTTTTCTAGGTTTTTGTCCGAAGAAAGGAAAGTTTATGCCTTGAAAGAAGTGTGCTAAATGGTGCTAAAGACTGATACAAGTCACATGTAGGATATTAAGAAAATCTCATATTTAAAACAAATCACACAGCAGCTCCCATGGTTTCCCCTCACCAGATTTAAATGCTAAAAGTTATTATTAACTTGGAAGAGATTATTTGCTCAAGAGAATGGCTGGAACAGTAATTTTGTGTCCTGGTTTCAGCTGTGATAGAATTAATCCTGAAATTCAACACAGGCAAAGGCAGGGTCCAGCAATAGGGGCACATAAACCCGTGCACCAGTACGGATGTAACTTCTCCAAAAAAGCCAGTTTCCTCTGTAACTGCTTTATGGGATCAAAGGGTCACAGAGAAGCTGCTCTGGTGTGTAAAACATGGAGCAATTCCCTGCCCAGCAGCACTGGAATTAGCTGGAGCTAATTAGCTTTCTCTAATAATCATGGGGTGGGGAGAGAGAGCTGAAAACTCTTCCATGCCTCTGGCAAGTGCAGCAAGCTACCACCAGAATATTCCTTAGAAAAGTGATCCAAATTACTTCTGTTAACTGTGGGACAAGGGAAGGGAAGAGAAATTACCTGTCCCTGGGTGGTCAGGTTCAATTTTTTTGCAGTTAAATATTCAAATGTTTATTGCTGTGTTTAAACATCACTGGTTAAAGTATATGAAATGTAAAACTGCTCAGAAAATATGAAACCAAGCAGTGTACACTCAGATGGGATGTTTTAGCAGAATATGATTCTGGTTTTTACAAGCAAATCAGTTGCTCTTATCAAGGGACAATTTTTGGGAATGTGTATTTAGTTTTGGAGAACATGCAGCACTTTGTATAAAATCCTCAAATTTTAAAGTAGTTTAGGATTTTACAGTTACAGAAAAATGAAAGATAATTTTGGATAATAATTAAAGCTGATATCAAACCAGTATATGATTTACAAAGTTGCTCTGCTGCAGATGAATTAAGATCATTCAAAGGTAATAGCAGTTAAGGGCTGCCTTTATGTTATTACTGAATCTGGGAGAAAGATGTTAGGGACATATATAGTGGAAACAGAAATATCCTATTATCCTTTTTAGCATTCTACTGCAAAATGCAGATTCAAACATAGATTATATACTCAAGGTTTTTGTGGTTTTTTCCAAATAAATGTAGGAACTGGACAGAGAAAATATTTTTTAGTAGAAAGACACTTTTTTCTATTTTGTTCTGATGAAGGAGAGAAATAATTTCGTGTCAGAAGTTCTTCCCTGATATTGCATTTGCTGCAGCCTTGAAACACATTCTGTCTATCCACTCTTTGATGAGTTAATGTTGAAAATGTAATTGAAACAAAAGCAAGAACAAGATGATGTTGGCAACATGATTGCTATGGTTATTTATTTTACACCTTTTTTTCCTTTTTGCTTTCCTTTCCCCTGATTCCTATTAAAATACTGCACAGGATGCCTTCAAATCTAATAGTGTGTGATAGACTATTGATATGACTGATTTTTCCTGACTGGCTTGAGGTGTAGCTGAGAAATAGCTATTTTTAGTGTTTGGAAACAAGATTTATCTTACATTTCAGAGCTTAGAACTTCTGCAAGGTGACATCCTGCTGAGCATATCTTTATTTAAATGAAGTACATCCTAAGCCAATGTGGTGATGTAAATTTGAGATACCTCATATACAGTTTAAGCATTTGTAGACAAATGTATACACGTTAAAAAATCTGTCGTGGATTAAACAATCATTTAGCTGTCAGAACCTCTAATGAAATTCTGCCATGAATTATCCTGGTGTTTTCAGTGGCACTTAGAAAAACAAAGATTTTTTTCATTCCTATCTATCTGTCCAGCTACATTTACTCAGTGTGATACATCCTAAATGTGTTATCAGGTGTGGCAGAGGCTCTCTGAAAGTTCTTGATCTTCTTTTGCCTGCCTTTCCCTCTCAAACTGCAATCATAATGATTTAAAGAGTGAGATTTCATTTTAGATGGTTTGTTTCTGTAACAGGTGCTGGTGGGGAGTTCACAAATGGAGTCAGAGCTGCTGTAAGGTGCACACTGTGGGTTTAATCTCTATTATCTGCAGTACAGTTTGACTTGGGTGGTTAATGTCGAAGGCGTTAAAATCTTTAGCCTGGCAAAGAAAAAAGGGTTTTAGATTCGCCTGAAAACAAAAGAATTTTCAGGATTTATGAATGTGTCAGAGCAGCATTTGGAAATAAGAATATGATTCTGACTTTATCTTCTTGTTATTTGGTATTCTTATGTTGAGAAAAGAAAAGCAACTCAGGTAGCTGTTGTGTATTTTACAAACTGCCAAATAGTATTAGTAAATCTGCAACTGTAAGGACTTCAGCATTCTTTATTGTTAATGAACCACCATGTGATTTTGTGGATTGTTTCCTAATACACAAAGTCCTTCTTCTGGGACAAATTTAGGAAAATTTCTATATCATGTTTAGAATAATACATTGATGCCTTGGAAAGATTCAGGGGGAGGGGCTGCCAATGTGTCCCTACGCTATCCAGACCTCATTGTGTATAAATAATTTCTCCTAATCCCAATACTAAACTGGAAATCAATAGGTTGCCTCCTTTTAAAGGATAAGGAGAAAGTTCATTTGGTACTGAAGAAAAGGACAAAACAAAGATCTGTGCTGTATAAACTCAAAACACAGTTGAATTTGCAGATGTATTTTAAAATTATCCGCAGCAGTTTAAAGTCTAGTTTGTATTGTTCATGAAAAATAAATTTAATTCTGTCAGAGAATGCCAAAGGAAACACAATGGATGGGTTGCAGATTCCCACACTAAAGAAAAATGACACTTTTTTTTTATTACAGTAATTTCACGATTATAAGCCGCACTGATTATAAGCCGCACTTCTGGGTTTCAGCAACTTTTTGGTTTTTGTCCATACATAAGCCGCACCTGATTATAAGCCGCATGTTACAATACAGAGTGTGATAAAAGGTATCTTTCTATCACCATCTGTTGAGGGTGGGGACAGTGATCCTTATCTCAATGGCAGATAATTTGCTAATGGGCCATCCATTGAAACCAGGCGGGGCATTGTTCTTTATCTTTTCACACCCCATCCTTCCTCCAGCCAGTCATTGTCTGCTAATGGCCCATTGAGTCCCACTGTGTGACTGATAAAATTACTGCATCCCATTGAAAGTTGCTCCAGCCAGGGGGAAGAGCCCAACATTTCTTACCAAGATAAAAACAGAGGTTTTGGGACAATAAGGTAGCCCCTTTCTCCACTGGACTCCAGAGGAAAACCGGATTTCTCCACATCACCACTGGACCTCCAGAGGGAAACTGCACCTTCTGCAGGAGCACTGCTCCAACTGAGCCACATCTGTCACTGCAAGGGGACTGCAATCACCATTTAATGGGACTGCTACCAACACCCTGCCTGACAGGGTGTCAGGTTGTACTCTGACTTTGTCAGGGTTTGGAGTTTGTTTCTTTGTAGTACTGTATTTCTATTTTAATTTCCCTAGTAAAGAACTGTTATTCCTAATTCCCATATTTTTGCCTGAAAGCCTCTTGATTTCAAAATTATAATAATTTGGAGAGAGGGGGTTTGCATTCTCCATTTCAAAGAGAAACTCCTGCCTTTCTCAGCAGACACCTGTCCTCCAAACTAAAACAGCAACTTTTCATTCTTTGTCCATAGATAAGCCGCACCTGATTATAAGCCGCACTTTGGGTTCGGACCAAAATTTTAGTCAAAATGGTGCGGCTTATAATCGTGAAATTACTGTACATTCTTTTATTGACCTACTAAGCAAAATATTATGAAAGGGAAGATTTGAATTTCTCTGAAAAATAGATTAAACAGCAATATCAGGTTAATTTACTGTTCCTGCTAATATTCAAATGTTGTATATTCATTTAAAAGTGCAATTAACTCTCTTGGGAGTTTACTTGCAACTGTGGGATTTAACTAAAAATAATAATTTTCTTGTTAGCATGCAATAAATTCTGAGAAGATTTAGTTTTGGTGTGGTAAGCACAAACAAAGAACAGTTTTACACAATGCCTTTCATTATATAAACTGCTTGCAACTTTTCCTTTGACTCGCCGCTCACAAGGCTAAGCATCTTTTTATAAATTACACTTGAGTGTAGGTTGCAGTTAATTAGTGAGCTTTGCATAGCAATGTTATTCCTTGTTAGCTCCAAGTATTCTCTGAGGGCTCTGTGTTTCTGTGGTTTTATAATGTGTGTGATTGTGGTGAAGTTGACATCTACTCTTGGTTTCTGAATTACTCCCTTTAGAACAGTTTCTACCAGTCCCGCTTTCCTATTGTGGTTTTAGAAGTCTAATAAATTATTTTAGCACTTTGTCTCCATTTTACAGTTGTTGCATTGACTGTCCATTAGCTCAGCTCTAGTTTGTCTTCCTACATTCAGGATTAGGGGAGCTCAACCCACTTTGGATGACTGAGAATGCAAATTACTCCCTAAAATTGTCCCCAATAAAGAATAAATTCCAAGAAGACAGTGAAGACCCACTGGAATATTAGCTATAATCTCTGTAGGTGGAAAATGGTCAAGTTCTAGTTTTTTCAGTTCACCAGATTGTACATTTTTTTTACCAATTGGACTACAGAAAAGTCTAAAAAGAGTAGGAGAATTTGGTGTTCTCATGACCTAATGCATAACTCCTGCTATTAATTGCATCCAGATTGCATCATAGACCCAGAGACATTTAAAGTTCTTAAATCTTGCTTCCACTGCTTAAAATGTGTCAGCCATTGGCTAAATATTTATGAAATATGGAATGTGCTGGTATCCAGCATAGTCAGAATGGATGCAGTTAAGGAATGGAAAAGCCAGCATGTGTCTGCATAGAACACATTGTTTCTCTTCAGAGCTGCATTTTTTCAGGAAGGAGATTTCTTGTTCAGAATGGTGCAGAAAAGAGTCAAATTAACTACAAGCCCTTCTCTGGATTGTGAACGTTGTGGAAATAGGGGCACTGAGATGTCATGGTATTTTCTGTTTAATTGTTTCATCCTAGAGCAACAAATCAAGGAGTTCAAGCAATTCCTGAGAAGTTTGTTGAATTTTGTTTGTAAGGTGGTGTGATGCACGCAATAGAAAATGTGACGTTAATGTATTATACAATTTCAGGACAATCTGAGATAGAAAATAAAAGGAATTTAAATAAAGGTGGAGATAAATTTTTGAAAGAGATATATCCTTCCTCAGTAATTTGCATAATTAAGGAACAGGGGAGATTTTTGAGCCTCAGTGGTAATTGGCTATTCAGTAAAGATAGTCTTACTCACTTCACTCATCAGCAAATTATTCAGCCCTCATTAATTTAGGGCTGATTCAGCAGTAATACCTGAAAAAAGTGTCCTGAGTAGAAATGATCCCTTTCACTTTAGATCTCAAAGCAACTTAATCTGATTTAAATTCTCTGAGTAAACAGTGGATTTGGCATGAACTATCAGCTTTCCAGTTAAGGTTACACAATTTTTCTTTCTAACATAGTTCCATAATTGCTATTTTAATAACAAATGAAAATGTTATGATTTAGAATAATAGAAGAGCATATTTTTAAAGCTATTAGTGATCAGTGTTTTATAGATTGCTGTAATGGCTAAAAGTTAGCCTTATGTTCAGCTTAATAGGAGATGAGATGGCAGAATGATGTTCTGTTGGTATGCATTGTATGATTGCAATTTTGTTACTCTGTCGGATAGAAAATAACACCCTGCCCAGCAATTTTTCTCAGAATTTAATAATTCTGAAATATTTTCTAACTGAAAGGTTGATCTCTCATTTAAAAAGTTTTTTTGGCAATTTGTTTTCAATGTTGTAAAAGATGGTTCTATGAAAATAGGTAAACCACGACTATCTGTATTTCAAGCACAAATACAAAGTTTCTAAGCTGGGCTGTGGATTCTAAGAGATAGCCTAGAATGAAATGGATGGGAAGAAAATCATATTCTAGAGATGACTGCAAATTTTAAATAGTGTAATGGGATAAAGCTATACAATGTTTCCCAATATATATTTGATTGTTATCCATTGCAGCATTAGTAAGGCTCATTTAAAATTCTCCCAAGATGGATTTGAGCACCTGCTGTGTATTGCATAGCTTTGGTTTTTTGCTTCTTTTGTTTGTTTGTTTTTTGAACCGATTTTTAAACTTACCTAGAATGCTCTTGTGTGAGCTTGTTGTAGTTGATGTTGTTTTAAAATGAATTGTATATGATGTATCAACGAGTTTTTATAGATAGGCATATATAGAAAGAAAGAATAAATCTTCAGAAATCTCTGAGGAGTAATGCTCATCCGTTGAGTAAAGATCATCTGAACTTCCAGTAAATGAGTTGATTTGCACTGTATTTTTCACTCATCTGGTTTGGTAAAAAACATTTTTCAAGAGACCTGGGAGCTGGAATCTTACATCAGCAAGTTCTGGTTCCAGAGAACTGGCAGTCTCATTTCCTTCCTTTCTGATCCTCTTCAGAAGCATCTTTGGCAAGATATTCAAAGTAAAGGAATCACTTTTCTACATTCATTTTTCATTAAATGAAACAACCATAGAGTTCAAGTGAAGGATGTTCAACTCCCATTATTTCTTAAGCCTGAAGAAGAAACTGGCTTGGCATTTTCAGTCAACATATTTGGAGTCCCTTGGTTGCTTCAAGTACTTTGAGATTCCCAGCTATTCTAACTAAACCTTTCTTCAGGTTGGGAGATAATTTTTACTAGATTTATGCCTTCTTTTTTTTTTTTAAGAAATTAATTTGATAGCCACAGAGCTCTGGTGGCTGCAGGTATCTCCTGTGGAACTTCCTGAATGTGCTTGTTGTGGTTTGATTTTTCCTGTTGGCTTCTGCGCAGTGCAGCAACAATCGTTTTTGGTGATAAGCTTTGATGATGGCCACACACACTCTGTGCCAGCAGTCTTCACCTGTGCCCCACCACATGATGGAATTGATGCCACATAATTGAATCTGCATGTTAAGCACATCATTGGAGCATTTGGGAGGCCTTACTTGGATACTCTGTGGTTGGCATCCTAACAGCATGGCCTGAGTGGGCCTGCAAGGTCACAGCTTTGATGGTGTGTATTTGATACCATGCTCATCAGCATTTGCGTCTGTATTTTGATGTTTTATCCTAGCAAAGAGCCAGAGAGAGTACATATGGAATTTGAGATGCCTGACATGATGACTGTAAGCTGTCCAGATAGTACAGCTATTAAGAATGATTATGGCTGGGATATGTGTTGCTTTTGCTGAAAGTCTTTCATTTCAGGGATGCTGCTTTTATCTCCTATGGCTGCTTTGGCTTTCATGATTCTCCCTGGGACTTTTTCATCATGAAAGGGGTTCCAAGACAGTCTCCTACTCAAATGGAAGAATTTATTTCCAAATATCACTGCTGCACTGTCAGTTTTCATTATTGGCTCACATACTTTTTCACCATAGCTGGAATAGGATCTCTGTTTTTTTTTAGTATATTGATGCTGAGGCCAAATTATTTGGCAGTGCAATTGAAACAGTCAGTAATATGTTAAAGATTCTCTTGGCTGGAATCCCTCAGTCACAAAGTAGGCATGTAGGGTTGGTTTGTGTGTGTGTTTGTCAGCAATTTATCCTGCCTAAGCCCCGATTTTGTTTTACATGTGCTTGGTGTGCACACTCAGCATCTACAGGGAGCTGTGTAGACATATGTGTAGGTGTTTAAGGTTTTCTGATCCATGTGGACTATGTACAAAAACAGTAATCTAGGCAACGAAACAACAGATAAGACAACAGATGTATTATCTACCATTTTCCAGACGTCCAAGTTCCTCTTTTGCTACTTACATCATGTTCTATCTGGTACCCAGAACATGTGAGTCCTCAGACACCTGGAAAGTCGGTCACCTGGGGTAGCAATGGAGTCAGGAAGTAAATGCTGAAGCAAGACACAAAGTGGGCAGTGGTAATTTTGCTGGATGTTCTTGTTGCTGTTCAGGAGTCTCCCAGAACACGTCACTGCTTACAGAATGGAACATTTCTTAGTCATTTTCTGGTTTATTTAAGATTGTTCTTGTGTCCCTAAGTGTTAGTAGGTAAAGCAATTTTTGTTTGGTCATGATCTTAACTGAGAGTAGAGAAGAAGAAGAGAACATAGGGAGTACATTTTAGGGAGGTCAGGAATAATGATTATCTACTTGCTTATTCTTTTGAAAGGTATTTACCTTTGGTAAATTTTTGAAACAAAATCAATATTTTTCCATTCAAAAATTGGTATTTTTGAAACGAAATTAATAATCCTTCATATTTCAATATGCTTTAACAAGGCAGGGGAAAAAAAGAAGGAATGCTCTGATTGTGTGTAGAATTAAGAGTACGGAAAAATTTTCTTTTCAGCCATGTTTTAAACTTGAGTGGCCAGACAAAATGTGAGGTCAAATGTGAAAGGTAGTGATAGAGAATGGCAGTAACTCTTGGTTCGCTTGTGGAATACATAGATCTTTAACGTGGCTGGTTCTCATTACGTGTATTATGGTGTTTTACTTATCTTGTAAATTACCTTTACTTACAATGTAAATGAAATCAATTGTGAACTTAATTCACAATCAGATCAATACTTCTGCTTTGGAGCTGACAATGTGTATCCCCTGCCTGGGCAGGCAGCTGGGTTTGGTATTCTGGCATCCACCTGCCATCATGTACCTGTCACAGCCTCGTTGTCTCTCTGTATCTCTCTTCTGTGTGTTTAAACTGGGCTTAATGAAAACTGCCTGCACAGAGATTACACTAGGAAATGTGTTTGGTTTGGGTGTCTTGAGATTTTTATACCAATGGTGGCAAGTAGTGCATGCAGATTTATCCTGGAACAAGCAAATGCCTTTTTTTCCTTAGAATCTGCTTTTTTGCTTGGTAAATGTGTAAAAATGAAATTATAAAAATCAGTAGAATTTGTGATGTAGTTTTACTGATACATCCTAAATATGTTCTAAAAGTTAGTGCTTTTAGTTTTTTTCTAGACTATGTTTTATAACTTATAAATCAAAACTGAAAGTATATTCAATGTGTATTTAACAGCATTGGAAATGTAAATGTGCCATTTTTATCTCTGCATTGTCTAAAGTTGATCAGTATCAGCACTATGGACTTTAGAGGATGGAATATTTATCCTACTTTTTCCTGAACTTTGATTTCTCTGAATTGCTGTTAACTTATGTGTATTTCATTATCCACAGTGGCCTAACAATTAGTAATTGTACAGTGGCCACTGGGAGAAAACCAAACAATTTCATTATGACATGTATGCAATAATAGAAATCACAATTGCATTTGAACAGAATGCAACTTTTTGGTAGAAGAGAGGAAGGAGTGGAATTTTTTGGAGGGTTTTTGGGGATGTTCAGCAAGATAGAACAATTAAGATACAAACTGTGTGGACAATGACTGATGAGATGATAAAGTGAGATAACATGGTGGAGTCTGAAAATGTGAAGTTGTTGCTGTTGGGCTATTTTTTGAAATGTTCTATCCAGACAAAAAGCATTTTAAATGATTCTCTCCCATTTGTTTCATTTTCATCTGTAGAAAATTTCACCCTGGGTGGGTTTGCGGAAGATCAACATCTCCTACTGGGGCTGGGATGACATGTCCCCTTTCACAAACACCACCCTGCAGTGGCTGCCTGGAGAGCCCAATGACTCTGGCTTCTGTGCCTACCTGGAGAGAGCAGAGGTGGCAGGGCTGAAGGCAAACCCCTGCACTGCCATGGCAGATGGCCTTGTGTGTGAAAAACCTGTTGGTAAGGAGCCTCTTACTCCCAGGAACTGAGTGAATTACAAACTCTTTGGGATTTCATTTGCTTGAGAGGAATTTGGGCACAATTTGGATTAAATAGTTACGAAAATGTATGATTTTTTATTTTTTGGAAATAGCTATTAATAGTCTATTAGTATTCTTAAAGCAGTAAATATTTATTTGAGAATTAGTTCACACTAGAAATCTTAACAGTTTGCTTCTAAATCTAGATTGGTATTAGGCAATGGTAACAGTCGCTGTAACCACATGTGAAGATATTCAGTAATGCTGATTTGCTCTTTCTGAATCTTGCTTAACATCAGTGAACATCTTAAAGTTGTGAAAGACTGACAAATCCAAAATTCTAGTTTCTTTCTTTCTTTTAGGTTTGTTTGTGTATAAAGTTTACTGTGACAAACAACCACTTGACAGTTCAAGTTAACATACATTAAAATGGACTCTGTGATCTGTTGTATGAGTCATGCTCAGTTTTGCATATGAAGTTTTGTAAAATATTATTATATTTATGTACACAGACCTAAATTTGGATCAAATTATGTATAACTAATTAAGGAAGCAACCACTTCAACAGGGATTTTTCTAATGGTACAAATGGTGAAAGTGAAAGGAGATTGAACTTGTGTTCAAAATGATAAAATATTTATGATCCTTTTCCAGTCAGTCCCAACCAGAATGCCAGGCCCTGCAAGAAGCCGTGTTCCCTGAGGACAACCTGTTCCAACTGCACGAGCAATGGCATGGAATGTATGTGGTGCAGCAGCACCAAGAGATGTGTGGACTCCAATGCCTACATCATCTCCTTCCCCTATGGACAGTGCCTGGAGTGGCAAACTGCCACCTGCTCCCGTGAGTACTTAGTGACTGTTCATCTTGCTCATTATATTGTTAGATTTATTTTTCACTCAAAAGAGCTGGAGGGATTCAACACTTTCATTAGAGATAAAAAGATTTTCAAGTGAATGACCTTATAGCTCCTCATGTGAGAAGTTAGTGCTGAGTATGCATTTCTTAGCTGCAGATAAAATGCTGGCAGTTCTTGTATGATGAAATATATTTAGTCTTTTGAAATAATGAAAAGTATTTATTCCCTTCAGATCAAGAAAAATTACTGTGATTTCTTGTATGACCAGTGTTAGTGTGACAAACAATGGCATTAACTGGAGCAAGATACTGTTAAAATTGGATAACCAATAAGTAGAACTCAGACTTACATAATATCAAGTTATTAAGAAAAGGAAGTGTGCTGAATTTTTAAAGGTTTAAATGTTCCGATTTATTTTTTTTCAGATTCAGGCTATGTCATTTTCCTAACATGCAAAGATAAAAACAAAGTTTTAATAATGACAGTAGTAGTCTTGAGAATATTGTAACACAAATGCAAAACAATCTGTCTTGGTCTTCCTTATATTCTTCTCCCTTGAAGACAGGGATTATTAACCCTTGATCCCTAGTAATTAACTCCTGTTCATCCTCTCTATGGAAGTAGAAGGAATTCTCTTAGGCCATCAGGCAGGTAGAGGAGGTACAGGAAACTTCTGTGTGATCAGACTGGGTCAGGCTGCATTAATGTTCAAGGTTGCCCATTTCGTCCTTTGGGGACAAGAGGCAAGTGATTTCTTACTTTGTCAAGGAGCAAAGTTGCTCCCTGGATGTCCCCTTTGGAAGCACATTTCATCAGAGCTTGGTGCAATGCCTCTTGGGGAGAATGAGCAATCTCTTCTAGGTACCTTTCAGAGTATCAGGCACAGCTGCTCCCTCCTGAGCTGGGAGTGACCAGAGTCAGACCCTTGCAGTTCCAGCCCTTCCAGGGTTTGTTGGTGCCATAATTGATGCAGATGCTGGAGCGAGCTACATCGTGCCTTAGATTTTTCTCTTAGCTGGGACTTATTTGAGCAATTCATTCCTCAGTCACCATCATCCAGAAGACTGGTTCTTAGAATTTTTCAGGATTTCTGAAGTGTACCTTTGGACTCTTCTTACTGCTCTATTCTGAGAGAGTTTTTCTGGTTACTTCTGATCTCCTTTCTCTCTCCATCAGGGTCTTTTGATATCAAAGACTCTGAAATCTTTTATTTGTGGATATCTTGTGATAGGCTTAATGATTTTGACAACAACAAGCAACTTGCTTTCAGGATCATAATTAGATCATGATTCCATTTGATAGGTTATGGATAAAAATTTTAGAAAGCCCTAAAGAACGCAAAAGGCAGTTACTTGCTTTCACCTAAGCATCAGGAAAATACTAAGTAAAATAAATTCTTGATATGTCTGTAAAGGAATCGCTGATATATTCATGTATCAGGCCACTACATACCTGGGTTAAATGGAAATAAGGCATAGGAAAGCTTTTCCTTCAGGCTAAAGTGACCAAGAGCCCATATTCCTCTAATTGAAGTTCCTTCTTCATCCTTAATAATCAAAGAATGTAATGAAGCAGGACCATGTTGAGCTGTTCTGGAAAACGTTTTGGCTAAGTTAGTAAATTTGAGGTATTAATCCAGGTTCTAATGCCCAAGTTCAGTGTAATAGGAACACTTAATCTCTTGTCAATATGTTTGAAGTAATAGTTCTGTAGTTATATAAAGGTTTCTCTCTCATAACCATTCACAGAACTTTCTTTTTCCTTTCCTGTATAGGAATCAATTTTGTAACTTATAAAATATTGGTAGTGAGTTGTGGCAGAACATAAATAGATTTAAAATCTGGAGATAAAATTGACAGAATACCACATAAATGATGCTTATGTTTTTGAACTAGCAGATATTATGTCAGCCTGAACTTTCAATTCAGTTTTTCTCTGTGCAGTGTTTGTACATCACGCTTGATTCAATTTGTTTGGGGAACATAAGAAATTGTTTTTAATTTGATTGTCATTTTTGTCAGGTCTGTAAAAGTTTATATTAAATAAGGCAAAAGGGATTTTCTGTATACCAATTCAACATTATGTAAAGGCAATTTTGTATGAAAATGTACTTTCTATTCAACAAACTAGAAAACCCCCCCAAGATTGTGTGGCTGTAAGCAGTTTTTCCAGAGTTTTATCACATCAGATATGTTGCATTTAAACAACAAAATGCATGTCCAAATGAAGCATGGTTCAGATATTATTTTAGTCTAAATGATTTGAAAATTTATTAGGTAGATATATCATTATTGCTGCTGAAGTAACAAATTATTAAGTGGATTCCCTTATGAAGGGATAGTGTTTCTACTTGAAGTACACACTGGAACTATACCTTTAAAAAATCCTCCTTGTTTTTAAATCTTTTCTTTTAATGACTAATTTCTGAGCTTTTGGTTGGTTTGGTCTGAATGGAAAAAAACTCGGACAAGTATGTATGATTTAAAATACAAAAAAAAAACCAACCCAAAACACAAAAACCTGATAACTTCACATTTATTTTCACAACTTGGAATTAAAAAGCAGGAACGCTCTTTTATTGGTGACATATTGTCATTTTAATACCTACTTGCCAAAAAATTGCATTTTCACTCTTCCGTACAACTTCCATCCATTATGACTTTTGATTGAATAGCTGACAGTTGAACAATCTTGGATCACCTCTAGAATTTCAAAGAAAACAAAATTGCTGCTTGAATATCCCCTTCTTCCATCAACAATTGCTTCTCAGCTCTCTTCAGTTTTTCAGCTGAATGCCACTACAGATAATAGCTGAGGATTTTCACTTTTGGTTCTGTTTTAGCCTCTGTGAAGATAATGCAGCTGATGCTTCAGGGCTTTATAAATAGCAGCATGAGTATAAATAGCAGCCTGAGATTTGTTTGGATTGTTTAGAGTGCATCTCTGAAAGGGCAAACCAGCCAGTGCAGAATGATGCTCTGTATTTTTCTGCTGATCCTCTAACGTATTCAAAAGCCCAAATTTGTATCATTCAGCTTCAGCTCAGATGGTTTAAAACTGATTTTTCATGTTTGACAATTTGCAACAACAGTTGGCCTTTTCCCATCCCTGCTATTTTCCATATTTGGGAAACTTGAAATATTTCTTCCTGTCTGGATTCTTCCAAGTCTATTGAAGAGCTCTTGCTTCAGCTTTCTGTTAAAATCCTTTTGAGATTCACTCAGACTCTTCAGTGCCTGTTTTCCCTGCTATCTGCAGGTATCTTTAGACTGTGCAGTATTTTTTTTTTTAACAACTTTCATTACTTTTAAACAATTGTAATAGTTGCTGAAGTGAGAGGAGCTAGCTTTGCTCTGTTCTCAGTTAATTTAGTTAGCAATGAAATAATTCAGTAGTTTTCCTTTTGTGGACCAGAGGAGCCCAGGTGACTGTGAGCATTATTTGGCTGTGGATGAACCAAATTGAGAGGTTACCCTCACATGGAAACCATTTGAGTGTCCTTCCAAATAACTCTGGGAATCTTTAAAGCACTTTATTCTTTTTAAAGAGAAACTTAAATATTTCTAGCTTCACCTTCATGTGTCCTTTTAAAAATTAATTTTGAAAGCCTATAAAGTTAATGTAAGGAGAGACAGGAACACATAGTGATCAATGTTTGAATGAGTCTGATGTTAATTTGATCCAGTGTTACAACAGTAATTAAAAAAAACCTAAGATGTATCAGAAAAAGCTTAAAGAAACTTGGGAACTTTAATGGTGTTCTTGAAGTTACTAAAATGTTAATTTCTTATTAATAAAAAATGACAGTAACTTCAGAATAGGAGTTTTATTTGGTTCTAAACAGATTTGAAATATGAGGAAGACTGTTTAATTATTTTAAAGAAGAGAGTATAAAAGACCTAAAGGGAGATTTGGATTTTAGAATGCAATTTAAAAAATGAAACCTGATTAATTGATGAGAACCTAAGATATATTTAATATGAATGAGATGTGTGGTTTACTAGCTTGTTTCAAAAGCTGAATGTAAGAAGACTAAATCATATTTGTAGGCGAATACTGAGGTGACATTCTGGGGTACTTTGTGCCCAAAATATTTTTTTTTTTTAAATTTTAATTTGAATATTCCTGTAGTTTTTTATATTTATAAATATTATTGCTCTTACTTGGTTTATTTGCCTTGTGTTGAGCTCTAGACTTTTCCTGTTGGAAGGGCTGTTTATGTCAGTAAAATTAGCAATAAATGCATTATATACTACTTATAACAAAAGAATATGTGTTTTCTTGTGTGTCTAATGAAGATGTGCAATTGTGGTGTGACAAACACCTGCTGCATCTTTTGTGAGCTTTAAGTAAAACTTTTAATGAATACTGAGATTTTCTTACTAGTATTACTGATTTTTTAAAAAATTTGCACAAGGAGGAATACTCCATCTCCTGTTGTAAAACCCAAGTATGTTATTTAAAAAACACGCATTAATATTGTATTCCATGTACTAAAGCTCAAAACTGCTCTGGGCTGAGGACCTGTGGACAGTGTTTGGAGCAGCCAGGGTGTGGATGGTGCAACGATCCCAGTAACACTGGCAAAGGACAGTGCTTGGAAGGCTCCTCAAGAGGCCCAATGAAACCTGTCAGTGTCCACTCCAGTGAAATGATGCTTGATGCTACTCTCTGCCCAAAAGAAAAAAATTATGAGTGGTCTTTTATCCAGTGTCCAGGTAAGGTTTGCTTCCATTCTTTCCTATATATGAAATGAGTTTAAGCACACCAAAAGAATGTAATTGTTCTAAGTAATGCAAATAGCATTTTCATGAAATACTTGTTTTTTATAAAATATTTCCTAAATGTAGAGTTTATTTGTCTACTGAACACAAATGGAGGTTGGCATGTGAAATGCAGTGCAAGTAGTTTAGCCAAAATTGCCGTTTATTTGTAGATAAGTTTTCACCCATCCTATCCCTCCACATTTAGAAATCACAATATATGTATTTTCTTCAGCTCTTGCTTCCTTCTGGCTTCTGTATCCATCAAGGAGTGGAACTGGGCAGAAATTATCCATAGGAAAAGACTGATGGACAAAATTCCCTCCTGCTCTTGCCAAGTCCAGCTGACTGTCAGAATGGGGGGCTGCCAAAACCTGAGCTGTGCTCCCAGCTGACCTTTTAGACACTCAGAGTGGATTAAAAAATGTGCTTGTGTAGCCTTAAAGAAGATCTCTGAAGCCTCAATTTAGGCCACACCATTCTGATTATGGTATTTTAATTTTTGAGTTCATTGGAAAAGTAAGGAAGATATCAGGTGCTATAAGACAGTGAAAGCTGTGCAGGTGCAGCCTCCTGTGTGGAAATCCTCCAACCCCGACAGAGGAGTGTGGAAGCAGCAGAGGAGGGCTGCAGGCAAATGAAAAGCACACTGGGGACTTTGACAGCCCTCCAAAAGTAATTTACAATAAATAATACAGTTTAAAAGACAGCTTGAAAACTTAGGTGGTTTTTTGTTGTCTTTGTGATTTTTTTTTTTTTTTTTTTTTGAGAATAAATAGTGTAACTCTGCTAAAGTTGTTTTTCCAGGAAATCTTCTACTGCTGATAATTTTGGGAGCTGGAGCTTCTGTAGGATCAATACATTTATGGATACATGCACCTGTGTTTACTTTCTTGTCTGCTTTTTTCATCAATTTATTTTCTCTGTTGTGTATGCATATATATATAGAGTGAGGGTTTTAAAAAAGTTTTAGAATAATAAAATGAAGTATGAAGTGAACACTGCTGCATATTTTCAGTTAAAACCAAAGAAACCTTCCACACCACCTAATTCTATTTCCTGAACAAAGAAGATTCTAGCACTTTTCTGTTGTTGTATAGGAATTTCATTACTTTGTGTATTGATAAGTGGATTGTTAACCCTTCAGTGCAATGCATAATTTCTGCCACTAGTGAAATTGTAATAGATTAATATATTGCTTGTCTAAACCTGCTGTGTTTAATATTTATTCTTGATGGATAAGATTCTGTATTCATTGTATGTTCTTACCAAGAATTTACTAAAGTTCCACTTCAATTTTACATTCCCCAGCTTTATGAGTTTAAGAGTAAAATAATACAGAAGTCATAGAATTAAAATTTCAATTGATATGAAATTTCTTTTTGATCTGTTTAGGCTGGAGGTTTTTTCCCTAAGATTTTGTTTTCATTTTCATAGAATATTTTCTGCAATGGATTATACTAACAGTTTATTCTTAGCACAATAATCATTTGATGCACTTGAAATGAGATAGAATTAGACTAAGTCTATGTAAACCTACTGAACAGTTTGCAGTTAGGATGCAAATAGAAATAGTTTATACCATGCAGTTTGGAGATTATTCTGCCACATTGATGAATTGTTGGCTGAACCATTCATGTTCATTCAGGCATGCACTTATTTTTCCTTGTAGTCCATATCCATCCTCCTTATAGTGCCTCTGGGCAATTGTGATGCTGATAAAAATTTTAAACTCCTTCTCATTTATTGTTTGTTCAAAACTTTAGGATTAGTATTCATCAGGCAGTAAAGAAAATGTTTATTTTTGTAACTGGTCACTTTGAAATCAATAGGCTTCAAATTAGCTGTCATAGTATTTCTTTTGATAGGAACACAGTTTATTTTCATCAGATTCTTAGTTTAACTACTGTTATAAATAAAATTGCAAATAACATATATAAAAAGAAAAGAAAAATAGCTTTGACATTCATCTTGTGAGAAGAAAGGTTTAGGTAGAATGCAAACCAAAGTTTTTCTTTAAGGTCTAAATTTCTTCTCTGAAAAGCAGTGTGAGTAGATTGTAAGTAGTTTGTTTAAAAGTAGATGAAATATCCTTACACTAGATCCACATTGTAATGGAGACACCCTTTTCATAAATTTTCCTAGTTTTCACTATTTTCTTAAAACTGTAATTACCAACAATTGTCAGCTTCATCAGCTATTTCAACACAGAGGTCAAAAGCAAATTAGACATAAAATTACTTCTCTCCAGGGCAGCTGCACTGAGGATTCAGCTGAAGTACATTTGTGTGTGTGAGGAAAATGACTTTGTTGCTGTCAGTGGTGTACATTTAAAGGACTTAAGGAAGAATTTCTACAAATTTAACTCCTAATTCTTACTTAATGGTCATTGCTGTGTCTCATTATTTTAATGACTATTTTAATTATTTAATACTGATGTCTCCGGTTCAATTGCACTGAACCAGCTTTGAAATTTATTGAACTTGCCCTTCTGACATTTTTCAATGAGATGCATGTTTTTAGGGAAATCAGCAATTATATAATGTAATTTTCTATGGTATGTCATGTCAATTTTGGATTGCATTACTTCTTATTGTATATATGTTTTTTTTGAATTTGTTTTAAAATATCTTCCATTTACTTTGACTCAACAGAATGCAAGAATTCAGAGCTGTCATACATGACCAGATAATATTATGACTTGCAGAAAACAAAAATTTACAATTAAGGTTGCTTTCATCACCCTATATAACACAAAAATTAAGATAAAAAACTAGGCATTAGCAGGAATAGAAAATTTATAAATCCATGAGTCATTAGTTAGATAATATTAATATAAAGCATTTTTCCTACACTATGATGTAGTCTTAATTAGGCAATCTTGCTTTGATAGGACACTTCTTTAATGTACTCTCTGTTTTTACTTTTGACTTATTGGGCTGTATTTTTTTTTTTTTTTTTTACATTTGCTTTAAGTAATTTTATGTGTAAAACATATATACAAACCCCAAAATGGAACTGCAACTCATGATACTTTTGTGTAGATTTTCTTGAGAATGGAAACAAACTGCTAAAGGGGGAGACACCACAAAGATATCTAACAATCAAGTATTCTTGGGAAGAGTAAGACTTACTTGTGATTTCTAGAGATTTAGTCAAGATAGTGAGAAAACCTAATGGTACAGAACTGTTTAATACTTGTTTGGAAGATTCTCTAGGCATAGTTACAGAAGAAAGAAGAGATTGTCAACTTGGGAGGTTTTAATGGTTTATGAGCCAAGTCTGACAATGGCTATAAATATATTAAGTTACTAAATTATAAAACAGTTCTAAAAACTTTTAAATCATGCAGTGAGAATCCCCTTTTTCCCCCCTAGACAAGACACCAATCACTGTGACATTTAAATTAAAAATCCAAATTTTTAAAAAAATGGAATCTTACTGTGATAGCTGTCCTCTTCCAAATCTTCCACCCCTTTGGCACTGAGGAATTGACAGGTCTGACATGGTTTGACATTTGACAAGCTGATATAATTGACAGATTACTAATCTGCTGGGCTCCATGAGCTCTGAAACTCCACTCTATAGAGAGGTCATCCTTCAAAACCTGGCAGCAGGATCAATGATTCTGGCAGGATTCACATTGTGATTTTGCTGCAGGAGTGATCAGTGCTTTCTGAGTTTCCCCAAAATGTGAAGCTCTGAAGTGGAACTCTGCTGTAAGATCAGTGGTTTATAGTGGTGCTATTTGACAAAAAGCAGTTTTATGCTTTCAAAGTCAGGAATCCAGATTTTTTCACTTCCACCAACCTCGAGGAGTAGGGAGTGGAGCTGTTTGATGTGGTCCTGATGTCCTTAAAATTGCTTTGTATCCCAAAGCTAATGAGGGTCAGGACAATTAAAAATAATATTTAGTTAATTTATTTCAGAATTTCTCTCTCCCCTAGATGTGTTTAGCTGGATGTGTGAGTTCATGTTCTCCATCACAGTAGGCTTTCAGATGCTTCACATTTGCTGTATTGGGGTTTTCATGGAGTCTCAGTCAGTGGCTTACTACCTCTTCAAAGATTTCTGAAATGCCTGGACAGCATTTTGAAGATGTAAGGACTAATTCAATCACTCCAATGGCAAAAAAACCCTTTCTCAGAAGCCCCCTCTTAAAACTCACAAGTCACAACTCAGTTTTTATGTGAATTCATGTTGTATTGCAATGCTGTTTTGAAGAGATTCTGTGTCAAAGTACAAATATATTTATGCTGATTATTTGTCAGGACTAAACTCAGAATCACATTTTACTAAAATTTCATAACCACATAGAGATTATTTTGTTCCAAAGAACAATTTAGTAATGAAGCTTTTAAAACATTGTATTCCAGCTTGCCAGTGTAATGGCCACAGCACCTGCGTCAACAGCAATGTCTGTGATCAGTGTAAAAACCTAACAACAGGAAAACAGTGTGAGACCTGCATGCCAGGGTATTATGGGGATCCCACAAATGGAGGACAGTGTACAGGTAAGTTCTTCTACTGGAAGGAAAAAGAAAAATATCAAAATGACATTTTATGTAATTTGAGTTTAATGTTTTTAATGTAACGTGAAATTAGCTTTTCTTTAAAGGTTAAAAGTTTGTTTTATAGTATAGATGAGCTGATCAGCTAAACTAATGATTCAAAATCAGATTAATATATTTAAAAAGAAACTCATTCAAAGTCATCATTTTGCAATTGTTGCTCTCTCAGGAGGAAGAAACTCCCTTGTTAGAGCAACACCCCCAAATTATTTCAGACAGACATCATTAAATTCCATGTAAACAGTCCTTTTAGAGGCAGTGAGAAGGTACTTTATTTATAAAGTTCAGTATCTGCCATAATGTCTGATAACATTAATTTGTACAAATATGTGATGCTAGTGGAGAAATTATGCATTTAGCAGATCAATAGATTACTTTTGTATAGTACTTTTGTCTTACTCATGTGTAGTTGAAACAAAAAGGCCTGGTATGCTGAGGATGGCAAGGCACCCATACCAATTTAAAATTTGGTGTTTAAACTGCTGCACTGGAGGATTCTCCTTGTGGAGAAAGACGATGAAGTCCAATACTCCAGCTGGTTTCTGTAAATTGCAGTAGGGCTGCTTTTTCACTTGTGTGGGTGGTTTCAAAGTCAACAGGAACTCCTTCCCTTAAAATTAATACTGGAAGGAGGAACATATTCAATATGAAAACTCAGTGAAGTTGGCTTTGAATCTAGGAAGGTGCTGTAAAGTTTTGTCCCATGACTTTTTCTTCTCCATTACTGATGTTTCTTTAACCAGACCTTTGCTTCTCACAGAATATTTCTTTATTTAAAGAGTTTGTTGATTCCTCAGCTCTCTAATGTGCAGTAGGTAATGCATAAAGATTCACATCTGGTAAACTCAAGCACGATATGTAAAAATTTTGTTCAAGGGGATAGAAAGATTAATGTCTACCCTTATTGACAATTGAACATTTTGCTGAGGCTTTATGATGCTTTAAATAATTCTTAATAGTTCAGTTTTTCTCCTGAAGTTGACAAAATGTTCTTTTGCTGTCTGTATCACCTTTATGGCAAAATGATGTATTCATGCAGCTTTTATTCTTCAGGGATACATTAGCTATCAACCAAATAAGCATTCCATCACCTTTAGTGAAATATGTGTGGTGCAATAACGGCTGAAATCAATTTATAAGACCCGTAAAATTATAAATTTTACAACTTGTTTTTTCAAACCCTGTCTGTAAGAATGCATATTTTTATTGGTAGACGTGATTTTAACAGGAGCTATTTTGACTAGAGAATGCTTTAAAAAATAAAAATTATAATTATTTCAATGCTTTATCTGCTATGATATGTTGTATTTTTAGTATAGAGCCCATAATAAATATGTTTATATCCTTAGGATATTTTGAAGAATGTAGTCATTGTGAACTGGTAGATTTTATCCAACATCATGAGTACTGTGAAAGAGGTGCCCAAACTGTGGGCCAGGGAATTCTGCAGGAAAAAATACCAGTGATCCATAGATAAATCAAATCAATGTTACTGAGATTTAAGAGGATTTTGGAACCACAGCTGGCATCAGGCACAGTGCAAACATAAAGAAAAAAATAATGATTCTGTTTCTTTTCTCCTTCATTCTGCTAATGCTATTGGTAATGAAGATGAAATTAAAGATGGCTGGAAATTAAAACCATAATAAAAATAGAAACACACAGAGAAAAATATGAGTAGAAGAAAGAACAGCCCAGTTAGAAGCTGAGTTTAAGTGTGACGGAAATAAAGAGAAAATAAATAGGAAATGACATGAAAAAGCCAATCAAAGGACAAAAGAATCACAAGGAGCTCAAAAGTTCCCAAACCAGTCATCTTTATAGTTGCACATTGTGTCACTTTGCTGCTGCCAGCTGGGTTTCTGGCTGGACACCACCAACTCTCCTTTTCCACCAAGACACAGCCTTTGGTGCCACGGCTGCCTGAGCACTTACTGTGTTTTTCCTTTGCAGCTCCTGAGTAATAACTTTGAGGATGCAGGTTGAAAACTTTTTAAAGGCATGACAAGATGATGACTGTAACTCTGAAAGTACATCTGTAATACTGTAATATTCTTCATGGATCAAGTTGCTATAGTTACAAGGGCCTAGCTTGTTTTGAATTGGAGAGTCAAAGCTGGGGCTGTAGTTGATCTCTGCAGTGGAGAGGTGGAGCCGTGTGCTCTGGGACAACACCTGCAGGTCATTTCCCTAGCATACTCATGACATAAAATAACTTTTTCCCAGTGTCCTGATGAAAGTATTTATAGCTTCAGTACACATATTGTGTTTTCTGCTGCCATGATAGATGTACTTAAAGGTAAAATAGTTTTATGTTTTAGTTTGACTGTTGTTAATACCAACTAAAATGATTTGCAAGAAAACCTTCCTTTTTCATATAAGTTGCATCAGCCCTTGTTCCTTCGATCCCTGATCTTGAAAGGAAGGAGGAGAAGGTGCATAGAAAGCATTGGAGTTCTTGGAAAACTTTTATCTTTTTTCCTTAACTATGCCAATAGTTTCCTAAATCCTTTCTGTTTATACTCCAAGGAGATAATTCAGAGAGCTCTAAAAGAAGTGACTGTCCACCTCTGAGTGATCAATTCTGTCCTGACCTTTGTCCAGGGATGGTAAATTCTGTTAAAATAGAATTATTTTTTTCCACTCTGGTACTAATGGTGGCTTTACAACTGTCATCAGATAACTGATGCATTTATAGTGGTATTGCATAGTGTTATGCTATCAAATTACTATGGAATGAGTAACAGTTGTTATAGAAAAAAGATGTAATTCAGATTTCAAAAGGTTTTGAATAGTTGTGATTAAAGAATGGGTAAAAAAATTTGACTTTTCTGGATTTTCACTCACTATAATTGCTGACATTTCAATAGCTTTGAAACACATCCAAGGACTTGCTTTGCATCCTGATATGATGCAGGCTTACAAAATGTGACAAACCTTGCAGAAGGACAAAGAAAAGATGGAGGCATAATAACAGGCTTCAAATGCATAAAGGGAAGCTGGAAAGAGAAGGAGATGATAAAGTGCCTTCCCCCACACCCCCATTTTGGTTGAGGAGGAAGTAATGGGATTAGGTTGCAACAGGAAAGATTAAGGCGGAATACAAGGAAAAATTTCTGCTTCTTAAACTGTGAAAGATTACCTAAATATGCTATGAAATCTGCATTATCACTTACACTATCCTTTTTACATTTTCAAATGTCTCAAGCTTTGGAAACGGGCAGGGAACTAGCTGATTCCACACATTTTTCTCCAGTCCTAATATTCTGTAGTGTGATGGAGTCTGAGATCTAGAAAGCAGGGAGGTATAGAGTAAGGATAAAGTATTCTAATTATATAAGAAAATGGGCTGTGTATAGCTATATGGCTATGGATATTTACTGTATTTTGGGTCTTTAATGTTATTAAGATGTTACTAAGTTATATAATATTTATACTTGTATCTGTAGCATTTTAGTTACTCTGGGATTAAAAAGCTTTCCATCCTATGCAGGTTTCCCCTGTAAATGAGACTGTCAGAAATGTGGTATTTTGGTTGCTGATGGGCAATAGTTTGGCAATGGTCATATTTTTAGGAAATAATTACTTTTTTTTTGTTTTCTTGAAATAACTATACCTAATACCAATTACTCATTTAAATTCTGTCAGTTGAAGTCTCTTTTCAGTACAAAGAAAAAGAGTTTGTATTCTTGGTGTAAAAATGGGCTTTATATTCAGTTGTCCTAAGATCTGGCTTGCAGTAAAGATATATGTGCTCCTTCAGTTCTTTCTGACATTTCATTGTACAAATATATAGTTTGAATTATTTTATATTTGATTCATTGCTGCATTCTGTACAAAAATCAGTAATAAATTGCAGGGGTCTTTTATGATAAGGGAAGTTCTGTGACTGTAATATATTAGTTATCTGTTCTTATACTAATTAAAATAGGTAGCCATAATAGAAAATGAAGCTAATTTCTGACCCTAAATTATGATGTATTTTAAGTTGTACAAAAAGATTAGCACTCATTCTTGGAAATAAATGGTAATAAGTCCAGACCCTGTCCACATGCTTAAGATTTGTCATCTAAACCCCCTGTCCAGCAAAGAAAGTATGAAGAGAGAGTACCACCCAAGGTACCAGGTAAAGTTACAACACAGATTCTCAGAGTTATCTCAATGTGCAAGAAAATAAGAGGGAAGGCAGAGGTGAATTCTGAGCATGAGGGAATAGGGTGCTCTGGGAAGAGACAGGTTTGGGTTTCCTGGCCAAGCAAATCCATGGGCAGTCCTTGGAGTGCTAATTCAGTGCTGTCAGCCTGTGCCAGAAAAATTTAAGTAACCAAACCCTGTCTTGAACAGAATAAGGCACATTCTGTATTGTGATAAAGATTAGATGAGAGAATACAGCGCAGCCTTGTCTGTTCCTGGGACACCTTTCAGTGTGAGGTGTTGAAGAGCTCCAAAGCAGATATTCCAAATCACTTTGATTATTTTTTTTCCAAAATTTTGCTCAAGTCTCATTTGAGGGATGATTTTGAAGGCATAAATATTGAAATTCAGTAATAGAAAATTAATAATTAAATATTATTGGATTTTGGAAATAAAGCAGCTTTGGCTGTAGGTGTGGACAGGTCCTGGCTTGATGTCTCAGTGGTTTCTCTTGATGTTTTTTTTTCTTTAGGATCTTCCTCAGTTATGTGCTGCATGTCTGGGAAATATGCAGTTTTTTTAACAGAAATTCTAGAAAAATATGGAGTTGTATGTGTACTACAGACTAAAAACATAAAGTACCAAAAGAAAAGACAATGGGAAATTGCTCGGAACAATTTTGTTTCATCATGTTTTTTAATATTATTTTCAAATTTATTAATCATCAACTTAGTTGTCAGTGTTAAAAAAAAATTGCTCTAGCTGCTTATCACCTTGTCATTTTCTTTATGCATGGTATTTTAAAAAATTATCCTTACAATTTATGAGAAACCAAGAAAAAATTCTTTACAGTAACTAATGACAGATGCAATGAATGTATAATACATTTAATAATAATAAGATAACGTAAGCATTTTGCTTTATTGTCATTTTCTTTAATAACAGGATAACACTCCAAGCAGCATTCAGTTTTCCCAGAATTGTGCTGCCATTGCTGCTTTTGCAGTAGAAAGAGACTGTGAGTCCCAGCACAGCAGGAACATTGTATTAACTTGCACTGATTGTTCTCCAAGCAGCCCTAAAAGGCACCTGAGACACTGATGACCATCCTGTAAAAGCTTCCAACCACACAGGCTGGTGGAGTGATGTTTTTTTAGGCAAGTCTGCAGCATTTCTGTTGCCTTTATAGATAGTTCTTTTTTCTGTTATCACACACTGGACATTTGCAATACAAAATACAGCTTCTCCCACGTTTGGTTTGCAATCATTCTGTTCAGAAAGGTGAAGCTAATCTTTTACTGGAAACATCTGATTTTTTAACGACATCTTCAAACCATTATCAAAAGTCAGCATGTTTTTAGCAAATATACACCATGTGCATCACCTGCATGTGTACACGTATGTGCATACATCTACACATGCTGCTGCTTGAATGCATTACACATAAACTTTGACATCTAGACATGAGCCACCCAACTGGCATGTAACTACAGGAAGTGCCTCAAGACATTAAAAAAGTACATCAGACAGGTATCAATAAAAGACTTAAATTGTCAAGAGTTACTCTAAAGTACCTTAGGTGAAGGACTTTTGTGAAATTGAACCCAGCAGTAGACTAGTTGTAGAGATACATGTTTGTGATTATTTGTGTTGGTTAAAGGAATAAAAACTAAAAATTATTGGTAATGTGTTGACACCAAAGTATTATCTTCAAAGGATGATCTTCCATGGTGTTCAAATCTTGTTGTTCAGGAAATGTGATTATTCTGCTGAGTTACTGACAGCTGAGATGTGGGGTTTTGCGAGAAGAGGCCAAGGGTGCCACAAGTCATTACTTCAAGTGTCTGTGAAAAAGAGACATGAGAAAGATGTTAAACTCATCCTGGCAGCAGATTGACAACGGTCTCCTTGGGTTTTAGGTTCTATTTAACTTTTAAAGGTGCCCAATGGGTGACTTTACAAGTTGTTTTCTCTGGCACTATTTCTGTCATTTTTACGTATTCAACAGTGGCAACCTTCATAATGTGTTTTCATCGTGACCCTTTGTGGAGGAGCTGATTGTGATTCCCTTCCTTTCCTCTCCAAAAGAAATACTGTTAGAAGCTGCCAAGAGCATCCTCAAGAACAGACAGAGCTCTGTTGCTGTAAAGCACAAAGAGCAATCAGTGTGTTGGATAGTTAAAAAAAGAATCCAGTTTGATTACCTAAAAGTAATTGTGGGGTTCCTTAGATGGGCTGCCTACACCAAAACCCACTCTAAAGCACATACTTTTAAGTAATATGCATTCTGATTTTTTAGCAAAAAACCCATCAATTTAAATTATTTTGTCTAATGAAAAATTGGGGAAATGTGCTAAAGAAAACCAATTGGAAATGGATCCCAGGAAAATTGGCCCATAGAGCCCAGGACAATGTAAACAGGATACCTTTGTTTGCTCCCCAGTAATATTGTTAGAATACAGTTACACATATATATATGAATATGAACACAGCATTTGTATATGAAATTTTATGGACAGTGGATTACATAATTTCACACATTACAGAAAGCAACCTGTCTTTCATAAAGGAAAAAGTTGATAACATAACAAGGAAAACAATTTTTTATTCACTTCTCTTTTTTAAACTCAGGTTGAGTGTCGAGTTGATAGAAAGGTACCTGCTAATTTACATTTAGAGTTATTTTTCAAGGTTTCAAAAAGTTATTTAAGCAATGAGTGAACAGAAAGCAGCAGTTTTAATTTTTCCCTGTAACACTATCACTATATAGCTTTAAAATTACCTTTAGTTTGGGTTTGCATAGGGCAGGTAGAGAAGCATTAAATATAAAGCATCTGAATCTAAAGTTTTATGGCTTTATTTGAAAAAAATAAATCTAAGAATGGAATTAATTGTTTCCTCAAGAATAATTTTATTTAGGAAATATCAAATAGGCTGCCATTGTACTATGAGTTTTGGTCTTAAAACACCTGGAGACTAACAGCTTTAGGAACTGATGTAGGATGCTATTTCAACAGGCAAAGTCAGGTAAGTGCTGTTGGCCTGAGAAATAGGTTTTGGAGTCCAAAAAGGAGAGAGCAAATCTTACATTTAAAACTTCATCAAGATACAGCTGTAAACTTGGACTTCTTTTCTTCTACAGCACAGAGTTCTGTTTGAAAAAGGTTTCTTGTCCAAAATCTTATATTCTAGGGCTTTGAGTTCTGTTTAAGGTAGGGCTGCGAATGGGGGCAAAGAGCTTTTAACTGAGAACTGCTGGAAAAACTGGAAATGTAGGAAGCATAAATATCCTCAATTAGCAGTATAAACATCAGAAAAATAATTTCCTTCTGCGTCTTCCTAAGTAGAACAAATGTTCAAATTGGAGTTTTGACTCTCCTTAGAGTATGAAATGGATACAGAGGTTTTATATAGTTTTTCTGCTTAGCATGTCTAGCATGTAGGGAATTGTCTTTGTGAACTTCACTGGTGAGAGATCACACATTGGCCATTCCATCATTAGCTGTCCAAAATTTACAGGAAATTTTGTATTAGGTAAAATGTTGTGCTCTGGAAGCTCTCTTTTCTCTTTTCTAAGTATGAAATTGAAAAAATCTAAACCATCTTTTAGTCAGACACTTCAAGGTTAGTCACAGAAAAAAAGTATTTTCAGTGGATTGGGTGCTTATGACATAAGACCACAGGAACCTATGTGAATAAAGACATTTTATATAAAAATAGGTAAATGTTGGAAATCAGTGGAAGAAAGAGTATAGTGTGCTCTGTACAGTGTTTAGGTACTAGAATATGGAACTAAATTTAAAAAACCTGTTTGCTTGTACCTTGGTTTATAAGAAACAGTGAGTCACAAGTTCACAGCAAAACTCTGTGATAAGAAGCTGTAATTTAGGACTATTCAGACATAGAAAATCTCATATGCTAAATTCCAGCAGATAACATGATTTTTTTATACTGTACAAACAAAATATCTGAAGATTTTGGCAAATGAGGTGACAAAAGAAATCCCATTTTGCGGTAGTAGAGGTGTTTTGTTTTGTTTTCCTTAATTTTTTTTTTTACCGTTCAGTATTGAATAGAGGACACCAATTCCTCGGATTTTGCAAATACAATACCTTATCATAGAATAAAAGCACTAACTATTAACTAAAATGCTGGAATTTGGTTTTAGTAGAAGGAAAAGGGCTTCTTGGTTCAAATGAAACACAAAAGGGACTCTAGCACAATAAGCAATTCAAGAAAAGCCTCATGTTGCTTTTTGCAGAGATTGTTAGAGTAGTCAGAATAAGCACTCTTTTAAGAAGACCTTTTTCCCCAAAAGTGATTTTAAAATTTATTTTCCTTCCTTTATACCGTTTGTTGAATAGTGTCCAAGATAGTTTGACCACGGAGTGAAGCCTGTGCTTGGGCTTATTTCTGAATTTGAATTAGGTTCACTTCAATCAGAATGTATTCAAAATTAGTCCTGTGCTACCAAACCAGAAATGGATTGCCACAGGAAAAACTTAGTTGAGAAACTTGGAAAAAGACATCTTTAAAAGTTACTGTTCCAGTTTTTTTGATTGCCAAGCAAAATGTGCTAAGCAAATTTCTCAATATGCTGTTAATTCTTGTGTACACATATAATTTTCTTTTTGATTTTTTTGGTAGATTAGAGCTGTATTATAAAGTATGATTTCTAGCACAATTAATTGTAAGTTCAAACAAAAAACTTCAAACTAAAATTAGGAAACTTTTTATAGATACATTTGTATTCCATAACCTACTTAGAATAATCTTAAGTGAAAGACCTGGAGTTTCCCTTCTAGGAAAGTATCATTGTCAAGTATCAATAGACATTTAGATGTTCATAATTTTATGAGAGAAAAAAAAGAAGAAACTGTTGAATGTAACATGATTAACCTCCAGAGAGAGATTATTTGTTGGCCATGGGATTTCATAAGGTTTTGTCAGGATGCCTGTTCAACATGTTAAATATTTTGATATTTTTTTTCCTTGACTGCATACAGAAGATCTTTATAAACTTCCTGTGAAGTAGTTTTAAGCTACTCTTTGATTCTCTGAAGTTGATTTTATTTCCTAAACCAGGATGTGTGAGCTCATTGCAGAATGGTCTGATTTTAGGAACAGTCAGCATGGCAAAGGACTGGTTCAAGCATTACCTTAGGATTGCTGTTGGAACAGTTGATTGTGGAGAACTACTGACCTTTTTTTCTTGCCTAAGAAAGTTTTCTTTCTATTCTGAACAATCGCAGTGTAATTGTGTAGTTAAATCACTAGTAACCAATTTTATCAGCTACAGTTTTATTCCTTGAGCCTGATGGCTACACAAGGCTGCTTTGCATAATTGTAACTTCTCCATCCAGCAAAGCTGATTCTGATTTACTCAAGTGGAGTGGAACAAGGCAGCTTTCTTAAAAAGAAAAATGAAAAAACCTTAATTTGAACTGTTTCTGAGGTCTACTATGCAACAAAAATATCTGAAATAGTAAAAAGAATAGGAACAACTTGTGCTATCTTAATCTGTGTAAGTAGCAGGCATTTGGTGCTTGTTCAGCACCTTATCCTGAGAACTTAGAATTCAGGCATCCTTTAATTGATCACCACTTATAGCTTTTACAGATATTGAAGAGATACAGCAGTTTGATTTATATTATATTCCTTTATCTCTGTGCTTATTTAATCTGCTTGCAATGATTAATGACAATTCTCTTGCTCTCACTGATGTTAGTGATCAAGTCCTTCTGCAAGCTCTTGTGGAACACAGTTTCTGACAATGATGAACCAGTTGCTCTGCATTCTTATTTCTGTGGTTTTTTCAGGTTTACATGCTATAAATTTATTTTATGTGGTAAGAAATACTTACAAAATGTATTTCTGATGTGTTGTCTGAGCTTTATATCAGTATGTTCACCTTCCCAATGAAATGTGTAAATCCATTGTTTTCCAAATGATGTTCCTAGAGGACGTAAGGCAGGGCATGATTTAGAAACTTTCATCTGTCTAGAAATGTACTGATTTTGTCAGCCTCTGATAAACAAACATATTTTACCCTGTATTGAAGGGGAGATGTCAAGAGCCCATGTAGATGCTGTGTCTGGCTCAGGAGGCACTGAGGGCAGGCAGCTGCAAGCTGAAGATGACATTTTATTAAATCACTCTTACTTGATCCTCAAATAAGCCTTTGACAAAGACGTTCTTGTCATCCCAAATGCAGTAGAAAAAGCAGGAATTTTGCTTGTTTCTGATTTCTGCATCTCCCCTTCTACATGTATTTTGGATTGAAATGGTCTCCCCTTTACCTAAGGGGGAACCTCCCTCCGGCTGGTGAGAATATAGATTTTGAGACATCCTGCAGTTCATTCCTCAACTGATCGAGTGAAGATCCTCAGAAAAACCTTGTAGCAGCATTTCAGTTTGATTGCAGTTGTTTCTGTCTTCATTTTCTGAGGACTAAATGAAATCCATTATAATGCCAGACCATGTCATTGTTTAAAGAAAAAAAAGCCTCCCTTTCAATGGAATACATTAAAAATCAGTTGTATTTTGTACCTCCAAATGTCTAACGCAGGGAAATGATTTTCTGACTTTAAATTTCATGGCATTTTTGCCTGATAAATTGTATAAGTAATTTCTTTTCTTTGGGCTTTCACTCGGAATGACCAAATGCACACAAATAGTTGCAATCACCCGTTGTTGACGTCAGATGTTTTTCACCTTAGATTGGAGTTTTTTCTTACCTTTAAGGCTGCTATGGATAACTTTTGAATGATTTTAAATAGTTTTGCATTTCATACTGCCTAATAATAGTCTCCTATTTTCCTTTTTTTTTTGGTTATAATAATAATTCTCTCTTTAGAGAGAATGGGGGGAAGAATAGTAGCCTTTTGATGAAAGGTTTTTTGGCCAAAATTTCCAAAATAGTAGAGAAGCTGCTGTCTTAAGAAAATTTAAAAAGACACAACAACAACAACAACAATAATAATAGGTACTAGGCCTTTTATTGCCTGAAAATGTCTTAAACACATCTCAGTAAGGACGTCAGATATAGAGTTCAGTTTTTTGTTGAACTCTTAAAATCTGCAGGTTAACCCAGTCTAAAATTTGAAGGCTATTTATTTTTTGGTAACTAGTATTAATAATGTGTTTGGAAATGAAATGAATAAGTGGAAGGAACAAAAAGGAAACTGATAAATTGATATATTAAACTTATCTCCAAATAAATTGTTTTTAGTTATTTCACTTGGAATTGTTCAGTTTTCTATGTTCAAAATTAGTGCAAAAGTTACAGTCCTTCAAACAGATTAACACAGAAAACATGAAATTGCTGCTACTGCATTTCATAAGCTCATGTAGCAGTGTTATGGTTCATCATGTTTTTTGGTAGAAAATGCATATTATTCCAACATCAAGCTATAAAAATTCTGTACAGTGGCTTGGTATTGGCATGAGAGATTCAGGCACAGCATCACTCTTGTTAATTGTTCAAGATTCGGCTCAGTTCCTAACAAGAAAAAAGATCCTGTCTTTCAGTGCAAGTCTCGTGTGTTGCATTTTCATTATCTACCTGTATAAAGCAAAATTATGGTTTTCTAAGCTGTCTTTATTATGTTAGTTGCTGATGATTAAAGACAGCTTTACTGTGATTGCTTGAGAGGTATTTATTACAAATAAACAAAAGAAATCAGTTCACTTTTCAGGATGAATGCTTTGAACAGAAGGATTAATGAAATTTAAACACTGCAGAGCTATTTTACTAGAGTGAAAATGGCTAAAGAACAAATACAAGCCTTTAATCGATGAAGGCTGTCTGTAAGTTCAACCAAACTAAATTTTGATTTCTGCCAATGGTAATCAGTCTGGTTTTTGTTTCTGGGTTTATTAGGATAAATATTCCACTTCTGGAATGTCTGTTGAGTCCGAAAGCTAAGGAGATGACCCCTGTGATTTCCAGATTGCTTCACTGTTGCTTTTCAGGAAAAAATAATTGCCTTACAAGTGATCACATGATCTCAGTAGCATTAGTTCAAGGTTGGGTGAAATTGTCTGTGTTTTACTATGACTTTAAGTTTCATATTTGAGTGACAGAAATCCAAAATATATATCTTCTCTGTTTAGCTTTTCTCTCTGTATCACAGCCCTTAGCACTGTGGTAGTATACCTGTGTTTTCTGTGCTACTAGGCTACTATAAAAATAAATTAATTGAAACCAAAGAAGGATAAATCATGAGGTAAACCAAGAAAGAGAAAAATAAAATTAGTTATATATGCGTTAGTTATTCTATTAAGACTGATTTGTTTTGGAGGATAATCAGATCACAGTAGAATGACAGTTCCATTTCTGCATGTACAGCAGTGTGTTCTAATAGCATCTTGGTCATTGGTCCTTGCTTCACAGAAGTTATTAAGCTGAATTTTAATGCTGCTAAATTAATGATATTTCAGAAGTGGTTTTGGGCACATATTTTTGCTTTTACATTGCCTGTCTCAAAGGCTGAATGGATGTATTTCCTATAGAAGCAATTGTTGAATGCAAAAAGGGTATCAGGGGCTTCTAGCTAAATACATATTTCTGGAGAATTAAATGATTAGACAGTTTTGCAGTATTACTAATGTAGAAAATAGTCTCTGTAGCGCAGTTGTCATATGAGTAGACTAATGGATTACATAGGTGAACATTTACAGGGAAACAGCAGTAAAATGTTGGATCTAATAGAAGTTTATACGTGCTATTTTTTACTTAGTCTAGTCTAAGAGAAACACAGTATCTCCTTTTCTTTTGATTTAGCTTACGCCTTGAATTTTAGCAAAATTAACGAAGTAGCACACTTCAATATTTAATGGCCTTGTCATAGCTTTCCTTTTAAAAGGTATCAGCAAGGTGTCTTATAGTAATTATCCATGTGCAGCTATGGTTTAGCAGCCTTTCATGTAAGCAAACATATTTACTTAAATCACCATCTGTAGTGAGCTCCATTTGAGAGAAAAAATGCTCTTGCAGCTGTATGTTGGAGATGGGGGGCTAAGGAATAAGTGTTTTTAAATTCAATTGTTTAAAATGCACACTGCATGGAAATAGTGATGGGTATTCTTTTGTTGTCAGCATCAGCAAGAACATTCATATGCTGAGCAGGCAACTTGGAATCAATCATACTGTGGATTTATTATTTAATAAATTCTATAGGCTTGTGATTTTGCAGCATGGATTTGCTCTACTGGATTATATTGTTTTCATATAATCTTTCTGTTCCACTTAGAATCTGCATTTTGTACAAAAGTATTTTGAGCAGCTATTTCCCTAAAAATAGAATATATATTGCAAGGGTGAGTTTTTTCTTGTTGTTTTTAAAGCTCTAATGTGATCAATCCACTTAATATGTAAAAAATAACAAAACATAAGTTTAAATTCTGTCTTTTAAAGAGGTTATTATTGTGAGCCATAGATTATTTATTTTAAATATTTAATTATTGGTAAAAAGCAAGGTAATTAAGTATTTTAAATAACTGTTTAAACAAAAGCAGGGGTGCATGGTATAAACCCAGGCTGGAGATGAATGCACAGAAGTTGGGCTGAGCTCACTGTTTCTGTCCAAATGCAGCGCAGAGTACACACAATCATGGAACCATTTAGTTTGGGAAAAGCCTCTAAGCTCACCCAGTCCAAGGATTACCCCAGCACTGCCAAGCCCATCACTAACCCCCATCCCCAGGTGACACATCCACACATCCTTTAAATCCCTCCAGGAACAGTGAATTCACCACTTCCCTGGGCAGCCTGTTCCAGTTCTTGACAGCCCTTTCAGTGAACAAACTGAAGTGCTGGCCTCAAAAAGTATGGAAAATAGAAATTGAATCTCTTTACCTAATTTCTGCCAGCTGACAATGATTGGTACAAAATACAATTTTAAAACTGATTCCAAGACTTGGTCTATTTCTAGTAGCATTTGGCTGGGAAAAATCCTACCTTAGCTGCAGTTTTAGCTGTGGACTGCATTATTATCCCAAGATAAACCATTCACTGAGAGCAATTAAGCAGAGAGAAACAAATAGATAATACTGAAGAAAATATGTATAGAGGAGTACAGAAATATTGGAGTAATGGAAGAATGTCAGTCTTCTTCCAAATGTCCTACAATAGTGTTCTGCTTCTGCTATTGCATTTCTTTGATCACATACACTCACATTTGCTTCAGTAACAGCAGTGATGGCTTGAATGAATTTTTTTGGGGTTACATCCCACATAGAGATCCACAATTTGGAATCCATTTTTCCTCACACACTTGCAAGCCCAAGATAATTAACTACATGTAAAAAGCATATTAAAATACGCTTTCATTGCTGTGAAACAGATTTTTTCTAGATGAGATTTAAAAAGTGTAAATGCAAAGGTGTTGTCCTTTTCTGTGGTGTTGTCCAGGAACAGTGAGATTAATAGGAACTTGCTGAATAAGAGTAATAGATGTTCATTGAAGTGCTGCTACTAGATAATCACTTATATTTTCCCCTTTCACGTTTGTGATCTACTTCCTATTAAGTGAGCAATAATTGTGGGAGCAATCAATTAAGTTTAGTTGTCAATAGCTTTTATATTTGTCAAAACACTGACAGCTTTTGGAATGTGCTTCAGAAGTCACCCTTTTAGCTTCTTTATAACTTTTGTCCTGTCCTGTAATGGAACATCGCTGTTACAAGCACTTAATTATAAGCAGAATAAACTGTTAAGAATATATTTGTCTATTTTTCAGTGAAAGCATTGCAAAGGTTTACACAATTAAAATCAACTTCTGTGAAGAGGCTTTTCCAGCTTGAAGTGCCTAAATAATAATTCCATAAATATAGAGTGAAAAACATAAATGGATTTGGGAAAAACATAATTGATAATGTAGTGGCAGCACTTCAATGAACATTTATTGTAGAGTGTCAAGAGGATAGCAGGATTACAAAAAGTAGCATTTTGTGGTGACTGTAGGTATTTTTCAGAAGTGTGTTAGGAAACAGAGAAAAACATCACACATCACTATGTGCTGCACAGAAATTTCTGGTCTTGCAGACAGATTGAATGTCTGGCATCTCCTTAGTAAGAATTCTTCCTTAAGTTCAGCTGGTTATTTAATGAGCTCTGAAGGCTGAACAAGCCATTGAAGTCCTGAAATAGTCACATTATTTCAATAGTATCTTACATTTAATTAGGTTTTTGCATTGTCTAGTGCCTTTTTGTCTGTTTGTCTTAGGCTGTGGCAGAGAGGTGAGAGTGTGCATGGGATGGGACGCTGTCAAAGAAGGATTTATTGTGTGTTATTCCTTATCAGTATAAGGGAAGTTTAAAACTCAGTCTGTGATAGGAATTCAATATGAGATTATAAAGTGGAGAATAAACTTTTATCTTATACAGGTCACCACTTGGTACCATATCTGTTCCCAAGCAGGACCTCATATATGAAATCCTTTATCTTAGTCATAATTATACTTCAGTCAAAGCGTAATATGAGCATCATGGTAGGTTCAGAGTTATTCTGGATTAAAGAAAGGCTTTGAGTGTGGTGTAAATATTAGCAGGGAGTTATTCCACTGATGTGGAAATATATTGGCACATTTACCAAGGAGGGATTAGTAAATTTTGTATACTTGGTTAGGAATAAAAAATGGCTGCATACACAAGATAATAATTAAAAAAAATGGAAAGGAAAGGGAGGAAGAGAGCTCAAGAACTGGGAATAGGAAGATGGTTTTGAGGTGAGACTCTATCAGGCAGCAAGAGAGAGGCAGTGAGCAGACCACTGTGGAGAGAATTACTTTGGCCTTAAAGTGGAGTGGAATGATGATAACATTCCTGTGATTCTCCTTCTGTTCAGATTTCAGGAGCTTTTAAAGTTGCCTGTTTCCTGCTTCTGGAATATGCTTCTTGTGGACTATACCTGTAGTGCTTACTCCACCTCTGTTCAAATGGTTTCAGAGATTTCTTTTTGTTTCTTTTCATCAAAAGCAAGAATTCCAGTTATATTAGATCTTTTATCAAACATTTGCAATAATACTTCAATTAGACATTTCAAACTAAATTGATTTTTGTCATTGCTTTTGTCATTGGTCAGGATTGCACCCTGTATAGCAAAGATGAATTCTGAATAATTTTCTGTATTGCACATTGAAATGGCAGGTTTTAATGGCTTTTCTCAAACTGCTGTTGCTCAAGGTGTGGAGGAGAGCCTCTAATGTCCCATGAATAATTTTTAACTCTGCAGAAGATAAAGTAAGTTACATGTTAGTCAATTTTTCTGAAAAAATATTATAATTGAAGTAGTAATAGATATATATTTCAATACAGCTAGTAGGAAATGTGTTTGGGATGAAGTATTAAAACCAATGAATATTCATTTAATTATCAAGTAAAGTCTGAGTGAGGAAATGTCACTTTTCCTTTTTTGTTTTACAGCTTGCACATGCAGTGGACATGCAAATATCTGTCACATGCAAACAGGAAAATGTTTCTGCACAACGAAAGGAATCAAAGGAGACCAGTGTCAACTGTGAGTACAGCTAAATGTAGCCTAAAGTTACTGCAATCCTTGATTAGTGCATAATCACTTTTTTTCCCATTTCACATCCTTGTTTTGGTACTGGGTTTTGTGATTGACCTGCTAATGTTGTAGTGGTGAATGTAGTGTTCCCTACATTTCTCTGGAAATTTCACTATTACTTAGACTTTTTTTAAAGAATTACATCACAAATATTAGTAATGTTTTGAAGACACTAAAGACTTTTTAAAAATCCATTTTGTTTCCAAGAACAAACTGGAGCATTACCTCTATTTGTCTTCCTTTCTCTTATGTTTTTAAATTATTAGTGTAAGGAAGAAATACACATGCCTTGGTAATTACATTAATTCCATTTGTCAGTTATCTTGATGGGAATCTACAGTGATTCAATTTTTAGGGTTTTGGAACCTTACTAAGGTGTTTTAGACATCTTCCCACATCATAAAATCGAGACCATAGGAATGTGTAGACCTGTCATGGAAAGTACTCTTTTTTTTGAACTGGAATAGTTTCTTGTGTTTAGAGGAGGACTTTGCACCTTCATAACAAATGGAATACTAAAAACAACCAAGTACTGAAGGGGAGTGACTTACCAAGTAGGAGAAATGACTCATTGAAGTAAATTGTGATTAGCCTTATATTTAAGGATGTTTCTTTCAGTCTGTTCTATCAGGTACACTGTGTTATTTAATAGGAACCTTATTCGTTTTGCAGGTATAATTATTTTAATAGTATCTGGCAACAAACTTACCTTAGCAGTGTTGTTTGAATCCAGCTGACTCCTCCCCAGCAGGAGGGGTGCCAGGTGCCTCTGCTCTGCCTGCCACAGGAAATCCACTTGCAGGGATTTGTGCATTTGTCTTTGACACACTCAATGAACTGGCTTGGATCCTACCCGTAGCACTTTGCTTGATAAGCTGTAAAGACACCAAAATTTCTGATGCAGGGGATCTGTGTATATCCGTGAGAAAGAGCTATGCTGGCAGCTCTTCTGTTCCCTTGCTGCCTCTGGGACTTGGTGTTCAGCTAATTGAAGACTCTCAGGATGAGATGGGAAATCAAGATTAGGACTAAGTGATGAAATTTTATCATTACAAAGCTGGAATGATAATATCTTTAAGCCCTGAATTAAGTCTTCATTGAGAAGTCTTTTTTTCCCTCTTTCTGTGCCCATTCAATTAATCAGTTCTGGGTGTTAATGAGTGATCTGATTACCAGCTACCAGCTATGGACTTGTATTGATGCCATTCTAACTATAAAAGAACAGGAATAAAAAACCCCAACAATTTCTCCTCTGTCCTTTGTAACACTTAAACCACAGAAAACAGTTTCTGTGCAGAAAATGCCAATTCTTTTCTGACTTCTCTCCACATGAGGAACTCTTTACAGGCCTTCACCCCATCCTGTCTCTCCTGGAGCTCTGTGGTTGTTGTTGTCCTTTGTCCTGTATCTGTTTCATTGCTCTTTTTTCCACTCTGATTTGGAACTTTTTCTCTTATGATTGGCTGTGCTGCTCAGCTGTGTCAGTCTGCAGTCCTGAGTTTGTCTATCCTAAAAGGTTCTTTTATCCCACTTACTGAACTAGAAAAGATTCTCCTTGTTGTGGGCTTTTCTTGTCAGAAGTTACAGCAATTCCAAAACACAGATGAAACAGAAATTTGCATTTTGACTTTTCAAGAGCAAACTTAAAATCACAATTTCTGACTGAAGATCTGTTTTTTAGTCACATGTAATACATTCCCCTTCTAGATTAATACACAAACCAAAGGCTTGTCCAGGGCACGCTGTGGTGTTAAAATATCTGATATTTTATGTGTTGGTGAGGTTTCTTTGGATGAAATAAAATCTGCAGCTGTTTTTTTGTTTGTTTTTTTGGCTGTGATGACATTTCAGATTGTGAGATTCACATCTCTTGGGTTCATAGGCACTCAAGCAAATAACCTCAGTTTTTGAGTTGGAGGACATAATCAAATGATGTGTTTAGAATTTGTCATTTTACTCTGATAGTTGGTTTGAGAGAGTGATCCATTCATGCATGGAAGTTTCAATCAAAGGTTTTTTAACTATTTCCCTTAGAACATCAGATGAAGAACATAAAAAAAAATTAAAAAAACAATCACTGATGAGTCACTGAATGCAGTCCCATACACATTCTAAACTTCATATGAAGAATATGAACTTGATTTATTTTGTATTATGCTTAAAATAATAGAGAACTATTTCCTCTTTAAAAGTCATTTGTACACTCACAACCTCTCTTGAATGTATCATAGGGTATATATATTCAGTCATTATCTAAAAGATGCAGAGAAATTTAATTCTTCTCATTGCTTTCCTTGTATTTATTACTTTATTATATTCTGTATAAATCATCTGAAGCTTGATTCAAAGTGGGAATACTGTTCTCCATTGCTCTGGATGAATGGTTTGGGTTTTTTTTTCTACTGACTAGTTAGGCTGTTGAGCCATCTCAGCATCAAACCTACAACCTTGTGGTTTGCTAAAATAAGGATTTCAATGAAAATTCCAAATTCTGGGTGTTCAGTGAGAAAGTTAGATTTATATTTCTGTCAAGAATCCTGTTGATTAAGAAGTCATAGCTGCAGGGCTCTATGTTATGTACACACCATGCCTTGTGGGCCGAGTGTTATGAAATCAGGGAAAGTTTACAACAATTTTTTTTCCTTTTTCACTTTTTCCCCTCCCTACCTTATCAACTTGTTCATTTTAGCATATCCAACTCTCAGTTTTATTCATTTCTTAATTATGCTGTTGGATGGCATGAAACACAGTGCCATTTGAAATCAAAATTAGTGTTGTAAAGCAGCTTGGAGCACATATTTGCATTCTGTTTTACAATGTTTCTTTGATGGCACATGATGATCTATTTTTCAAATGTTAATATTTTTGTTTGTGTTAAGTTGGTAGTTTCATTTGGTAAAAAACCTTTAGTAATCTCCTAGTCATTAGGAAATTATTGGAATGATTTGATTATTCCAGATAACTAGACTGTAAACATTAAAAACAGATACAAATAAAAATAGTTGAATTCTTGTTTTTCCCCTTAATTTTTTGAAAATGAAATATATGATTGGTAATAACAGGAAAATCATGGTGACTTACTATTTTTAGGGGAAAACTACTGCTTCAAGGCAGGTTTTTAAATTTAATTTTCTGTAACATTTGATTTACTAGCTGCTGATTTTATTTTCTCATAGAATTCTGTCAACAGAGGTTTTCAAAATTCCATATGTTGTGTTTTAGTGTATCCATGTGCAGGATTATATACAGGGAATTTTTCAGGAAATAGGCTTGTGGGAATGTGCAGAATATACTAAGGAGATGTTTCAAAGTTTAAATTTTGATTTAAAATTAGAGAAGTTTTGCAGCATGCAAGGAAGAAAAATATGAAAATGATGGGATCAAGTGAGTAATTAAATACTTTTTTGAGAAGTTTCAGTACATGTGGGCTCTTGCAAGTGGAAGTCTTCACTTGGTGATGTGTCTGTAGCTTTTGTCGTCACCACGTAAAAACTGGGCTAAAATTGGGCTTCAAAACCTCTGTAATGAAGAACTACTAGTTGGGAGGAAAATACTGAGGTACAAGTATTATTTCAAATCTCACATTTCATAGTATATTTTATAGTTTTAAGAAGGATAAATTCAAGATTATAAAATGTATTGTTCATTTCAGTTCTAATAAATGTCCACACCATTAATTTTTTAGACATACCTCTTCTGTAAAAGTGGAAGAAATACTATTTTATTTATAAAAATAAACAGTTTTTATGTGGGAAAAATCTTTCCTGTATGTAAGCTTTAAATAGCTATTTAATAATGTAAGTATCTGTGCATAAAAAATAAGACTTATTGATAGTCTGCTGTACATAAGAATAAGATTTAAAAATATCCAATCTTACTCTTTTGTATAATTTCCCTCCACAGAATGGTACAATTCCTCTTACCAGATGGAAAGGCAGGTAAAAGTATACTGGGTTATGAGTCAAATTCACCATTCTATTGATATCACTACAGCTTTGTTTGCAGATAGCAGAGTAAATCTTTTCCCAATTATTTCCACACAAAGCTTATCATGCTGCTTTCCAGTAGGGGAAGAATTGGCAGCTATCATATAATAAATTCACTTGATTTGAACTTCCTTTATCAGAGACACACACACAAATCCCAAAACCAAATAGACAAAAAGGAATTCTAATAAAAACCCACTTATTCTATTGAGAAACTGTCTTTTCCTAATTGAGGGTATAGTCCATTTAATACTGGTTACCTTGGTGGTTGGTGATTTTTAAAGTAAAGTTAAAAAATATAATATTTAGTAGTTTAGATTACTACAGGATTAGCATTTTGGTTTTTTTCCTGATTTCAACACTTTTTTTCCTATTTCTGTAATTTGATCATATTTCACCATTAATTTTACATATTTGGTTGTATTTGATAGGAGGTGTTCATGCTGAGTCCAGTCCTTGAGTTTTCAGTTTAAGAGAAAACTTTGACATGCTAATGCATGTTACTCCATTACTTATGATGTTTGGAGGAGAATTACAGCAAAATCTGTCATGTAGCTGTTGGTGAGTGTAACAATGTTGGTGGGTTTAGCAACTGCCTCTCTTCTTATTTAACTGCCTGAAAATTTTAGCTTGCATCTGTAAGAACAGGTTCATGCCCTCAGCTGCTTCTCAAAGAGCTGGATCATTAGGCTTCTAAGGAGAACAATAAAATAAAACTCCTACTTCAACATTTATGAGTACATTTATGTTTTAAATGTACTCATTTTCTGCTCTACATGTAGTAATTATTGTCAGATATTTCAAGGAATGCAGATATTTTTTCTTTTAATCCATGTTTCTAGCATCAATCATTTTTTCTTAAATTGCAGCTTTCATTTAAGCAATATGTCTAATATCAAAGCTTCAGAACATGACCCAAATGCACTCTAATGGCTGAAACCCTCACAAGGCACTTGACACATTTGAGATCTAAAATTTGAAGAAAAGGAAAATATGGGTTGTGGCAGTATTGCATGTCACTCTTGGCCTTTCTGTTAATTTTTTTTGTCGACTCCCTTTGTCTGCTTAGGTATATTCAGTATATTATATGTAAAGTTCACGTGGCTCTCTGGGATCTTTCAGAGTTGCAGGCTCTCTGTAAGTGAAACTACACTTTTGGTAAGCATTGTTACTTCCAAATTTTACACTTCATTCAGGAAATGGTCCAGTTTTGCAGAAATAAAGAACTAGAGCTGGAATGTCATGTATCATTCCTAGAAGACAGTGCTCTCAGAGCAGAAGAGACAATAAGGTTGTGGCTGAGGGAGAAGCTGCAAAGCTCCATGCAGAGAGCTTTGTACCTTGGGACTTCATTGTGTTCTGTCCCTATGAAATATGCCTTTTAACTTTCTGAGTTTAGTACAAACTGTCTGAAAAATGGGGAGCAGCTTGGACATGAGAGTTTCTCTGCATGAGAATAAAGTAATTCTGCTTTGGCTTCTAAGTTAGGATCTTCCATAACTGACTGTATGCACACATTTATAAAAATGATGTGGTTTGACAATCCTCTCACCACTGGGCTTCAGTTTTTTCTAAGATTTTTTTATAGTCATTACTTTCTCTTCAGGCTACCTCCAAAAATGGTAAGTACAGTGGAGTTACAATTGTTCAAATACTCCTGGCTAAAGAAGGAATGCAAGCAGTGTCCTTGTCTCTTGTGCCCACTTTGTTTACATTTGTATGCGTGCTGGATAGGGATTTAATTAAACTTTTTGGTTTCCTATTGGAAAAATATATGGTACTGGGTTTTCATTCAAAAAAATGAATCTCTTATTCTTGAAAATTGTTCCTCCAGTGCCATGGCCATGTCATTTAGTGACTGGCATTTGAATAATCTATTTTGCTCAATTCAAGTTTTATCAGTGAAGCAATGAACTGGGTGGGCTGCCCAAGCCTTTCACAGATCTCATGCCAGTGTGACCTGTTTTGAATTTCAGTGCTCAGGATGCATTTGTAGTAAGGCAAACCTCTTTATATAAAATGCTAGTAATTTTTGGTGCCAAGTGTCAATTGTCTAGGGATGTGCAGTTAAGGTAATGCTTCTATGTGCTATTTTTATTAGAATAGCACAACTGACAAGTTTGCATTTTCTTTATGTCTGAAATAGACTCATAAAGACTTAAAGCTAAATATAACATAAGACACTCAGCCTTCAGTCAGTTAGGTACTGAGTTTGGACTGAGATGAAATTAGGACTGGGAGTGATGCTGATGTTTACTCATACAGGGAAAAGGGAAACAAGCACAGACTGTGCTCCATGGCAGAATTACTGGGAAGAAGAGAGAAAGAAAGGTTATGACTGCATACAATTGCTTTGTTATTGAGTCTGATTTTTTCTTACCCAGTAAAGTTGTAGCTTTAGTTTGTGCTTGTTTTTAGAAAGGAGGAGGTCGAAGGGCTTTGTGGATTGGGCTGTCTTCACATCTTGCCTAGGGCTAGCTTTAAAGCAGAATTTCACATATCTGCATAGCCAATGTTTTGTCTTAGACAGGGTCAGAATAGGTTGCAAAGACTTAAAATTTGAGGTTGTCTTTTTTAACCCCAGTTCAAGCTGTTGAAAATGACAGGGCTCTGCTGCATTGCAATTGCCAGGGTGTGCAATGGAGGCACCTGGGAATGCTTCTCTGTGGCCAGGACTGGAACTCAGTTACGAGTCAGGGATGCTGACTAACCTGTCACATAAGCCAGAACTCAGTATAAAAAACTCTTCTTGTAAAGTACCAGCCCAGTGGGAGAGGTGTTTGCAGTTACACCATCTCCTGGCACTGCTGCTTTGAGAAAATGCAAAAGGAGACTGGAGAATTTCTTGTAAGACAGCCAACAGAGTGTTTAGATTCCTGAAAACTCTTGCAGGAGGCTGCTGACAGTGGAGACAAGCTTCATTTCAACATATAGCTCTACCAGCCACTCTTCTTTCCTCACCTGCATGAACCAAACACCTCAACACTATAGTCTGTTCTTTCTGCCTGATAGAATGCTGGGGTCTCCACAAAATATAAATACATGCAGTTTGATTATCATGATCACTGCCTTTGTTAAGCATTAATGTAATTATTCTGTTCTTTCATGTTGCTGGGGTTGGATGATGCACTGTCGTTGTTCATGGGACCTGTAATTAATCTCAGAAATCAGAAATTGCCATGTGTAGGATAGGATCTGTGCATTACTCTGCAGCCACGGGGGAGAAATAACACAGATTTCCAGTAGAGTATGAACTTGGTTGACCCTTCCTTCTGCTTTGGTTAAAGATGAGTTGTTTACTTTAGAGAAGGATAAGAAAATAACTGATGGCTTTTCTGGCTACTCATCCTGCTCTCATCAGAAAAAATCTGTCAGCTGAGTTGTGCCTGACAAAACCAGATATTTCAGGGAGTTCTTTTTAGAAATTCTACTATATACTGCTCTGTTGCAGCTGATTAAATTCAATGTATGCTGTGTTACAGTAACAACCCTCTACATCACTATTATTATTGCTGGCTACTGCTACTGCAGTCAGCTTTGGACAGGTAACCATGGAGCAGAAGGGAGGAAAGTGATATTTCCTTTGTGGAAGGCAAATATTTAAGGAGATTAAAAAAAAACCAAAACATTGAGAGTAAAAAGTCCTACAAAACTTTACAGAGGACAAAACCTTTTCAAGGTGATCATCTTCCAGAAAACAAATGTTGCAGGTACAGTTTTATGGACTTGGTATCTAAAACAAAGAATTTGATATATTTTATTAATTTTGCTTTCATGACACACAAACACTGGTCGGTTTTATTATATGTACATTTGAGAAATCAATGGTCTCAGAGGGGTTTTAATTTTTTAGTGTTTCTTAGGAGATCTTGGCTACTATAGGAGATACAGATAATCTTTAAAAATGGCTTATCAAAATCTTACATATCTTTATTGGTCCTTTGTGCTGGAAAAAGAGCTGGGGAGGAAAGCCAAAGGGTTTCTGACATGCCCCTACCCATGCTGATCATTGCAGCATCATAGACAGAGGCAATCTGTCAATTCTTGGGAAAGGAGAGAAAGGAAATAAGAAAGAACTGAAAAGAAGGACCTACAGCAGTACTGCTGTGCCCTTCATCAATCCTTTTTATTTAAAAAAAAAATAATAATTTTTGCTGTATAAAACTATCAATTTTCAGTTGTTTCATAAGCAAGTAGGTTCTTTTTATTAGTTTTCAATTTAGGGTAAGATCAATCAATCTATACTGATAGACTATTGGATTGCTACATCTGGAGATGTATTAATTGTTTCTTCAATTGTTTGTACAGCTTCCCCTTTCTCCTGTGGTTTCCATCAAGGATAAAATGCATACTTAACCTTCTCTGGTAGAAGCACTTAAATATATTCTAGTGAAAATACTTCATTAAATTCTTTTCCTGAATTATTCATGGTACCCCTGTATTGAGTATCTAGTAAGATTTTTCTACAGTATTTTATTAGAGAGAAAGGAGAATTGGTTCATTTTCCTTAACTGATTATCAGAACAAATGAGGTTTGGCCGGCTGAAGTTTAGAGAGAATGGAGTTATATTGTAAAGAGAATTATGATTTAGTTACAGACATTGATTTCAATACACAAAACTGATCTTTCATTATGTGCTGCTAGACTTTAAATACTCATTAATGGAAACTCCAATTGTGAGAAAAACAAGTAAAAATTGTTATGGGCCACAGATAATATTGCATTTTGAGGCAGATAATGTGGTTTCTTCTCACTTGAAAGTGATCTGTAATATTGAGATGAGTTCAAAGGAACCCCAGCTGTTTCTGAAAACAGTATATTTTGCATGTTCATGTAAATTCTGACCTTTTTTGAGATTTGCAACAGGGAAGATTCTATGGTGAGCTTATTAAATAGTATTGACTGTCCCCCAAAACTCACCTTTTCCATTTTTGTTGGGTTTGCTTTTTTTATTTTTTAATAAAGCTATATCTTCCTGAAATGACACAAATTAGTGAGGCACAAACCATCAGTTCTTAGTAAATGATGAATAGCCCTTATTAGCACTTGTGTCTTTTAAGTGACTGAAAATATTTTTTTTTGTTTTAATTCAAGGAAAAATCCTTTTAGATAGAAATGAGTGAATCTTTGATCTGATCTATACTTCATATGTTTGAATATTATTAATATCCATCATTTTCTGAGAGACTTGATTGAATATAGTTAGAACTTTATTAAAATGGATTTTTTTGAAAGCTATAAAATAACTTTGTGATTAATCCAGTGGGAAGTACATATAGGAATTGCTTCAGAACAGTTTTCTCTTGAATTATCAGGACACTCTACAAATAAAAGAAAGGATATTGTCTGTCAAAATAACTATTTCCCTTACTATTTCACTGTGTGAAAAATTCAAAATATATATGGAATGGGAGGTGAGTTGGAATTTAACCAACACTCTGTTTCTTTCCTGAGCTGAACTGTTATAACATAGTCCTCCTGCACTCCAGGCTTTCCTTTTTTAGCTGGGGAGTAAGTGTTCAAGGAGAATTTACAATGAAAATAGTTTTTCAATAGAATCTGTATTAAGTTTAGCATTTAAAAAAAAATCAGGTTGAATGATTTGAAGGTGCTACTGATTTGATTGACAGTTAACTGAAAATATCGGCTACTGTAGAGTTGTTTTGTTGAAAACCAGGTTTGCAATACAACAGGGAGTGTTGAATGGCTGTAAAATGGCTGTGTTGATGTTGCTGCATATTGCAGCTAATTGACATAATTTTGATAAGGTCTGAGCAAAAGCTGAAGGGACTCTGTCTGCTGTCAGGGCTTGTTCTATCCAAGTTAATGCATTGTGGAGGACATAGGTTTTATTTGAAGGAGAAAGAAGTTTTTAAAGGTAGATCCATCCAAAAACCCCGTGTTTTCCTTATTATCAGTGCACAAGTTCGTTGTGTGTAGTAATCCAAACATTTGATTATTTTTTAATTGTGAATTAAAAAAACCTAGGTTTTTTGAATCTAAGATTCTTCTCCGTAGATCTACAGTTCTTGTGATTTTTCAAAGCTGCTGAAAATCCCTTCATTACTCTCAGTTCTTAACTCTCAGATAAAATAATACCCATTGTGCAGCACAGGTCTGGGTTTATAATTCACATCTGATAGGCCATTAGTATGGTAATTAGTAATTGGTACAAGAGTTGTTAAACTTGAAATAGACATCTGGTTTAATCAATTTGTCATTAAGGAAGTGCAGTGTAGAGGTAGCAATGGGAAAAGAAAATACCAGTGTTAGAGCTCAGATCTGTCTCTGAGCTATCAACACAAAGCTAAGTTAGGATTTGGAGTAGTGCCTCTTTATCTTGCTTGATATGGATTGCTCAGTGCTCAACTTGCTCAAAATACCACGCCCTGTTTTTATTTTAAAATCTGTTTTCAAAACCTTACAAATAACTAAAAGAAATGAAGCTACATTGTGATGGAAAATCTGCTGATATACATATCTATCAACTTCAGCTTGTGATATTCATATATTTTATTTACTGAGAAAAGGAAGAAAATAATTTTTATAGGGCAATAAGGAAAGGTTCGGTCAGGTGGGTACTAAAGATACCATTTGATAGAAATCTCCTGGTGATGGAAAGATTGCTTTTCTTTTCCTCTTATGGTCTCTAATAGAGGAAATATGCATCTTCCTACTGCCATTTTCATTTTCTGTTTCCTCTTTCAGTCAATTGCATGCCTTTACATATAAATGAAAATTTAGCTGCAATAGTTATATTTCTGGTTTCAAAGTTAAGACATTTTGTTTCCCATTGTTGCCAGTTATTAGTTTTAAATTGCTTCAGTAGTTGCCAAGAGTATTAGAAGAATGCACACAAAAGATTAAAGCTATGCAGAGACAGAACTAAAAAATGTGTTTTGGCATTAAGACATGGGAGTGAGAAATGCATTAGTCCTCATTTCTTTTTCCGTGAATCTTCTGATAATTACATAGACTATGCACATCAATTACTCAGTGATAAATTGGGCTTAAGGAACCCTCATCCTTAGGAACCTGCCAACAAACTTGCATTCTGCTCCAGTGGACATCAGTAGTCAAGTATGTTTTCTTATATATTGAATCTTCTTTCCATCCCACCCCTGTCTGTGCACTTGTTGCAGGAGAGCCCATGTTCTCACCCCTCCCCATGTCCCAAGTACAGGCAGTGCTAGAGAACCTTTCTGTGCCACTCCTGCATTAATGATGGGTAACTGAAACATTAATTCCATTCCTGGAATGGTTGGGTAGTTAAGGGGACTGCACATAACATTTTAATGTTAGTTTGTAGAAAACTGCAGGTATATGAGTTGTACTTTAACAATTAGCATAAGGAAAAATAGGAGGCTGCTTCAGAAATGTGGTTGATGTCCTATCCTTTATTTGGTCACTGGAATCTATCATGATTCCCTGTACTGACATTCTTCATTGCTCCAGCTTTGTCTATTTAGAAGGAACATTTTTTTTCACTCCAGTTTAAAAATCAGGAGATGGACTACCTAGGACAATAAATTCTGCAGGTAGAACATGTATAAGCACATGTACCTACATAAACACCTTATTTTTTGTTTCTCTCATTATGAGCCTGCATTATCATGCAAGTGATATGAAATAATGAAAACTTGAAAAGACAGTAAGTTACAGTAAACATTACTGAAAAGTATATGTAATATTTTACGTCTTATAAGGTAAATTCATAACATTTGGTACAAGAAGTAAATTCTTCATCACATGGAGGGTATTTTCAGGGAATGGTAACTGATAAGACAAGAAGAAATAACATTGGACCAATTCTATCTGTACTCACGAGCTGAAAGATAATAATGTCTTAATATTAGAAATGCTCCCTTATTCTTTTCTTCTTCTGTACTGAATAATCACCACTAGAAAGCATAAAATATAAATTAATCTGTACAACCTTTGCATACTTTGAGCTTTCTAATTTTTTTTCTTGTGGCTGTATTGAAAAATAAGTGGCATTTATCAGCAGACCAGATAATGGGGCTGGGGAGCTTGATCACAAGGCCATAAATCAATCCAAGAACCTGATGATATGCTGAACTTCAGCAGTGGCTTAGATTATCACTTCAGAAGGATTGACTTAGAGATTTATTCTCCATCTCTATCTATTATTTTTATATTACAAAAAAGGAATTTTTGAGCAATTTAAGAAAAGAACAAAGTACTAGAAGGCAGAGTAAAAACTTAGCTAGACAAGCTGTTTAAATAGTGTCAGGAGTCTGATTTAGAATCAAAGCAAACTTATAATCACATTTGAAAATTTGATCTGCCACAACGCTTTTTTTCTCAGTGTTGCACAGAACAAAGATAAATTTAGGAATTTTGGAGTACAGCAGGAGGCCACAGTGAGAGGAGCAATATTGGCAAACCAACATACAGAATGTGTCAAAAAGGGCTCATTGTCCTGGAAGTAAAGATTTTGGTATGCTCACAGAGAAGTGATAAGAATTAAAGGGTAAAGGAACAGTCAGGCTGAAACAGATTTAATAAATCAGATTTCATAAAGAAGACTTAAAAAAAAATGAAAAACTCCTGGAAATGAGTTCTTACAAGATCTGTAAGGAGATAAGGGCAGCAATTACTTCCTAACAGCTGCTACAAAATCTAATCTTGTTCTCCTTTAGGTCATTTTATCCTCTCTTACGTAGAGTCTTGATTTAATCACAGATTTGGGCCCTGATTCAGAGAAATATTTTAATACATGATAACACCTTGTTCCTTAGGTTTAAGAGGGGCTATTCTCTTGATTTGGTGACAATTGGGAACATACAATTTACTTTTGTTTCCCTGGAACTTGGGAGGCTAATTGTAAAATGTCACATATGGGAGAGCAACAAGAGTTTCACAAAACAATTCCACAAAGTTTTTTCACTCCTAATACTTTGCTTCCCTTCATTCATTCATTTTCCTTCTCTTTGTGATGTTTTTACATGTTTTCTGTACTTGGTAAAGAAAGGGGGTTTTTTTGTGAGGAAAGGTAAAGTTGATATGACAAATGGTGATTGTAAGAAATGAAAAATGTATAAATCAATCATTTGTGTTGAACAGAAGGATTTCCTCCTCTATATTTATGAATAAAAGAAAAGGTAGTAGCACATGTAAACAGATGAACTGCTCCACTGCTGCTCAGTTCCAACACGTGTGAGTTAAACAACTCTGAGGTTCATAAGTGGGAATTATGTATATCCATTATTTGTGAAAAAGAGTGGGGTTTTTTTAAGAAAATGCATTTTTTGTTGAATTGTACTGTAGGGGGTTTTTTTTCCCTTTTATTTTCTGTTTTATTTATACTACCCTGATGTATATAAAATAAAATGCATTTTCCACCCTGTTTTTAGGGGAGAAAAAGAAAAAGCTTCAGTATGTTTTTGATTTCTTAATTCTCTTGTCTTTTTGTCATTGACTTTCATGAACCATTTCCTGTACCATTACTTTATTGCTTTTGCTCTTACATTTTTGGAAAATAGCTAAATATATGATTTAATAAGTAGTTTGACATTTACCCTTCAGAAGCTTTCATTAGAAGTTTCTGTGTTCAGATTTTTAGAGTTGCATTGGCCTGTTTTTCATTGTCTACTCAATATTCTTAGAATATTTCTATGTGGCTAAAGTTCTGATATCACTACAGACTGTTTTTTGACTTATTTATGTCAGAGGAGGTGGTGTCTTTTAATTGAAATACTTGTATCCATGAATGCTCTGTATGTGTCCTCAGCCTTTGACAATTTCTTCAATCTAAGAATCTCTTGTGTCTTGTTTTTATTATGTGTATATCAAATGAAATTTTCTGTAACAGGTGTCATTTAAGTACTGACCTTAAAATAAACTAGAATGAATATTCAGCAAACTACTTCTTTCATAGGGAAAAGAAAGAATGAAAGCTTTTTTATAAACACGGTAGAAGTTCTAATTGAATTATTCCAGTTGTATACAGGCCTAGAAATAGAGAAGCATTCAGTAGTACAACCCAAAGATTATTCTAATACATCTTCTTCCTTCATAGTGGATATATTGACCTTTATTCCAGGTATATAAAGCTTTCTGTGTTTCTAATTAGTGTATCATATTCGATATTCTGCATGCTCATAATACAGTAAATTGTGATGCATTCTATTAACACACTGCAATAAAAACTACTGGGTAACATTTTGTATGAACATTGTTTTCTGCAAATTTAGCAGTCATAGCTAAAATTTGTGAATATACCTTACAGAAAATTCTGCTTCCTGATTCCAGAATCCAAACCTGGTCAAAATCTCCTTCTGTATGGCAGTAGATGATATGGTGCACATGTTGTTGTTCAGACAGAACATTTCACTATAGTTCTGTTTCTTATGAGGTGTTTGTCAATTTAATATTTTGCCTTTTGAATGTGTGCACATTATTATGAATAATGTGAATATTATGAATCAATGAATTCAAGATTGCTAATAAAACATTCTGCCATTTCAAAATTGATTTGGTGCTCAAGACACTTGTCTGAAATCACTCCTGAAGTAGAACTTTGAAATCAGAATCATGCCTTATATTTTCTTTAAAAACAAAATTCCAGAAGAGACATTTAGAATGATCAGAGTGAATTAGTAGGATTTTTTTCCCACGCTGATAGTCCCTAAAGAGGATTCACCTCAGAGTCCACCTCTCCACTGTGCTCTCAGTTGATTTCTTTCTCTTTATTTATGGAAAATGTAACAAGTACTTTAGTTTTCTGTCATGATGGATCATTTCAGTCGCCAGAATTCTTTTTCAATTGACATTAAAATATTTTGCATTTCTAAATTATGGTTAATGTTGCAGATTATAGCATAACTTCTGCATAACTTCGAAACCCAGTCAGAAAACAAGTGAGAAAAAAAGATATTAGGAATGTGAAAACAACCAAGGAAAGGATTGTGTTTTTAAATATTTTCAAAGTCACTCTCTATAATGCAGAATATGTACACATAACTGATAAATATTGTAACGGAATCTTTCCTCTTAAATTGTAAATTTGATACTATCTCTCAGTTAAAAAATATTTCATAATATAAAACCATTGGCTAAATGACTGGACCTAGGGAGTTTATTATTCTTTGACTTAAGCAAAATGACTGGGGACAGATTTTCATGCTGGCACGCAGAACAAATTTAATTCAAACTGAGATGAAAGGCGGTTAATGTAATTGTAGCCTATTATCCTATGCAGGCTTGAGTTAAGAAGCAAACCAACAGACAGTCAGAAAATGATGGATAGAAAATAGAAACACTCAAGGCTGGTGAAATAGAGACTTGTGAAGGGATTATGCCATAACTGTTCGCGCACAATCTCTGCATCAGTAATATCCCACCTCAACTGTATGTTTGGATTAATAAATAGGATTTTTGTATGCTTCCTCCTTTCTCTTTATTTCTCTCTGATGTCAAAAATGGTCCTAGTTAAGTAAATTTCATGACTTTGTAATCAGGATTTTTTTTTTTTACACTTTATCTGCCACCTTCATCAGTCCTGGGCATGCCGTAAAGCATTCAGTTTTCTTTTCTTTCTAAGCACCTTTTTCTTTGTGATCACACAGGAATAGGAAAGGAGTTGGCCACACAACTAGTTAGTCTTTGATCATAAGCCCATCTAAGGGACTAGCAAAAACTGTTGTTTTATTATTGTATGTAGTTAAAAATTAGGAAATAGTCAAGTCTCAGGTTTTTCAGCTGTGTCTGGTTTGTTTGCATGGCCCTTTGGATATAGTTTTTTGTATTTTAGGCAATCAGATGGGGTTTTTTAGGACTGTGTTTGGGCAGATTACTTAGTTTTTATTGTTCCATTTAATTTTTCAATAACAGAAATACTTTTTTAATACCTACACATTTTGCACTGCAAACTTTCCAAAAATTGAAAAGACATCTCTTGGTCTCCTCAGAATACATGCAGAAAGAGGCCAAGTTGTACTTTGAAGCATGTTAATTTTGTTTGTCACTCTGTTATAGCCCATAAAGCAAAGAAAGAACATTTTTCCTCTAAAGTAACTGATCATACCTAGTGTAATACATACATCTCAGGTAATTCTAACAATAACCAGTTCAAGCATCAAGTGTGATGCTCACAAAATATAGGAGATCAGTTACTGATCAGAAGTCCCAGTAAAGCTGCTCTCTTTTGTCCTCTTTGCTGAGGGATTGAGTCTTTGAGGTGCATGGGATGGAATGATAAAATAGCTTTTGGAGGAATGTAGGAGTTTGATTTCCCAGTCACTCTGGCTGATGCAGGATTTCTCTTGTCCAGTGCAAGATGTATCACTGGAGCTCTTACAGTACCTTAAATTTTTTTTTTTTTCTCCTTCTGACATTGTTTAGGATAAGACTTTGTGCATTTGAAAGATGCTGTATTCTGTGAGTTGCTCTTTGGGAAGTGTCTGGGATTACTTAAAGGCTCTGTTCATTGCTGTACTCACACAGGAGCAAGCACTGCTTTCCATGGCAGTCCTGTTCAGCCTGCCCATCAAACCCCATATAAACATAGTCTGAAAGGATCAGGGCTGACAGAGCAACACTCCTGTTGTGAAATACTTCACAGTCCCCTGCCATGAGGCTTTAGTCTCATTTTGGTTGACTTCTTTTCCTTTTACAGCCATTCCTTATATGTTTTCTGCTTAAGCGTCCAACAACTTTTTGGAGAGCTGGCCAAGAGTGAAGTGTTGACAGTTACAGTATTGCTGCTGCAACACAGACAGTAACACTTATTTACACTTCTTTGGCACTTCATAAAGAAGTATCAGTATCATCTCTGCTCCAGGAAATTCATGAGGTTATGTGCTATAATGGGCTAATGGGGATTTGGGCTCTTTATAGGCAAGAGGCCAGGGAAAAGCAGATGTGTCTGTCTGACCTGATCCTTCCTCCAGCCACACAGACACTTTTCTGAGTTCTATTCTTAATAGATATTTCTCTATCTCTTGGATTGATATATTTTTTTAATAAAGTCAAATAAAAGATGGTGCAGGTTAGATGGGATTGATATCCTAGATATTACAAAGGATGTTAAAAATGGCCAGATACGCCCATGACAGGAGGATGGTATGCAATAACACATAATTTGATAGACTTCTATGCAGGGGTGGGGTACAGAAAGTTCTTTGAAGCAAGATGAGAACTTATCAGAACAACATACTGGATCGAAGTATAGATAATGGAATGATCAGATGGACAAAAATATTGCATTAAAGACCTACAGGTCAAGAAGGAAGCTGCAAGTCTGGAAACTACAATGCTTCCATATTTGCTTTCTAGTCATTCTCTGAGAATTTTTGTTGATGTCTTAGGAAACAGCTATGGGAAGTAAAAGTATAAGAATAAGTAAAAGTATAAGAAGTAAAAGAATATCTTATCAGAAACACCAAAATCATCAGGGATAATCAAAGTTACTTGAAAACTAGAGTTTTGGCTTCCTTGGGGTAAGAATGATAGCTTGCCAATTGCAGAATGTATTGTACTTAAGCATCTGTGGTATTTGTGCATCGTGTTTATATATAACTTGTCATTAGCACTGTAGATGTTGCTGCAAGTAGAGCAATAATTCAGATAATAGGACTGTTTTCTGAAATTCCCTGATACTGTATAGCTGACAGCCTAGAGAAAGTCATGACACTCTGATTTATTCATACCTTTGTCTTCATTTTGCATTTAGTATTCTTGAACATCCATGTATAAGCAGCATTTGGACATCGAGCTACAGTGTCCACTCCAGAATATGTGATGTGCTTTGCCTCTGAATTGTCATTTTTGTCTTTGCTTAGTCAGAATTTCCCATATTTTTGGAAATATTAATTGCCATATTGTGCTAAATTGTTGTCCTAAATGACAAGAAAATGACCAAAGTTACCATATGTAATTTGAAGTAGAAAGACAAAAAGTAACTTGCCTGTCTTTGTACCATTTTCTGGAAATTATAGTGTCTGTATGGCATCCTGAAATACATATTTCTGAAATTGCCTTTTCCTTAAATTGCCTCAAAATTATAGTCTCATATAAATAGTGATTTTGTTAAAAATCCCAAACACAACAAAAACAAACAAACAAAACCCATCCCAGAATCTTGAAAACAAAGTGAAATGAATGCAAAGAAGATCAAATTCAAACAGATGAGAACTCTATAGCACTCTGTAATACCACAGCATTGAACTTTCTGCATTGAGATTGTAACTGAGTAATTCTTTGCAATAATTTCCCTCAGAGAGTGACCATAGATTAAATCAACAGCAATAAAATAGTTGTATTATAAACCATAGATTAAATTCAACAATAATAAAAGAGTCATGTTATAATGCACATTTTTTAAAAACAAGCTATATGCTGTTTAATAGTTAAATATACTTAATACAAACACATTTAGTAATAATAAAATTTTACAATTCAGTAATGGCTAATGAAAATGCAGTAAACCACGTGGGATTAAGTGTGTGTATATATATTTCTTTTTCATATGGTCTACTTGATGAAGCCATTTACGATGCATTTGCTCTGACTGTCAGGACTTGTTAAAATATTTAATATTTTGACATGCTGCCTCTCCTACTCTTTTTGAGAAAAGATTTCTAAACAACAGCAATATGCAAACACTCTTGGAAAGTGCCAGAACAGCTGAATAGCTGATCACAGAATCACAGAATGGGTCAGAGCTGTCCCAGAGCATGTGGACAGGATTGTGTCCAGATGGTTCTGGAATATCTCCAGTGAGGGAAACTCCTCAACCTCTCTGGGCAACCTGTTCCAGTGCAGAGTGACTTGCATATATTTATGTCATATGGTCTGTGAGACCCCTTCCAAACCATTCTATGAGTCTATGAATATTCTGTTGTTGACAGTAAGTTAACATTTAACCCATTTCATCAATATTTATCTTCTACAAGGATTAAACATATGTGAATTTTGTGAACTGTTCACTGGATTTTGAAAAGTAAACATTTAGGAGGAGCCGCATTTCAGTTTAAGCAGTCATAAGTTTTCATGATTATTTTACCATTGCTTCTTATCTAATTCTTCCCTCTAAAAGGAAAGAAGTAGTTGAGAACTAATGCTAATTTCTCAGAGTTGTGGTTCAGTTCAGTGTAAGCATAGCTTTTTTTTTTGAATTATGGGATATTCTAACATTGACTTTCTAAGGGCTGGAGTAATGTCTGAAATGTCTGTTGTAGGTCAAAATGTGAGAGAAGAAATATGAGTATTTATCTTTCCTGACTTTGAAAGAACAGTGACTGATAAGAGTGAAGTCTGCTTTTCCAAGTTCACCTTTTTGCATGCATTCAAGTTTGTGCATCACTGCCAAAAACATGGCCATTTGTAGAGAAAGGAGTGCCAGAGGTAAAGGGTAAGGCCATGGACATGAGATTTTTCTTGTTCAGAGTAAGCAGCATCAAACAATTTGCATATGAAATCCACTTGGTGCCTTATTCATGAAGATTAACAGAGAGGTATCCAGCTATTCCAAATGATGGCCATAAGTCACTTTATTCTTGTATAGAAGAACTAAATAGAATCCAGACTTTATTAGAAAAGTCTTATTTTAGATATTAACCTTTTCTTCTCTTAATTATATAATTATATGATAAACGACACCTCACTGAAAGCTTATTTTATCCTGGAGTGCAATGGATTTTGTGATTTGAAATATTATTACTTCAATGAGTATATAGGAACTCTATAATATTAATTATTCTTGATCTTGCAGAGAAGGATTTGAATATCATTGGGGGTTCTGGAAATGGAAAACTTTCTTATGACATTAGAATGTTATACTTTTTTCTTTTTGTGAGATCAGCCTAGATTAATAATAAAAAAAGTATTGCTGGCCTAGGCCTTTTTTGTGAATTATGTTAGGAGGAGACAAATTGATCTACAGGAAAAACATTGTCTCAAGACATCGTTATATGCACTTACAAGAAAAAAACAAATAAATCATTCCCCCACATTATTAAAAAGTTCTAACTGGAAACATAAATCGTGGTACCTTTTACCCTTTTAGGTTATCATTATCTTAAGAGGCAGGCTGATAATTCTTTATATCTGAAGTTACTCATGACTGGAAGGATCTTGGCAGTGTGAGAAGTGGAAGTGTCCAATTTTTACATTAGAACCAAAGATCTGAGAGGTCTGTCTGTCTGAATATACTGCAGTATTAACGGAAAGCATTGGGACATTGTAGTTCAGAGTACAATGTCAATGCAGTCAGGAAGCAGACCTATACCTGTAAGAGGGATAAATTTGCATTTATGGATTAAAAGTTTGTGTATTTCACACATTTCACCTCAACAAAATAAAGATTATATCGCAGTATGAAAAATGCAATAGTAATTAGCAATTGAACCTATTCTCTGAAAATCACCAAGCAGTCATTGACATTGCTTACATTAAATATGTCTTCTGAGCTCAACTATTACATCTAAATATTAGCACTTCTGTGGAAAGATGATACTGGTTCTGAATCTTTTCAATATGCTTGAACTCCTAAAACATGACAGTGGCTGGTGCATTGTAGGTGCTGGTTGTGAGGTCACTCATTTTCCTTGCTGTCTGTTGTGGGTGGTCAGAAGATGTGGTTGTTCTTGGATATTTGCTTTCGCCCATGATCACCACTCCTGAGCTGAAAATCAGCACTTTCTGTGGCATTACTTCCAAAATTATTAATTGCAGCCAGTTACATCTATTGACTGTAGTTAAGCACATACCTCAGCTTATTTTCTCATTGTTGGAAATGTAAGAGCAGGATGACTTTCAAGAAGACATAACCAACAGGCAGCATACAAAACTGTGTGTGAATCTGAACTAAATGTTCATCAATTGTCTCATAATTATCTGCAAAAGCTGCAGTCAACAGCATGGACATATTTTCAATGCTAAGGATGTAGTAATATATATTAGTATGGAGTAATTCTTCATATCCATTTACAGTGCCACAGGGCTTACCATGGGACTAGAGGAGTCTTAGGTTTAGCCTTACAAACACTGTTTGAACTTCAGTTGCAAGGTGTCCCAAATAACCAAATTTTTGTTATGTAAATAGTATTTCACTGTTCAAAACCCCTGTTGCATCATACCACTGTGGAACCAGGAAAGCAGAATAAAAACCAAGAGCCTGTTGTGCAGGATCAGGAACTGGGGGCAAAGGGACCAGAAGCAGCAATCAGTGATGGAGGGCAGCAGCAGCACTGTAACACAATGAGGAGGAGTAAAGGCTAGGACAGAGGTGAGCACTAGTCCTGGAACCTATTCTGACTCATCCAAATGCTGGAGCAAGTAATCAGTCTGGGACTAGGAATATTCTGCTAAAGCAGACTGTTAGTCTTAATTTATTGTGAGCCTCCTATAGACACAATGCTGGGAACCTGGGCAAAGTCCCAAACTTGTTTATGACCAGCTATAGATCAGCCAGGTGACAGCTCTCCCCCAGACATTGTGGAAGTGGTCTGTTAATTTACAAGGACAAAATATGAGGTAAGGGTCATAAATATCTATATTATATAATATGCTATAACTGTATAGTTGAAAAGCCTTGGTCTGGGCCAGAACTAGATAAAACTGTGTCAATAAGGAACCAGTTCAATAAAATAATATCCTGTGTTGGAGTGACCTTCCCTGAGAATTTGGTATTAACAGCAAACTCAGCTAAAGGAAAACCCAGCTGTACTTAGGTTTGTGTTCCCCTGTTGCTCTTTTTATTAATTGAAAGGCTTTTAATTGAAAGATTTAACAATTAGTGGCAGCAGCAGAGCTGCAGAAACTTCTGTCTTTACTGTGAAAGGTTAAATAAACTGCTATAAGAAGGCTTCTAGGTGTTCAAATCACTTGTCTAGAAAGCTGTCTATCTAGGTTGGTGTTATATTGACAGTTTTCCTCAGGTGAGAAGCTTGAAGGTGTTCCCTTCCTTAAGGGACATCCCAGTAAGAACACTAAAATTAGTCATATAAATATATATATTCTCCTGCTGTCAGTTCCTTTGCTTTCTTAAGCCTGCAAGGTAGAGAGCACAAGAGCATACACGTTGCTGAGCTTCAACAAAAGGTTGTTTGTAAACTCTGTCATACAAAGAAGCCTTTCATTAATTAAAAAAGACCCCCAAATCTGGCAGTCTTACTGTAAACATGTATTCATTTACATAGATTTATTGTATTTAAAGAGAAAGTGAGGAATTATCTTGGTCAGAAACATGAGAGCAATTATTTTTTAAATGCATTTGTCAATAACTCCTATTTCGAACTTCCAGAAAATCCAGGGCGATAAAAAGAAAGTGAAAGAAAATGGTTCAGTTTTGAAAGGATAATTGAGGGAGAAGTTGGGAAATAAGTGCTAATGGCAGGCCATCCAAAGGTCAGTGAGCTTGATGAATTGAATACTTTTGTATTGGAACAAACCATAGAACTTGTACGTAACCTAATAGGAGCCTTCCTCCATTTGTCCTTGTAAATGGGAGCTGTGTCTTTGGAGTCCTGCCAGAATGGAACTGCTCATTCATTATGACCACTTAAAGCAAATGATCATGGCCCTATGGCACATAAAATAATGAGTGTAGCTTCCATTTCTCAGATATGAGGCATATATTATGCTTCACATATGGTCCAATGTGTGCTGGCTTTTGGAAAAGGTACAAAAATTACTACAATGAGTAAAGCTCATAAGGAAACAATTCAGCAAATAGGAAATTTTGTAATTGGAACCATAATCAGTGACTAATGCAGAGCAATATGTATGCTAATAAAATAGGAGAGGATTAAAAGACAAAACTAAATTTAATCGAAACGCAGCATACATGCTCATTTGAATAATTTCAGATGTATTCTTAATCCTATTAGTTTCATTTTTTTTCCCTCCACTGAAAACCAAGTGTTTAAGTAGTATCTTCCATTTAAATTAAAACAGGCTTCCCTAACTAGTAAAAACTCCACCTCATGTTATTCCTGACATACATTATGGAAGTGTTCTGCATGAAAGGCCTGGCAACAAATGGTGTAATAAACCAACTGTTTTAATGAGAGGGCATAAAAACCCCACAGATAACAGGTGAATCTCATGCCCCTTCAGTTGCTGGGGTTCCTGTGTGCCTGCAGCACTGGATGAACTGGGATTTCTCTCTGTGCTGTACAGGTGCTGTCCATAGAGAGGTTCTTCCTCCCTTACATCCCGTGGTGCCTTTTGTCTGTGCACAGGCAGAGCAGTGTGTCTGCTCCTGGCAGGCTGGGAGCTTCTCTGGGATAACCCCCACCAGGGCTGGCACGGGCTCTGTCCTGCCCAAAATCACTCCCTCCTTCAGTACTCCCATGAGCCTCCCACCACAGAAAGTATTATATGATAATACATCAAGAATGTTTTGCTGTGGTGTAATTCACTGCTCTTTTTTTATTGTGCATATTTTATCATTCCATTGCACATGATGCTGAAACAACTGAAACAGCTGTAAAATTGCATTGCCATTTTCTTTTCAAGATATTTGAAGGTCACTTCTGTAATTGTCAGGGAATTGGTAATTATTTGGATTTGAATGAATACTTATGAATATTTGTATGTTACAAAATATTTAAAACCTAGTAATTTTTGTATTAACCATTCTTTTGTATGTTCTTGTAAGTTGTGAAGGCTGCGTTATAATAGATGGAGTTTATAGATATTTTTATTTCATGTATATTTGGGTTTTTTCTGTTATATAAATAGAAATAGAAATGCAAGGAAGGCATATGTGGTGCTGGAAATCCCTGGGTTCTGGTATGTATTGATCCATAGGAGATGATTGTATCTGATTAGAAGGGCAGCTGAGTGGAGAAGGGAGGCTGTATGGAAACAGCTGTCTTTTTTCATTAAGATTCTCAAGATTAAAAAACAAAGAAAACCAAACCTTTATTCTCAGGGTCAAAGCACCACAGGTGAGTGCTGTGACTGGGCAAGAGTTCAGAGAGGAATTTGTTGATTTTCTCCCCATGGATAAGTTGCTGTTGTTGGGAGTTGGGTGTTGCTCTTCCAGGTCATGCACAGGTCAGTGCCATTAGCATTGAGCAGCAGGGGAAGTTTCTTGCCTTCATCCTCAGACTCTAAATACAGTTATTTTTTGTAATTTTTTTTCTTCAGGTGTATTCTAATATTCTAATATTCTAATTCTTCAGCATATTCTAAATACAGCCTTCATTTAGTCTACTTTGCATTTGAAACAATTCAAGAGAAAAAATAGTGCTCTTACAATAACCTCTATCATGTTATTATCATTAGCTGCATTATACACTATATCATTTATGTGGCAATCTTACACACAAGAAAAGGGAATTCTTTTAAACCCTTAGTTTAAAAATGGTCTCTTTCCCTTAGCTGTCCTTCAGAATTCCAAACCTAAAGGCCCCTTTAGACATGAATATATCTTTTATTGTTTCAGTAGCAAGCTGTTTTTATGTTGGTGTTTTGTGATGTTTAGAAAAAAAGCTGTGTCAGGCAGACCTATGTTGTTGCTTTATTTTCTCTTTTCTGAGTGCATGCAAGAGAGTTACTTCAGGATCAGACTCTCTTCTAAAATCTGTGGAAAGGACTGTAGGGCCAGAGTGTCTTTGTGAGCAAGACCACAAATTGTGTTCTGCAGTTAGACTTGAAGCATAGGAGGGGTTGTTTTCTTGAAGATTAATTATTAAAATTTTTATATTTAAAAAGTGTTGAATTTCTGTATAGTTGACCCTGCAAAGAGTTCTCATGCTAATGTGGGATCAGGAGTGTGCAAGGGCAGAGTCCAAAACATCTTTTTTCTACTTTTGCATCATATTGCTACTGCTGATTATTTTCCTTATAGTATTGTAACAAAGGATCAAGGAGATTCTCTGCTTATTTTATAATAAAATTGAATATGTTAGGAATCACTAGTTAGAAACTGTTGAGGAAACCAGCAGATATACAAACATCAAAATATGTTAAAGTCTAAAACTTGTTAAATGATATGACATCCAAGTTAGACTGTGTTTTTAATACTAATCACAAATAAAATAACAGCAAAAATATCTCATTCCAAATTAAGTTTGTTAAAATAAAGTAATGAAAAGATAGTGCAAGATACTAAATGATTCAGATTACCCTTGGGAAAATATTTATATGAAATTTAATAGGCAGTGATTACCTTTCTCTTTGTTTTGTGAATTTTTCTGTATGTTTAAGAAAAAACTGTAATCTTGCTGGAGACTTCCATGAAATAGCTAAGGAAACCTAAAGCAGATTGATCATTTTCTATTAAGATATTTGGCATTTTTAGAGTAATGTTATATAACTGAATTTGAACAGAATTTCTGTAGGATATTTAATGTCTCTGAAAATAGCAATATAACTTTCCAATAAGAAAGCTATTTCTCCAGCCCTCATCATGTACACATCCTGTCAGCAGCATCAGTACATCATATTCAGTTTGAATTTCACCTGGTGCCCTGTGTGGTCAGTGAAGAGGAGCAATTGCCTCTGAAGTTCATGGAGTAGCTGAGATGCTGCTGTGCCAGATCGAAAGCAGGGAGGGAATCAGCTGTGGCAGAGGGGACAGGGATAAGGAGATCCAGTGCTTGTTGTGGCTGCCTGGCTCTCATTAGAGGGCAGAGAGACCAGAATTCCTGCCCTGAGTCCTACAGCAGGCACACACTGGGCAGGGGACTGAAGTTCTTTATTCAAGGGTCTGGTCACTCTGGTTTTCTTGTATGACAGGTGTCTCCAGAAAGTGGCACACTCTCATTAAGAACTGTATTAAATACTTGCATATATTTGTGTTGCTAGTATTGAAACTCATGCTATTTGAATAAGTATTCTAGCTGCATTTTTATTAAAGCTGTACTGTGTTTAATGGCAGTGTTTGGTTTTGTCTTTCTTTTCCCCCTGCAGCTGTGACTCTGAAAATAGGTATCTTGGAAATCCACTTAGGGGAACATGCTACTGTGAGTACTTGTATTTTTAATGCTACATACTGAAATGTTGATTATGTATTATATGATAATTTAATTTCCTTGGAAAAACAAAATAAGTTCCTGGCGATTTTCCAAAACTGTGCACATTGATATTTTGACTGACAAAATAAAATGCCCCACTGGTCTTCTATTACTTTGTCCACAAGAACACAAATTAAAGTCTACTAAAAGTTGATTCCTTACATCTAGCTTAGAGGGACTGACCAAGCCATGGTGTGATTCTCTGTATGTCATCATATGTGAATGAAAGGAATATTAATTGTGTCAATGCTTTTAAGAAAGAATTTGTGGTGGAGAAATGCAAATAGTATAAACAGCACTATTCCCTGGGACATTCTGAGTGGTTTAGCCAGTCTGCCTCCCAGGGACATGAGACACAGCTGCTCTCCACAGTGTCATAAAAGGAGGCTGTGGGTTGTCTCCATGTTCTTAATGTTGTAGAAAAGGTGCCTCTGGCAAATTTACTCTGAAGCATTGCAGTTTTGATAGTCTTAATGAAGGACCTGAAGGGATGAGAATGCTTATTACCCATGTGCAGAAATCCCTTAGTGAGCTGTGCCAATTTTACTATGCCAATATCAAGTTCAATAGTAATTTTAATCATCATAAAAACAGATGGGATGTTGGAGAACACTATTTTAACTTTTGTGACTTTTGCACGTACCTGCTCAGTGTCAGACAATTAGATCCGTTTGTCTGTTGTTTCTAACATCATCCCTACTTCAAACTTGAATTTATACATAAAGACAGATGTCTGAACATACTTATAACCTGTCTTCTGATTTTTGGCCTTATTTCTTTGCATTTCATTTTACAACGTACACAAAAGCTTTATTTTAGAGTGTCTTTAAGGTATCATTTACCTAATAAAGGAATGTTTATTTTCTTTGCTAATCTATCTTTCTTACCGTAAATGGTTTACATCTGCAAAGTATGTTTTACAGAACAAAATAGTAAATTACATACTATATTACAGATGTTGACATATCTCTAGGCCTAAAACATTTATTCCTCTTGCCAGCTATTAGAGAACATTGGTGTGGGTTTTTTTATTTTTTTTCTCAGACAACATAACTTTGAATCAAGTACTTTTAGCTGGAACATAAATTTTAAATGTTGTAGACTTAGTTGAAAATACTGCCTGAAACTGTGTCTTTAAGATACTCTTGATCAATAAATTCAATTTCATTTGTTGTTGGGTTTTTTTTGCATAAGAAAAGTGTCTTACTTTAAAACTGCAATATCAGTATTTAGAAGAATAATTTTTTTGTATCTATATAATAATAAAATAAATATTTTTTTTAGAGTTTAGAGTACATGAGAAGTTCATACTTTAAAGACAATTATATATAAACTGGTTTGGATATGTGTGTCAATGTTTGTTTTGTCCTTTAAAAATAAATGTTATTAAATTTAAGAGATTGAAAAGAAACGACAGTAATGAGATTTGTGGACCTCAGGCACCTCCATGAAAAACCTTATTTTTTTGCTATCATGTTTCAGGCTGGGTCTATAAATCATGTTGGAGACAAATTGTACTATATTCAAGATGCCCTTTCACCTTTAACTCACTACTGTTATTTGTCTTCTGTCAAATTTCAAAATATTTTAAAGATCTTGTTGTTTTGAAATGATAAATTTTCTTTTAATACTTCCAGCCATTCAAAGTATCCTATATAAACAATTCTCAGAATTATTTTAGTGTAGTAAATAAACAATAATGAAATTCTGTATTTCTTGTATTTGATGGATGATGCATCCTAATGGAAAATAATCAGTTAATTTGTGGATAACTGACTGATCTAAGATTTCAATGACAGTTTCTTATAAGCCATTTCCTGGTAAATAATGTATTAAATGTACGTATATATGTATATAACATATATATAAAATCATGAGGAGATGCTCAAATTTGTTATCTCTGTTCTAAAATATGGCCATACCATGTTCCAGTTTTGTACAAGACAGGCATTTGGATGGTACTTTTTCTGTGCTTTTTTTCACTCCTCATTAAGAAACTTTCTCTTTAGATGCTTAAAATGTCACTTTTCCTTGAAGTGTATTTTTTACAACACATGAGTATTATTGCTGAAGAGTGGGAAAAAATTATATATATTTATGAGCAGCATATGATTTGGGAAATAAAAACTCTAGGCACTTCTGTTTCTACTACAGTGAATGCAGATAATTTGCTGTATGGTTGGGATCTTCTTCTGTTCAACTTTTAGTCACATGCTTGAGTTTAGCAATCTTCAAAATGACCATTTTGAAGCATTTGAATTTTGCCCTTTTTTTCACTTGTGTAAATACTGCCCTAAATTAGAATGCTCTTCTAAGCAAAACTTCAGGATTCAATCCCCCGTGTCTGGGTAACTTTTGTGTAGTACTGGATGACCTTGATGTCTCTTTAGCAGCAGGTATGGACTGAGGAGTACTTGTTGCATTAAAGGAACTTTTTGCAGCTTGGGGTACTGGGAATATTCTCTGCCCTGTAAAAGCTTAACTGATTTTATCTCCTCCAGCTCTCTGCCCATCTTACCTAGTTCTTGCCCAGTGCTCTGCTCCCTCTTGCCTGCCATTGCCATCCTCAATCCAAGGAAGGGGGAGCAGTGTGGTGTTGGTGCAGGTGCTGGTACTGACATCAATGGACTGTTTAGGAGGGTAAATGAAAACAGTTTGTCACTGGGAGAGCACAGGTTGTTTTAGTACCTTCATTATTTGTTTCCTTTCATAGTGATGTAGGAGAGTAAACAGAATTTTAATGCTATACATGGATGGTGTTGTGATTGAAGAAGTGATCTGAGCACAGATAAAAACACAGGAAGGTTATGGATGGGTCTGGCATGATTGAAAAGAATGAGATTTATATAGGAGGTAACATGCTGAAACATTGCAGGGACTTAATCTAAATACAGATACTATGCCAAAAGGATAAAGAGAGAGAGCAGCAAATCCTAGAGATCAGAGCAACAGTGTGTTAAAATCAGATTTCACTCTCATATGGCATTTCCAAACATGGCAACACTGGACAGTAGTAGTTTTTCTGTTTTAAATTATAAAAACTTAATAGAGTAAGAAATTTGTAATGTGGCATGGAGTAGTGTATTATCGAGATTTTGTGAAAATCATTGTACATTGCTTTAAAAAAATTATTTTAATATCATTCTTTGTGACTGAATTGTGTTATTGAAAAAACACAATTTCTTTGAGAGCAAGAGAATGAGAACAAGCCTCATAGATACAGAAATTAGAAAAGTACTGAATGTATAAGAATGTGTGAGCAGCTGCATGATGATCTATCTATTCTAGCACCCTGTTGTCAGGAGTGGCTGAACATGAATTTCAGGGGAAGAGTATAGCAAATGGACAAACACAGTTTTTACATCCAACAATTTGCAGCTTAGAACTTCATGAGAGAAATGATTTCTTGAGCTAAAAGTGTTCAATGTGCTTAGGAACATCAGAAGAGACCTTATGAAAGATTATTTATACAAAATAAAATCAGTACTAATGCAAAAGAAAGCTTTGTGATTTGACAAGCTACAGTTTTGTTTGCCCCTGTAAATATCCTTGTTAGCTGAGGACAGGTCTGCTTCTGGATTGTCTCTGGGTTTCTGGTGGGGAGGCTCTGTGTCTCTGGGCCTTTCTGTTGGGAGCCAATCTTGCCCTGAACAATCAGAAGCTGATTCAATCCATAGAAATGGATCCTGAGTGGAGGCCAGAGATGGTTGTGCAGCTGACTTATGCATGTACACAAACCATAAATATAACATTTTGTTGTGATGCATTTGTATTGGCTGCTGTTTTGGCTCCGTGGTGTCTGGGCCAGCGTGATGGATGGCAGTGACACCTCGATAGCAAAGTGTGCATCCAAATGGCTGCATTAGTTCTTCACACATCAGCATTAGGAATACATTGCTGTCACAGTCTGAGCTCCTGGGTGCAAGGGAACACGCAGGAAAACCAGATGGTTTGAGACAGATTGGGAGGAATCACTGGGACAAATGCCACTTCTGTGATCTTCACTTGGGTCGTATACAGACACAAAGCTTTAAATCATAAATGGAGAAGTGGTTAATCCAGTGTTCCAGAGAAAATGAAAGTTTAAATTTACAATTCATGATGTATTACAAGGTCTGAATTATAGGTGTACTAACAATCACTTGTTTTGAGAGGATGTGATACTTTCCACCATAAACCTCTCTTAGATAGTCATATTTCTAAGGTCAAAAACTTTCCAGAATGTCTGGATTATGTACATTATTTTGAGTTTCAATGCAACATATCAAACAAGAAATACAACTGATTCTAATACTGCTACATGCAGAAGCATAAAAGCTAACAACAGATCAGTCCTGCGAGTGTAAATCACATTGTTTCCCTGCGTGTAGTTAGAATTTTCATGAGCTGAGCACTCAAGGCTTGCCCATTAGTCCATTAAGAAAATTCCTAGCTGAGACAATGAAGTTGAAAAAATGCACATGGATTTACATTCCTCAGTTTTTAATTCCTTTTTATCCTTAAAAAAATAGTTTAGAAGCATTTTTGGATTATTTCTGGGCACCACCATTGACGGTGAAGAGAGGGAACAAATGGGTTTTCCATTTGCTCCTGCAGACTGGTTGCTGTTTTAAAACAGGCATCAACAGTGAGTTACAGGGCAGCACACTTTGGAGTGGGAAGCTTTCAGGCATTCCAGAAGATTTCCTCGGCCATGCAGAGCCAGAATGTAGTCACAATGTAATAAAATTGCAATAAGTGAACAATTTTAATTAATGTAGTGCTCGTCTTTTGGCTGGACAGATTTGTGGGCCTGTGACTATCTGTGAAAACAAAGAAAAATCAGACCTGCCTTTTACAATACATATATATATATATATATAAAAATGTACAGTGTAACACTGTACAGTTTCCCATGCTGCAGAGCAGGCCTGCTTTTAGGGATTAGAACCTGACCTTTGAGAAGGATTAGAGAACCCAAAACTTAAGAGGTCACGAGGGATGGGTCATTTGCGAAGAGAATTAAACCGGGAAGGAAGTGAATGACTTGCAGCTTTTTGTGGAATTAAAACCTATTTCTTGGTCATATGTCCCTGATCCAGATATTTGTTGGATTTATAGCCTTTAAAAGACAAGGCCTTAGTATTTGTATATAAAATTGTTAAAAGAATGTACAGATTTTATTTTAACCATTTTCTAGATGTTTCCTTCCAGAGCTGTTCCTAACTTTTTTCTTGTCTTTGTGCTTTATGAAATGTCATTTGTGGATGGCTTTACACAGTGACTGACCAGCCATTCACAACTGTTTTTGTGATAAAACATGCAAGGAAGGAAGGTGGTGGGTCCATTTGCAGAAGCCTTCAGGGTCAGAGGGGTCAGGTGTACACATTGATTGGCACCTCTGAGTTTTCTACTCAGTCTCCTGGACATACAGGGAGAAAGCCAGAGAGTACATTGAAAAATTTAGTTTATATATAAAACCCCCCCAAAAATATTACTAACAGGAAAAGAATAGTCATAGCATTTTTTTTGTTGGTTTGGGGTTTTTTTAGGTTTTTTTTAGGGTTTTTTTAGTTCTTAATGGCTAAATTTTATTAGCTGCTCTTTTTCTGCTTATAATAAACCACAGGAAAAAATGTGATCTACTAAACATTTTGCAACGAGTTTTTTGGGATTTACCTGAATAATTGGTTTATGGCTTTGCTCTGCCATTCTAAACTCTGAGCCATAAAATCATTATGGCTTATAAGACTGTTTCTTCTTTCCTTGATACAAATACAGACAGGATAGCAATAAGCAATTCCCTCAGTATGTCAGCAGCTCGCAAAGATGAAGAATGATACTTTCATGTGCAAAATTGGTGAGAAACTATGAAATGTACATTCAGTAAAAACTCTCAAGATAATATCTGGTGTCTGTGCAGGGAGCTGGGGACAAAAAAGCAAATTTTGCTTCTGGCTGAAGAGCCTTGTAAGGATTCTAGTCCAGTCCTGAAACTGCATTAGCCCCACTAATGCTGACACACCTGGATTTCAAAAAGGGAAAAGTAAAGTGCTAGTCCTTACCCATTCTCATACAATTTCTTATAGTAAATTTGTGTTTTAATTTAAAACTTTTAAGCCACATTGTTATGCAGTGTATGTGGTGTCTGGGAAAAAACCCTCAAGCCCTTATTTCTTTTATCTTCTTTATTTAAAATTTGTCTTACTTGCTAAAAATTAAGAAGTCTAATTACTTTTTCATATCTGGTCTTTGGACTAAAGACTTTGTTAGTCCTGACTTTTTCTTTTTTTTTTTTTTTTTTGTCAGTAGTAGTAATAACTAGAAAGATGGTTTAATTATTAAATGCAGAAAATTTATGAAAATTTATGAATTTTTAGAAATATCAGCTCAATATTGTCTCAGAGACAAAGCATAAGATAATACATCCTTTTTTATGCTGTTAAAATGCAGTTTAGGCTTATTAGAGCTATTGACGTGGTCAGATAGTTCATCCTGTCTGTTTTTCTTATTGGAATTTTTTTCCTTTCTTTTCTGGGCTTGTTCATAGTCAAAGTTCTAATATAAGCCCATTTTTAAGTAATATTGATTATGTTACCATGTTACTAATGTTATAATTTAATAAAAAGGAGAATTAAAATTGTTAAAGAAATCTCTTTAAATACTGAAAACATGATGCATTCAGGGACTCAGAACATGACCTCTTTTATCAATAAAATTGTAAAAAACTCATTGTCAAGTAAAATGTGTACTACAGGTACCATAAAGCACTAGGTGGCAGACTTGTTATACTTAGAGAAAAATTAAACTCAAGAACATTCCAAGGAGAGTGTTTTAGAAGATAAATAGCAAGTAGCACTATAAGTAAAACTGTTAGCAGGGATTTTCCAGATATTTAAAAATTATGTTGAAACTTAAAGGGCATAAACAATAAATTTTAGCTCTTGAGAACATGTTTGCTGTAGCTGAGCTGGGAGATGGATACCAGCAGCCACCAGCTTTGCTACTGATGTGAACAATTCATGTTTCCTTTTGGGACAACGTTAATTTAAACTAAATATATATTGTAATTGTAAAACTGTCATGCTTGACTTGAAATAATGAGTTACACCAATTATATCTAACACTGATTGACTTTGATACAGACTGAAAGAAATCTGTTTTATTTGTAAATGCAGTAATAGTAATGACTGACATTGTCTTTTGAATATATAGACTTACACAAAAAATTCTTCTTAAAATGAAATCTTCTTGGTGTTTAAAGAGTCTAGTGTGACAGATTATAGTTTAAATCAGACAATTCTGGGATGATTTGAGAAAAGATTAGCCTCAGCAAACCTACCAACTCAGAACTTATAAAGAGCAACAGACAAACACAGTCTTTGCCCTGAGCTAAAATAACTGCACAAACCAACTGTCGCCTTCCAGAGAATTAAAACAATAACCACACCAAGAATCTGAAGCTCCTAATAAAGTATTATGATCTCACCCCAGGCTCTGTGTACTCATTTGCCAAATGCTAGGTTGGCTTGCAGCTTTATTGGGCAGGTTAAAGAAAAGGATTTGCTGCCAATCATTTTCTGCTTCTACTTTGAGTTGGAGAATTTTTCCATGTATGCATTTATTTTTCATTTTTGTAAGGGTTTTTTTTAATATTGTGGATTTGCTTTGCTTAAAAAGCCATACATTATGTTTGAAATGAAGATTGTTTGCTTTCTCTGGTAGCTTCTGCTTATATATTAGTAAATTTACCAACTGGTATCCTCTTTTACTATTTAATAACTTTTGTCAAAGCAGACAAGGTCAATTTAATGATTATTCATTTTGATATGCTACCCTATCTCAAAAAAATTGGACAAACTAACAGTGGTGAAACTAACTTTTTAACTGTTAAATAGGAGAAAAAACATATCTTATATTGCTTGGAGATAAAAGTCTGAATTAGAAGACTACTCCACAGGTGCCATAATTATTTTTTGTATTATAATATTTATAATATTTTTATTGCAATGTAATATTTAGTATTACAGTAAAATAGCTATAAGATATGAGTATTTATGGAACTTTATGAGGCAAGAGTGGGTGAGACCTCATTCACAAGACATCCTTTGCTTTGCAGTGGACTTTAGCCGATGTATGAAGCAGTGTTTTAAATGAGAATGAAACCAGTTCAAGTATCTACAACTACACAACATTTGATTTGGTCAATATATTCAGCTTTGGTTCACAGGAGTGGATACTTTCTGAATTCTTCTTCTGTATATTCAATGTGCTCTGTGTGATTCCTGAACGTTTCCCAAGGGACTGGAACTGTCACTCCTCAGACGCCTGGGAGGCCTTGGAGCTCCCTGAGGCTGGAGCTGTGAGAAATAAATGCATAGGAAAGGATCCCTCAGAGTCCCTTGGCTTTACCTTCTGACAGTCAAGGGAAAACACCTGTGGTGCTTTTACAGTTGCCTTGCTTCCCATGCTGGCTTCCCAGGGAAAAGAGAATTCTTGATAGTAGGACTTCAAGGGAAGATCTATAGTGAAATCCTGAACCAGTTGAAACAGGAAGAAAACACGCCCTGACTTCAATAAATTACTTGTGACACGTGGGAGATTTTGCGTTGGTTCCTTTGGGAGTTCTTGGTCAACCCAGTGCATTATTCTATGTCAGCTGGGGTGTTTTTCTCTGCTGGCACACATGAAGCACTGGAGGATAGCTGAGTCTCCTCCATTAATGCAAATGTCCTGCAGTGTGAGTTCCACTGTTCAGGTGTGGGTCCTGAACCACCCAATCCTGGCATGCATTTGTAAAGTCCAGGGAGGAGTCAGGAATACGCTCAGCTTTAGAATTAGTGCTGTGAAGTCCTTCAGAGTATTTGAGGGACTCTTGTAGGATCATTTAAGTAAATTGGGGGTCATTTCTATCTCAAGAGGATGATAAAACCTTGGATTATATAAACTTAGGGAAAACATAAACTAAGTTAAATGTGGACATTGTCAAATTCATATTTCTGACTCGATAACTCAGCTCCATTTCAGCATATTGCAAAGTAGCTTGAGTCCTTGATATTAATTTATTGTCAGTTTTTCTTAGCTTGAATTGTGAATATTATTTTAAAATACGTTCCAGAAATATAACTCATTGACAGCAAAGTGTAATTTGAAAGTCACTTGATATAAAGGGTAATGCTGACATGAAATGGAAGAGCAAACTCTGTGAGGTCAAAAAGCAGTAGTGTACACTACAAAATAGATATAATAACCAACTAGACATTAAGGGAAAGTTGAAAAATGTATCTGTCAAAGAGTATGAAGATACACTGGTAAAGAAGTAATATATATGTATCTGATTTGTCTTTTTATGTTATGGGGAAATAAATGTACTTTACTGAGTTAGCCCCTTAAGGAAATGCCATGGCCATCAGAATAATTTTCTAAAAATGACAAGCAATGCAAAATGTGGGAAGAAAAGTCTTTAAAGGGCAACAATATCACTTCTTTTTTCCATCAATGGTATGAGAATTTTAGATTTCTACTTCTGTTGAGCAGAAATGTATGCTGCCTCTGTAGGTGTTTTTGAAAATGTGGCCAGACAGATTTTAAAGTGTTCGAGCCTTTCCTGATGCTGGGAATGGCTGATGAAAGAGAACATGGAGAGGTCATTGCTAGAATGAACAAAATAAATGGTGGAAAGAGAAAAATGGAAACATTCTAAGGAAGGCAGTGTATGACTACATCATGCAAATGTGTCACTTCATGTCTGTTGGCAAGGATTGCCTACCACAGTCTCTGGTCTGTGAAGGTCAGTTGTAGATGAGATGAACAATCATTGCTTTTCAAATACCAAGAACAAACAGACTGTCAGTATTTGCTACAGTTTGCTGTTCCTTTTTACTTGCAAATTCAATTTTCAGAGAATATGCATCAAAAAGTTTGTGCTTGATAGATATCAATGAGTAATAGTACATCTCAATTGGTCTGTATTAAGCTAATAATTTAAAAAAACCCCATCTAAACCAAAAACAATAAAAGAAGAGATTTACTCTATTTGCACATTTTGGTTTGCAGTATTTCTTTCCATGGCCAATTAAAAAATAAAAAAAAAAAGGTATGAAAATGAAAGCACAGCTGTATTTAGTTCCTGGTTTATAGAAAAAATATCACTAGGAAAATATAATATTTCTTATAGTGTCTGGCAGCTGTTTCAGGTGGAAATTGAGTTTCCAAGTCACTTCCAGAAAGGAGTCAGTGAGCCCTGCCCTGATGGCCAATGTTTCCTCTCTGAGGCAAAGAATAAATCTCCTCTGAAGGATGGGTGGCTGCACTGGGGTTGAGGAAAACAACCTTTGGGGCTCATTTTTCCTTCCTCAGTTATTTCAATTTGCTTATTTTAACCAAACTGTTTATTATTTTATGTACCTGACTGCCAGTCCTACAAATCAAAATTTGTAGCAAGTGGGGGAATGTTTATATTTTCTGGAGTTTTTCACTCTGTATTTTATTCCATACTAGGGTTCAGATATTTCCTCATATTGGTTTTAAAGGCTGTGTAAAATGGATTAGGCAATATTACAGATATGTAATTTCATTTGTGAGTGTTTATAATTTTAATATTCTGTCAATATTTTTTGCTGAATTGGCACTCAGTTCTTAACATGAGCAATGTTATTATTGAGTGAGAATGTTCTTATTGAAATAAACAGATTTTACTCTAAAAATGCTTAATGCTGTTTTAAAGGAAAATTGCCTGTGTTTTTCTTTTCAAAGTTGTAACACAATAATGTTTCTACTGCATGGAGATGTAGCATATTATATTTATTACAGTACAAGTACCTGTTACAATTTGTGACTTTGAAACAGAGGACACTGCTTAGTGAGGTACATGATGTAATTTCTGTCCAGTATTTTCCTGGTTGCTGTGAGAGATTTTACTTCTCAGAACTAACAATTTAACATGGTTCAAGGAGCAGGATAGAATACAGCAAAGTGGAAGCATCTCAACTTCAACTAACATTGAGCAGTTTGTACAAGTCATGTGGAGTCAACAGGGGTGTGTTCTGGAACATTTCAGTTGTGGATTTAGGGTTTCTTAAGCAGAGTTCAACTAAATAATGAGAAAAGGGAAGGAAGATAATTTTGAAAATGTTGGGATATTGCAATTTATAAAGGGTGTGTTCTGTCTCCTTTGAAGGCCTGAGTAACAAGAGGTTGCTTCTTTAATTGTTAAGATCTGTGTTTGGTTATTTGAGAAGCAGGGTAAAAGCTCTGCTAATAAAGATGTAGAAGTTATTATCTGATTAACTTCTGACTGTTCCCAGTTTATAGCAAAGCTTGAGCATGTACATGTATAAATGCATAAACAAATTTTAAAATTGCATTTTTACTTCTGACATGCCCATATTTTCTGCATTGATCCATGCATAAATAGAAGCTTTTAAAAAAATTATTTCTAAAAGGAAATGTAGTAGATTTTTAGAGATTATACAATAAACTGAAAGTTATGAGAGCAAGATTTAAAACAATATGAAAATCTGACTGCTTTCATTTACTACTTTTCTAGACAAGAAACATCCCCCTTTGGCAATAATACATGAAGTCAAACAATAATTTAACATTGTTGTGTCTTAGATGTGCCACTTCTGTTGTCAGAACAAGCAGATCAGAGATCTCTTCAGTGTGTAGAGACTATATAATGAAAGCAGTAAATTAGAATCAGGTTAGTGAGTACTGATGCTGGTATATTGAAAATTACTGCTGGTTAGAGTTGTATTATTAATAGGAGTGTTACAAAGGTGGTGATGCATTCAGATAACTATGAAAAAATGGAGAGAGAAATTTGAATTTATTCCATAATAATTTTAACGAATTTTTTTTTCAGCTTTTTATTTGTATTTTCCCCCCACTTTTCTAACACTTTATGAATACTGCAAGAGTTAAGGGACTACACAGTTTGTTCAGTGTGACAAAACAGAAGTACATTTATTGAGTACTCCTTGCTGTCAAGTAGTAACACACTTGACAAGACTGCTATGAGTTCTGAAATGTTCCATCATTGGAGACATCTAGACCTTTTCCAACAACTGACTGATGTTTAGATACCTGCTGATTGGTGCATTCTTTGTTGCTGCTTTTTTTTGCTAGTATTTTTCTCATAATTCCCAAGCCATTGCTTTCCACACTTTGTTTATAGACCATGTTCTTGAGCAGAGCTGGAAAAGGGTCAGCAGCTGCTCACAGTAAATCCATCAGTTGTTTCAGCATTTTCAGTAAAGAGTTTAATGAAATATCTAGAAAATAATGATAGATGGCTGTGATCTAGGGTTTAAAAACTCTAGGAGAATCACCTTAAGATTGCAAACTTTAAATGCCCCAGGTAATTCTATCCGTGCCTCAGTTTTTAGATCTCAGCCTGAAGTCCAGCCTTGTTTACCATGACATTTTCATACTTTCATTTTACTTCTGACAGTTATGGTGAGATACATCTCACCTAACTAGCCTTGTAAAAGTTGTGTCCAGACATAATTAACCTTGTAGATCTTTCTATTTTCACTAAAGAAAATCAAGAGTTAGCCATCTGAACATGGGTATTTCTGTCATCCACTGAAAGTTTTAGTCAATACAAAGTGGGCTGAGACAATTAGCAAAATCTAGCTGAATAAAATTCTAATGCAGGTCAGATTTTTCTGGCCTCCCCTTAGGATCAAAACTGACAACTTATTAGACCTTTCCAAATAGCAGCTGAGAATTTCATAAGATAAAAAATTTCCATTTAAAATAAAACTTAGTTACCCAATTTGCTGATTATGACACTAATCCCTCTGTCTTTTTGTAGCCTTTTTAGCCCAGTACATTTTTCTAAAGTGCACTAAAAGAAGCAATGACTTGCTATTGCTGTATGTTTTTAAAGACTTTGAACTTATGTGAAATTCATTGTCGCATGCTCTTTCTTGAAATGGAAAAAGGCATATAAATAGTAAGTGCTGGGGTATTTTGAAGCTCATTGCGCTCTGATTACATATAATAAAATACAAGTTTTTAGTGAAGACTTCACAGTAAATGACTTTTTGTTTTATCACAATGGACAAGTAATGTCAGACACCAACATATTCAATATAACAATGACAATGAGGCAGTGGATGACTGCTAGATACAGATGACAGAGGAATGAATCAGGCAGCTGCTCTGAAAGTTCAGAATAATTATCCTGACTGAAAATGGGTCTGGTGGTAACCCCCAACTTTGATGTAATACAAGGAGAATTTCATTTGGTCACAAATGAATATGATTTATAGCATTTGATAATGGTACTTGGTTTCAAAAGCAGCATTTGTACTGATAGAGAGGAATATGAATAGTTCTGTTCTCAACAAAGTCTTGCTGGAAATAGAGCCCAATCACTAGAAAGAGGAGGAGAGAGACAAACTGCCTGAGCAATGAAGAGGTGAGAGTATGAATTTTAGAATCAGCATGAATAGACAGATCTTTAAATAGGAAAGTGTGGGAAGACTGTGACGAGTCTGAAGTTGCAATCATGATGGAGGTTTTTACAATTTTAAGTGATTTCAAGAAGTAAAAATAGAACAGCACTAGATTTTTGAGGGGTTTATTCACAAAGTAGAAGTTATCAGTTATCAGAAAAAAATGTGAAAAAAACCCCACTTTGATCATTGCTTAAATAAAGATCATGTGATCCTCACCTTATAAAATGAGATAATTAGGTTGTAGCTGAGCATGAGACTATGTTGTGGGTGGATGGGTCTAGTTCCATGCTCTCTTTGGAAATCTGACTGATATACATTGCAGCACTGTTGGCTCAGACCTTTTACTAAACTTAAACTTTTGGAGATAAAACGAATAGGCATTTCTCAGAAATTGTATGTGTGTGAAACTGTTTTGCTGTTTTGTTCAACTTTAAAAATGTGTGTTAAGAAACTGTGTAAGAAGAACCATGGAGAAGGGCCAGTGACCACAGTTAGAAAAGCTATGAATATGTCCAGTGATGAATGTTCTTGCTCTCTTTTTGGGAAATCAGGTTCATTCTTCCCTCTTGCTGGGAGATGCAGTGAACTGGGATGCTCTCTTGGAATGATTTGTTCAAAGGTAAAAGACAGTCAGAAGTAAAGTGGTTCTCTATTCCAGCCTGATTCTTAAATTACTTAATAAACCCCCTTTATTGAAATATGCTGCATAGGCAGTGAGCATAGGATGGTGGAAGAATGAAGGTTGCTGTCACAATAATTTTTTATTTGCTTCTTTATTAGAGCACAATTGCACAGTTTTTAATAATATTGCTGTATAGCAGTTCTCAAGGAACTTTCACTCCACAATGCACTGAATTAATTTGTAGGGAACGAATCAGTGATAATGTAATAGAAAGTTGAATGTGTGTTCCTTTCCTGTTTCATTGTAAAAGTGGAAAGAATTACAGTGAATGATGGAAGGAGCTGCCAAATAACAATGTTCATATGTAGTGTTATATAATTCGAAGTGTTATGAAAAATCAAAGTCCAGGTATTTCAAATTGGCCATTCATTTTTAAGAGATGGTTTTGTCCTTGGTCTCTTTGTTTCATTTCCTGTCCTATAAAATGACACTCATAATGCCTTCTCATCTTCAGTAATGTTGTAACAAATTCATTAAGTTTTGTGAAGAACTTAGAAAATTATAGTGATGAATACTATAGAAAGCCACATTAGAAATTAATTCTGTCTTTAGAAAAGGGCTTGTGTAGCACGTAGTAAATGAGGCATGGGCCCAACACTGAGTACTGGACATGGAACAAAGTGTTGAATAGCTGCCCATTAGGGGAGCACTCACCCAAAAATAATTTACAGGCACCCTTGATTTGTAGTGGTTCATTTTACAGCCTTAATACTCCCCTGTAACATACCTTTTTATATATAAATTTATCACTAATTTATACTAAACATATTCAATTTAATTAACTTTTTAAAAAGTAATTACCGTTGTAATTAAATATTCTTGCAGAGTTCTAGAGACGCTTTAGAAATACTGAAGGACTTCTGTCTGGCCTTTGTTATTTTGGGAATATTCTGTCATTTTAAAAATCAGAGTTTTCTTCCAATACAAAAGTTTGAGTATGGCAATTGGTCTGTTCATTTTTGGATATGGGTATAAAGATTTCATATTAAACCATATTATCTTTATCAGAAGGTGTTGACCTTTCATAGTGAAACAGAGAGGTTTCTTTAAAATTAATAGCAATACTAGGGTTAAAGAATTGCTTTGAAATTTATTTTCCTCATTTCATTAAACATCTTTCTTCCCCTAATTATTGTTATGTTCTCACACATGCTCATTACTGGCATTTTGAATTGATTTTAATGAATCCTTTTGACTGTGAAAGCAGTCTAGGGTTTTGAAAAAATCAAAATAGAGTTGTGAAAAAACTCAATAACCATAAGTCTTTGTAATATTTGACCATTGATGATGTTGGGATGGTATTGTGGTCCTGTCTCCCAGCACTTTTTTTCTAGTTTAGTCAATAATTTCTGAGATAAAGTGAAACAATATGCCTGGAAACAGATATTAGATTGTTCTGGGCTGACTCTTGGCTCAAAAATACCGAGCTTGTGGATTCCAAAAACTGTGTTTTGTGTTAGGAAATTCAGATCTGAGCTGTGAGCTCTGAGTTTGTGGAGAAGTTTCTATGCCCTCACAAACTTTTCCCATGGAACTTAAGACATAAAAGTTCAGGGGGTATACAGATTATAGGCTAGAATGTGGCTTTTTAAAATTCTTTCTGGCTGCTGCTTGAGTCACCTGCTTGAGCAGATTTGTTGTGTCTCTGTCTTGGTAAACAGAAACATGAAAAGTCTCATTTGTTTATGTAAAGGGTAAAATTACTTATTATGACTTCATAAAGGTTTAAAGTAGAAACAAACCCACATGAAGTAGACTCTTAGACTTCTCCAGATTCCTGATTGTAAATATACACAACAGTATAAATCAACAGGCTATACTGAATTTACTGTAAATAGCTATTTCTACACTTAGTTATTATATATTTGGCTACTTATACATTTAGTTTTTCAGAACAGGTCATAGTCTTAGAACTGACTATTAGTTTAAATTTTGTACTGCTTTTGGGGCTAAGCTCTGTAGTTTGAACAACATTATGAATTGGGAAATATGGTGTGATGTACTGTGTAACTGCTTAGTTTGTGCTTAGTGCATAATGTGCACTTATGATGCACTGGCATATATTATATTCAGGAAGAGGTTTGGCAGTAGGAAGGAAAGCTGTTCTGTCTGCTTCAGTCTACAGGATGTGGAGCTTTCTGGAGGTGATATTTTCCCTAGGAGCTGCTGAATACATGTGGGGGAAGAGTCTCCTAAGTTACAGAATGAAACAGATGGAGACAGGGAGGAAGGATAGTGAGACAGCAGCAGGGTGCAATGGGTAGAGTCTTCTTTATGATCCCTTTTAATTTCTAATCTGAATTTCCTCTTAAATTAGTTCTACTAATTTGTGTTCTAATAAAATCTAACTTTAGTGACTTTCAGAGATTTGGAATCTTTGCCTTAAGAATAGGTCCAGATAAATCTTCCTTCCGTGTCTTCAATCTATGAAATTTCTTCAGCAAACTTCTGCAATCCTCAGAAAGATGGGAAGGAGTGTTTGCTCAGTGTCAGTTCTTTCATTTGCACCCGAGTTCATTTGTGCTGTTGAATCACGTAAGTGCACTTAGGCACTGCTGTCTGCTTCAGTCAAATCATGCACCTTGGGTACCTGCCCTGAATTAGAATTGTCTCTGAAGAGATAAGTGTTTCTGCTTTACAGCACCCAGGCTGTGGTCGAGGTGGAGATTGGATGATTTGTCCTGTGGCAGGTTGTGGGCAATTGTCTGAGGCCTAGGAAAATCCAGCCAGGATTTTTCCCAGTCTGCACAAGCCTTGCTTTTAAGCTGCTCAAGGACAGGAACTCAAAACAACGATTAAACACTTGCTAGAGTACGTGATGCTACTCACGGAGTGTGTTTCTGGAGGGATGTTCCTTCTCAGCCCAGTGAATTGTCTGTAATTTGTTTTGCACGATGTATACTGTTTAAACCCATGATTTCCTTGAAGAAATGCTCTTTCTTGCTCTCCTAAGAAAGTTGCTATGTTACTGTGCCTTTCACCACTCTGGAGCCACATACAGTAACAGCAGGTCTCTGTGGATCTGGTGTAGTTTGGAGATCCTTTGGCTACTCTGAAGAATCCCAAGGCGAGTTCTTGTGTTTGCTCTCAGAACTGCTCTTGAAGCTGTGTTGTTCAAGGCCTTTGAGTACTGCAGAGGAGATAATGTCGTGGATTTCCTATTAAACTGTGCTGCTATTAATGAAGGATCAAATGGATTAACCATTAGATAGAGTAATTAATAACACAACAAAAATCTTTGGAATATTTTGGCTACAAAAGGCTATCTATACACATAACTAACTCTTACTGTTTTTCACAATTTACTGTCAGCTGTATTGTAAGAATGCAATAAGAAAAAGTGGAATTAATATTCTGATTTGTTACAGATGGTAAATTTATGTGGTACTATGTAGTTTAGAATAGTAGAAATTATTTCGTTTATAAGTGTAAGGACCTGTCCTGAATTCCTTGAAAAATCAGTTTTTACTTTGTTGTCTTTTAACAAGTAACACATAAATTTAAAAAACCAAGAACAAACTAAACAACAGCACCACCACCACCAAACCCCAGGCAAGAAAAAAGAAAAAAAAAAGTCACATTGTATTAAAAGTAAATTTTTTTTTTTAAAACTTGTATGCAAAAGAGCTGTTCATTCATGACTGGGAGACGAGAGTCCTATGTCCATTCCCCATGTAATTTTATGATGGGATATTATCTATATATGACTGTTGGTTTTTTGGCTGACACTTGACACTCTGCATCTCTGAGAGGACACAGTCTGGGCTTAGAAGAGGACTGCGACATATTTAATTAATTTTCCATATCTTATGAACAAATCAATGCTATCTTTTCCAGACTTGCCAATGCTGCTTCTTGAATCCTGTAACCCTTTCTGTACTCAGAATTTCTGTAGGAGTGCTTTCTGTGGTGCTGGTCTAACTACACCTTTACAGTAAATCTGTTTGCAAAGAGTCATGCTGAAGCAGTCACCTGTATTTTGAGGAGCTCCAAGTTGACCAGATCAGGAGACTGGGATACACACATTATTCCTAACCTTTTCACCTTTCTACTCATGATTATTAAAGGGTTTATTAATCCATTTAATGGGAGTCAGTCTTTACTTGCCATTTTTTCCTGTCCTGTTACCTTTAAATATGTTCTGGTACCGTGGTCATCTGATTGTTAAGCATAGCACAATAGTCAGTGAGACTTATTAATTAGATTTGCATAACTATAGAAGTGTAGAGTTGTATTAATAAATAAATGAGGCATTTTAATTTCTTATTTATTCATCTTTTGCCTTCATAAACATGCAGAAACGTGGTGAAAACTTGTTAGCTAGGACATGTAGATCAGCTTATTCTTATTTGAATAATGAAACTGTGGTAGCTAATAATGGAGAAAGTGTACTTTACACCTTTGAATGTCATTCCTTTCATGTAACTCCTTTGTGGGTTCCTTCACACTCAGAATACTCTATGATTCCATGAACCTTTATTTTCTATTTTTCCTTCCACAATCAATATAAAAAAACCCCAAACAAAACCAAACCAAAACAGTTTTCTTTAACTATTAACACAATATTGTGGGCTTTTTTCTCTTTCTATGTCAGCCTTCCCACAGGATACAACAGAATGTATTTTTTCAGATGATGTGTTGCTGCAGAAAAGGTGATTGTCAGCAGTAAGCAAACTATTGAATTCAACAAAAGGCTGACACAGCTTTTCTTCTGCTTTGACTTAATCTTTCACTCTCTTTGTACTTACTGATTTTGTTTTTATGATCACATATTTTTATTTGTAACACAGTTTGTGTGGTGTTGGTGACTAGCAGAATGTTAGCAGTCCAGTGATCAAAATAATGCTTTACAATTATTCACTGTAGTGAATATGTGATTGTTGTAGTACCACAGACGACTTGCCATATTTAACATGCATAAAATAATAATCAGAATCATGTACTCTTATAAGTCATCTTCTTATTTTGTGTGAAAGGGGGAAAAATAGAAGCTTTTAATCCCTGTAGAGCTGTAATGGTAAAAGATTTAGAAGACTTATTCTGTTGGATCTGAAGGTATCTGCCAATGTAACAGAGCATTCAAGATGCATCCACCACACCCACCTTGGTTCACAGCAGTCTGTTGCACAGGGATTGTTTATCTGCTATCACAATTTACATCTCTGAGGACTCTGCTGATTCTTAACTCTGCACTGAACATTTCCTGCTGGGATTCTAGATAGCTCCCTCTATAAATTGCAACAACAGTAATTCCTGGTGACTTTTCTTACATTTTGGAGATGCTGTAAACCTGCTTCATCCAGTTGAGTCTGTCTCTGCCTTTTCCCTACAGAAAAGTGAATTTTCAATCATTCCTCGAGTTATGACCCAAATAAGGGTCATAGAGGTCTCCTTCCTCTGACTTTGGGAACACAACAGGATAGCTCAAGACTTCTGTCTTCTGACTTGTCCCAGTCATTTTCTGCTCCTTCCAGGAAGGGCTAGGCATGGGTTGGATCATCTGGAGGTTGTTTCTCTCTTCTGCACCTCTGCCAGCACAGCAGATTGTTAGTGAGCGGAGATGGGAGCAGCGTGTGGGAGCTCCCTGGCAGGCTCTGCTCCATTCATAGGGTGAAAGAAAAGTGTGTAGAACAGAAGCCAATGCAGAGTAAAATACAATTTTTTTGAGCAATACTAAGCAATCCCTTTTTTCCCTTGTATGAAATATTTGTATCACTTGCCACTTAACAACATGGCTTAAAATTCTGTCACTTCAGAAAGGAAGCTTGATGGTCACATAATTTCTATTCAAAGTTCCATTGTGCCATGTAGTTATTAGCAGTCTTATTTACTACTATAAAGCCTTCATACTATATAATTTTAGTGTAGATGCAACTTTTTCCAGATGTTTTTAAACCTAGTAATTGAATAATTATTTCACAATGAAATTAGGAAATTGATAATGCTTTAACAACACTTGATATTGTATTTTTTAATAATTATTTCATAAAGAATGGCTATTTCAAGTTATGTCTAATCACTGCTCTGACTCCATGATATAATTTGTTTCTTAATTTATTTTTTCTTAATTTTATTTTTTTGTTAACTTAATTGTTAATCTTTTCTAGACTTTATAATGCAAACACTTCACTAGTGAAATGCATGTGATTAATTCTGACTTGTAGATTTCTCCATGACTTTTAAAATCAATGTGACTGCTAAACTTTAAGTACTTGCATAATACAGAACTAATGTGTATGCACTTTATTTTATTGTTTTAAATTTTTGTTTTGCCTACAGACAGCCTTTTGATTGATTATCAGTTTACCTTCAGCTTATTACAAGAGGATGATCGTCATCACACTGCCATAAACTTTATAGCAAATCCAGAACAGGTAAGAAAATGGTAATAATTTTAGTTAAGTTTTAGAGACTCAGAATTCAAATTTCCATTGTATTTGACATTGATTAAAGGTTTTTAAAGTGTCTATAAGGTTTTACAGATAGCACAGAGTTTTTGAGAGCTGCGAAATTAGTCCAGTGCATTCACTCAGAACCCTTTCTAAATGGTAGATGTACTTCAGCTTAATCAATACTCTGAAAAATTATCAGTTGGTTTATTTTATTGTTTCTCCCTTGAATAACAAGTTTTAGTATCTTCATGAAATGAATTGAAGGGGTGTACCCTTCTGCTGAGAAAATATTTTTAGGTGAGGAAAGTAATTTTTTATTTGAATGTAGGCATTTGCCATATATTTTTTTCTTTAATTGTATAAAGACAATATTTTGTTGTACTTAGGACAATCTACAAGTGTAATTGATGTAGTTATATAAAAACTGTACCCTGTTCTTACCAAAACAAAAGAGAGAATTGCCTTTGGCAATGAATCATTACCATTTCTACTTATGTTTAAAATGAAAACTGGAAAATGATTAAAAGGCTGTATTCAGTTATGTGCAATACATGCAATACATTCTGATCTGTTTTGTTAACTTTCCTTTTTTTGCTTTTTTTTCCTAGTCAAATAAAAATTTGGATATATCAATTAATGCATCAAACAACTTTAACCTCAATATTACATGGTCTATTGGTTCCACAGGTGAGAGTAAATTTTGGTATGATGAATTTTTCCCCAAATAATTTCATGATCCTTTGAGTTATTTTATCCTGATTCTCTTTGTTGGTAATTTTGATAGTAAAACTTTGCCAAATGTGTTCTTTTGCCATTATCATTATGCCGTTATTAATTATATTATTTAAACCTCAGATGATAATTTGCAATCTGAATAAAGCTTCATTAATATGTTGACTTTCTCTCCTATTCAATTAAAATTACTTTGGTAGGAAAAGCTTGTAGCATATTTAAATTTTTAAAATGACAGTGTTATGAAATGTTGTGATTTTAATTAAGATAAATTGCTTCCTTAACTACTGCAGAGACTGAGATTTTATTTCTTTGTTTCAGTGTTCAAGCTAAAAATTTAATTATTAACCTTTACATTGATATCAAACAATAAAGTTCTTCTGTGTATGCTGATAAAAGGAACTGCTTATCTATTTTTTCTCCAACTTTGAACCCCATTACTCTTCTTTGTTTTAATTTAGACAGTTTTTCTGAATTGGTTCTATTGACTTTCTGAAAACACATCCAAGGAGATGCATGATGCTTAAAATGAAATCATTAAAAAAGAATCTCTTTAGAGAAGGTTCACAGTTTCTCTTAAACTCATGAATTTCTTCATCAACTCACTTTGGAAGTACTTTACCATACTATAGAGTTAGAAAACTCTATTTATTCCTTTATTATAACTTAGCTCAGTCACTGATTTATTTGCTAAAACTAATAAATATTTATTACTAGTTACATTATTAACGCTTTCATGAACAATTAAAACTTGACAGCAAAAATGTAAGATGTAGACAAATTCCCTTTCAGGTTTTATTAAGCTGTTTATTGAAATGAAGCAAAAATTACAGAGAAAAGCATATTATCTGTTAAGCTGACCATAATAACTATCTTGTAAAATTCATGTTACTTCTGTCACTTTTCCAATTTGTATAAAATTTTTTGAAACCAAAGTAAAAATTTCTGTGAATTCTCTGTATGTATATTAAATATACCTAATGTACCAGGTAAACTATAATAAGGGGTTTTTGAGAGGGAAGACACCAAAAGCAATTAAGGATTTATGTTTCTTATGCAAATTGGCTTTGGCTTCTTTAATGGTAATTAATATTTTTCTCAAATATTTGTATTTTTACCTAAGCTTTTAAAATTTCTTTTTAGCTGGAACAATATCTGGAGAAGAAATTCCTGTTGTTTCCAAGGTTAATATTAAGGAATACAGAGACAGCTTTTCCTGTGAAAAATTTAATTTTCGAAGCAACCCAAACATCACTTTCTATGTCTATGTCAGCAATTTCTCCTGGCCAATCAAAATACAGGTTAGTGACTGCTTTGTGCTCTTAGAGGTGTTTTAATTTCAGCTCTACATTGAATTTCAGGATTCCACTCATACAGAAAGTATACAAATAGAGTTATTTGCATGCTGTGATTTCTGTGTATAATAATTATATTATAGTGGCAATCATGGTGTGATTTCAAGGCTGGGCTGGATGGGGCTTTGGGCAGCATGGCATAGAGGGAGGTGTTGCTGCCCATGGCAGCAGAGTTGAAATGAGGTGATCTTTAGTCTCTTCCAGCCCAAATCATTCCATGATTCTGTGCTTTAGCTTTTAGTAGTGAGTCAGACTGCAGGCTGTCAATTTTAAAATCTGAATTTAAATTGTTGAACATACATGTTTATCCATAATGTAACTTCAGCATTTAGATGTAAACAGAGAAAATTATACACAAATCTGAATGTGCCTGGGTACTTGAGTGTAATCCTTTGTTACTGATTGGCTTTCAGAGCCTCTGATTTTTTAAATGCTGAGTGACTGTATCAGATTGCAGTATCACAGACTTCAGTTAAGACCAAGTGTATTTTATTAGAATTTATGTTCTTTGACCTCATTGGAATCAATTTCATTCAGTATTTTCTGGAGTACTGAGATACTGTGCAGTGGCAGACTCAAAAAATCAATGCAATCATCATTCCTCCCTGGCCTGTGAAGTTCCAGCAATATTTATACTTATAATTACTGTGGCTGCACTTGTGAACACAGCATCCCCTGCATCAGTGAAAGAGATTCTTATGAGGATGGATGGCTTTTGAGTATACTCCCTTACAGAATAAAGTCTTAAAAATTAAATTGTTAAAATGCTAATAAAATTTCATAATTCCTGATGATTTACTGCAGAAACAAGTACAAGCTCAAAATACTTTGCAGTTAACCATGCAAATATCCTACCAAATTTCCATTTTAGTGGGAAAAAACCTTCAATATTTTTCTAGAATACAAAACCTTACTTTATATATCTATATGAAAATATACATACATATATACAAATAAAATTTTAAAAAATTATATCTATATAAATCATATGTGTGTGTGTGTGTGAGATAAAGTGCCCTGGATTAAAGCAAAACATTTAGTTCTGCATAAACTGTCAGAGAAATGTTTTTGTTGTGTTAAGTAAAGCTAGAGTTGTCTTCATCATACCTGCATCATACCTGAATAATGACTTTAAATATGTGTTAACAGTGTTGAAGGATGAATTTATTCAGCTTGCTAACATTCAGGAATGTACCAGTTTATTAGAAAATCCAAACAAACCCTGAAGACTAACTGCTTGCTTTTACTCTTCATATTGAGTGTTTTTACACTCTGTCCCACTTCCTAAGGGTAGAACAACTTCAGCTGCCAAACAGGCTTCTTAAACAAATCCATGGAGCAATTTCAGCTGTAAATGCATTACATCTCCTCTCACCTTTGCTGCAAGGTGGCTGTACCAGAATTGTAAGACAAACAGTATTAAGGTGATGCATTCCAGAGGTGTGCAGCTCTGTGTCAGATGTTGGCAGATCTCAGCTCCTTCTTGTGCTGTTTCCATTGCAGCTTAACACCCTGATGAAGGGAAGGGAATCCCTGATCATTGGTTACAACTTTCTTTTTAAATCAGAATTTTAATTGTCTGCCATGGTTACACGGTTGAGGTTTTTTGTATTTCTTTTCCAGTTACATTGAAATTTATCAGTCTAGAAAGTTTTGCCTCAGAGGTAGTGGTGCTTGACTATTGGATTCTTTTCCTGTCCTGCTAATTTTTCATAAAACTTTTATTCTGTCTAGAAATTAAGTTACTCAATTTTATGCACTAAGGTCCACTTGGGTAAAATGTTTTAGGGTTTTATAATTTTCCTCTCTATTTGATTAACAGGATTATTATATAGCTGTCAACCTTTTTTATTCTGTAATTTGTTCCTTTCTGAGAAAATATCTGAAGTTAACATTACCAGTATCTGTTTCTTGGTTTTGGTGCTCTAGTATTAGATAACATCTTCAAATGATAAATGGAGCAGAGAGCTTTTCAGAGAAAACAAGTTTTGTTTTATATGCTAAGTCTGTAATTCTGCATGTAGTAGAAATTTTAGAAGTATATGAAACCTCCTATGACTTTGGGTTAAGAGAAGGAAGTCATGGTTCATTCCCACCTAGAGGCTAAAGTTTCCAGGGCCAGTACTAAATCAGGTCTAATAGTTATGATCTTCTACATCTTCATCTCTTAGCGTACCAGATTTCACCTTTATAATAGGCAAAAAGTGGTTGATATTTTTCTATTTGTACTGCAGTCATTGTCACTGAAATGGCCACACTGCATTGGTCATACCATGCTGGGAAGAAGCCTGATTTCTTGTGTTAATTCAGTACTGAAGTATTTAATCCTGTTAAACCAAAGGAAATTATTGTGGCTTCCTTGAGAGGTATTCTGTTCATTTAGTGAGTAAGGTAGCAACATGAAATTTGGCACGTGCCTTTTACACAATGCTTTTTGCAGAGGACTAAGTACTCCAGCACACTGAGCATTTTTCAAGTACAGTCTCAGTACCAGTCCTCCTGTATTTCCATTATTAATCACAACTCCTCGGGAATACATTATATGAAACATGAGTTCCTAAGGAGGCAGAACTAGTGACCTTACTTCTTTTTAAACTGGTATTTGAACTTGTGATTTTGATGTTATTACCAATGGTGTTATTGGTATGCATTTCACCACTCTGCTCTTGTGCCTCCTGTTATGCTGGCACTGGAGCTGAAATTTCTGGGATCTTTCATTGGGAGGATTTGGGCATTGGAGTTACTGCTCTTCTTTTCTGTAGGAAAAGAAATATCCCTCCTCATTATACAAGACATTTAGGTTCATTTTCTGTTAAAGTCACTTATATTATCTCTGGTTTTGTATTCATTTATCTTTAAGATTTTCATGATTATAAGGAAAAACTGTCCATCCTAGCAGGTGATTGTTTGTTGGGATCAATAACTCACAGCTACTTCCTCAGGCAGTTTTATTATGCACGTTACCTATTCAGCAAGTTGGGATTTTTTTCCCAAAATGCTAATAAATCCCTGGTAGCTCTAAAACAAAATGTCTTCTTTAAAAATATGATTTCTTGGCTTTGAAAAAAGGATATGTGGTTATTGGTGTCAATAAAGACAATTCTTTAAGGGGTACTGGTCTGTGATAGGCAGTGACCCATTTCATTGTTGTCACTGGTGATCCTAATCACCTCAGAATACAAATTCTTCAGCACCAGATAGCAGTGAATTACTTGCCAAACATAGAAATTGTGTAGGAAATTCTGTTTCAACTGTACTGCTGTTCTCTTTATTGAAATGTAGTGCAGGATCCATCAGCCAGCACCTTTCTGTCCATGGGCACACAGACGGGTGATGTCCACAGCCCTCAGGGGAAAACACTGCATTCAAATTTCCTGATGCTAAAGGCATCTTATTTAACTGTAAAATTCCTTCCTCCAGGAAAGAAGCAGAAATGTGGCATAGTTGCATAAGGGCTCATTAGAAAGGTGGTGATGTAGGACATGTTCAGCTTAGAGCTGTTTCCACAAATAAATCTATTGTCTATTGACCTGGCTGTAAAATGGGCAGGTGCCAGTTTTTTCTCAGAAGTATGTTATAGTTATACAATGGCACACAAATGTTGGATATTTCCCTGCTGATTTACTGCAACAGCTTATAGCACACTTTTTCTCCATTTCCTGTAATTCAGAGCTGCTGGAAAGCAAGGATGGATTAAGACTCTTAAACTTAACTGGTGAGACTTTCATAAACAACAGTAGTTTCTGCATCTTTTCAGAGGAAATCTGTATAAATTATCTTTGTTAACAGATGTTAACAGAAGTGTCCAAGTAAGAGGATATGATTTATCATTCACACTTCCATTTGACTGTTTTTGAGTCCCAAATCTTTAGGTGTGCTGTGTCTTATATATCAGTTAAACAGGACTTCATGAGAAAATGCTTTTGCCTTAAAATAGGTTATATTTCTGAACAGAATATATGGCAAAGCCCCATAACCTTTTTTTTGCTCATTTTTATTTTATTTTGAGAGTCAACGTAATTCAGACTCGGCTGGTAATGGAATTTGAAGGCTGTAACATTTATTGAAAAGCAGTAACTCAGACTGTAGCCAGCACCTCAAATAGTGGTCAATGGTCCCTGAAGCAGTAAGCAGTCATAAAGCTTGGGCTTCTGACAGCTATGCAAATATTAATAACAGCAGTCACAACATGTTCTTCAGTCTCAGGAAACTAGTTTTATGGCAAGGGATTTTTATCATTTAAGCTGGTAACAGATGTATTTTCTTTTTTTCCATCATTTGTTCCCATATTCTGGAAAGCAGTGACTGCATATGAAAAAGCAAATGCCCTTAGAAATGCTGTCCTGGCTATTTGGCTGATCGCTGTCCCTAAGGACTGCAGTAACATTCCTGCTTCAGGATCAGCTGCTTTCCTTTATCTCTTTATCTCTTCCTTTCCCATATCTCTTTGTAACTGTCAAACTTGTAAGTCTGACTCAACTTGTGCCTGTGTAGCAAAATTCTGTACCAATTTTCAAGCTGAATCTGGAGATAATAATAACTGTTCTACTAGTTATTTCCTTTCTTCCCTGAAGTGTAAATAAAAGATTCACAAGTGTCTGAGTTTTAATTGGGAGGGTCAATTTAAATTGTAAGGTTCAGCCTTAGCAGCAAAGCACTGTCTAGCAAAATTAGGTTTGTGTTTAATGGAAAAAAAAACTTGTTATACATTTTTGAACATAGCATAGTTAACTAACATGTTTCCACAGCACAAAACAATTGCTGTTGCAGTGAAGTTAGACAGGATGTTAGTGTACATGTAGGATGGCCTGATGTTTCTGAAAAAGTTAAATATTTTTAACCAAGCCTACTTGGAGTTCTGGTTTGTTCTGCACTGTGGTTTTTTCTTACAAAAACTGTCTTTGGCAACCCTGTATTGGTTTGTATACCAGAACAGAATAATGAATTATAGTGAAGATTTACATTTTATTTGTATGTAGCACAACAAATAATCAAAACTACTTCATACATAAATATTCGAGTGATTTTTTTTTTAAAGCTGAACTTAGCATTCTTTCAGTTCACTGGCTCCTGTTTCTGAATTGATTTTTTCCCCCCTGTTAATAGCCTGTGTGTAGCAACTGAAGGAGGAGTGTAATGTAAATCAAGAAGCATATCTACTCTTGTAATAAAATTTACTGTGTAGTATAATTTATTTCAGCTGTTTTGGTTTTGTTTTGGACTTCATTTGAATTTTTAGCATTCATGAGTGACTTACATGTTGCAAAAGCTCCAAAAAGTGAAAATTGTCAGTCACTTCCATTAGAAGTCACATCAGTATCACAACCCTAATAACTAAATGAACAAATAAAGATGAGATCTTTTGGGTTTTAAGGCCTTCCTGCATTTTGCTAAGGTCATGATTGTGGACCTTTTGCTTGGAAAATGTGTGCTTATCCACATGTAGCTGTGTTTGTAGCTGTGCCACCAGTGATTGCATGCCTAAATTTAATCCCTATGATTTATGATGAACAATTCAATTTCTAAGTGCCTTAATGGTTTTCATAGAGGCTGCTGAGTAACTGCATATAGCAATGTATGGGAACACTATAATTCCTGAAACACTAAACAGGTATTGATGATGAAGTGGATGCATTAACTTCCAAAACGACTTCGATGTTTTCTTACAGTAAATGTAAAATCCCTCTTTAAAATAGGTTTGAAAGTAGTATACCAAGAACAAAAACCTGGGAAATCCATTTAACTATCATTTAGTGACAGTTCTGCAAGGAGCAGGAAATTCTGTCAGAAAAGAAAAAATGACAGGAATAGAAGGCAACCTGCAGTACAGGGTGGATTTGTTTATAGATAACTGAGATATAGCCTAAAATGGACAAATATGTATAATTTCAGTTTTCAGTAGGGATGATGCTATTGATAATTATGAAAATTCAGGATTAATAATAATAATAATAATAATAATAATCAGAGAAACATAGAATCATTCTGGTTGGAAAAGACCTCTAAGATCATTTGGTCCAACAGTAACCTTACACTGCCAAATCCAGCACTAAACCACGTCCCCAGCTGCCACATCTACACATCTTTTAAATGCCTCCAGGGGTGGTGGCCACCATTGCCCTGGGCAGCCTGTTCCAATGTTTGACAACTCTTTCTGTTAAGATATTTTTTCTAATATCCAACCCAAACGTCCCCATTTTCAACTTGAGGTCATTTTCTCTCATCCTCCACTTTGCTGTGAAAATTGCCCTCAACAAAGCTGGATGCAAAAGTTATGTTACATGTGATCACCTTGTACATCAGGTGATATCAGTCCTGGACTCTGAAGGAAGAGCCATTGCAGGGCTAAAAGCAGGAGGGGTGGGAACATGAGACTGAAGAAGTGCAATTGCAAATTCTCATTTGAATGTAAGAAGGAAGTGATCCAAATAACAAGATTTAGTAAACTACAGTGCTTTGGAAGAGATTTTGAAGGAAGGTTATGTTAGTATTTTGTCAGCTTTTATGCATTGAATATGCATTAAATTCTACAGAAAATTAGAATGAAAGAATGTATATCTAAAGAAACAAGGATCTCTATAACAGATCACAAGGCTGCTCATGATACATTTCAATATTCTGTCAAAATGGTTCATCTAATCACCTTTCTGTTCATGGCATTTAGGTTGTTAGACAGCAAAAAGTCTGGAAATTCAAGGTTATGTCTTCCATAGTATTGTTTTTTTATATATGATTAAAATGTATTCAATGGGCTTTTTTCCCTATATCTATTTTTAGAAAAAAACCCCAACCCATTTAAGTGGAGAAATTAAAAATTATTTTAAAATTGAATTCAGGACAGCAGCATGATGGAAAAAATTAATTTCCTTCATTGCTAGTATCTAAAGCTAAACTCAGTCCTGTTTTTCAACACATTAAATACCATTCTTTAAATTCTCAGTCATAGTTACATTATTACAGGTGTATCTGTTACAGGTACAATTATTGCCTTTTAGAAAGTACTTGAAAATTACTACCCAAATGGGAACTGCTACAGTAATTATGGTAACTTTTTTCTTAGGCAATCAAATATAATTCCAGAAACCTACTGGTTCTTGCCTTAGAAAATGGACTATCTATAATATCTATAATTTATTTTCTTTGAATTGTAAGGTCAATTGTGTGGAGAACAAATCCTAAGGCTCTATAATATTCCCCAAAGAATTGATGTGCCCAAATTCAAGACGGCATTTTCCAAAATTGTTCCCATGAATCCTGAAGTATTGCTAAAATGAGGAAGTGTTTCCTGATTATTAGATTATACTTTTTTACTTTAAATAATGCCAAAACAGTTAACATTTGCCTTAAAATATGCCGGAACAAGGCTGCCAACCATATCACGCCAACTTCCACACCACTCCAATAAATGTAAATATTCCATTCATTATTCCTCCTGGTACATTTCTTTTTCCAAGCACCTTAGAAAAGGCCTAATATGAGCCACCAGAATATCTGTAAATATTTAACATAGCTGATATATTTCTGAGAAAGCAGAAGCCCCGTTAATAGTTCTGCTGATGATTTAAGGGAACCAAAATACGTAATTAAGAGATAATTAGTCCTCAGCGATGCATAGTTTTAATTGGTGTATAATTTGAATGTCTGAGATAAGAAATTGTGTAACTGATGTGCCAGTTGTGTAGGGCTTTCTTTTCCTGGCAGGCCAAGGAATCATCTACTGGTGGTTGTATAACACAATAGAGATGTATAGATATGGTATTTGCTGATAATAATTATCTCCCTATGATGTTTAGCAAGTAGATATTGATGTTTTTCCCCCTGTGTACTTACTGAAGTAAATTTTAGCTAGAAAATTTAAAATGCCATTAAAAAATTTGCTTCCGTATACCTTATGTTTTTTCGGGACTTTTGATTAGTTATAGAAAAATTAATCAATTATTCATCTTGGGATTTCAGGTGGGAACATATGATGGGGTATAGAAGCCTTTTGTTCAATAACAAGAAAAAAACACTTTGAAATATTAAGATTCTCCCTGAAGAAAACATCTATGCCTTGTTGAACTGCAGAAGCCTATAAAGGTCACATACAGTGGCTTCAGAATTATTTGAAAGTAAATGTTTGGCTCATAGGGGATCAGAATGGAAATAGGAAGCTGGTGGGAGAGAATAGATGTTTTCAAACTGTTTATCGTGTCTGTCAGAAACTTCATTGTCAGAAGGATTAATGCAACCTTAGTTGCCCTCTGTGATCAGGATTTTTATAGTAAAATGTGGGCAATATACGGGATTTCTGTTTTCTTATATCTCTGTTTAAATTTGGATTTCTGCTTTCAGCATTTCTTAGTAAACAAAATGTCAGTGGCTCAAAATCAGTTTAAAAATTTCAATATAGGGGGTTTGTGAGGAAGACTTCTCTAGAGCCCCAGGTCTGAGAGCAGTGATGATGGTGATGAATGATGAGCCTCACCAACATCACAGTGATCCTGATGTGGACAGGAGTTTCAGGGTTAGGAGGAACAGCTCTTGTGTTTCCTAAGCTCCTCTGGCTCCAGGTGCTCATGGACATCATGGGATTGTCCTGCAGCAGCAGCATGGGGGCACTTGTGCCATGACCTGGAGGCTGAACCTGACCTCTGAGCACTGGACCAACAAGGTGGTGGTGAACTCTCTCTGAGCCAGTGAACCTGGAAAAAGAACTTTCCAGTGCTAGGTAGCCTTGGCAACACTGGCTGCAAATACAGTTCTGGGATTTTGCTTAAAGCTTCAGATCTTAATTCCTCAGGCTGTGGCAAAATAGCTGAAAACTGTAGGAATGCTTACAGCTGAGTTTGCAGGGCTCTCTAAATCCCAGTTTTCCAAAAGCACTGAAGCTTCAACAGTTGGGACTGTTTTATGTGCAGGAGCATCCTCAGGAGTGAACTCAGTGCATCCTTAGTCCAAGCAGTGCTGCCTTAGGTTAAGCAGACATTCACGCTTAACAATGGTTATTTTAGTGAATCAGTATTTTTGGTGGCACTCTAATGTGTAAGAGTTATTGCAGTCACAGATGTGAGGAGTTGAAATTCATATCTGCTGCTAGAAAAAATCTTTGAGAATGGAAAATAGTTGCCATATATTGACCTTTAGGAGTTCTTTAAAGTATTTTTCTAGTGGTGATGTTTAATTTCTATTTTTTTGAAAAGCTTGATATTAATCTCTGAGCCATTTGGCCAGTGTAATGATTTCTGTGATGAAGCAACAAAATGACAATATTATTCAGTGAGACTCCAGGATTTCAAAAACCAAAGCCATTCTGTGGTTCCTTGTGGACTAACTAATGCATATATGGGTTGAGCTAGCGAGTGTGAACATATGAGGAAGTCACAGTGAACAAATGCTTTTCCTGAGAAATGCAGAAGGAACAGCACAAAATTGAGTAGAGTCACCAGCTCTTTGTTTGTCAAGAAGACAAGCTCAGACCTGGCTGATAATTGGGCAAATTCTGGGCTGGTTCTGTGCTCTCTGTTAGATTATATATAAATGCTCACTTCTTCAGACTGTGGAAAAGGATGATAGGGTCATCATTCTGTTTGGTTTTATTATGAAATGTTCATTGTTTTATTTTTAAAATGCTTTAAGGACCTTTAAATTGTGATAATGATGTCATTAAAAAGATCTCTTGAATTCTTTATTATCAGGAAGCTAATTTAATGTATTTTGAAGAAAACCAAAAGAAAACCCATAAACTGCTTGTTCTATGTTAGACAAACATATTTTGTGCCCTCAGGGAGACAGTACAAACAATTACCACACATAGATAGCCAGATAAGCATATTAAGCAAGAGAGTAGAGAGCTTGCAGGTCATCTGCTTCTTTTAAAATCTGGCTTTAAGTACATTAGTTACTTGTCATTACTTTTTCATGTAAGCACTTGATTTCATTGCTACCTAGGTGTTATATCTCATAGATGATAAATCCAGAAGGGGCTGTTTTGGTCATGTAATTTGAAATGAGACATAAACTAAAGCACAGGCTTTCATAAATTAATTGCAGTTTGATTTAGACCATATACTTTTAAAAAAAAAAAACACTCGGCGTAAATATTTCTAAAAAGTGGATGTGCACTTGACTTCTGCTACATAGCTTTGACTGTCAATTACTGCCACTGTTCAAAAACATTTAATTCATGGTAAGTGTAGCTTTCCAAGGGCTACTCTTGAAATATAATTCTGTGCTAGAAGGAAGAGCTTCCTCCTATAAAGGATGTGATGTTGTTGCAAATACCATATACTCTATCACCTTTTTTCTGCTTCTCTCTGAACCCTCCAATGTTTCAGTATCCCTTGGGAGCTGTGGGAGCCAGAACAGGATGTGCTTTTCCAAGTGTGATGGGATCACACTTGGATTGTGTTTTGGATGCAGAGTTAATGATGTACTTGAGGGGCAGAAAAAGGAAGTTTTCAGCAGCTCCCCCATGGACACTGTGCTGCTGGGGGAAGCAGAGCAGCCTTAGCTCCACTGTTCCTACTCTCTCTTCTTGTGACTCCAGTCCATCCTTTTTGCTGCATTCAATATTTTCCTCTTACACCCAGGAGTAGTATAGCCCCTTCATCACAACATTGGGAATTTAATGATTATCTACCACAACCCCAAATGTTTTTAATGTCACTAAGTCCAGAATATCATCCTGGAGAATGATTTTCATTCTTTGATTCCACATTTATGCTACCAATTCCAGTTTTACTAGTCTTCCCTTTCCTTTATCCTCCTATACACATGGCTTTTTAAGTGACCTATTATTTTCACTTTCTTTCCTCAGCATGCCAAATAAAAACATATTAATGATGAGGTTGTTTTATTGCAAGTTATTGACAGAAGCATTAAATAGTACTAGAAAACTAAGATCTAAGAATCTTGCTGTGCCTTGCATTAGAAATACATTTGTACAAATGTGAATCTCTATTTGCAATTACATTTTACATCAGTTAAAAGTTTAATAAGTGCCATGCTGAATTTTTATTCTAGTTCCTCAAACTGGGGGTTTTGTCAGAAGGATTAATACAATCTCTTTACTTGCAGAAACAAGAAAATATCCAGAATTACTGGAAGTTCTGTTACTCATATTTCTGGGGTTTTTTTAGGAATGGCTATAGAGATGTAGACATGAATTGGTGTGCAGCAATCTCCTGTGAATATGTGTAAGAACTGCTGGTTGTAGAATACTTGTTTGGAACACATATATTCTTAAAGCTGGTAAAATGAATTTGTAGACCATGTGCTACAGATTTTTCTATTCTAGTACTACATTATTATTTATGTTATGTGATTTTTATTCATTGTTCTCATCTTTCATTGCTAAAAAACGGGGGAAGATGAATCTTGTTTCTTTCTTTCCTTCCTTTTTTGTTTTTGTTTCATGATGTCCTTATTTTACTTTCTTGTCTTTTCTTTTTATTATTATTCCTTACAGTGACAAGAAAAATACACAAGACAGACATTGTTACAGATTGCAGTCTTGTTAAAATTGCCATATTAACTACGAGACCAGGTAGTGAAAACCCATTCAAGCTGTCAGATATTCTCAAATGAGCGAAATAAAAGCTGTTTGTATGTGTGTAGAATCATCATTACTCCTTTGTCTCCTAATGCCATCTTAGTGTAGGCTTTGAATTGTTTTCATTTAAAGTAATTTTGGTTTTGTTCTGTTCTCAGTGGTAGGGTCTGAGAAATTCTCTGCTGCATTTGAGAGATTTGCAAAAATGACTAATCTTCATGGATAAAAGTTTTGTTTTAGTTGTCTCTAGTGGAAGTGTCAGAATTTCTGACTCTGAGAAACAACAATTTATGGATGAACCACTCAAGGTCTTGGGTCCAGCTCTCTGCTCAGATCAGGGCAAACTTCAAAGTAAGGTCTGATTGCTCAGATCCTTGTCTAGTAATTTTCTTTCCTGTATCTGTTGGACGTTCTGTCCATTTTATCTAATCCTCTTTCTGTGCACCTCTGAGAAGACTCTGAGTTCATTTTCTCTGCAACTTACCCATCCTTTCTTTGCCCTCTCTTTAAAACTTTCAAAGTTAATGACTTCTCTGTATAGTAAAATGTGAGTTCAATGAATTTACAGTTACGATCAATACCAGGAATTCAGTGCAATTCACTGCATTCTCTTTGAGAGTCCTTCCAACCCCCAGGCTTTAAAAATAATGAAAATAGTTATAAATTTGAGGTAATGTTTTAAATAATAAGTTGTGTAATATAAATGCAGTTTCTTTTGGTATTTATTCAGCTGTCGGGCATTTTGAGCCAAATATTTATATCTGCCTTTGTAAAGAAAGAATATTACTTAAATGACATCTGGACAGTCTCCTTTTTTCCCTCTTTTTGGCATGATTTCTTAAATATACATTCCTGGATTGAAAATTTGACCATGCTTGTGTGTCCAGACAGGAGATTGGAAAGAGCAAGTATGGAGTACATCTCTTAATGGTTCAACTCAATTATCTTAGAAGTGTTTTCAAACTTAAAAGACTCTATTAATATTATTTACTTATAATAATATAGGTTAAGAAGATAAAAAGGGGGAAAGAGCTTAAAATTGCATTTAAACTGAAATATAAGGGTAAAAATATACAAGTTTTTATTGTTACTGTTAGACTTTGCAGCGTAGGAGGTGAGATGTCAGTGGAGAAAGGAATCATAAAATGTTTATTCAGAGGTTTAAAAGGAACATTTTGGCTCTGCTTTCTCATTGGGGAGGCATTATTGTTCCACTCCTGAGCATGAACCTGGTGTAAATGTGTCACTGCATCCATCGCAAACTGAAGGCATTTGGTGACATTCTGAAGTGCTTTTGTCAGCTCTTTGGTGAGGATTCAACAACAGCTGTGTCTAAGTCACAGATTTATTAGCACTCTTGTGGTTAAGACCCTTGTGCACCTATAAGAATAGATTTTTCCTTTTCTCTTACTCTCTCTTTAGGCATTAGAAAAGGCAATAAGCTATTTAATTCACATCCTACCTGTATTAACTACTGTAAGCTGATAATGCTTTTTCTGTAAAGTGATTATGGTTTTGGTCTGGTTTTTAAATTTTTTTTCTGTTGTGTTTTTTTTTTAAACTAATAACCCTTCATTTATATTCTGTGGGCATTAACCACAAAACTTGATTCATTTTGAAAAATCTTTTTTAGCTATATTCTTCTGTGGTAAGGCAAGTGGGGGGAAAGAAAAATCAATTGCAGCTGTATTATTTGCAATGTAATCAATTCACTTCATTCTAACTAGAAGAGGCAACCTGAGGAGCTGGGAAAATTGCACTAATCTGATATGTTTGGATCTTCGTTTCATTGTAAAGACTGATACTCATCTCCTTACATCCACTTCCCTTGAATTTTATTTAAAGTTCACATAGATAAGGGATGCTTGAACACATCTTGAACGTGGATGTAATCACCCTGTTCTTTTGACAGTACTTTGTCTTTTTTGGTCTTTTGGCTTCTCTTTGACTCATTTTCTGTAGTCATTATTTGGGCCCAAACAATCTCTAAAATTACGTGTTTAAAGTAATTTATGGAAGGGAAGGAAACAGTAACTTCTCAGTCCTTGGTTGTCACGCATACTAAGTATTATTCTATTTAAGATTTGATTCCATCAGTAATATTTTCATTAAAATAAATTTTATTTCTTTTTACTAACCACTGATGTAATCAGTAATTTACAAAAAGTGAAGGGCTATAAGCTTTATGTGCTGGGCTTCAAGTCTTGCAAATAAACATGGAACAATTAAGTGTTTTTCCAATATAGTATCTATGTAGGCTCAGAGCTGAGAGTAATCTTTTCCATTATCAGGATATGTTAAAAATGAAATTATTTAAGCAAATATTTTAATAAACTCATCTATCTGTTTAAAAAACAGATTTCCTCATGATCTGAACTTAAAATAGTTTCACAATTCCTTTATTTCCATTTATAATCGTTCTGTTTAGACACGTTTGTTATTGTGCAGCCATTGTCTATGACATCAGTAGCTCTTCATTCTTACTGGTATATTCATTTTTTTTGTATCTATACATAGCAATCCTATTCTCTGCCAGCCTTTTTGCCTAAGCAAACTCTGTTCTTTGTGTTTAAGATTCATTTTCTGTTCCCCTCCTGGCCACCCTAATGGCTGTTCACCTTCCGCTTGAGTCTTTCAGTAGAATGACACTGCAGGGTACAGTTATTAGCCTGTCAAAACATCCTTTTGCAGTTAGAAGATGAAATTGCACAGTAGCATTGTTATTGTTACAGTTTTGGTTACTCCATTAAGATGCCTCACATTCCATTTGTACTTTTTTTATGCTTGGCTGGGGCAGTTCGAGGAAGTTGCTTTAGTGCTCTTTATTCTACACCTGTTGTAACCAGATGGAAAAGGGGCAGGACTTCTGTTTAAAGAATAATGATATTATTATTATTATTATTATTATTATTAGTAGTAGTAGTAGTAGTAGTAGTAGTAGTAGTAGTAGTAGTAGTATTAAATTCTCATAACAATTAAACTGATTTTGTTTGAGGTGACAAATTAAAATTCTATTTTAATATCAAAGAATTGAATCAATTAAGGAAACCAGTGAAATCTGAGTGCTTAATTGCAAGGTGTAGATGTTTTGTCATAGGAGTACCAATGTGAATTTATACTCCTGAGTTTGCAAATGCTCTATAAGATCATTAACTGGCATCTCATTTGTGGGGTGTTTTGGCATGGTTTATCATTCACAGTGATAAATTGCATGATATCGTGGTGTTGAACCAACAGTTTCTGTTCAGTTCCACTCACATGCTGTCTCTGTTAGCACAAATTCTGAAATTTGCATTCACTGTGTGCAAAATACTTTGTGTGTAAATTTTATTTATCTGAAATAACCTATGCTTAAATTCTTGCTCTGTTTTTTAAAACTATTCAGTTGGGGTTTTTTGAGAATATTTAAACATTACATTTGTTTAATCCCAGTCAGTGTGGTGGAATGAAGCAAATTGTGGTGGAAGGGATTTTTTATTTTGGTATTTTTAGTTTAAACTGATAATCATGGAAGATACAGTAGTGACAATTTACTAACAATATGATATTAGGTGTGCTAAGATTAATTGTATTTTTTATCAGAAAGGACTTAATGGGAAATGCTACATCATTGCAATAACATTTCCAGAGTTTCTAAAGGGAAGGATTCAGTTGTTATTAATTATATACAATGCAAATGCTATGGTTTTAAAAGGCTTTTTAAACCTACAACATAGCGAAAGCAAGTTACTTAAATGATCATACTAAGTATTATTATACTTCAAAAATTCTACTGCTAAGCTGACACCTCTTGTATTAATAGTGTTCAAAGAGAAACTCGGGATACAAAGAGAACAAAATGAAAAGGCATACAAAGACTTAAACCAGGGTTAGTTGTCGTGAAGAACAGTGTTTGAAATAAAATTTTTTAAGCAGTCCTTTTGCGCTACTCAGCTTTTCCTGGTTTCAACCTGAGAGTTCAGAGGACAGCAAAAATTGCAAAGAGGTTTAGAAAAAAGGATTTGAGACAATACTGAAGTGAGTTAACTTGTTAAGAAGACTTAAAAGGGCGATACTGCAGCTCGGGTTGTTTGAGTGATAACGTGGGAAGGAGATGGAGAAAGGGAGCAAGAAGAGCAAATGGGACTAAATATCAGTGGGAGATACTTTAGATAAGCTAAAAGGAAAGGTGGCACAGGCAGTTTCTAAAATCTCTGAAACCAGATGTTTTAAGAAAGAAATTATATAACCACCTCTCTGGACTGATTTGATTCTCCTTTGGGGAAGCAGAGACATCCCATCTGCTGTACTTGATGTGCTTTTGTTATGTTTTCTGTGATATAATTTTCTTTTTTCGATACTCCGTGGTGGTTTTTTTTCTTTTTTGATGTGAACATTTTTTGATGTGAACAATTTCTAACAACAAAAGTGGAGTGAACCCACTGGTGACATCTTAATAAATAATTGAAATAATTCTTTTTATGATATGAGACATAGGTGTCCTACAAGCCATCCTGAAGACTTGTGGAGGGAAAACAGTAGTGAGGATGAAGAGTGTTTACAAATATGTCTGACATTGTTATGAAGGAGCAATAATTGACAATTTTTAAAAGCTTCATAGAAGCAGTGATTACTACAAAGCAGTTAATGGACTTCAAAAAAGGAGGATTAAACGGGTCATTTTCAGCTTTGTAAGTTTCCTGTGAACAGTTTAAAAACAAATGAAATTGGTCTTTACCAATTGACTCTTCTTTCACTGCCAGTTTGTTGACACTTAGAGCCCTTTGCTCCACAAGGAGGGGGAATACAATTGGTCTAGTGCATGGTCTTTAATTGAATTGACTATTTTGCCCTGCTGCTCAGGGAATTGATAAATTGCTACAACCTTCTGTTCTGAAAGTTAGGGGGGAGTTTTGTCTTTTCAGAAATAGAAAGAAAGAATGAAAGAATAGCATTCAGAAGTGGTTAGAAATATCACTGCATTTGTTTTGACTAATTATACTATTGCAGTCTTAGTTTTGTAAAATATTTTAGAAATTAATCAGTGGTTACTGTCATTTCTTTTTTTGGTTTAATCATGCAGATAAAATAAAAATTCATATTCAATGTGCCACTTGTAGTAGAATATAACTGAGCATTTTGAACTTTCAGTAGCAAAGTTATTTCTTTGATCTGGAAATATTGCTAAGGAGAATATTTTTCTTGACCACTTAATATGAACATAAATGTTTCTGTAAAAGGTAGTTGACCTGCAGACACAAAATGAATAACATTTTGTTATCAAATAGATTAAAGGAATTTCCCAAAGTTGTTATTTAATCAAGAAATTATGACAGGTGTTAATATTTTTTTCCAACCAAATCAATATTTTTGTTGATAATTGCTAATGCCCTGCCCCTTTCTTCTTCCCAAATTTGTTTCCCAGGATATACAAAAGCAGTGTTAAACTGTTTCATCATGTCTTGAAAATCTTTGCTTCACTGGGCTTTTAGTGTGCTCTGAGAAGGTAAGGATGTTGTTGAAGGAGATTCAGAATTGCACACTAGAACTCAAAAGAGAAACAAAAGCTCTCTGAGGTTAAAGCTGAGAGGTTTCAAGAGGAACACTAGACTGGAGGCTTTTTCAGGTCATACTGAGGTTGCTCTTGTCCTAAAAAAACTAATGGAAGAAAAGGAAAGACATGGAAATATGTACAAAAAATATTATGACATTTGATAAAAAGTATTATAATTTTTTGATTGTAGCTTTTAAAATTGAAATATCTTAGAAGTCAAATTAATTTCAACTATTAAACTTATATATTGGTGAAATTCAGTTTTGGGATTAGTTAAAGGGCTATTGTGAGGAAAATGCATGGTAAGCAAAAGAGTGTTGTGTTTTTACCAAGTGTGACTTTCAAACAGAACATTCTTTTCCTATGCCCTTTTCTATTTTGGTTTTCATGTATGTTGACAGTTTTACTGCCTAACAGTGTAAACTGTTGCTCTGTTTCATCCTTTTTTTGCAAAGATAGCTGATATGAGGTGCATATGAAATACCTTGTGAAGAGCCTTGAACTGACCCAAAATTCGTTGAAACCAAAATCAGAGATAATATTATTTTTAGGTAACTGATGGTAGTCTATTAAGAAATGCATATTAGGATTTTAAATCCTAATTAGCACTGTAATTTTATTTTTGTTTCTGTTTCAGAGGTTCCAAGTGTAAGACATTTGTACCGTTGGGCTCCATCTTGCAAAGTAGTCAGAGTGATCTACTGGCACCTCATAGCCATCAAGAAAATTTTCAAAGCAAAGCTTAAGCACTTAAAATTCTATGTTCTAACTCCAGATTTCTGTAATAGTGTAGTCCCATCTTTATGTACACATTTATTTCCTCAGTGAAGAACAAAGGAATTTTCTGTCTTCATCAGTCATCTTGCCTTCCAAAACAAAAGTCTCTTTAATCTTCTGGGCAGCAGTTGTAGATGTTTAGTGTAAAAAAATACCCTTTTTGATTATTTTGCTTCCCTTTGAATAATCTCTTGTCTGTACAAACAGAATATTTGTAATAGCTCTGGTTTGAGCATCATTATACTGTGTGTAGGTACAAGTCTACTTTTTTCAATCTGAATTACATGCTGAAATCTTCTCAAGGAAAAAAAATAGACTTTCTATTATTTTCCTGCTGTCAAATAAGCCTTTTCCTCTTCCAATCCCATCAATAGTCTCACTTCCAACCATTTTCTTTAGAGTTCCTCTTTCACACAAGCAGAAGGTGTTAAACATGAACATTATTTCAGTACAATTCCATTGATATGAATAATTGTGACGTCCTCCCTGTCCTGAATCAAAACTGTAAATAGTCAAGAAAAGGAAATTATTTCCTTTTTCTCAGCTCTTTTCCCTGTTAGGAATCCAAGCTGCCTTTCAGCAGCTGCTGTTCTGGGTGGTGCCCATCACGTCAGCAGAGCTGCTCTGCAGGCTGGTGCCAGCTCCAGCATCCACAGCATCTGCTGCTTTGGCTTCTGCTGGAGCAGCGTTGGAATGCTGTTTTTTCTGTTTCTCCCCCCTAACTTTTAAAGGGCTTTTTGAATCATATTCTTTAAATTAGAATAGAAATTCTTTCACCTGGGAAATGCGTAATGCAAACCTTTTAACTCAGCTTTTAAAAGTATTATTCTATGTTTTTGAGGAAAATCTAACTTTAGCATTAGAGATCTGTTTAGGGTAATTTCTTCCTGTCTCTTATGTATTTTGTTTTCAAATCTGTATCATTGACTTAGTATTCATGTCTCAATGAAAACAAGTTCTTCCTCTGGCTGGGGGCTCTGATGAGTAGCCTGAATATTGTATATTGATTGTTCACAGATCACTTTATATGTGAACTCCTTATTTTTGCTTTGTGATGCTACAGAAGGTATATTATCTTTTATAAAGGGCTGAGTGCAGTTAATAGAAAAAAATGGTATATGGAATTATTGTTCCTTTTGTTCTCTCAAGAAAAAATATAGGTGATGTTTATTCAGTTAGGAAAAACTAAACTGTATGGATTTATGAAGCTTTTAGGACATTTTGAGGCATTTTTAGAAAATACTTATCTACTGACCTTGTATGAGACATGTTTGCCAGAAAAATTCGATTCATATGACACTAAAAGTTATAGATTTAAAACTCTTTTTCCTCATCACACAACCATAAAAATTGACTGCAAAGCAGCATCAATTTTCTTCAATAGGAATTTACTAATCCTTCTTTCACCAGAACCAGATTTCATGTAGTTACAAAACAGGTGTAACTGTAAGCCTGAACTAATTTTTCATAAGAACTGCATCAGTATTCAAATAAACTTGTTCAATAATATTAAATCTATTTTATTTGATACCTTCCCCTTGCCTGTTCTATTGTACTAGAAATAAAATATGTCAGGAAATTTGTGGTAGGCATAGGAAGATAATAAATTGAGAAGAGATAAACTGAGTTGCAGATACAGATATCTCAATCTGAATGTGGCCTGATGAGTACATTTTCCTGATGCCATTTACTTTTCATTTATATATGTAAATATATATATATATAAAAGTATATAAGGAGTATATATGTATGTTCCTTTACGTAATTATTTACATACATTTCCATATTAATTTCCCTATACAAGTCAGAATTACTTCCGTGTCAGAGCAGTAGATTAACAGTTCTATTTATCCAAATAGTTGCTCTTGTGGAACACTTTGTTAGATAAATCATCATTTTTGGAAAGGCAGTATGGGATTTCATAGGTATGGTTTATGGACGCATCTGGATGATGGGACAGCAAGTTTTTTGTTGACACAAAATCAGGAGGAGTCTCAGCTATGCCAAGGGGCTGTGCTGCCATCCAGGAGGACCTGGAGGGGCTGGAGAGAGGGACTGACAGGAACCTCATGGAGTTCAGCAAAGGGAAGTGCAAAGTCCTGCACCTGGGGAGAAAAAGCCATGAGCCAGCAACAGGCTCTGAGAGGGAGAATGGTCAGCTGGGCTGAGTTAGGCAGGGTGTTGCCATCAGGACAAGGGAGGTGGCCCCAGGGGCAGAACTTAAAATGTAGCTTGTTTTCATGGCAGTTTTAATTTTTTTTAGTGAATATTGCAGCATAAAATTCTAACTAAGTTGCCAGATTAATTATTTTAATTGACCTTTATAGCTTTAGCGTAAGTACAGCCAAGCAATTAGCAAATGACAGTTTCTGATAGGTTTATCCTGATTTTTATCATTCTTTTATTGACGAAAATGTGTTAAGTACAACTTCTTATAGATTAGTTTTTACTGTTCACCTGCCTTGAAGTAAAGACCAGAAAGTACAATATAGCAAAAGTAGGGGAAAAACAGGGTGACATTTCAGTGCATGTTTGCATGGTTCTTTACTGTGTCCTTTCATTGTGCTTTCACTCAGTACTGGGAGATCTCAAAATCAAAAAGATCAGAGAACTCTGTAAGGTCTCTGAGTGATAATCAGATGATAAAAAAAAATCTAAATTTCAAACATAAGTATCCTTCACTTCTGAAGAGCAGCAGTTGTAGCTGCATCTTTGACAAGGATAAGCCCGCGTCAGTATGGCCTGGTGTATAAATTATGGAGTGCATTTCTAGCTCAGTTTGTTTGCAAAGCGAGAATTATTTTGAATTCTAGAAAATTATGATGTAGATTTAATTGGCATGGATAACAGATTTAATTTTATTTGCATTTGCTTGTATGATTCCTAATATTGTTTAACTCTTCCTTTGGGGGAAAAAAGCAAACCACACCCCCCCAAACTACTGTAGCTTAAATATTAGTAACTTTAGAAACTTAAATAGTTTATATTCTTATGCAATAGTCTACTAATCAACATTTATATATCACAGCTAAAATTAAATTAAATTAGATTGAAACTAAATTACAAGGTCCTGAGTAAATTGGATTTGGTAATTTACTACTGAGTCAATCTGCAACTGATGTCATAATTTAGATTTGCCTCTTATGTGAGAATGATGCCAAGAATTATTCTTCCCTTTGCAGTTTCAATTTGTGAGCATGAAGAATAATGATCACGCTTGAAGTACAAAGCTAGTAACTGGCCAGATGTTAATAATGAATTTGTGAAGATGCCATTGCAGGTCTGTCAGCTTATCTCTTCTTGAACTTGAGAGACAAAGCTGGGACTCAGTGACTCTCAAGAATGCTGAGAGTAAGAGGTGTCTTATGGTTTGGGTGTGTAAAACAGACAAGGTTCTAGATGAAGGAGAAATGTTGCAGATGTCATATTTAGCTGTATTTATAATCACTGGGTTTTAATACATTAAATGCTGCTTTAAAGCTTTAAAGAATTTTTAGTTTTTGACATCTGACCTGTTTATCTTTTTTCACCCTGAATTCTGACAGCTGTCTTATTTCCAGAATGTGCGGGAAATAATTTTTATGGGAGGTATTTGAGGATGAGGTCCATATCAACTTAGTTTTCCATTTTAGTTAGCTTTCAAAATGTATATTTCATTTTTTGAGTCCTAGAAAGTGATGGTTTGACATGATTTCCTACTCTCAGATATAAATCAGGAGACTGTTTTATTACATAATAATGTGGCTTGCATAAATGCACTCCATTTATGAAACCTCTTACATATTTAGGGAAATTTCATAATATGCCATATTACTGTGAGTTGTTCTTCCCAGCTGGAACAACGGCCTTGGGCATGAAGCCACACAGTTGGGCAAAATAATGGCATCATTTTATAGCTTGATAATGGCACCATTAGCACAAGGTATTATCATATCACCTTTTTATGGATACTTATACTTTAAACCAAGCTCTGTTATATGACATAAGTGCAGCATTGGAACAGACTTCAAAAAATAAAGGTGCAATTTTTCTTTCAACAAGTTAAATATTGTAACATTTATGTAGCTATTATCTTTATTCTTTATAAAACTGTGAGTTTCTCCTTTGGATGTCTAATAGAAAAATATATATAAACGCAGCAATTTTGCATCTGAAATAGGTACTCAGGTGTAAGGTGTTTCTTGACCCATCAAGTGAGACTTTTACTCCCAAACAGATGGATGAGAGCTCTGCTCTTGGCCAAATTGATGCAGTTTCTCATTCTTCCAGTCTGATGGAGCTGCTGGTGCTGTGGAGATTATACAAGGTGCAGGTTCAGAAAGTTAATTTTGAGTGTTCCAGAACTCAGATTTTTAACTCTAGTCTCAGTTTATAATTGTTGATCTGCTTACACCCTCGTCTTTGAACTCAGGCTTTGCTCCTCAATGCACATCTCCAATTGCAATTAAAATGATAAAAATGTGCAAGACTTACTTTCTCACACAATCAGCTTTTTATGACAGGTCAATCCAAAGCAGTAAAGATTTCTGGAAATTTTCTGGTTTTTTAGTAGACCACTTTTGCCTATGGATGAACTACAAGTACTTTGATGTAACAATATTCAGTAGGACAAAAATCTGAAACTGTGAATAGCAGTTATCCCTATGGAGAACACATTAGGTGTTGAGTATTTTAAGGAGTGTATTCTGCAATTTTATTACAATTTCTTCAAATATTCTTCTTATCTGTTCAAAGTTTGGATCCCAAACAATAGATGAATTGTTGCTCAAATACCTGATCTTGAAATTTGTCAGGTAATTTGAGTTTTAAGTAGGGAAAACATTTATGCTGAATTATGTTGAAAGAATTATAGAAAATTATTAAGATTTTCCCTTGATTTAAGAGCTCCGATTGCCTTTCAGTTCAATTGGAATTCTTACATTTCACACCCAACATCTTTAAGAGGTGTTCAGATGAAATATTGGTATAATGACTTCACCTAGGAAACAGATCAAAACCTATCAACTTTCAATATAGAAGTTGACCTGACATTGCACTTGAGTTCTGATATCTTTGATTCCTATCAGGCTTTTAATTTATCCACAACAAATATTTGGTGACCTTGAAAAGTCACAAAAATCTATAGATAGAATTTTAGTAGATAAAATGTGAAGGAAAATAAGGAGAATTTCTTCATTTTATAGGAAAAAGGAATATTTATGGTAGAGACTTGGATGGATGTTGAGATGTTTTCATCCTTGGCATAAAGATTTTAAATTAAAATTTAAAAAAAGTTAATAAATTGTCAAAAATAAACAATTTAATAACATAAAAACTATAGCAGAGAGCAGTTTGTATTTTATATAGTTCTTAGTGAGAAGGTGTACAAATATATTTGATAATACATTCATTAAGCTTTAATTTCAGAACACTTAAAATCTCTCAGTTGGTTAATTTTGGAATGATATTAAGATTTGAACAATTTGTTTTGGTTTTTTAAGACCAAGATTGGAAATGTAGAAATTAAGAATGAATAAACTTTTTTTTTTTTTTGAAAGATCATTTAGAAGCTGTAGTAAATGTGGCTTATTATTGCATTATCTCAAACAGTGGTTGAGGCTGGAAGGAACCTCTGGAAGATGAAATGAATGGTATTGTCCAAAGATGGAGTCATTGAGTAGATAACACTTCCCAGTGCAATTCTTCAGGACAATAATGGAAAGGCAGAGAAGTGCTCTTCACAAACTATAAACATTAGACTGCTACTCCTGTAATAGCATGTTGCAGTAAATCTATAAATTATATTACATCAAAGTATTTGTCATCATTACCATTATCAGGGCATTTCCCTCAGGAATTCTTGGTGTAGAAACTTAGGAGAGTCTGTCAGTTTCTGTCAAAATATCAGTTGGTGTCTTTTTCTCTTTTCTTTTGATATAAACAGACATTTTCAAGATGTATTTTATGCTTTAAAATTAAGAAAAAGCATAATACTTTCTGGTACAATACATTGAACTAGATTGTATTGTTTCAAGTAAGCACTTTTAGCATGGATGTCTCTGCACTTGCCAGCCTTGGAATTGGAGAGGAAATTAAATCTTTCAGAAATCCTTCTTCTGTCTTTTCCTCTGTTAGTGACACAGAGGCCTAATAACCTGTACTAGCAACCGTGAGAAGGGAAATAATCATGGTTATTTGTGGAATCACAAAGTGATTGGGATTGGAAAGGACCATCTGGAGATTTTCTGACCCCTCAAAGCAGGGGCAGCTAGAGCAAGTTGTCCAGGGCTTTGTTGAGTCAGGTTTTGAATATCTCCAAGGACTGAGAATCAATACCTAACCTGTCTGAGCAGCCTGCTCCAGTCTTCGATCCTCCTTGCAGTAAAAAAAAAATTCCTTATGTTTAAATGAAATATCATGTCTTTCAATATGAATGGATTTAGGTTGAAGTTTAAAAAGACAATAGGTACATAAACCACTTTTAACTTAGAGTTTTTAAAATAAAATATTAGTGAGAATGATTTGTATTGAAAGAGTTTTGCAGTATAGAACATCTCATTTGTGGAAATCACTTCTAACCCTTGAATATGCTTGCATGGTTTCATTGTACTGTTTCCCACCAGGCTAAGTCAAGATTTCAGTAAACAACATAAATCAGCATTAAACCCTCTACAGATGCATAAAATAATTGCTAAAAACCCTTACTTGCAGCTAGAAACCAATTAAGCATTCGTTCTCAGAAATAATAAATATACATATCTCTAGTTTTTTATATGTATGTTCTTGTCTCAGTGAAAACCATGAGTGTGTTATCATTTGGAAAAGGGAGTGTTGGAATGATCTGGGGAATTTCTGTAATCATTGAGGAGAAAAAACAAACCTTCTTTTTGAGTGCAGTCAGTGCATTTAGTTGAACACATCTTTCTTTCTGTATTTTTGTCCCAGAAAACGTACTGAAAATCTTTCCTGGAATACTCTGAGGATATTTCTTACAAATGACTCTTGGCAAGATAGATACCTTTAAAATCTTTACGAGAGAAATTCACCCTGCTGGGAATAAAGAGTATGATTTTAATTTCTTAACTTCACTTTTTCAACACCTTCCTGTACTTGGAGCCATATAGTCTGAATTGTCTTTTAAGAGATTTGTCCCTCTGTGCCCTGCTCATAGCTCTCTTTAAAAAGCCTGGTCAAGCTTATAGAGTGAAATAATTGGAGTTTGTCAAATATGATGATTTTGTGGGAAAGGTTTTGGAGAAAGCTGCATTTTTTTGGGTTCCTAAAACTTTGCAGAAAAAATACTTCAGGGTTAAATCAAGTTTTCACTTAATTTTTCTTGGTTTTGTTTTTAAGAAAAAACATTTTCCCATTTTTCACATTTTAGGAAAGTAATTTTTCATTTAATTCCTCTTCAAAACTGTTGTATGTTTTTTGGGGCCAATTTTTGAAAACTGGTAGCTATGGGAGAAAATAGTGACCTCAAATTTCCTAGATCTCTGCAGAACCCCACATATTTTGTTCTGAAATTTTGTCTAAAATTATTGTGAATAATTGATGCTGTACAAGTAATTTCTTCTGTTTCCTTTGGTGATGTCTGATAGCACAGGCACTTTTTAATGTGTCTTTCCCTCTGCTGGTATATTTTGGGATCATTGCTCTTGTTCTCTTAATAAAAATCTTGTGGATGCTGAGTTTTTAAATCAATCTTTGAGCCACTTTGAGCTGTCCACTCAGGACATGCAGAGCTGTGTTCTGTAGCCTTGATTTTTTAGGAAACAGCTTTGTTAGAGCATTTACTGGAATTTACCAAACTGCACTTGGAAAATGTTTCCTTAGTTAAAGGAAGAAATCATTTTTCTGAGGTATAGATGAAGGCTGGAAGATACCTGATCTTTACTAAACTTCCTCTTCTAAATAAATTTCTTACTTATTGCCTTACTCCCCTGCCATTTAGATTTGGAAGAGCAAATGAGGCATTTCAGAATTCCAAAGTAAATGTCTGTGTAACAGAAACTGAGTTTATCTTTCTGAATGTGGGTTCTTTTGCAGTTAGGATCTTTGCCCTGACTCATATACTTGTTTGTCAGAAGATGATATTCTCTATTTTGAGATCAAATTCATCTGTGCAGACACCCTCTCTCTTCCTACTCAAATGAAAAAATTTCTATAGCTGAACAATGACCCCCAAAAGCAGATCTTAACATTTCTGCCCTAAGTTGGTAATGAAGTACTCAACATGAGGAAGGAAAAGGCACCACCCATGTCTTGACAGAGTGCAGGCCAGAATCATAATTTTGTAGAGCTCTTGAAAAGTATTTTCATTTTTCTCTCTGAAGGCATGAAGTGCTCTAGCTGCAAAAGTGTTTATTTTCTTTGGATTTTGATTTTGTTAAAGCTGTTCAACAGACGAATAGTTATCGTGGATTTGCACAAGCCTGATTAAACAATTAGAGCTTCTGGAAAATATACTGGGAAATCCAGTTTTTAAAAAGTGAGAATAAAAAGTACACCCAGTGCTGTCAACTTTAAGTATTTGTTTTCTTTTCAACAACAGGGCCTTTATGAATTGAAATAAATCTGACTGAATTTCCTTGCTGCTTGTCCAGTAGCCTCCAGATCACAGTTCTAGGTGATACATTCATACATTACATTCTCATTTCTACATTTCAGTTATAAAACTTTTGGTACAAATGCTGCAGTTTCATGGGAATGACTGTTGCCAGTCCCTGTCAGTGTAGTCCAGCCTGTCATTGCCAAAAAGGCAGCGTGGTCTTGGTTGTTGGAAAACAGTTTCAGCTGAGCATGCCCTGCTCTTTGGTTTTACATCATTCTGAGTCTTCCTGAAACCCAGTTACTCATCCTTCCTTTCCCAACCTAATTCTTGCAAGTTGTTAAAAAGGTTTCTGCCATTTCCATAACACATTTCTCTGCACTTTTGTGCAAATACTGTTCTGACTGTGATAGCATATCCTCGATGATATGTCAGTGATCCATCACCCTGACTACAGAATGTACTACAAGGCTGAGGGAAGTATTTTTTTTTTATTCCAAATTTCTTACAGCTTGCACTATAGTAACAGTTTCAAGTGATCAATAAAAGTTAAATGAAAGAGAGTAAAATTAACATAACAAAATTGAATCACAATTTATTCTGTTAATCCTCACAATTTAATTTTAATTTATTTTGTTAAAGTCTCAGTTCTCACTTTCTGCATTTTGATCACCTCTTCAAGGAAAAACATAAAACTCATTGTCTTGCTTATGTGTTATATAGTTTCTTTCTTGGTATGCTGGGTGTTTTTTAGGTTAGTCAACCACTTCCCCTTTATTTGAAGGAATTAATATTTTCACATTAGTGTGGTCTCGTTCTTTCAGCAGAAAATCTGTTAGAAGAATCTTGCCCCTTGTATAAATAAATTAACATCATTCCTTACATCCAAACTCCCACACTTCTCCTTCAGTGGAATAAACATTTAATACAGACAGCTTAATCTGTCTGAGTTTTTTCCTCATACCTTTTTATGTTGGCTCTTCTAAATTACATTGGTTATTATATGTCCTCTTCATTCTCATGGACTTGTAAACCACTCCCTTACTTATTTGCATACTTTGGTTTTCTTTTCTATGAGATGTGGATCTTCAGTAAAAGACTGAAATAATAATAATAAAGCTGAAGAACATTTTCTCTGTAGAATTTAATGAGATTTTGGTGTCTTCTGTTGTCATCATTTCTCGATGATCAAAAAGATTCGCTTGGGTACACTCGGTCTTGAAAACACCTAGCTGACTTCTCTTTTGGCTAGTCTTTCTTGAGAGGCTGGGCTAAGCATTTCAATTTCTTGTCTTAGCATTCTGCTCTGAAATCCTGGTTTCTCTGATGCCAAAAAGAAGTCAGTAGGTATTCACCACTGATAGTAATGTAATGAGCACTCAACTGTGGAGAAAAAAATGAGACCTTAAAAAATTGTATGTGTATTCTATCCCAGTGCTGTTCATAGGATTGGCAAAATTCAAGTATTTGTGCTGTGGATAGCTGCTGGAATGCAGATTCCTTCCTCTTTTCAGAAGTAATTGCATTAAATATGCTCAGAACGACTTCTACTCTCATTGTAGCAGTGCTATGTACATCAAGGAATTAGAGCCTCTCTCTTTGCTGGCCTTATCAAAAGGTGAGGAAGAGAACAAGAAAATGCATCAATGAATTTCTCTGCTGACTGAGAATGCTGTTTTTTGCTTGTTTTAGATATTAGAGAGGGGAATCACCGAGCACCACGCAAAAGATCAGAAAGTGTAATTTGTCCAAAGTGGTATTATATACATAAATCTTCTGAAAGACAGATACCTCTGGGATATGGTAGGCCATGGACTCCTGTGTAATCCATTACCCATGCCGATATAAACCTTTGATTTGTGGGTTTAAACCTGAGGCTGAGTAACCTCATAAATATGCTAATCCACAGTAATCAAGAAAAGTGCCACTGCAAATACAAAATTTTTATTCCACAGCTCCAACAGCTTTATAGCATGCTCTACATTTATAACAATAAACTTTGGGAAATTACTCTTCATGTTTAAGAAAATGCTTTGCCCTTTTCTTGTCATCTCACAATGGGTTTTGCATACATTATTTTGAATGGCATGATCTTTATGCAAAATTCAGGGCATGTTTTGCCTTCTCTAACCAAGTATTTGATTTCTAAAATGAACAAAACATTGCATAAATTTTAAAAATTCAGCTTTTGTAGCCTTATAAAAATTTTATTATCATTTTTATTAGGCTGGAGACCAGCCAGATGGTTAACTGGTAGATTGTCTAGCAAAACCAGCTCTACTGTAGTTGTTAAAAACAAAAAACTTAGAGAAATTTGGAAAAAATCATATCATTTTAGCAGCACATTTTCTTTCTCTGTTATAGATGCTTCTACACATACACATAGGCAGGAATGTTAAATGCCATAACCATCATACTAAGTTCTGAAGTCATTCAAATACTTCAGTGTAAAGTTATTCATTTATTTAGGAAAGATGAAAAATATCTTGCATGCAGGACATGTTTTTGTTGAAGAAGAGGAGAAGGAGAAGTTGAATCTACACCTTGGGAGATTCAGATTGAATGGTAGAAAATATTCATTGTGTTAGCAATGGTGCGCTGAAACAAATTTTCTGGATTGGTCGTGTAAGGTTCGCTCTTGGAGGTTTACAAAACTTACCTGGAAAAGGCACTGTTGGCCTCATTTGGTGCTGACAGTAGCCTGACTTTGAGAGGGAAGTTGAACAACCTCAGTTTGTGATGTTCCTCCCAATTTGTGTGACTCTGTGATGATCAGAGCACATTCCGTAACAGGTGCAGCTTTCCTAATGGGCAACTCCTTAATTTATCAAGCCATAATAAGATGTCAGAAGAAGGCATACCAAGAAAGCTGAAACCTGGGGTTGAAAGGAAAATTCAATTCTAGCAAGTGACAAAAATGGGTTTTCCTTAATGTAGCTTGACAAACAAAACCATATTGTCATGCAATGCTTCTCTTTGTAGTAGAATTTAATCATTCAACTCTGCCTGACAAATTCTCTCACTTCATTCCCTTCACTTCTGTTTGTAATTTTTCTTCCTGTCCATTTAATCTAGCCAGGCTTTTAAAAACCAGAGTTTTGAAAGATGTTGTCTAGAAATCTGCTGTTTCGCACATTTGTAGGAGAACTCAATCCTGCAAAGATTTATGTCTAAAATAACTTTTCAGTACTATAGGTCTTTGTGCCAATTACTTTTAATCTTTTTTTTTTAAATTTAATTTTTGAAATGTGTCATTTATCTCTTGTCTATGCCTTAATTTTCTTTCATTCTTTCATTGACTTTAATATTCAATATTTCAATTTCTTAATAATGTCCATATGAATCACTAGGAAAATGCTTTGCACAATGAATAAAACTGTAAGTTAAATAACAGTTCCCTCCTGCAGATTCTCTCTTTCACTTCCTGGAGTTTATTAATGTTGTGCTTTTCTGTGTGGTATATGTTTGTTCATATGTGTACACAAGCACAAAATTGAATAAAGAAGTGGAATATACATATTGAATTTAATAGATAAAGTACCTATTAGGTGGGAAAAAAGTTCAACTATTATAACCTTATTTAGGAGTGTCTTTCATCTTACATGAACATGAAACTAGATTGTTTTTCAGCCTCTTATGATTCTGAATAGTGGAAATAATGTCCTGTAATTATTACATTTTGTGAGAAATGAAGGGGTGGGCATTTTGATAATGTAATGTGTGCTAGCATGAGAGACAGGTCTGCAGCATGCCGAGATAATCTGTGGAAGCTGTTTATCAAATCTTGATGTGAAGTCTGAATTTCTTTGTTATCTTCAATTTTCTTTTTATGTTATCAGTATGAAAGTTTTGTAATCACTCAATCTTATCACCTGGGAGGACTGTTTGTCAACATCAAACTGAATTCTTTACAGACATTAACACAGCAGAAGGAAGTGGGATTCTGTTAGCTTCATATTGCTTCTCAGATCTTTTAATCCCAGCAACAAATATTTCTTTTGCCTATTTTATCATTACACTGTTTTACAGAAATACCCAGAGAGTACTTACAAATCATGGGAGAAATTTATCTCACCTAACATTATTTATATTCTAAGTTTGACATTAGGTCTATAGTCTAAACTAATCACAGAATGCCAGTGTTGTTAGTGGAGAGAAATGGCAGCTCCATAGGGTAATTCCTTTCAATTTATGAGAGTTCCACATCTATTTTAGAGTCACTCACCTATGAAGTGCCTTCCTATCTCTGCTGATTATTATAAGCTAGCTGACTAATTTCAGCTAAGGTTCACACATGGGACAAGATCAGATATACTCCACGTGGCACATTTCAGATACATTTCAAAGTTTCTTTTTCAAGTTCTAGGAACGCCAGTATATTGAATAAATGTGTGGCACTTTTAGCCTCCAAGAGTTTAATGTTTCTTATTTAGAAAGATGTAATTTGTTAGTAATCTTGTCTTTTCCTTACCAGGTTCTCTTGGAATTTCTGTTTTCCAAAGGAAAGGAAAATATATTTTGTGCTTTGCCTGTTAAATATTTCTATTGGGAAACTGGTAATTTCCTACTATCCATCTCTCACTTCACAGTTGAAGATCAATGTGAAAGAAAAGTTAGAACCATTTTTACTGTCTCTAAAAATATCACAATATATAATTTTACTTATAATTGTATTTTTATTTAAACAGCAACAAAAAAAATCAGAGTATCTTTTCCTTTGTAACTACTGATTTTTTAGTAGTCATGTAGTCACTGGGTTTGAAGATCCATAGGTTCCATTCTCCACTGCAAAATGATGATGTAATTCATTGTATTGTCTTAAAAACAGTTGATGCTTGGGTCTTTACAGTCATGTTTCTGCAGAGTAGATCTATAAACTTAATACAATGAAATGTAAATGTGAGAATTTATATGTTGAAATTTTATAGCATCCTCATTTCATATTATCACAGTGTTTGATTTTTAAAATTTTCCTTATAAAAAAAATTTTACTCAAAAATGTAGCCATCTACATCCTCAGCTGACTTTCATATTTTTGTCTGAATTTCCTCAGTCAGAAAGTGTCCCTCAAGAAAGATGATGGACACCAAAATATGTCAGCCTTTATGTTCAGTCAGTATCCATTTTTCTGATTCAGTACATACCTAGCACCAGTGTGGGAGTGTAATAGTTTTATCCAAGAAGAAATTAAATTATGGTTTTGATGATACTGAAGGAAGTAATAATTCTGCAGGGTTTAAGTCTGCATAATCAACACAGTCCAGGCAGTTTAGTTTGGGTTATGTCTGACCTTATTGCATTATGTTTCCAGGTTTAATAATTAGACCTTCTATCAGAGTTTTGCCATGTATTTATTTTAGTTTCTCTTATTTGTTCAATTTTTAATTTGTTAACAGGGAAGATGGAAAAATTGTAATAACAGAAGTATTTGTTCATGCTGTGAGAGCCTGAGCAGATAGGAGTTTGCTTTAGTGGGTAGTGTCATGAAATGGAGAACAGATTATAATTGCTTTTTGTGTACATTATTTGACTATATGAAACATTTTCATGGATTAGGTTCCTGTTTTCTGCAAATGTCTGATTTTGATTTAGTGCCTAGTTTTCCTTTTGCACGATTGGTGTAGTTAGAATTGTGGAGATGGCTTCTTGACACTATATTTTTAAACAAAAACTCAAAGTTCTAAGGGCAGACTTGCTATTTCCATATGAAAGTTGTCCCTGAGTTAGACTTTCAAGATTGTCTCATTTTTGTCATGGAACAGATCTTGACCTATTGTTCTGTAGGACTCTATTACTGCTGCATGTGAGAGTCAAGGTAAGGATGAACTGGAGCAATGGGAAAAAATGAATCCATTTCTGCAGATATTAACTTCTGAAAGCTGGAAAATCTGTGTTCAGAAGTTGTTCCTCTTTCAACAGACCTATTCCGTCCATCATTATTCAGTGTGAAGTGTATTTCCTACATCATGTGCATACCCAAACATGAAAAGTTAAGAAGTACCCTGCATTGGAATGTTGATTGCAGTGCATCCTTGTATCAGTGCTCTCTGGCATATTCTGCTGCTTATCTGACTGTTGAATCCTTAATTGCTATAAAGGATTTGCCAGCAGTCACAAAGCCTCGTCTTCCAATTTGGCCACATATTGTTTAAAAAGTTTGTCTGCTTGCTTTTTTAAAACCATATTTTTTCAAAAACTTTAATGTGGCAGAGAAAAATATAGACATGTCTTTTCTTTGTGGAAAGAATCCCCACAGTTAATTTATCACTTTTCTTCATAGGCTTTCCTATCTCTTAAGATGTTGAACTGGAATATTTATATTCTATATTTAATCTTTAGTACATTGATGTTACTTTGATCTGATGAAATACAATTGCAGTTCACAACAACAACAGTAATGATAATAATAGCAATAACTCATAGAGGTTATCCTTTAGTATAAAAAATTATGTTCCACACAGCACTTGGCTCTGTTCCATTGGAAATGATGGGATCTACAAGCTTTTTAGATATTTTGGGGAAACTGAAAGCTACTAAGGTATGATACAAATTAACAAAGGAGATATTTGCCTCCAGTATCTTTAAGTCCAAAGTAAAAACCTTGGGTTGAAAAAACTCTTTTTTACTTGTACCTTATCTACATAGGCACCAGCAAAAAGACAATTACATTCATATCTATATGAAACCCCAATGGAAATAAATCTTTTTAATTGTATTGTGGTTCTTTGTATCAGTCCTAGGTTCATGACACTTACTTGCTTCTTTGTGGTCTACTTATAATTAAAATATGTGTTCTTTTTGTTAATATTCTGTGTTGAAATTAGTCCAAGATGCATGATACTGTTCTGAAAACACTGTGGTTCATCTTTTAAACATGAACTCTAATGCAATTATTAGAAGATGTTTGATTAAAATTGGAAATTACTTTTGGGATGAAACTTTCTGTGTTTCTGCTTTAAAGTGTGTGTATTTTCAGGAAAATCCCATACAACCATTTATTCTTCCATAAATTCCCAAACAAGGACACCTGCAGTAGAACTTTACATTTATCTTAAGTAGATGACTAGATTAATAGAAGTTGGGAAATATGGAATAATTCCTTTTGTGTCCATTTTTGTGCAAAAACTTTATATCCCTGATGTTTGGACTATGCAAATCATTTAATTATTGATAATGATATAAAATCATTGAAATATAGTAGATCTGCTTACTTCATTTTTATTGTGTGTTGGAAAAGAGAATTAGAGGCACTATAGTTTCTTTAAAAAAATCGAGGTGAAATTTGCTGGTATGACTGAGATAAGTTTGTGGGATTTGATTGCAGACTGGAATTGTTTCTAGACTCACAGAGACTCTTAAGGAATTCAGACACCTTGAATGAAAATAATTGTAGTAATGCAAAATCTAAATGTTCCTTCAACAAAGAGCATTTCACCAGGTCACAAAAGGTGAACTCTATCAAAACTGTCATATTTTCTCCTTGTGCTAGTTCACATCTAAAGTATGGTACTTGTAAAAAACATTCTGGACACACCAGGAGTGAATTTGAGTACTAAATAATATTTGAAGTAAATCCAGAAAGCATTTAAAATATAAAAAATGAATTTGGAAAACTTTCATTTTTGTTCAAGGTATACTTAAATCATTGTTTATACTTGGGATGCACTTTTTAATGTGCCAAAGAAGTCTTCTGGTCTTTTCTCAGATGTTATCTTTTAAGTAATTAATCTATGTTTAGCTGTGTTTGGCTGGCACAAGACATGGTATAGCTTTGACCTAAAAGAAAAAAAAAACCAGAAAAAAAGTAAATTCTTGAGTATCAGGAATTATCACGAATTATAATTTCAAAAGTTTACAAGTGAGCTATGAAAGAGATTCAGAGTAATTTGGTGTAATTACTAGTCAAGATCAGATCTTGAATGCACAAAAATTTCTAAACCAAACAGTTATTTGAAAGGAGTATAAATATAGTTAGATAAACACTTTGTACAATTCAAAGTAGAAGATTCTCTGTATCTTTTTGATAGTTATAAACTGAAAAACTGAGCAAGACAGACTTATGGATATTTGTAGATATAGCATAAATATTAAGTAATGTTCTTAACATTAGCAAAAATACTTACAAAAATAATTATAGTCAGTATTGCATGCAAGTGTGAATGTCTCTATGTATATGCTGTCTTAGAGATAATTCTTAAATATTCACAAAAATTACAGCAAGGAGCTGAACTAATGCATATTATGGTGAGGCTGTAAAAATGTAACCCAAAAGAATATTTATTACTTTGTCTTTAAAGTAATTTGCTTTGAAACAGTTTTACTATGCACCAGATTTATCTTTTTTAAAAATTAAATTAACATATGCATTAATTTTAATATTATACAATTAAAATATTTTAAATGCATAAATTTAAGCACTATATGTTGTTTGTCTTCTCTAAAACCTTATTTCAGTGTTGTTATTAAAATGGAAGATGGTGTTGGTCAAAGCAGTTGACTATAAACAAGACAATTTATAACAATATGATTTCTTAATATTTTTCATATTGTTTTTATTATTCATATGAAGTGGATATTTCTATTAAATTTACTTTAGTATAAGTATTATATTCCATTGCTTGTATTTTGATACCAGCAAGGATATGGGAATTAGTTGCTCATCTCACTTTATCATAAATGCAGGTGTGTGCAGACTAGACTGAAATGACACTTGAAAGTAATCAACCATGGAGCCATAAAGCCCTTGCCTAAAAAGAGCTGTTGAGTCTGAAAATGTTGTAATTTACTTCTATTTTATTTGCAGATTGCCTTCTCACAGCACAATACTATCATGGATCTGGTGCAGTTCTTTGTCACCTTCTTCAGGTAAATTGCTTTTTTTTTGTCTTCTGACTGAAATTTTGATGATTCTCCCATCAAACCAGTATCTTAACCAGCTTCTGAATCTTGAGAAATGCTGAAAGGAGACCTTGAAATTCTGTTCCAGGGGAGGGTCTTGGCCAATTAAAGGCAGCTGCTGGAATCTTGCATTATATAATTGTTTATTTCATATTCAGTGGTACAGTCTTCACACCTCCTAAAGATTAGCTGGGTTTGTACCATATATTACAGTGATTAAGAAAAGACAGCTAAACCTAACTAATTCATCTGTGTGGTTTTTCTATAAACATTTTTATGGAATTATTTAAATAATGGCTCTGTTCAATGGCTTGTTATTTCTAAGAAAGCACAGCACGACTGCACTAATGTTTTCATGTGTTAGAGATTATTTGTGAAAGGCAGCAGCTGATGCCTGAGATTTGGTTCTGGCAGCAATGCAGAGATGGGCTTCAACTGCAAATGAACAACTTTTCTAGAATGTGGACAAAACTCCACTGAAAGTCTTCTGAAAAGTTCAGCTAACTTATAAAATGTCACAAACTTGAATATACACAGATCAGTTACAGTGCTTTGAAATCTTGCTGTGAAGATATTTCCCAATTACCATGAAGTGTACACAAAATATGAACAGTGACAGACAGGTATGTTCATCAAAATTTATGAGTTCTAGAACAGCCATGACTTTATTCCACAAGTTCACAGTACAGTTTCTCTGTTGACTTTAATCACTGTGCTCTGAGGAATTGTACCTAAAGAATCAGACTCTTAAATACTGTGAATAGTCCAAATTCTTTTACTGCTGTTGCCAAAAAGGGCACAGAAATGAACAGAGCCTGAGGTTTTCTGTACCCAGGTCACTGGCTAATGGAGAAGGGTTTAGTCATTGATATAAAATATCCCATTTCTCCTTATCATTACAAACAGAGCAAAAAATTGCTGATTTCCTGAAGGTCAGTCTAGTGGTGTTTTGGGTATTTGACTTTTTTTATTTTATTTTATTTTATATTTTGGGGGTTTTTTCCTTTTTTTTTCCATGGGGAGACAGCAAGCTCTAAAAGTGATAATGATTATGCAAATATTTAGATTACAGCCCATTATTCTGCAATTAATGCTTGATCTGCCAAGATACTGACACGGTATATCCTAGAACAAAAAAAGTTTTAGAATAAGATAAAGATGAATAGAAGTTATATTGAAAAAAATAATCAGAATATTATTGAAACTGTAGTGCTTCAGAACATGATATGAATTGTTAAAAATTCCCACCCTGTTTAATTTAATTCTTTTTCTACTGGGAGGTTTTGTTGCAGCTACTGTTCAGTGACCTTTTCTCTAAGAATAAAAATGCACTCTAAGAGCAGTAACAGATTCCAAACTGTCTTACAGACAGTGTGCATCTGTGTTGCTGTGCTCAGTGCCTTGGAGACTTTTAGCCATCACACAAACTGAGCAGTCTGTGACTTTTTTCCTTTCCACCTTCTTTGAAGAAGTACAGATCTCATTGGAAAATTTCACAGGCAGCAAATGTGAATGATCTCCCTTACACTGAAGAAATGCAGTATGCACAGTTAAATAAAGTATATTTCTGTATTACCTTGACCACTAAACCCCAAAATATACTAAAGTTTGGCACTTTTTGTTTGTTTCAAAATCTAAGGGATAAAGAAATCTTTGTTGTTTTCAAGTCTTACATGAATATATGGATTTAGCTAAATAGGTGCCAGGACATTTTAGACAATTCATAAGGGTATGTGGAACAGCTTTAGTTTCTGAAAATACTATTTACTTCTTTAGATCACATATAACATCCATGAAAATTGGTTGTTCAATAATTGTTAGTTTTTATTATCCATTATATGAGTAAATCCTAATGGAGAGCTTTGAAACACTTGATTTCTGTACCTGCTTTTAAATAAAATGGTAACAGTATAACAGAATTTATAACAGTACTCAAGCAATTCCCAGATAATTATTCATATTAAGAATCTGAAGCATAAGTTCTGGTAAGAAATGTGGTTAAATCTCATAATCAAAAACCAGGCAAGCATGAAATTGGTGCAGATGACAAAGGTTAGCTGTTAATGTATTTGTGATGGAAATGATAAGCAAGTGCTACTGCCAGAACTATGTTTTTAAAGCCTTTTTCAAATGCATGGTACCAACTACTAACTCAGCAGTCATGTTCTCTGAACTCCCAGAACTATTACTGCCTTGCCTCTGGTACTTTGGGTGAAGCTGGCTGACTTAGTAGAATATTTTAGTCACTTTTGTAACATATCTCCATACTGTCATAAATTACAGAATCTCCAGGTTTTAATAAGTAGAGCATTGCTAAACAATATGGACTCTTTGAAAATCCTTTTTCTGTGTGTGCTTTAAGAAATTCTGTGAAAAATTATGGTCATTTAGGATCAGGGGTGCATTCTCTCTATTAAATCTTTCTGTGAGCAGTGTAAATGAGAGGAAACAATATTCAAAATATACCCAGTGCTTATTGCAGAAGGAGGGGATGGGTATTTTGGAAAAGATGAGCATGAGCTACAACAGGAATTGTAGCAGATGCTGAAGAACCAGATTATTAACTCCATATGTAGGGCTGTATGCTAGAGTCTCTGAACAGTCCCTCCAGTTGTGTTCCCTGCAGTGGGAGGGGGTGGCTGCATTTCAGCAGATTCAGTCTGGGCTCCTGAGAGCTGCAGTGCTCAGATCCACAGCCCTGGGGGTGAATTTGCAATGGGAGAACCCCTGCTCTTTACCAGCATCCTTGTCTGTATCCCTGCCTTTTGTTTCTGTTAAAATGAAGGATGGTAAATTAGTGCTGGATTTTGGTGTGTTTATTGTTATAAGATCCAATATTGATCTCCATGAGAAAGACAAAAATTGTGTTGTGATCAGATCACATCCACCATGGCTGGGGGGACCTCAGCAAATCTAGAACTCTTATAAATTATAATATTTTATAGTAATATGAAACTCAAGTTATTGTCACAAAATGGATTTTACTTTTGGGGCTAGAATAAAATTGATTTTTGCTTAATGATGCATTAAAAGTTTTCACCTCCTTTAGAAGCACAGAGCTGTTTAAATTCCAATGGGGAAAGCACATCTGTACTGTGGTGGGCAATTTGAGTTGTGTTTCCTTTCTTTAAATATTTGTTTTGAATTGTTGGATGTAGCTTTGTGTCTTCTGCTCTCTGAATCACACAGAAGCTTTGCCATCACTATGGAGTTATTTGGTGTGTTCATATTTCTGGAGAAGGCAGCCACTTGTTACTGGCCTGCAGGCAGAGGAGATTCCCCAGTACCTCTGGATGAGTTGCTCATCAAAACAAGGGATGAGTCACTTAATCCATCCGTGAACAAAACTGTCTTCCATTATTTTCTTCCTATTTTTCATCTTTCTGTTTGTCCTTGAAGTCATTTGGAAGTGTGTGAGCGCAATAGTGCTCACCATATTTTGATTTCAACAGACACTGTTCCTCAAAAACACAAAATAGTCACACAGATATCTGAAGATGGCCTATGTGCCTGCTTGGTATAAAACATGTGTGGGCTTCTTCCTTCCTTTAAGTCAGTGCATTTAAAGTTTGGAAGTCTCCCTTCCTTTATGTATCAGTGAGAGGTGTTCACTGTGCCTCCTGAAGCTCTGGCATTTCCTCTTCTCAGGGGTGTGTCTTTCTACAGCTACATGGGATTTTGTATCCCAAGAAGTATCACAGATAATTCATACAATGTTTTTGTTTTGATTCCCTCCATTTTGTACTGTATTTTCTTAAATCCATTAGTCAGTTGTTCTCTTGGACTTCAACAACTTTAGTGCTCACAGCAATTTTTCTTCTAGACTTCTTAATCCTGGTCACTTTTTTGTGAAACTTCAATCCACCGTACTTTAAACAAAAGAACTAGAATAGGTTTTCATCTGTGATAAATGGACTTGAAATTTTGCTTTTGTCATTTAAATTCCAAAGAGAAGAAATTCAGTCTTTTTATGACATGTACCAGTTGCAAACTTAACTTCAGGAGTTTGCTCCCAGCCATAAAGACTACTGTGAAGTGGAGTGAGAGCTGATGAAGGCAAACAATAACAAGACAAATAAAGGAAGTAAAAAACACTAGTGTTTTCCTTCAGGCAGTAGTGTCATTGTCCATTACAGCGGGTGACAAGCAGCTTTGTGTCTGCAGGCGCGGTCCGTGTGACGTGCTGGGCGCTGAGTGACAGCCAAGAAATGAACAATCTCCTCGTGGCAGGGCAGAAATATTCCAGGTCCCCGTGCTCAGCTGTAATAAATCACAGAAAGAGAGAAAAGACAGGGCTAGACCACGTGCTATGATGTGAATTTCATACGTATGACAATATTAAATCTGATTATTCCTTTTTAGAAGAGACGTCTTAATTCAAAGGAATTCATCTTCTCTATTGGAATATTAACGCAAATATTCCACTAAAATTTCCTGGTACCAAATGAAGCATTTTGTGGGGGAGGTTTTGTTGTCTTTCTAGTTTATCTGTTGGAATCCAAGGTAGTGATGGTATGTTTTGTCAATCAGAAGCAAAATTATGGAAATTCTACTATGGACTTCTAAGAGTCACACTTAATAAGAATTATACAGTAAAAAGCAGTTATATAATCTATTCAAGGTTTTAAATCTGAATTTAATCTTCATATGTGGCCCAATCATATTCTATATCATAGTTGTTTTTCTGTGTTTTCAATAATTTTTTTTGTAATATTTTAGGAAAACATAAACCACTTAGAAAAATTATATTTCTTTCCTAATATGTTTTTGGTCTTTATTAGTTGAAATTCTAATATCAGGTTTAGGGGAATGGACCTTTGTATTCTTTTCCAGTACAATTACAGAATTTTTAGTGTTCTTCTTGAATGATTCTTCTTTGGCCTGGAAATCTAAAAATCCTTGCTCTGTCCTCAGGAAAATTTAATTTTTACAGGGTTTTTAATAAGGAAAGTTATGAATTTCTTACACCTACTCCTTTGAGCGTATTTGCCTCTTTGGAAAGAGTATCAGAAATGTTACAGATTGAAAAGTTTTTTGGAAGATGTTAAATTTCTTCATTATATTTCATTCAGTCATGCTAAACAATGCTGACATGGTATGGTGGCTTTGTAAACATATTTTATATTTCTGTGATGCATTATTAAAGAATAATGGCTGCACTAGAGAGAGCAGTGAAAAGTAAGAATGAGTGAAAATATCGAAAAAACAATGAAAACACATTCTTGAAACAATGGGAATCTTTTGGTTTGGAAGGCTGCTGAAATTTAGCATTGGTGACAATTCTTCTTCCCTAAATCACTAGCTGACAATAATTAGAACAAATGACTCTTTCTTCACTCCTCACTTCCCCTTAATTTTAAATCCTGAATTAGCATAAATCAGGAAGACCATTGCAAAAAAGCAAAAGTAAAAGCACAACAATTTTGTAATAGAAACGATATATTCAATTTCTAATTATTCTGGAAAGCTACCACAAAAAATAATAAATTCTGTATTTCATAATTTGTTCAAATTTCAGTGGACATATATATATATACATTTCATATGGTTGTTTGTTTTTTTTTTACATGTAACATCAGTTATTGAGAGAAATATGGAGGCTCTCACCCATGAAGGGCAAACCCATAAAATTATATGAAATGTGAAAGTCTTTTCCATGACTGAAAGAAACATAATCACACTTAATGGGTGTGATGTTCTATTTATTCTGTGGAGATTAATTTCATTTTACATGAGATTAAATCACTTTGATTGTAAATCTTTTTTATTTGTTGCCTCAAAGAGGTGAAAGGAAGAACTGTGGAGGGTTAAAGTTCACATCTAGAGCTTTATTGTGTAATATATTTCAGAGTCCTTTTACATGGTTCACTTTAGTCTGATACTGGATTGGCAGATTAAATGGGAATGTTGGTCTCTCAGTAGCTCCTTGGTGTGCACTGCATCCATTTTCCCTTTTTAGCTGAACATAAAGGCTGTTTGTATAATTGATCATTCATTCATGCTTTGCTATAGCAGCTTGTGGTATATTTAATATAAAACCACAGCTTTGTGGATATATGCATGAATTATGTATGTAGGAAAATAGAAATCTAAAAAATGTATATGTGCTTTTTTTATAGTTCCTTTTTAATAATTACTTTATTGAATAAAGTTATTTAAAACCTTCCCTTCATTCTCTATAACATTGTGGCACATGTATATACTGAAAAAATGCCAATACTTTTTTTCATCATAATTTTTCTGCTAATTACAAATTCCCAGTTCAAACATTTCTTTCGTCTTTACTTTCAAGGAGATTTTCGATGTTTCATTGCACAGGAAAGACCAATAAACCCAGGCTTTGCAGAGGCAGTTGTCAGAGATGATTTTAAACTGTTATGGGAGTTTATGCCTTGGGAGAGGAAGGATTAAGTTGGTTTTCTGTATTCAATATATATTAATAAATTATTTAGCACAAAACCAGTAGCTATTCTAACAAATTAATACATAAAAATTAATATAAAATGCAGTTCACACCATTGATACTTCAATCTCCCCATTTCCCATTATGCATTCAGAGCTTAAATTGTAAAGCTTTATTAATACTATTATTGAAGTCTTAATTTATCATTTTACTTAATTTTGCTTGTCTGACTCAACAAAATTATTTTCACAATGTTTCTAATAGTAATTTTTAGTGTGCTGCTCTCCAGACTTACAGCATTCTTTTGGTAGTATCGTGGTTTTAACCATGACAAAGTAAAACAAATATAATGTGGATATTCTTTTCTATGCATTCTTACCAAATGCAGTGTTGAGCCTGGGCAGACCAGATTAGGAGGCAGATATATATATCTTATTAACTCTTAATCTGTTTTGTATAATTTTGGTAGTTGTGGACATGTGAGAAGAGAATTTTAAGGGCAGTTGTGTGACTTCCATGAGATACTTTATGCAACAGTTATTTATGGGGATATATGGATTTTCAGGACTGCATCAAAAAATAATGTTTTAATCAGTCATCTGGATAAGAAGAATTATCCGTGTAATTAGTTTCAAATGAACTTGAAACTTGTTGCTTAACTTGTGTGAATTCCATTTGAGACACAAATAAATACAAATTTGCATTTAAATGATTTTTGGTAATACTTTGAGTTTTAAATACCATCGTAGATACTTTATCTCATATTCAGGCATTTCTTTAACTCTGCAGTTTGGAAAGCAAGAACTGTGTGTCTGAACCCTCTGTGTGACTTTTGGATTCACATTTTCCTTGGATTCCTTTAGTTCAGAAAGAAACTGGAGGTGCAGGGGGAAAGACTGGAATCTAGATCTAGGTTGATGGAAGCAGCCCTGTCATATTTAAGGTTGTACAACAATGACATTTTGTAGCTGAAGAGGGAAAGATTGCTGATCTTGACTGATCAGCTGCAGAAAATGGAGTGTGGGAGTCAGTGCATGGAGCTGCTGGTGCTGGGGGTATTGTCATGACAAGCAGGAATAGAAAAGAACCTTCCTGGATCACCTGGATGGTGATGCTGGATTTGGGGCAATGCCTTTCATTGGCTGTGCCAGCCAGAGCCCTCCCTGAGCAGGAATTCAGCACTCCTGCCTCAAATGTCCTGGCTCCACAGCCAGGATTTATTTCTCTGACCCCACACACTGCATTACCATGAACTGGAATTTGCATATCCTACTTCCTTGCTAACCAAGACTACTTTTCCCTAAGTCTTTACACATTTCAATTTGGAATTGGAGTACTTCATTCCCAGAATCATTCTGAATTGCTAATCACTGAAATAGTCCTACTTATAATGATATTTATAAAACTTTGTGATTCATAGCAATTTAATTGATCATTAAAAATTTTAAAAATTACACTGCTGTCATACATATCAGACTTCTAATATTATGTTTACAATGCTTTGTGCTTCAGATAATCCTGTTGAAATCTTTGGAGCTGCTTGTCATGTGTATACCAGTTAACACAAGGATGGCTGAACCCAGCACATCATAATCATAAACACAATGTTCTTGTCAAATACAATGAGAGAAATCAATTGCTGTGACAATAATTGCTATTTGAAGTCATGGTGTTAGAAAAATAATTGTTCAATTATTTTTATTTTAGAATTGTGCTTGCTTTATAAAATATCAATTAAAATGGGCTCTATTTGCCAATAAAAAGATGGTAAATAATGTGTTGGGAAAGCAGTTCTTAGAAAAACAGTTAATGTTAATGTTAATGTGATCTGTTAGGAAACTTTTGCAGTACTTTGAAAATATTAACTAAGGTATGAGACTTGTTTTCTTTGCATATATCCACATTAAAAAGCTTTTTTGTCATCAGTTTGTTTTACTGAATATGTTAAATTGTTGCTCATGTCAGTACTAGAAGAGAAACAATAGAGCGTGGGGTCACTGTTTAGGTTGCTAATTAGAGGACTGTACATTTTTGTGCCCTTGTCAAACAAAGATCAACAGGCAGGAGGTTTGTGGATACAGAGGGATATTTAATTACTGTCTCAGCACAATAAGAGTCAAGTGATTGAGCAATAATTGCCCTGATGGCCCAACTCCTATGCTCAAAAAAAGACTTGGGAGGAGCCTTTAAAATATGTGTAAATATATATATGTAGGCGGTAAATGAGTCTGCTATGCCCCTAACAAACTTGGTGAAAGGAATTTTGGGAGCTTTGTCTCTTTGTTGGTGAGCAGTGGGGACAAACAGATCATTCCTTGGGCAAGATGGAGCTGGGGACCTGACATCCTCACTGAATGTATTTTTTTTTGTCTTTGAACTGGCTTTTGTCTTTGAACTAGCTCTGGTTTAGTTCCATGGACTGACAGCCCCTTTGGGTTGGCAGTGAGCATTGCACATCTTCTAATTCAGCTCCAGGGTTGGTCCACAGGGGAACTCAGGCTCACTAGCCCATTCCAGATCCACACTAAGCCAGCAGGGCAGGAATTTCCCTTGGAACACAAGGATGGGTCTGGGGCGTGGGGACAGGGTGATGGCACTTGTTTTGTTATGTTTACCTTCCATTTACAGTATTGATTCTTAAAATATTTATGCTTAGCTCATGAAACAGTTCCTTTTACATCCCTGTAAAAATAAGTAAATTATTTTACTCTTTAAAATGTATTACTTTGATACAATATGTAATTTATAGGCATTAATATGTAATGAAAACAAAGGGATTCCATAGCATACTTATAATGTATTCATAGTATTCATAGTCACAAACGTGTCATTAGTTCATCTAAATAGTCTGATCATTACATTTCACAGATTTTCCTCTCTATTTATCCATGCAATGTAAGTTTCTTTAAGGTCATCTACAGATTTTATTTCAGTTTGCCCATAACAAGCAGGAACACATCCACTAATTCCCCTAACTTTTTGGTTTTCTGCTTAAAGAAACACTGAGAAACTAATTTCTGAGTTATGGAAAACACTTTCATTTCCTCAGCCAGGTATACAATATAGCTAATATATATTTAGTGCAAACTGAATATACCTAAATATACCTCTGAAAGTAAAAATTTGCTTTGTAGCTTGCAAAAGCAGTTATGCAGGCAGTAATTATTCCTTGCATTTTCCCTTCTCTTTCTATTAGTTCTATTAAATCACTATTTCTGTTTTCATACAACCCAAGGCCCTTCTGGGAGGAACATCTACACACCCAGACATCCCTGGTGTTCTCTTGCAGCCTTTGTTGCTTGGCCGATTTCCTCTGCTGTGTTGGACACAAACTGTGTTCAAGACTTTTTCCTTTGCAATTCATGGGTTCTCCAATTGTTTATTGTCTCCAAAATCGTGCTAGGACAATAACTTCCAATCAATCTGTAATTTGGGCAGCTGGTGATGGATTGCTCATTTTTAAGCATGCTTTTTTAGTGCTTCCTCCTGTTTTGTTCCTCATGGTTTGAAGGGGAAACTGTGCAAAGCTGTACACTTATCTTCTGGAACTTTATTTCTTTGTTCTGGAGAGCACAAAATCTTGATAGTGCTTGGGCTGCTGTGGTTTTAAGAGTGTCTTAGTATGGCAGTGGTTTTATTGGAAAGGTTTACATTGGTAAGCGCAGAAAGTCATTCACTCTGTACTCTGGGTTAGCATTTCATGACCCATGTGCCTTGCAAATGTGTTTATCCATATATTGGTTTATTTGGATGTCACTCAGAGTCTCAACTGGAGAGTCAGAGATGGTGGACATAATCTGTGATCATGGGGATTAACTGTAGGCAAGTTGCCACTTGATCTTTTCCAAAAGTGAAATGATTAATTTGTAAAGTTACTGTCAGCAAAAGATTTTGTCTATATTTGGAATACTTTTTGTGGGGTTTTTTTTCTGTATTCTCTCTATGTTTTCCAATCTCCTTTCAGAAAATGCCAATGGCAGAGCTTTAAGAACAAGTCTGATAGTATCTGTTTTGGCAGTACCTTGTAGAGTGATAAATTTACCTCTCAAGTGCTGCTTACTATTGTGCACCTGAGTATTAAGGTTGTTTTAACCCTTTTGGTTTCAGCATCCAGCAGTAACTCATACTGAATTGTCATTCACACTGGTCTCTAAACTGGTTTGGGAATTGCTTCATTCCAAAGGGGAAATAAATCCTTGCAATGTAAATGAGGCCTGACTTACTTGTTCTCATAAATACAACTTAGCAGTGATTGTATATTAAAAATAAAAAAAATCTAAAAATTGACAATTTCTTTATCCTCTGTGCCATTAACCATTATTAACCACTTTTTCCTTTGTGTCATGCATGGACCGCTCAACTATTATATATTTGTCCCATCAAAGCCAAGTGCATCTGAAACTATGGGAGCTTTGCAACCCATCTACAACTTCCTTTTTCTGATGGTTCTGACAGTTTCTTTTAAACTGCCCGATGGCCAATTTTTAATTCATTTAATTTGCACTGCACTTTTGTTTTTTTGTATCTCTGTCGAAAGGAGGAGATAAGAAGTATAATGGGGGACTGGAGACCCATCCTACTGGTGTTTTACATTTTTGCCTGTGATGTTAATGTCTTTATCATGGCTCCCTTCAACTCCCTATTGTTTCAAAGAGAACTTATTTCTCCTACCATTTCATTGCCCTGACTGCTGACTGCTTCCCTTTATAGCTTTTAGGTTCAGCTTAGATTTTTAGAGATAAGGTGATGGTTGCTTCAAGGTACAGGCACACTACAGATTTATGCACTGACATCCCAATGCTTTCTGGTTTGTTCTTTATTCCTTTACTAATCTCTTTCAACATCCTATTTTCTGTTTTGACTGCTACTAAACATTCAGTTGATATGTTCAAAGAACTATCTGCAATGACTTCAAGATCATTTTCTTGAGTGGTAATTGCTAATTTAGAACCTATCATTGTGTATTTGTAGCTAGTTCTGGTGGTTTTTTTCCTTGTGCACATTGCCTTCAGTTCATTGTCACTGAATTTCATTCTCTTATTTTAATGCCAAGTCACTCTGTATTGTGAGATCCTTTGCAGTCAGCTTTAATTTTTATTGCCCTACATAAACCAAGGATGTTATCTCACCACAGCCTGGAACTAGGTTAATTTCACAAAATCTTTTTTCAATGTCTTTTCTTCTTTAGCATGAATTTTGAATTTTTCCCCTTTATATTTAACAACCCCACACACAAAAAAAAAAAAAAAAAAAAAGAGAGCGAGAGAAGAAAATAAAATATTTACTTGAAAAGATTATACAAAAGCCACATTGTCAATGTTGCAATTTCCAATGGTTTATAGTATTTTATGGGTGTGTCTTTGAGACACTAATTTCTAATTTTAGCTTTGCAAGTAATTGATGTTTTGACTGATGACAAGAAAATTTAGTGTGTGACCCACTCCACTGATGTACAGAGCACAAAATCAATTTTCTGAAGTCTTTCAGCCAGAACTCTGAATATTTTCTATTCTACTAACTTAAGAGGCCTGCTCAAGAAATTAATAAATATGAAGGACAGAATTTTCTAAGGGTAGAGATTGTGTTCCTGGTCATAATAAAGCAGTCACACAGTGCAAGCCTCTCTTAGTTTCTTGTCCCTTGCATGTATTAACCTTTTCTAAATTCCAGGAGCACTGAGTTAATAATTGCAAACAGAGTTGCTGTTGTTTCACTAGTTTAGTGAGTTTTGGAAGGACTGTAGAGGAGAAGAAGGGTGAGATGCTTGCCCTTACTGCATGCACAGCATCCCAGTCTATAGCAGCACGTCAGTACCCTGATGTTTCCCTAAAGCATCTGTGGCAGGTACCAGTGGGTTGGTTTTTTTTTTTTTTCAGTTCTGCTCTTCCCTAGACACCAAAAATAAATTTACAGTCCCTTGTACTTGCTTTTAAAGGGAGACATTGGTGTTATTTTGCACCTGTGCACAGTACTGCTCTGAACTATGCTACTTTCAGAAATCTTGGTATTTCCTGTATTAAATAATATGTTTTGAAGCTTTTTGGCAGAAAAAAAAATTGTGGATACCTAGGGCAATTCATTAGTTAGTGTTGCATGAATTGAAAGCACTGTGTACAGCAGAAGCGCCTATTTGTGGGAAAGTTCTCCACACAATTGGTAAATCCACATAATTATATAAAAAACTGTCTAAAAATTTGAAAGATCTTCTGAGTGATTACAAGTGCCAGCTTTAGAAGCTTTTTGTCAGTATCCAGAAATACACAAAAAGAGGTTGAGAGTTCAACGATCTCTCTACTAAAATACTTTATGGATTAGAAGTTACAATACGGAGACATTGAAGCAAGAGAGAAGAGATATTCTCTGATTATGCACTGCAGGTGTTTTAATTTTCTTTTTTTCTTCTTCTTCTGTTGTGTCTTTGGAACTGTAATGTGGTGTGTCCTTGGAGATGTTTTCCCTGGGCAATTAACCATAGAAATAATAAGATAACACAGGCCTATTGTCATGTGCAAACCCAGTTCCTCAAAACTAATTATACTCCCTGTATAGTTACCCTTCCTGCATCCCTGGAAATTACTCAGAATTTATAAAGGGAAAGAAGTATAAATTGGTATAACTTTTTTTTTTTTTTGCTATATTTCATACTCTTTTTCTGTCTGCTAAACGTGGAACATGCAGTGCATATTTGTGAAGACTGTTGTGGGTATGTGGATGGTTGTACTGGAGCTTATCCCATGCTAATGGAAGCAGTGCTGACATTTCCAGGGAGAAAACCAGAGCATGTGATGGGCGTTTGCTTTTGACTTTGAACGTGGATGGTTGACTCTTTATAATTCTGGTAGAGTTTAGTTTTCCCCAATTTTTGGGGTTTATTTTTCCATGCTAGGATGCCTTTTTCTTACCTTTGATACCCTAAAACTTAAGCTTTTCACAAGTTACAATTATTATTTTTTTCTTTTATAATTGCAGTTGTTTCTTATCCTTACTGCTGGTAGCTGCTGTCGTTTGGAAAATCAAACAAACCTGTTGGGCTTCTCGACGGAGAGAGGTATCAATAACTTTAAGACTATTCTAGTAGCTTTATCTTTCAGAATAAGTTGAGAACTTTGATGAGCAATCACTCCTCTCCTTCCTCCTGTATATGTAATTTAAATATCTATTTTATATCCTTGACTATTTTATGCTGAAGAAGGAAACTTTATTTCTTTCTCCTGTCAAACATTAAAGGAATTACAGCACTAGGGTACAGAAAGGTAATTTTTCTTTATGGTGGCATGTTTAGAATATTTAGAAATAGAATTGAACAGAATATTTCAGGTAAAAGGGTCCTACAAACAACTGTTCAGCCTGCCCACTTCAGAGCTGACCAAAGGTTAAACCATATTCTCAAGAGTATTGTCCAAATAAGTAATAATTTCTTATACACTGATGAGCTTGGGTCACTGACCCTTTGCTAGGAAGTCTGTTCCAGTGTTTGACCACCTTCTCTGTAAATGTTTCCTACTATCCAACCTGAACCTCCCCTCAAAGGAGGTTCTCTCTATTAGAATCAGTAGTTTAATCATTAAACCTGTGGCACAATTAAAATCTTCACTAAATATTCATACATAAAATCACCTTTTTCTTTTGTGATCTAAATTCTCATAGCTGTGTTGAAACTGGACCAAATCTTTGTTCTTACCTGCTTAACAATTTGTTACACTTAAATGAGGTTAAATTTTATCAATGCTACTACACGTATAAGATTGTATACTAATAGTTGTGGTATTTCATTTTACTGTCATAAATGTGATCTAAAACTTGTAGATAGTGATGTTTTCCCTTCTTGAAGCTTCTAATCTTAATGATTTTTGGAATGAGCATTTGCTTGAAGCATTATAATCTTGATAGGTCTTTTTTAAAGACAAGCTTTGCTCTACTTTATGATTTTTTCTTAGTATACTGGCACTATGAATGTTTAAATAACTTTTTAACTGTAGATCTAGAGTGAATTTATATATGCTTTAAAAGTTCCAGGTAACTAGCACTTATAATTTTCCTTCACTGAAATTATAATATACTGATGCCAAGGTTTAGCTTCAAGTGGTGCTATAAAGGAAAATGTATGTTATTGGTACTTATTTCCTATTGGTATTTTTTTTTGTTCATATGAACATTGTTGAGAATTTTCTGAGGGCAAATTCTCATCTATTTCTTATTACTTGCAAAATATAGATGAAAATTACTTTAAACTACATTATTCAACTTGCTATTATTTAATTTAAATTTGTCTCAATACTTTGATAGTTTTGTGCAAAACTGTGTTGTGATGGAATGTAGCAGTTCATTGATTTAAAGTCTCATGTTAATGAAGTTGGTTTATTGATGTTTTTAAGAACAAATATGAATGTACCCATTTCAAGATCAAGAAGTTGTGGTCTGGATTCTGTGATTGCTCTCCTAGATTTTGAAATATATATATTTTTATGGGGTCTTCAGGCATTATTTGATAAAGAAAACATTCTCATATGAAAAGTTTCTAAAGTTTTCCAAGATTTATTTTCCTAATGTCATCAAAAGGATTTCTAAGACTCTGTGAAAGCTAAAATAAACTGTTAAATGCAACACAAACATCAATCAGCTTCTTCAGAAGAGCAAAAGAGAAAGACATACTTGGCAACTGGATTAGAACTCAGAGCTTCATGGCTGGTTCTGAATTTTGGCTTTCCTTGAGTATAACTAGAGAAACTTGGTATTCTATCATAAGTAGAGTTCAGTAGCATTAGGAATTGTAAATGCTGAAAGAAATCTCCTTTAGTTTCAATTTGCTCTTGACCACCAGCTGCAGTTCATATCAAATACAGGATTTTTTATAAAATTCCATGCAATATTTTCCTTTAATCTAGCTAGAAAACTTCTTTTTATATGTCTCATATTTTATAAGATTTTTCAATTAAGTGTTGCAAATGAATTGTATGAATAACACACAGAGACAATCTACTGCTGAAAAGATTTCTGAAGTATCTACTTTAGAGCCCATTTGGCAGATGAGCTCTTTCACCGTTCTTTAAAGACAGGAATGTTTGACTCTTTAGATGTTACCTTCAATATGGACCTGATGTGCAATAATAAAAATAAAACAAGAGTACAAACAAATACAGAAAAGTGTGCAGTTAAAAGCTGTGAATCCTTTTATGGCCTCCCTCCTGATTTTTGCTCCCCTGAAGGAGGAGGAGAATTACCATCCAGTTCTTGTCATCTTTTAGTAAAGAATTTTATCAGGCTCTTGAGGTAAGCCATTAATGTTTTTAAGAATTGTAGATCTCTATGTGTAGCTGAAAATTCAGAACCTTGTCCTGTTTTGCCTTCTGATTTTAATGCTTGGCTAAATTGCAACGTTATTGATTCCAAATTGAACATAGCATGGCCTCACTCCAGTACAAAGCAAGAGCAAGTTTGCAGTGTGAAGAGGGAATTTCTCAGTTTTCCCACTAATTTAGAAACTGTCCCCTTGTTTCTTTCCATATTCATTGCTCATTTAGCAAATACTTGTTTTCCACTGCTCAGAGCACTGCCCAAATCTTGCTGGGAAGTTTGAATTTAGGCTCTATCATATGTACATGTACAACTGTTACATTGTGTATATATGAAAATGGATAAATGTCTTCAAAAATACTTTAACTGATGTTTGTCTACACTGAATTTGACTTCCTTTGCCCATATCTATAGGTCTTTCAATTTATTTAGTTGAAATAATTTTTTCCCTAAGACCTTGAGCTTTGGTAATTTTTTTGCTCATAACAAAATTGCGGTTCATATTTTTTTTCTTACCTTCATTGCTATCTCTTAAGATGCATTTTATCTCAGGTTTTTGAACTCTATATTTATACTTTAACTCCTGGATGAGCTTCTCTTCTTCTCTCCTGCCTTCTGAAAGGGCAAGGGACAGCAGATAGACTGTCTTACCTTATACCATCAAAGTTATTCACCTTCTGCATTGAGGGGAAATGGAAAGTATCATTCTTTTATTTTATAGTTCCAAAAAGATCAATGAAACTTTGAGCAGGAGAACATGAACAGCCTCCTGCCTGGCATCCCTTGACACCTTCCCCCACCCATCCCTCCCATGGATTTGTGACATTTTAAAAAAGGGCTTTAAGAAGGGCTGAAGTAAGATAGTGGAATATTGCTCATCTCAGGGAGCTTGTTCCTTGAAAAGAATAATACAGAATACAATGAGATAATTTCCAAGGCATAATTCTTATAGCAGTATCTTGATTTAAAAAAATAAATTAACGTCTTGATAAAAAAAAACAAAACAAAAACAACTCAAAGTCCCAAGAAAACAAAAACAAAACAGAAGGAATTTAGAACATTCATGATAGAGCAAGATAATATTTACAGGTAAGTATGGAAATGTATGCAGGAGTAGAAAAATGGAAAGATATATTTCTTTATGAAATAAAGGAGCTCTAAATATTGCAAGATTTCAGAAAAGCAAAGGACTTTTTAAAAGAGGCTACTCTATCTTAAAAGATCAGATATGTATTCTAGGTTTTAATCTCTCATCCTTCTTTTTACTCCAAAGACTCACAAATCTTTCTACTAGCACCTTTCTCAGTAAAATCTGACTTTTTAGTTCACTGGATGAAGAACCAAAAGCTGTCATTTTCTCACAAATTATTTAGGCCTCTTGCATTTTATACCCTGAATTCACACAAGAGCCCATCCATGAGACTCCAATCTGACTGTTTTCCTCCTTTGTACAAGAAAACATATATCACCCAGATTTGCTAAATAAGAACTATTAAGATAATATTATTTATCTCTGCATGTTTCATAGCTAAAGTATTCATTCAGTCTTCTATTCAGAATAGGTATGAGACAATGTGTTCATAGATAATTTTACTGAAAAACTTGATAGATTAGCTGCCAGATTTGTAGTGGCTCAAAGGTTTTCTCATGAACTACTTCTGACTGAAAGGCATCACACTGCAGATAGAATCTGCATACAAATGATTTCTTTTTATTAGTGCCTTGAACTTCATGTTTTCTGACAAAATTACACCGAGGTCACTAACAAACTCACACAGATGGGATTATAAACCTCACAGCTTCTAGTTGAGTTATTTTATCAAAATATTTGCCCTTCCTAAGGTAAACCAGTTGCTGCTCTTACACCTTTTGTACTCTTGGTCCCGTCAGATGTTTTGAAGAATTGTTACCTTTAATCCAAAAGCCTGTAGCCACAGATGTACATGAAGTATCTTCTTCCCTCCACTCAGACAGACAAAAAACATGTGCGAATGTGTCATGTGTTGTTATCTAGAATCATAGAAACATTGAATTGTTTGACTTGGAAAGGACTTTAAAGCTCATCCAGTCCCACTCTCCTGCAATGAGCCTCTTCAACCAGAACAGGCTGCTCAGAGCCTCATCCAGCTTGAACTTGAATGCTCCCAGGCATGGAGGTTTCACCACCCTCATCGTAAAAATAATTTTTCCTATATCTAGTCTGAAATACACATTTGTTTATAGTGGATCAGTCAATTATTTAAAATAGAATTGTACTTTTTTAAAGGTAAATTGCTTTTTTATACATTGTTTTAATTACACACTAGAAAGAGAGTGTATATCTTTAAAAATGACTTAAATTCTTATTTCCTCATGTAATACACTCTAAAGCTTTTGAGCAATGAGGAGGTAATGCATGATTGCATTTTTAGGCAAAAATGCTTGAAAGCGTGGATTGTGTGTGTGAAGTGCTCGCCTAACTTTAAATGTTAATATCATTTTTATATAGCATCTCCTTACAGAGTCAGCTGTGCACCATTTGCCTCTCTGAAAGAATAGCATATGCAAACATAAAAACATGGAATTGTAGAAAATGCTTGCTATATGCAGTGTGTGGGTGCCATGCAAGTTATTCCTTCTTTTTATTAAATATGCTTATGTTTAAAAACCCTCCACCTTTCTGCCTTGATTTTGTTACCAAGGTAGTTTTATTCTCTTAAATATTCAAAAATTCTTACAAATAGACAAATGAAACTGAAGTAGTCTACTTCTTAATAGCAGTAACAATTCATGTAATAGCTTTAGGCTCATTTCTATGGTAACTCTAATAACAACAAGGAAGTTCAGTTATGTAGATAGCACTAATGAATGTAGAGAGTATGTGCATTTCAGCCCCAGCTTTTTTGCTTTCTATTCAAATGACAATACTTTAAAGTATTCCTTTTAGAATAGACAGTAATGGCTTTTGGTGTATATGATATTGCTTCTGGAAAGCAACACATTTATTTCAGCAATACTAAAACACAGAGAATATGGTGTACACTTGAACAGCTTTTGAAGGAGCTAAAGCAATACTGTGCGTTTCAGGGTGAGCAAGGAGCCAACAACCGCAGATGTAAGGAAAGCAAGAAATATTAACATGAATCATTAAAGTACCCAATGTGCAAAAGTATTCATGTGTGTAGGTGTCTGCAGGATTACATAGTTTATGTTTAAAAGTTGTTAAGTTCACAGATAATTTTTCTTTTTTGCTATCTTCTTGTCTGTTGCTTAGCAAATATCTTACACATCTGTATGTAGTTACTCACAGGCAGTGTGAGTAATCCTACTGAAGTCAAAGGAGCTATTCATAGGACCAGAATCTCAACTTGTTATATTGCTCAGGCAGTTCTGAAATCAATAGAGCTATGACTACTTATTTCAACTGTAGATCTAGTTTTACTGAGGATAACTGGGGCATTTATTTTAGGCTGACGTCTTCTGCATTCTCTCCAACCTAAAATTTAGGTTCCTCTCTGAATGAACCTTTCAAGCAATATGCCTGGTTAGCTGACAGTAGATCTTGTCTCAGGACTAACTCTGCAGCCAGTATAAAAGGCATTTCCAAATGACAATTTATCCCACCCAATTTTCCCAGTGTTCTCTTTTTATACTCTGATACTTGTGAGGACCTGTCTTCTTGTTAACAATACAAATAATCCATTGAGTCAAATCTCCCATACGGAGAGTTCTTCTTCACTTTCTTTGCTTTAGTTTTGTAAATTTGAGGTTGTGTTCATAATACTGTCATTTGATAAAAGTAAGCATCTGAATAATTCTTATATTAGTAATGCTCACAAAATGCTTGTTCTCTGTAAAGAAAAGTATTAAATGGTGCCAGTTACAGACTCAATATTATGTTGAAAAAAATTATGTTGGGGAGTGAATTAAGCAAAGCTGATACAAAGCATTTATGAAAGCTTGCTAACAGATCTGTTTCTTCACTCCAGAAGAATTCAGAAATTAAAGAAGATAACGGACAATAAGATTTTAAAATTAAAATTGTGAGTTCTTTATTAAAAAAATAAATTAGGGAAAAGAAACTAAGTAGGTGTTTTAATTATATGTACTTATGACTAGGAGGAGAAAATTGTTCACTTTTCTTAACATAATAACCAAAGTTCCTTCTTACATTTGTATAGTGGAGTTAGCCTGATGATTCCCAAAAGGCAATAATCAAAATAAATTAGTTTCATTATATGTGGTTCCTGGGATATGCATAGAAAGGAAGCCTGGATGTAGTTTTACTGCTGATAACAGTATTTTAAAATTAATTGTTGTGATATTCTGTTCAGTAGAATTTATTATCAAAGTTGAGCTTTCTAAATATGAATATAAAATGCTTCTGGAGATAATGCTAATTTTATAATGGTGATATTAAGTCCTACTCTCCAGTTAACTCTTGCAAGTGTGCTGGGATAAGTTTTCAAGCTAACAGGAAGGTAAAAATAAGGTTATTTTAGAGAAAGAGGGAATTGACCCAAATGAAAAAGACTGCCTGAGGCAAGTGGCCACTTGGCAGAGCCTGAGGGTGCTTTGAGCTACATGGTCTGAGAGTTTTCTGTGGGACTGGATGTAAACATAAGAGCATTAGCAGAATTTTTAGCAAACTACCTGTCAGCAGAAAGCAGCAGACAATGAGAAAGGCAGTCCTTAGTGGGACCCTGGGAAGAAGCCAGATAACTTCTTTAGAATTTGTGACAAGAAAAGTAATTTGAATTGGTTTCCACAGTGCTAAAGGAATGAGGATGGTGGTTGTGTTCTTTGTAAATAAAGAGGATTGTACCAAAATAGATGATTCATTTCTGTCTCCTAACAAAAACAAAAGAGCAGGTGTTGAATATTGGCCCGAAGTGGTGAGACTCTTCCTTATGTTTGTATTTCCTCTGTCTTTGCAGCATAACATCAATTTTTGTCCCCTATTAAAACACAAACAAACCTTCCATTTCTCAAAACCCTGTAAGAAAATAATGAATTTAGCTGCAAACAACAGAAGTGTTGCAAAAACTCTGATATGAAAAGAGGATGAAAGGGTTTGACAATTTACAGTAAGAGGACTTCAAGAGAAAAATGCCAATATACATCTGTAGATACTCCATAGATTTTCTCAGAGTTTCTAGAAATATTAATTGCACTGAGTGGGCAACTTTGGCATAGGTGAATCACCTGCAATGGCAGAAGCATAAAAGAAACTAAGTCTGAGCTTCCTTCCTAAAGAGCAGGGAAATAACTCCAAGTCCAAGCCTGGAAGACACAGCTCCTGTCTATTACTCTGTTCTTCCCTTCTATCTAAAGTTTTGTTTATTTACAGTTGAATGCTAATAGTGTATTCTAAAAATTTCAAAAAATCACGCATCAATAATTTTTATTGCTTGTCGTTTATGGAACATTTGCTACTGCTTCCACAAACATCCAGTTCCTTGCAAATATGTGATTTTTTCTTTCAGAGCTGATTTTAGGTGCATTTATCTATGTGTGCCATTGAGTAGCGATAAGGTGGAATTCGTATAATTCCTGAATCTCTTCCAAATTCTTTGCATTTCACTTTGCCCAATATGGATAGTGCCTGCCTTCTAAAATAAGCACATCAACCTTTTTATCTTTTAAAGTTAGTGTTGATGATATACAGAATAATTGTTTATTTCTTTAAAAAAATTTTGAAGGCACTGAAGTTTCTCCTGTGTGAATGACCCCCTGCTAAGTTAGAGCTTTACTAATCAATGCAAAGCAGATGCAAAGATCAATGCAGCTGGAAATTAAATAACTTCACCAACTTATTTTTTCAGTGCCTGCACTATTAATTGGTTTACTCTGTCAGCAGAATGTGTTCACTGCTGTGAGTGTCAGTGTTGTTGCTATCAACAAATTCCATGGGGGACTTCTCTACTCTCTGTAGATATTTGTACACACAAACATTCCTTGGGGTCATCCCTCTTGAGCAAACACTGGCTGTGCACCTTCAAGGCTTCTTCCCCTTTCCTGGGTAGAAGGAAATAATAGCAGGATCAGAATTTGCATAGTATACATATATCTGGAGGAACCTTCCAACACCTGTGAAAGGTTAGGTTGGGAAAGAGAAATCTAGCAAACCTTCCTCCTCTCTCAAAAAAAAAACAACCCGACAAAAAACCAAAAAGCGCACAAATCAAATAGACCTTTAAAAAAACCCCATGGGTATATGACCTACACTAAAAACAAGTAGAACAGTTATTCTTTTTCAAGCATCTAATAATGTAATGTTTATCATTTCTGGAGCTATATTTTTTATTGCTCCAGCAGTTCACAAACAATAGTTGAGAGTTAGTGTGACCTGATATAAACCAAGCTTGTTACATTATTTTCAACGGATAATTAATAATTAACATATAACCTTTGGCTTTCCTTTTATCTTCAAGTATTGACAGAAGTCGCATAAAAACATATTATGTGTGGGAAAAATGCTTTGAAATGCAAAACTTAATTAAAATTAATGTAATGTTATTTTAGTACAGTTGTATAGTAGCAAAAGTACTATAGGGAATATGAATATTGGAACAGATGATTATTTTTATCCATTCCATTCAATTTTTGCACAAGTAAATTTTGAAAACAGAGTATCATTTGATATTTTGTTTGGGATTCATTGGATTGAGTGCACCATGGCAGTTGAATTGTGACATCAGTAAATTAGCCCAGAGTGCTTTGGCAGTCAATTGACCCACATGTAATTAGCAAAACTGAAACCACAATGAATCCTGTAGCTTGAGCTTGTTAGGTTTTTTTTCTGCTTCACATACATTTTGAAAATCCCAGTTAATTAGACTTATCATAGATTTAAATAGCTGTAGCTTCTTAGCCTTTTGTATTTGTGCAGCCATGGTCAGAAGTACTAAGGGAGGCAGGGAAATACAAAATCCCAGCTGGGAGCAGTCTGGGTTTGGAAGTCAGTCCTTTCCTTTCTGGTGTTGTTGGTGCCTTTTTGCCAATTGCTTCACTGCCTGGGCCATCAGTTCCCTGTGTAGCACGTGAACAATTGTACAGGTTGTGGTGACACACTTTTCATTAAAGATTCTGTTGGTTTTAATGGGGGGGAGGTCTGCTTTGATGACTGTCTTGCTTTATTCTGCAATATCCCTTTGTCCCTGGGTAATTCATTTAGGTTTCTGATCATTTAGGCAGGAAAAAGGAGTGAAATGGACACTAAACCTTTCTCCTAATTTTTTCTGGGTGAAGAGATATAAACATGAAATACAGTCTGTTACTTTAATGTGTTATATTTCATACATATTTCAATATTTGCTAAAATGCATTATGAAAGTATTAAATATCTTGTATGTATTTAATTTTCATCTTAATTAAAATCAATCACCCATTTCTTAGGGTTTTATGCTTTCTGAATGTGTTAATGATGCACAATACTGATTCTACACTGCTTTTTACCTACCATAATAATTTTTTGGCTTCACAAAGTTAAGGAATAATATTTGCAGAACAGTGGGGGCATGCATGTTACAAAAATACTGTATTTGTGCATGTGAGACCCACCTGCAAGTATCAGGCACACCATTTTTTACTTAATATCTTACCAGTGTCCAGCAATAATATTCAGTATAATATATTATATGAATTACATATATTAAATATTTCAGTATAACATAATGAACTTGTCTCTTTCCACATTCACATGGAAAGCAAGTCCATGTTGTTGATGACTAAATCACCCATGCACAAAATGTCCACCTTTGATTAGAGCACCTAGTGTGCTGTCAGTTTACAGAAGATGATGATCGTAAATCATCTTAGTGGAAAGGGAGGAAAAGAGGAGCCAGAGAATTAGTCAGTGAGTTCCCAGAAACATCCCTCAACAAAAACTAAGCTGTTTGTAAGCATCTATGGGGGAAAAAAAATAGTATTAAAAGCCTAGATGCTTCCTTCATTAACCAAATGACACAAAAAATGCGCTTTTCTTCCAAGGTAGGACATGAGTCCTTTTGAATGGAGGAGGAAACATCTGGTGCTTGTACAGCTGGCCATTATAAAGACTATAAAAAGTCTGTCCTAGGATTCTTTAATAGGAAAGGCAAGGAAGCACTGTCATGATTACATAGCTGTGGAGTAGGGGCAAAACTGGTCAAAACCCCGTAATCAGATGTTCATTATCAATGAAATGAGGATTAACTATGTGTGGACTGTAGTTACCTGCCTTAGCCCCTTCAAAGCTTTGTCCTAGCTCCAGAACTCATCAGTGTTTTTTAATGACCCAAGTCATGCAACTGGAGATTACATCTCTTAAATTTGCATATGAGGAGCTGGGTCAGGAGTGTGTTGCAAGCAGGATCAGGCTTCAAAACAAGCTTTAGAAATTGGAGGTAATATCTATACTAGTGAAAGCACATTTCTGCCTAGTAGAAATAATCATCTACACAAAAACAGCATGAAGAAAATGCTGACTGTGCTACAATTTCTCAGAGCTGATCAATGGCTTAGAAAGGTTCACGAGCTGAATATAAGTCAACAGCAATCTAGTTACAAAAAAAAAAGGAATATATTTCTGGCTTGCATATGTAACTCCAAGACATCTAATTCTTGACCTTTACTGAGCATGGCCTTAACTGGACATCATGGACAGTTTAGACACAACAGTTCAAAAAATCTGTGGAACCTTTGGAAATGTTCAGTGGAGAGAAGTGGTTAAGTGTGTCTGTTTATAGTTGCATAGCATAAAAGAGCATGGAGAGATGTGATAACAGCCTTGGAGATGGGGAATGAAACAATGCCTTTATCTGTTGTAGAAAGGACGAGAAATGAAGTTCCTGTGTTGCAGCAAGGGACATTCAGGTGATACAATGTAAATCAATAAATTATAATGTTATTAGTAGTGTAGTTCTGCACTAGATAATCTCTGACATTCCAGGCACTTTGGCAGTGTAAGCCTTTAGCAGTGGGGTGGGCAAATTCAGGACAGAAATTAGAAGATCTGGATATGCCTCTGTAGGGTGGTGGGGAGTCCCTTGGCTGTCTCTTAGCTATCTTTTAACTTTCTGATCCTATGTTTTAAAAAACCCACTTGAAGTCAGAGTATTTTGTACATACCAGGAGCATTTTATTTCCTATAGAATCACAGAATGGGTTGATTTGGGAGGGATGTCCAAAGATCACCTAGGTCAACTTCTACTGCCATGGCAGGGACAACTTCCACTAGAGCAGGGTGCTCCAAACCCTGTCCAACTTGGCCTTGAGCACTTCCAGGGATGGGGCATCCAGAATTTCTCTTAGACTAAGGCTATATGATATGATATTGCAGCATCAAAATCTGCTCTAATAGCACCTGCACTTCCTCATTAAAGATTATTTTAAAATCGACATTAATTTGATATTTATACTTTCACTGCAAAGCTATGTCCCAAATGGTGATAAAGGCAAGTAATTATCTAGATATTCTGTCGGGTGTTTTGCATTAAAAAGGCTTTTAAGGAGCAGCTTCCTTCTTTACAAATCTCATATGCATAAATGCAGCCTTTGAAGTTATTGATGTCATGTACCATGGTTAAACTTTACAAAATTTCACATACTAGAAAATTAGGGTGAAAAATAGCCCCTTACCTTTTATGCCATTTAAGTTCATATCCATGATGTCCATCCTAGTGACTGAGTCACCCTGAGGGTTGATTTTTTTTCATTTTTGACTTTTCATTTCATGATTTGGGCTGGATTATTTGTTCTGCACCTGACATCCTTTCATTGTGCAATTCTACTAGTTTTCCTGTACAAGTGGCAGGCAAGGCAAGACAGCTTGAGTTTAAAATTGAAAACCACACAGAGATTAGAAATTGAGCAAGTTTTGTGTTGTTTACTTGGATTTTTGTTGTTTTGGTTTTTTGTTTGGGTTTTTTTGTTTGCTTTTTTCCCCCCCCCCATACATAGCTTTGGAATTATTCTGATTTTCCTTTAGTTGAACCAGTCTCACCAGTGTTTTAAAATACACATTTTTGCATCAACACTGTTTAGGACATATACAGAATTCTCATAAAAGGTAGCTGTCCTGCAAATACATAATATTTTCACAAGTTTCAGAGTGGCTTGTTGTTTTCTGACATGAAGCTAACATAATTTAAACATGCTTTCTTCCCTTATATAGTGACCAATTGGTATATAACCTTTGGCTTTCATTTTATCTTGAATCATTGCTAGAAAATTGTATAAAATCATACAATTTGAGCATAAAATCGCTCAAATGCAAATTCTAATTGAAATTAATATTCTGTTAATTTAGGACATTTGTGTTCCTGAAATACAAGGCTTGGTATATTTCTGGTATTTGAATATGCTATTAGTTTTTCCATATCGTTTGTCCCTAAAAAAATGTTTTAGGGTAAAATATTTGAATCAAGCACAGTGTGATGCAAAAGCTAAATCTTAACTTTATTTAATTGTTTTAAATTTTTTTAATCTATTGGAATGCATGCAAATGGCAAATGAATAAAACACCTACAATTGGCTTTTTATTCACTTTTTTGTATATCAAATTACAGGGCTGCTATTAAATGGAAATAATACTATGGTATAGAAGCTATTACCAAACCTTTTTTTGACAAAGGTATTTCTCTTTAGGCTGAAAAAAAAGCTCACTTTTAGGGGAAGGGAAGCAGCTTCATTTAGATTAAACTTTTTTTTTTTTTGATGGAAGAAGCAAGTAAATATATATTTCTAACATAAAGAAATAAGGTGATTTAGCTGGATTGCAAGAAAAATAGGATATGAAGAAATACAGTCTATCATCTCAGCAGTAAATAGGTTTTTCTAGTAGTTGATACAGTCAAAAATTCCCTGTCAACCCACATAAAATTCACATTCATAGCTAAGACTTACAAAGGAGAGTTTATATCCCTCTATTTTGCTAGCATCCTGCTCAGGTCAGACTGACATTATTTTGAAAAGTTTCTGCTTTCTTTGAGAGATCTTTCTCTAATCCATATATTTTGCAGATGCTATTTCTGCTACCAAGTTGAGCACTGTATTCACTTTTTCATTGCATCCCAATTCTTACACTCTGTAAGTGCCCATTTACTGCTCCATCCTACAGCAGCCCAGTACACAGATTCATAGTTTATGGGTCTCCTTACTCCAAGAGAAGGGAAATATTGTCTGTTTGGGGGGGGATTTTAAATTCTTTTTTTTCCCTGTTTGATTCTTACCAATATGAGCTGCAGGATATATATGTCTAGAAATCCTGGCTTTGTTTTTCTCCCCATAATGGAGGGAGGCCTCAGGCAAGCAGCTGTCATGCAGCACTTTCATACTGCTTGCTCAGTGTCCTCCAGGTGGGAAAGTAGTGCAAGTGTTTACAAAATGTTTCTCTGATCAGAGATTCAGCTTCTTGTAGGCTTAGTCCCCCAGTGGGACTTGGCCCTCTGTTATCAGTTTTGGAAGCATTGCATTTCAAAAGCAGCATTCACCGGACTGCTCTGCACCAGTTGAAGTAAGTACTTGACACTGGAGTCTGTCAAAGACATGTTATTGGTGTTTCTAGGAAATCATTTGGGGTTTTGTGGGGGTTTTTTTAAGTTTCATATGAAAAACATTGACTTGTTTACACATTTGTTTCTGTATAAAATCTTTTGCCTGATTTACTCAGGGCAGTATTTTCCCCAGAGCTGATGTTAAGAGCTGGTTTTACCTACTCATCAGTGCCCTCACATTACTACTAAAAAAAATAAGATGCAATAAATATTTTCAGAATATAGGTAAACAGTCACTGAACAAAGCATTAGCTGCTGCCTTGTGGGATGAGCCTGTAACATCACAGACAGAAAGCATGTGCCTTTCTCTAGGTCGCAGTAGTACCATGGCCCAAATGGGTAACAAGGAAATGAGGAATATGCAGGCATAACTGCATTTATTGCTTTTCCTGTATGTTCTAGGAGACAGACTAAAATTTTAAATAAATAAAATTGCAAAAAGGGGAATCCCATGGCAGTTGTTGCTGGATTTCCCATTAATTTAGTGGGGTTAAAACTTTGCCCTTTACAATTATTTGAGCTGCTCTGATCTAGATAGTATTATGCTCCATCAGTAAATTGTAAATAAGACTTCCAGCATTTGAAAAACATTGAGATACACAAGTGCCACAGTACAACTGAGACTTCATCTGATCTGTACCTGCCTCTGCTGTGCTTTGCATCAGGTGGGTGTGATTGCTTTGAAGAATCCAACACAGTTTGTAGTTCACACCATTCACAAATATTTAAGCAGGGAAAAAAAAACCCAAACCCACAATCTAAAAATAAAAATTTTATTTTTGGAGGGAAAAAGCTAATTTTTAAATCATCTTTTGTTTATTATTGTCTTTGATTTTCACACCTCAAAGTGCCATAAAATCAGCTTTTGATCTTCATACATTCTTAAAACAATCTAGCAATTAACTGAACAAAGGGAAAAGGTAGAAAAGTAAAAATGTGTATGAAAGATAGTGAATCAAAATAAAAGTAGGGCTTTTTTGTCTGATTAAATTAGAGTAGTGTTTTAGCTCAACAAAATTACTCCCCCTCCATGCTCACATTAAAGTTTGTCAAGTGGTGCTTATGTGCTTTTGATAATGACAAACAAAGTTCTGAAGTTCTGGAGAGTTCCATTCCCATTTTAGCTGTTGAGCATATTTAATACCTCTCATTAACGTACTTTACAGTTTCTTCTTCAAGATAAATGTTTGTTGAATCCTAAGTGAAGGTGCCTTTGATGTTGAATGGCTGCTGTGTGTGATAACAAGGGAGTAACTCGTGCAAATTCGAGTCCAATGGTGTCTTGCAGCAGGTCATTGTTCTGTGGGTGTGAGGCCAGCATACTTAGTGCCAGGCTCTGAAGAGATTGTGAAGCTTTATGCACTGGGAGCCACTGGTTAGATAAGGGAAAAATACATCTTCCTGATGGCTGAGGGAGTTTGTATCATGATTCTATTGAAAATGGAAACTCATCTTTAATGGAGTGGGGCTCTATTCAGTTTTTATCTTTCAATGGAAAGAACATAATGGTAAAACTCCAGGTTTTTTTAAGAATGGCACACGTCTTTCCATGATTTTGGTATGAAATGTCATTCTTCCAGAAGAAATATTTCTCTAGAAACACTGCTTTATTTGTATCATCATGCTGTAAGAACACTACTTTCGTGTTTAGCTGTAATTCAGTTCTCCTTACTATTTTGTTACACAAGTATTCAAATGCACTCTCTAGCTGCCACTTACTCAGAAAGCTTCCAGAAGAAAAGATTAGCTATGACAAAGCTTTTTCATGAGGAGCCTCTCCAAGTAAATGACAAACTTGTACAGCTGTATTCATTTTCTTATACCATTTGTCTCTGCCAGAAATATGGGAAGAGGTTATAATAAGCACATTTAATTGATCTTATAGCTTTCTTTCCTTGTCCTCCTGATTTTGATTGTATAGCTGTTACCTTTGATTTTTCTCCTGTTCTCATTCCCTCTCCCATCAGATACATCTGTTTCTCCTTTCTGCTGTTCATCATTAGTTATCTTTCCTATTTTGCTATTCTTGAATACGCTCTTATGAAACACATCTCAGCTGCGTTGTGTTTTTGTTAAAATTGGCACTTCTAAAAGGCCTCTGCCTTTTGGCTGTTATGCTTGAACTCAATTGTCAAAATGATTTCTCTAGATTGATGACTCTTTAGAGAAAGCATTGCCATTGCCTGAGTGCATTGCTGGTACACAATAATAATGAAAGATTAAACTGCTTCTTGACTGTCAAAATCACCATACAAAAGGTTTAAGAGGACAAAAGGGATGGTGCAACTTGGTGTAATGAAGAAGAGAGGCTGCAGCAGCACAATATTGTTGGCTTCTGCCAGGAGAGCACTTGCCTTACAACCCAGGGCCAGTGCAGGAAGGGCAGTGGCTAACTGAGGACTCTTGACCTCCTTAAATTTGGACTTGAGTACTTAGGACTATCCTTATTGACAGGGATCAAAATAAGGGTTGAATATGAGCACAAGGAATGGTATTTCCATGTTTCATTTATGCTAGAGTAGGGCAAGTCATAGTTTATATCCACTCACAGAGAGAGAATAAAAGGAAAGTTCAAACAAGTTCCAGTAGAAAGAGATTTACATCATGTGAGTGTGAAACTGTTATTTTATTACTGGTATGAATGGCTTAAAAGCATATACTATCAAAAAAAGCACCAGCCATAAAGTATCTGTCAGTGCATTGGGAGAGGATTACACCTTTAATTCTCCAGAAACAGCTCTTTTGCTGGAAGCTTTTGGAATAAGAGAAATAACTATTCAGATCCCCAGATGCTTATTCACATATGACTTTTTTTTTAAACTTAAAAATATCTACAAGCTGCATTTTATTAATGCTTTTAATTTTAAAAGTTGTCTCCTCATTAGAGGTACACATACAGTGGAATGTGAAGCAAAGCAGAAATTGAAGAAGAAAACTGTAATACATGGCTTAAATAAGAAAACACCAAGTTGCAGCTGATTAAAATGAATTTCAGTAATAGCTAGCAAGATTGTTTCTTTCTAGTCAATGCATTTGCTGGTGGAGTACAGGTGAATGGGAAAATGCAGGAAACTCTCATCCCATAATTTTGTTTGATGTTGAGGTGAATTTATAGTTTGTTCCCTACATATTCATCCCACTATTATTTGCTTCTGCAGCTTAAGCCACTTGAATGTATGAATGTATCTGCCACTGCTGTGTGTCAGTGCCTACACACAGAAAGTGTCTGTTTGCAAAAGAAAGGGGCAGCTGGGGCTGCCAGGAGGCTTGACTTGCCCTCTGGAGTAGCAGGCCTTTGCACTGAGGTCTGAAATTTGATTTAGATACCAAAAATTCCCATAGGGATTCCCTGTAATACAGAAAGTAACATAAGCTGAGAGCAATATGTGTTGCAAATTTCTCACCATAACTGCTTACCCTTGTATCTATTTATATGCATTTATGGCTGTGCCCTCAGCTAAAAAAACACCCAAACAATCCCCCACCCACAACCCCTCACCCCAAAAAAGACACCACAGCAAGAGTGGACTGAAAAAAATACCAATAAACAGTCGTGACCTTCAGCTTGTGTCTCCATGGGAGCAGCTCCTGAAATTTGGTCCTTGGGGAGATTCCCTGGCTCTGTTAGTTGACATGGTAAATGAACTGCAGTGTTCACTCTTCTATACCCTCACCCTTAAAACTTTCCCTGTTCCATAGGTTCATTTGCTTTTCTTGGAAGAGATTATTAATATCCCAAACCTAGGCTGCATCCTGAATTTAATATCGAGTTTGATTCCATTTCACTGCATATTGTATCCAATAAATGTTCAATAGCTTGGGAGAGAGTCAGCTCCCCTTTCAAATTAGATTTTAAACTTGCCATTTGCTACTTTAACTCTATTAATATTTTTTCATCTTTTGTGTGTTTTCTTATCCTTTTAAAATGAATTTTGGGAGTGCAAGTCTGAAACCCAACTTTATGTCAGGGGAGTAAGCTCTGTGGCAAATTCTGCCACTGCAGAATAATTTTATTGAACAGTAAAACTGAAAATAAGTGAGTAGTCTTCTTAGGTAAATAGTTTAATTTTACATATGTAACCATACACACTCTCCATATTTTATGTAATTGGTATGATTTATATGTTAAATTTCATTGTAGATTCAACAAAGAAATGAGCACTGATCCTGTTTAAAGTGGGGATTTTTTTGTATCTTTGAGAACTTTTGTCTGGCATTTCAGAGGTTCAGATAATTTCTACAATGCACCTTGGAAATCTATTTTTGTTTTTTAGTAGCATGGCTTTTTAAAAAAAGTGCAAATGAAGTTACTAGTGCAGCAGGCATTTTAATACCTGAAGCAATATTTTGTGCTGTTCTGAATTGCTTTTGGCAGGAATTTGTTCTGATTTTAAAACATTAGAGTGAAATTATGCATATTTATCAGATATTTTAAAACTTTTAGATGTTTTGAGCTCTTAAGATTTTATATTCAGTATTAATTGCTATTTTTCCTTCATTGCTGAGAAATAAACTTAACCAGCATCACATAATACTTTGGATCATGTCTCTTAAAAATTAATAGTTTCAGATACAAAATCCTTAAACCTTCAAAAACTGACATCACTGATAACTGAACAGTTGTTTACCCTTAAAATGGGATATATCAAAGGCAGCTGAGATATTTAGCCACAGTTCCCAGTGAATTTACTTTGCACACAGTGTTCATGTCCCTTTATTCAGTTTTTTTTATCAATTGCCTACAAGTATAGCGATTTTATTTGAGGATTTATGTATAGCAATTTGATCCAAAACTAATTACATTAAATTTATGAAGTCCTGGTAATTTCAGGGAGAGTTGGATCTGCCCTTTTATCTGGACTGATGTCCTCATCACCTTTCACATCCATACCACACATCCTTTAGATGGCACCACTGTAAGGGAACCACACTGACATAATTGCAAATGATTGTGTTATTCATTGTTAGGCAGGATGAAACCTGCTGCAGTGCTCTGCATGCCTTCATTGAAGTGGAATGAAATGTCATCATCTGGGTTTCATAAAACATACCTTAGAGGGGTGGGAATTAGAACAATTCTGTAAAAGCAGCTCATAGATTTAGCCTTTTGGGGTGTGGTGGTGGTGGTGGTTTGTTTTTTTTTCCTTTCAGGTGGTAGAAAGGCAGAAATGCTTGGTGCCCTTGCTACAAAGTTAGCAAAGCATTATAATGCCACTTGGCCATCTGTTGGGATAAAGTGGTTGTTATTTTCAGTGATGTGACATTGATACTTTCTCCACCCTGTGGGAAATACAAAAGGTACAAAACCACCCCAACTTGTGATTTGCTCTTCAGGCACTGTACAAGGGGGCATTTTTTCCAGTGTATTATAGGTGAAAACTTGCTGAAATTTGTGTGCTTGTGACTAAATACCCACTTTACCTGTTTGCTCACGAGGGGTGAGAGATCTGTTTTATACCTTGTTGAATGCTACCATTTTTTGCTCAGTTTTATGTCAAGCAGACCCACACAGTTGTTTTTTCCATGAATCAAATGGTGTTCACTCGCAGCCAATTCTCTCAGGTGCTCTCTCACCTTTCCTCTGTCCCTCTCCACCTGCCATATGCTAATGTGGCTGTGCCTGTGCTGCTGTTGTTCTTTTAGTATAGCAGATACTCAGATAACCTTATTTGCATCAGAATGACTCTGCAATTTGTTTAATTTTTAATTAATATTGTCATAAACATGAATAATTGCCTTTTTTTTATGCATAGCACATTTCATATGTTTTGAGACAGCTTGAAGTACCTCTTGCTTTTAGAGACATACACAGGATAGATACACAATATGTCAGTTTATCCTTTAATTTTGTTTCAGTTTAGTAAAAAACAAGGATTCATATACCACTGTATAAATCTTGTATATCTTGTGCTGGGTATATTGCTTTTGCTGTTTTCTATAGTTGTGGTAATCAAAAACATGCTCTAAACATGCAAAAAGTACAAGATTATGATGAAGATTTTACCAAATATTATCAAAATTCTGTAAGCAGAGCCAATGTTTCCTCTTTCTACCCACAAAGAGGAAATACTGCAAATGGTCTATGCAGGAATTAAATTCACTTTGTTTGCAGTTCTGAGCTCCTTTGTTTTTTGAGGATTATACAAAGTGAACATATGTGGAATACTGCTACCAGCTTGCATTCTTTGATAAATCCAGACAGGCAGAAGAATGCTGGTGGCAGAAAATGTAGTATAAGGGTGTTTCTTATGGTTAAAACAAAGTCTGCAAATTCTAGCCCTTTTGAGGAATCAGTGTTGGCAAGATTAGAACAAAAATCATTGGATGAATGTGTAAATATCGAATGTTAATGCCAAATATACTTGGCAATAAATTAAAGGTTTGTATTCTATGATTTCCATGGATTTTCCATAGGATACAGATGTAGCAGAAAGAGAAGCAGAGAGATTTCCATTCATAATTACGGTCAAAAAGTGGTCTTTTACCAGGAAACATCTGATTTGCATTGAAAGGCTTTTCTTGTGGCAGCAGAGTGTTGCAGCTGTGCTGTAGGCTCCTGCAGCACAGCAGTGACAGGGGTCAGGCTCTGTCAGCTGGGACCTTTGCTGCTGAGCAGACTTGAGCTGGTGTCACTGCACAGCCTGTCAGTGCCACTCTCCAACTTCAGGGGCCTTCCTGTCACTCTGAGTGACCAGCTCTGGAATATCACTGCTGAGCTGGGAGAGGAACTATGAGCACTTCAAGGAATATTGGCTAATGTGTGTCTTCAGAGAACCTCCTCACAAATTTTTGACTAGGGAAACAGGGTGATCATTCTCTGTCCTCTGTATCCTTCTAAAAATTTTAAGCTGTTGATAAATGCCACAATTACTGGACCAAAAATAAAAGGAGAAATAGCAAAGATAATCAGCTTCAACAAATGTGAGGAAAATAAGTGGCTATTTACCGGAGTGAGACTCATCCTATTTCTCTCATTGAGGGATGGACCAGAACACAACAAGTTGTGTTTGGCAGTAACCAACAAACCACTCTGCAGAGATGCAATAACCCATCCCTGACACATCAAGGCTCACAAAGAGAACCCAAGGGAATCAGATATCCTTATGAGTGAAGGAAAATGAAGTGTCAGGGGACAAAACCCACAAATCAAAACCTCGTTAAATCTGCTTGAATGTAATTTATGTGTTATGCATTTTATTCTGTTCTAGTAGCAGGATCCTAATCATGTGGATATTGTGACTTTTGATTGAATAGATTTTCCTGTGGCAAAAAGTGGCAAAAGTGGCAAAACAGGCCTTCTTTCCAGATTATAAAATGTGTCTTACAACATGCATGGCAATGACTAAAATGTTTATAGGTTTCTCATTTCCAATAAGTAGGACCTGCAATGGGACAGATTATTTTGGTTTTTCTAATAGAGGTGTTTCCATTTGTATGAACAAAAATTCTTAATCTGTTTTTAATGGAAATGAATGCTAATAATTTTATTTTTTCACAATAGAGACATCAGAATCTTGTTTCCTCTGGGGCTTCAGATGCTATGGGTTGATCCCAGCCTGCATCTCCTTGGTGATCTGGGTAGTCCTTTGCTGAAAGGCATTGTCAGCATCAAAGCCATCACAGAGAGTTTATCTTGCTGCTGTGATTTCCTTGCATACATCAAGGTTTTAGGACATCCTCTTACTTATGCATCTGGGATATCCCTTATTTCTCTGAAAGATCAGAAGGAATCTGGAATTAAATCAAACTGCTGAGTAAACTGGCATAGTATATTTTGGAAACTTATAAGTTGCTATGTAAATTCCACAGGATCTATTATAAAAATATTGTATAGAACTTGTCATTAATTTCACCTGTTCTTTTTTAATACTTGTGTGATTTGACAGATTTGTCTCTATAAAACTTTTGGACTAAATGGTCTATTGACTTTTGCTTCCATAAAACCTTTTAACAATGATTCGACAGATTCATTTTCTTTTCTAGCTGAAACATATAAGCTACACAAGAAAATATTTGAACCAGATATCTAAAACTATATTCAAGCCCTGTAAATAATATATAATTTTGTAATAGGAAGTATGCAAAGATAAAATTATTCACCTTCAACTCAGTTTTATCTTCAGGAATAAGCACTTGTGATAAAACATCAAATTTTAACTTAGCTAACTTTCCATGACACTTTTTACCATAGGAGAAAGCCACAGTATTGCAAAAGCCACAGTATTCAAATTTGTATTAGCATCTGTTATTTGCTAAAAAGAGAATAGTAGGAAGCTTCAACCCAAAGCAGAGCTGAACATCAGAGTGTGAGTGCATTCCTACAGTTGTTATCTGACGTCTGAGGCTTAGCACTGCCGACATCTGGAATATTTCTCAATGTGTTTCTATAATGTGTTTCTCTCTGTCTCTCTGTTATTGATCATGCATCCATTTGCCATGCAGTCATATTTTCCTAAATGTTTGGAGCCTTGGTTTTATTATCTCTTCCTTTCTCACTGCAGCTATTTTACATTTGTTAAAATTTTCCTCAACAAATACTGGAAAAGAGTTGAAAGTTCAAGAACAGACCAAAGACAACATCTAGCAAATGGAACTGTTGCACATGGAAGCATATCTGTCATGGTTAATATGGATTTAGGGGAGATTAAGTCTGTGCTATTTGTCTCTTACCAGATCTTCAAGATAACAGTTGAGCAATACTGGCACAGGTTGAGATGTTTCATATCTGCCTACACAAGTGGTGTAGAGGATAAACAAGCATATTTCAATACAGTGGGGGTAAAAAAAGGAAGTGTTACTATTCAATGAACAATTTCTGTCTTTGTGTGTTGTTGGAATATTGACCTCTTTCACTGAGCAATCCTTTTATCGACTTCCATGGATTTAGATTGTCTTGGGTTTCCTTTGAGGTCGATGTTATGAGAGACACCCATCTGCCACTGTTTATTTTTTACTAAAGAGATTGTATAGCAGTTTAGAAAATTTTAGCCCTTTGGTACATCAGTGCAACTTTACATTGTGTTCACCTGCTCTTTTAAATTAGTAGCAGCATAAGCCTCCATGTCCTAATTATCTGTATCTTAGTATCCACAGTGAGTATACAAAATAGTGCTTATAACACTTGGAGTAATACAGTTTTCTATTTATAGTTTTGTTTATTCCTGTTAGGAAATATTCTCTGTTCTAATGGTGAGTATAATTTATTTCATTTCTTGCAAGCATGCAAAGTAGCCTCGTTTAATAAAAAATTGCAAGGTTTTAGTTCGTTTCACTAAGTTTAATTTTAAATTTCTCTGAAAGTTTGGGGTAGATTTGCTTACTCTGCTACTTAGGGTTTTTTGCCATCCCATTGCTGAAACCTCATGGGCCAGATAATCTACAGAAGCCCAGCAGCATAGCTACTGTGATAATAAACACATAGATTCCCAAGTCAGATTTTATTTTAAGTTACTGTGACACACTCTGCTCTTGAATAAATGTTTTTATTTAAAATGTGTAATTTGTACTGAAGTCTTTTATAACTGAATCACTGAATAATCATAAGACAAGGCCCTGAACTAGCGATCGAAAGGTCAAGAGAACGTGGTCGATAATTACGTGATCATGTTGGGACTTGGGGCAGCAGGCTCTCTCTGTTGCCACAGTTTATCAGGGTTTTTTCTGCAATGGGCAGAATTGCAGCTGGCACAGCCTGTGTGTTACATCTCTGTCAGGAAGCCTTAGCAGAGAAACGAGCTCCAAGAATGTGAAACACAGCACACAGGAGTCAAACCAAATGAGTTCAGCTTGACCATTGTTGGGTTGGAAGTGTGGGCTGCAGCACCCTCAAGAACAGCTCTGAATTGCAAAGACTCCGATTGTTAAATGATTACAATCCTTTACTGCCCTAGGCCATAAAAATTAAAAAGATCTAAGTGTTTCTTTCAGACAGAGATGCAAGACTAATTTTACATGAATGCATACCCTAATGAGATTAGCTGGCTTATTCAGGCGTATGAATTGCACTTCTGTTCCTCGTGTTGAACAAGCTCGAATCAGCAGAGCCACTTGGAGCTTCATCAAGGTCTCAAGCAGGCCTGTACTTTCACTCCATGTTTTCCTTTTATTTCACTGTTCTAACCTTAGATCTCTGAGGTTTTCCCTGTTTTCATACCGACCTTTGCTCTTAGTTCTCAGCTTGAATTCTTCATTTTCCATGCTTTTCTTTATTTTTAACACATTATTCTCCCAACAACTCTGTGTGTAATGCAGAATGATGTCACACTGTGCCAATGAAGGAATGGAAATTATCCATTTTTAACAGCATTTCTGTGTTGCAGCACGTGCTACAGTCCTACAACCTCAGTGGTGCCATTAGGGCAGCCACTATTTCTGCAGCAATTATGCACACAACCAAGAATTCTTTTCCTGTCATGGAGTTAAAGATTGATTTTATACATTGGCTGATCTATTGATGGTGAAACATTAAAAATGACTAGATTACTGCAAGTATATATTTAAAAAAATCAATCCTTCTGAAATTTCTTCAGCTTCCAAGAGCAAACACAGTGTGCTTCTTCATGTTTTATGAAGCAGTCTGACTAAGAAAAACACATTAAAAGAAGTAGTACCTTCACAATTTTAGACAGATTAAAAATTCTGTAATATATTATGGATCAATTTTTTAAGGGGCCAAAAAGAATGTTGTTTTGAACAAATTTGATTATTTTTTTCCCTTAATTTTAGCTTTTTTCTATTTGTAACACACCTTTGAATTCAGGACTAGTATATATTATGCATCATCTCACAAGCATTGCAAAGTTCATGTTTGTTAATGTGTTTTGAAAACATCCATTCATTAAACCCCCCCCTAGATCAGTAAGTATATGGGCAACTAGTATTTTTAACACTCTTTCCTGGTTACTTTGTGTTCTTACCAATTTGCACATACTTTTAGCAGTAGCAATAGCAGTCATGAATGTGGATTTTTTTTTCCAGAACCTAAAAAAGGCTTCTCTGTAACAGTTGCTTTACACAGGGCATGTAAACCTTTACTTGCATATATCTGTGTATATGGATGTATGTGTGCCCACATGTGCTTTTTTCTACTGTCATGAAATTGTCTGGGTGCTAAATGATTTCTCATTTCCTTTCCATGTTCTTTTTGGAAAATTACAAATATTTTGCAAATATTATTTGAAACTTACTTTAGATACAAAATAAAGAATAATAAAGCTTCCCCCAATTTATAGTAAAAGTTCATAGGAGAGAAGGTGTCTGTGTTACACATTGATAACAGTTACTAGTAATATTTATAATGTATAATATGATATTTTTTTGCATTAGGCTCATTTGATTGCATTTAATTGCATTCCTTTGAATACAAGTTGAAAACTTGAATACTGTAGAAACTTCCTGATCTTCTTCCCTGTTTTTTTTTCTTTATTATTGACACAGTTCCTCCTTTGTTAATTGGCCTGACTTCAAAAAAATTGAAATCTATATCTTGTGCCTTAAAAGAAACTAAAGGAAGAAGCAAGCTGGCAAGGTAGCTCAGGAAAACATATGGGGAGAAACAAGTAAGGTAAAAAAATATACAGTGATACTGGAAATAGCATTAAAAATAGTAATAAATAAGGAGCACAAGAACATCGAGCCATGGAATCATTTAGGTTGGAAAAAACCTCTGTTAACCTGGCACTTCCAAGTCCACCACTGAACATCACCCCAGAGTCAATGTAGATCCACCTCAGCAACACCACTTGATTTTGAGATGAGGTGCTGCCTCCATAGCAGGTAACAGATGAGATGAAGTTCACATCTTTGTGGATTGCTTTATGTTTGTTTGGGGTTTTTTTAATTCATTAAATCGGCAAAGCAAAATTTTTATTGACTTTAACACTGAGGTTTTTATGTACAAGGATCAGCATATCCAAGCACTAAAACTTGTCTCTTATGAGGAGACAGCTGGTAAAACAGACTATGAGTAGTTCCAAATCCCTGCTAGCCATAGCAGCACTCCAGTCTCAGGATCACACAGCCACATGCCAGGGCTGCTGATGTTTGTTTTGAACTCAGGTATTCCACTTTTACTCTAGGTAAGAATCCTGTAGTAGTCTTGCCTTCAGAAAGGGAAGGCATTTTCTGCACAGGAGAATGGGGCTTCAGATACGGCTTCAGGGACAAAGTGATTGCAAAAATCTGTTCTTGGCTAGAATGAAAGTGCTGTTTGTCCTTCAGCTGTGGGAGGAGGCTTGGAAATTGTGGAATAGGAGACAGTGCAAGCCAAATATGAGCTGAGCATATGAAGGAAAATAAGTGCAAGGGGAGGTTTAAAACCCCACTTACTTCTTGTTTCTCTATATTACAATGATTGAGTTCCCATATACTGTTTGTCTTGTGTAGGAATGTATGGGCACATAAGTGATTGAAGATACAACCTTCAAGGCTTGGAAGGCAGCCTGGATGGGGCAATAATAAGAGATACATCTTACTAGTTTTGGTATAGCTGGCATGGATCTACAGATTTAAGACTGATTTATTTTCTTTTCATGAAGCTGGTCTCTACTATTAACACATCTCGCAGAATAAAACATGTATCTGAATATTTTTTCCAGATTTTAGCAAATGCCTTATTACAGCATTTGAAGGAAATTAAGCATTTTGTTCCCTTATGTCGCCTATTGTGACACATTTAGATAGCCATCTGAAAGCCAGTTTTTCAGCAAACAAATATGCTAAAAGGGTACAGGAATATGTAGACATTTTATGAAAGAAGTATCATGAAGAGGGTCTGTTAAGGGGAGTGGTATCCAACTGTGTGGAAATAATTTCTGTTTAGTAGGACAATAGCATTTGCTAATTAACTGCTGTAAATTCCCTTTATGTTTGGCTGTCTATTTATTTGCTTGGTAACATAAAGGCAACCACATTGAAAGTTCTGAATAGCCAGCTGGCTGCCTTTCAAATGTACAGCCTTTGAAATTGATTTGAAACTCCTTTGTGCAGTAAAACAAATATAAATTGTTGACGTATTGATGACACTGCACAAACTGCATTTTTGTGAAAGAGCAGAAACAATTATTTTTCCTTCCACCAAATGAATCACCAGGATGTAAACCTAAGCAGGATCTTTTGTGGCTGGAGTAGAAACCTTAGATTAACCAGTGTTTTTTCCAGGGCTGACATTTGTGATTCGCGTTTTTTTGTGAGCTGATTCATCTTGTTTCTCATACATTCAATTATATCAACAATTTAGTGATGGGCTTCTAATTCTTATAATTAATGTAGAACACAGTTGTCTTGAAGTATATTGCTTCTATTGAGAGATGCTTGAGTGGATGAAGAAGTGTCTCAGTTTGGGAAGCTGGAGTGTGTGCACTCCCAGAGGGCTCAGATGAGGAAGTGCAATGATGTGATTAAGCACTGTCCTCTCTGACCAGCTAAGGCCACATTTTCTTACTCTTACATGTTAAAAAAGAGTCTGCTACCTTGAGTTAGTCAGTAGTTCATTAAACTGTGGGACTTTTTATTATTATTCTTCTGTCCTCAGGTTATGTCGTTAGATATGACCTACCATTTTTTTTTTAGTCCTGACACTCCAAGTTATTAGTAAGTTAGATAATGGGAGTGAAATCCTTCTTTGTGCAAAATGTTATTATAGCCTTTTTGTGTCTTTTTCCTCCTCAAATGTGCAAGGTGTTTTTAGTATGCTAAGTTAGATGAGTTAATCCATGTCTTCAAACCACAGAGCTGCTACTTTGTAAGGATAGCTACCAAAGTATTTACTTCAATACCAGCCAGCTATTCCAGCTCATCTGATCTCTATACTGCTGACCTATAGCATTGTGAAAATCTCATCTATTAACTTCAAAGCTAACTGGGGCACATACTGTATTACTTGGATGAGTTGTACCCTTGATTATTTCAAACTATTCTGTAGTGGTTGTACTCATCTTCATTTCTAATCTGTGTCTCATGACACTCTGAGGACACTTCCAGCTCTCCATCCCAGCACAGAGGCTATTCCCTTTTTTTTTTAAAGACAGTGTAGTGAGAGTGGTTTGATGTTGACCTCATCCTTAGAGTGACAAAATGTATTTCTTGTTTGGCATTGAGATAACACAGATGATGATTTACTTAAACTGAAGCCTGTGAAACTTCTGAACATGCAGCAATACTTTATATGAAATGTGAGGCATCATTTTTAAGGTACTTCCAGCTGAGATGTATTACAACAGGCATACTGCATAATGCAAATGGTGATACAGCAAATTCCCTCAAAGGTACAGTACATTAGGCAGTCAAACACACATCTTGGCTCTCTCACAATCATTGGGCTCTCAGGGATATCACTGCTGAACTTGCTTCAGCACTAATGCTTTGTGGCATGTGAAGGACAGGGATAATCTTTCTCAGTTACTCTGGTCCACACACAGCCTCTATTCTAACTTAGGCATGTAAATAAAGATATGGGTATGCTTTGCTGAACTGGGAACACAAAAGATGTTTTAGCTCATCCTGTGTCCTCCTTCAGCTGATTGACATGAGTTAAGAGAGCCTTGCAGTCCAGTCCAGTTTCCTGGCTGTCACTCAGGCAGGTAAAGGAGAAAGGATTCACTAAGACTAAACTCTGTGATTGCCTGCAATCAGCAGGAGACAGTGGAAAAGGGACTTCTGAGAGATCTAATCCTACAGTACTGTATGACTTTTGTCTCACCTCAAGTAATTATGCACATTCCTGTCACCTGCATCCTAGGGAAAGGTGTATAGAGCTAAGGAGGCTGAAGTATTATTTATGTTATTTATATTAACTGTCACTCATAAAAACAATGGGTAACTTGACCTCACTGGACTAGGTCTGATTCTCTCTTATCATGTATAAACACATTCTTGAGAAACTGGTTTTCATTCCAAGTATGCTTAAGGTCAGCTTGGAAAGGAAGAAAGGTTGGAAGAGAGGAAATAGAAGTTTGTTTAGGATAAGCCTCCTGCTATTTATTTACATACCGTATGCTTCCTAATGCACATTTGCACTGGGTGATTTTATTTGAATAGACAACTGAAACATCAAAAAAGTAACAACAGTTTTTGCACAGTGAGAGGCTTCTACTGCAGCAGCTTGCCATCCACTGCAAAGTTCACTTCTCAGCTGAGCAGTTTTGAATGCAATACAAAGAGAGAAAGCTGGCACTTAGTTTCATTGTCACAATATTGAAAATCACAATTCATAACTATGCTCATTTCCCTGCCTTTAAAACAGTTCCACAGCTTCCAATATCACATTTTAGCTTAGTGTCCTGAAAAATACATTTATGCAAATAGTCTGTCTGCTGACTGTCAGTAATTGTTTCTGGGCCTGGCTGCCTACTGCAACTGCATCACTTAGGTACCATGTCCAAAAGTTCACTATTTCTACCAACAGGTTGTAACTTTCTCCCCATAGAGGAAGGGAGCTCAGATTTGTGAGAGAAAAGACAGCAGAGCTGAATATTTATCTGTTCTGTCCCCTGAGCAGCTCCCTAGTCAGGGGACACATCACCCAAACCTGCTGCAGCATCAGCTGTTTGTCCAGGGAAGGGGCAGGGAGCACAGGAGGGAGGAGAAGGGATAATCCAGGGAGTTCTTAGGGATACAGAGTGAAGCTGAGAGATATGGGAGGGGTGTGTGGAGATTTTAGAAGACCTGTGGATTTGAGGAAGGCTTATGAGTGATGAAGCTGTAGGGTTAGGGAAGAACTGAGAAAAAAAACTACTGGGTTATTTTTCCTCTCTCTTGCTTCCACTTCCCTTCTCTGTGAGTGCAAGTGAGAGATGTTTCTGTACCTGTGCCTAAGAGTGGTGGGACTTTATGATATGGGAATAAAGGGATTTAAACCCCTTTATTTAATGTTAATTTGTCTCATTCCCAAAAGCATTTGGATTATTTTGTACCTACAGAAATGGATAGATTTATAGTTTCCAAATATGCTTTTTGTTTCCTTGAAAACACTTGAGCATAACAATGAGTTTATTAAGAAGGAAGTATTTGAAAACAAACGTGGGTTAGTTGTTTTGGGGGGTTTTTTTGTGAAAAAGGACAACCTAGAGGGATGCCCTGAAGTGACAGGGAAAGAAGTAAAGCCTTATACAGTAACATAATTAAACCATGGACAGATGTTGCTTAGTTCTAAATGGATCCATGATTAATTTCATTTTCCTGAAGTGGGGCTCAGGTCTTCAAAAGATGTCAAAGCAGAGCTTTGATACCCATTAAACCTACATAAAGAAATACTGCTCTGCAAATGTTTGCCACTCCAGTTTTCAATGCTGCTTGTCAGCTGAAAATTAGCAACACTCACAAAAGCAGTTGCTAAATCAGCATCTCTGGGGCTTCCTAAATTCCCATTCAAGTGAAGAACCTGATTTTTTTTTTACTTTTCCATATACATTAATATGTTTTTCCTTATGTCATGTAGGAAGACTCTGACTGGTACAAAAGAGAACTCTCTGTACTGCTATCTAAGTGCCTTAAGTACAATTTCATAATTGAGGAATGTTTGTTCTGAGCAGCTAAGTGAATAAAACTTGGAACTGCTGCGCTGGAAATTGAGTTTGTAATGTGAGCGTTGCCAGAAGTGAACAATGTGCAATCCAAACTTTCTGCTTTGTAGGGCAAGAGAAATGAGATCTCTCCAACGTGAAGGGCTGGATGTGGACAGAGCAATCAATAGCAGTCAGTGGCAATGCTGAGAGGAGAGCTCCTGTCCTCCCACCGGAGGACTCCCCTGCTCCAAGCCAGGGGGATGACAGTAATAGCTGCTGTTACTGTTGCCAGAGATGATGTTGTGTCTCTGATGAAAAACTATTTAGCAGGGCTTGGAGCCTTTTCAGGCTTCAATTCAACAGAATATTGACAAATATATTTTAGACTCATCATTCTGCAACAAAGCACAACAAAGCAGTCCCCGTGTCCCACTGGAATGCCTGTTCAGAAGAGCAGCCACTCTACCACCTTAGGGAGGACCAAATTCTATCTGATTAAAATGAACATTCTTTGCAATAACAGTGATAATTATAGATACATTAATTAGCTGATTATGTAAGTTGAATTCTATAAATTTCATTAACGTACACACTTGCATTATGTGACTCAGAGGATCAGGATGTTTCATAAGTATTGCTTATTCAGACACATATTTCAGACACAAAATATTACTCTTTCCATCATGATAAAGAGGTTTACAGTAATTTGAGTCAAATTATCTATTATATAACAATGTATTTTGCAGGAAGTCAGAATGCTTTGAGAAATTTACATCTATGGGGTAAAATTTGCATTCCCAGAAATGGTTTATATATTGTTCCAATGGTGGTGATAAAATTTAGGGATTTAAAAATATTTCTTTGGGAAGATTAACATATGTTTTTCTTTTAGCCAGGACTAGAAATGGAGATTTGTTTCACTTTCCTGTGCTGTGCAATCCTACTATGTACAGCTGTACAGTTTTTCCAAAAGACCAGTCTCAGGTGGTTCAGGACATGTGCACTCCACTGGGATTGTAGGTGCACGCAGAAAACAGAGTTTCTGGTGTGGTTTCCTCCAAAGGAAATTTACTGCACCAAGTTTTCTGTAGCCAAAGACAGGAGGGGAATTAGGGGATGAACTTCAAAACCAGGCTACTGTGTTTGACCAATGCAAATGGGATTTTATGTGTCCCCCTCTTTCTGCTTTACCAATTCCCTTCTACTCAGCTCCTATAGAAATTTGTGCAACACTTCCATCCAAAGCACTTATTCACAATTGCACCTGCAGTGAAAAGTCTTGGGTTTGATATCTGTACCTCTTTTGACCCAGAAATTATTTATGAGATAAACTTCATTTCGGTTTTGTGGTTCTCACCACTGCTGTAACATTTAATTAAATAGTAATAAGAAAGATCAATATATACCAAGTTCTTCGTAGCAAAATATTGGGTTTTTTGTATTCTACAGTATCATTTCTCATAGTCAGAATCATTTCACTGTGAAAAAATGTTATGCATAGGTGCAAACAAAATTCTTGTTAATCTTCCCTTTTAGATAAAAGCATAAAAAGAGATCTTTATTTAAAAATCTGTTTTATAGGAGATTTGAGCATATGCCTAATAAAATTCTTCCTGGACTGCTCTCCTATATGCTAGCTTCAGATTGCAAGGAATGTGTCCTGAAGCTATAAACCCTCTGAAACAGGGAAATAAAAGGAGATCTAACAGATCATTAAGTACAGGGGTACTATCAAGCATAGTTTTAATGTCACAGAGATCTTGCCTTTTAGAAAGTTTCAGTGCACTGTGATAGGAGTTTTAAGTGTTAATCAAGCGTTTGTAACACATACATGTTTAGACTTAAACAAAAGAAAAATCTTTTGTTTATTACCCCAAAATGAGGAAATAGACCTTGAATATCGGCATTACCACTTTATTCAATGTAAATGCTAACATTTGAAATGAAGAAATTCTCAGAAAATTACTGTTAAGTATTTAAATTAAGATGTTGAATTTTTGAGAAATCTCAGAAGAAAAAAAACACCTTATTTTTGCATAAAAGAGACCTAAATTCATTTTGGATCTGTAATCCTCTCTGAAGACCTCTTGAGTGGAAGAAGCACTCAGAAATGAAAACCAAGAACACACAATACTAACTGCTGCTTTCCAGTGAACCTCAGATCACCTGTCATCTCTGTCAAACTCCATTTTTCACTGCACTGAAGTGAGTAAAACAAGTGGTCACCATAAAAATGCCTTTAATATGGCAGTTTTAAGTGTCATTAACCTCTGTTCCATCTGCTTAAGGAGAATGTGGCCATCTAATTGCTGAAAATATTGTTACACACAGAGCAGTCAAGCATGTAGATTTATTGTATGGAGTCTGAAAAAAACAGCTCTGTTGATCTTCTGTTTGTTAAATTTGTATGAATTTACTCAACAAGTGAATTTAGGGTTTAATTCATAAGGAAAAGATGAATAAGGAAAGGAAAATCAGGGGGTTTAACAATCTGCTATGTAGTTCTTTGGGTCTTATTGACTCAGGGATTAACTTTTCTTCAGGAACTTTTAAACCCTGAGACTCAAAGCCCTTTAGGCATTAGTAGGTATCATAGTTTTTAACTATGATAAGAAGACAGAGATGTGGCAGTAATACATCACCATATGTAGTAAAGATCTGAGTGTTACCCACTTTCTGCTTCCATCTCTCTGTACACACATTTTTACCTCTTTTCCTTCTCCATTCTTTTACTGTTCTGCTCTTCATTTCTTTCCCTTTATCCTACCCCTGTTTGTTCAATTTGTTGGATCCTGAACACTTTTAAAAAGCCTGTGTTGGGAATTTTAAGTTTAGCATTAAGAACTTAAAGAAAAGGAAAGGTCTTGGAAAAGATCCAGGACTGACTTTGTCAGCTACCTCTAATGTACACTTGATTTATTTGTCTCTCTGTTACTTTATTATTAATTCTCTCCAGATTCAATTTGCTAAGGAATAAGGAAGGTTTAGTGAAAAATGGGAAAAGGAAGGAAAAATGAAATTCTATGGATGTGCAAGGAACTAAAGATGAAGCATTCCTAATAAATATCCCTTTAGACATTGCTTTTGCTGAAGACATTAAATGAACCATCCCATTTCTTTTCCCTGCATCCAGATCAGAATTATAAATAGCTATAAGTAAAAATATAAATACCTCATGCCCCAAATAGTATGAAATGTGCTGTCAACATATTCTGGTCTGCTGGCTGGAAATGTTCATAAGTTAATAAAATGGAACTGACTTTCTTCAAAGGTGAGATGTTTTGACATTCTTGGCAAGGTCAGTAAGTCAGATTGGAATTTCAAGTGTTTAACTTCAGCTTCTCTGAGTAGACAGCCAAAAAGCAGAATTGAAACTTTCAGGAAATTAATCTCCTTTTAAATACCTAATAATCAAAGGCACAACCTAAGCAGTTAATTTTTTTTTCTTATTTTTTCCCCCTCATACATTCATAAAATATAAGAAAAAGAATCCCAGAAGAATTTTTTTGAGAAAGTCTCGAGTAAAATCAACTCAATGAAGCATCAAACGTAATGATTTAGCAGAATGTTCAGATTAATGTAAATTACAGGAAAACATTTGAGATGAGATGGAAAAGAAGTATTTGTGGTCATATGCATACTCCCTGAGATTAAAGATTTTTTAAATCAAAATATTTAAAAACAATAAATCTAATAATATGATAGAATTTGCTGATACTATTAAACCAAGCTGTTTCTGATTCTGCAAAAATCAGCTACAGCAAAGACATACCCATAATTGCTATAAATTCTGAATAATTTGTTTGTAACTGTATCTCCATACAAACAAAAATGTAGTTTGGAAAAAATAATTAAAAAGCATAAATAGAAGCCTTTTGAATGCTCATTTCTCACTTTTTAATGATTAAAAATTTGGGTTGTTCCAGCATGCTGGTTTATTGCATAGCTGCATTAAAAAGTTATGTTTCTGGAATTAAGTTATGGTTTAGTAATCATTTTTAGAAATAAATATTATCTTTTTATGAAGGAAAAGCTCTATATTTCATCATGCAAGTAAAGCAGCAGCTTTTAAGAGAGCATTGAGTCCAACAGGTGTGTGTAGCACACACCTGGTTAGCTGTGAGAAAAGTTGTAACGTCTAAGATTTTAAGTTATTTTGGAAAATACCAGAATATTTATTTGGGTGAAGTGTCCTTCTGTTGAACTAGAAAAGAGTACATGTCTGTCCATCTCAGAGCATTTGTATTTGAACAGTGTGGTTGAACTCACACCACTTTTGCTTTGAATTAAATGCATACTCATCAAAATAATTAAAGAGGAATTGTAAGCTGAAGTGAGCACTGGTGGGAAGATGCAGTTCTCCTTTGTGTACTTGTCATCTATATGAGATGCAGTACTTGAATGTAATTTTCTCATTTTGAAATGAATATTTAATTAAATTACTTTGGAAATACTTATGGTTAATGAGAAAACTCAATTTGCCAAAAGTGTACTCTTGGAATACTTTTGTGACATTCCAAGCTTGAATCCTCATATGCAAATATTATGCAAACATCATTGCTTTGGCAAGTGACCTTTACCATGGTTTGTTTTTTAATTGAGCAAGGTTATTGGATTTTCTAGATTTTTAGGCGTTGGTTTTTTTAGCAGTGGTTTCTATGACGATGTTACAAATAAGAGATGAAGACTAATTACTGACAGTAAAAGCATCTGCAATTGTAACTGGTGCTTTTCTGCATTTTAAAATGTCAAGAAATTAGATATTTAAATTTTTTTTAAAAATTTATTCGTTAGCATTTCCTGAAATGTGTTTGCTGTGGATGGCAGCTCATCTTTTCCAGTAAATGTGAGAATTGTGATTGTGTCCAGCTTTTCTTTTCCAGCTGTCACTAGCAGAGTGTCATAATATTTAGAGATACACTCTATACCTGTCAGAGTTTGTTACAGTTCAGTGATGCATGATGAAGTGTGAGGGACACAGTCTTCCTACACTACTCACGGTATAAATGCAGTGATGATACTTCACAATGACTCCTTTCTCAAGGTCAGGACAAAGGAACTCATCTGTGCTGCTCAACAACTCACTTCTTAATTGCTGAGTTCTAGAACTCAGCGCCAATTTCTCTAATACGTCGCTAATTTGATGGAAAGATTCCCAGGTGTTTATGAGAAATGCAACAAACTTTTGTAACAAGTGCAATTCCTCCATGCAAATTCTTTCCAAATGAACTGATTTAATCATCTGAAATAATTTCCTTGCTCAAATCCTTTGAAATGAAATACGATAGCAATAAGCTTTTGCTATTTTACCTGAGGATTAGTCCTGCTGGTATTTGAAGATATAACTGAAAAGGTACCTCTGACTAATACTTATTCTGGTAATTTTTATAACACCTTGAAAAAAATTAAAACTTGCTAGCTAAGGGATTATTATAAGCATATAAGAATAATATGCACCTAACTCATTAGCCTTATTCTTCTGTTTTGCTAAAATATGCAATTTTAAGGCTTTAACACCTCAGGTGCTCTTGGCTTATTTTGTGAATGCCATTTAAATGCATGCTAGTGGGAGTTATTCCATTAGAATATTTGCATGTGCTACTTTTCCAGTTGCTAATTATCTAATAAAAAATACTTGCTAATTTACAGATGTTCTGTTGCTGCACTATTGTCCTGAACCTTTCTGTCTCCTACACTGTTCCCTTGAAATCATAGGGCCATAAAGGAGGTATGACTAATTGCATTACTAATGGCTTATTGAGGTGTTTAGATGCTTCAAAGGCTTCTTTTTGGTTATTTCTTTCATCCAAACAAATACATAAAAATATCTCGATTTTCTGCTAAAGATCTACAACTCAGCAAACTTGAGCAACATTTTCTTTTTTTAAAAAAATGCTGTTCAAATCACACAATAGAAAAATTCCTTCAAACAAAACAGTTGCAAGTAGAAAAGAGTTTTGAAAATCTGAAAGTTTTTATAAAAACACCCCAACCTTTAAATGACAATAAGAGTGAAAAACTTTTGTTCATTTTCTGAAGAGTAAATACCTTGGACAAGCTCTTCCACTGAGCTCCAAGCCTGCAAATGAATCAGTGTAGAGATGCCCAGGTGCAACTGAGCTGAGGTGGCTGAGATCCTCTGAGTCGACGGTTTGCTATTGTGCATCTACTTCACTTCATAGTGATAAAATTCATGGCATTTCTTGGGGGAATGAGGGGGCGTGACTCTCCTGATAGCTTTAGTCATCTTCTGTCTCCTGTCTTGTATTGCAAGATTTGAGAGGAAGACATCACGTTTTTCTCACTGTTTTGGGGTAGGGTTTACTTGTTTAGTTTGTTTCTTTGTTTGGGGTTTTTTGGCTGTGTGGTTTGGGGATTTGTTTGTGGGGTTTTGTTTGTTGTTGCTTGGGTTTTTTTGTTTGTTTGTTTTGGTTTTTTTTTAAACTATGCTGAATATAAAAGAGGAGAAGTGAAACATGCTGCATAGTCTAGTACATCCGCTAATTTAAAAAGAGCTTACCTGAGACCCATAAAGCCAGCAGCCAGTTTAGTCTGTTTGTTTTCTGGACAATCTTATGGGACAGGAACAGGGAAATGTGCCCTTACTTGCTACAGGTTTTGACTTCTCTTAGATCACTTTAACCTCCAGGGCAATGATTTATAAGAGACCAGAACTTCAGCTTCCAGCAAAGGCTTCCTTCACAGATTTGAGTGAAAAAATAATATCTCTTTCTTATGTAACAGAAAGAAACCTGGATGCCATTGAAAGGCCTTGTGAAAAGGTCATAAAACAGGGTGATTTTGGTGTACTTTTGCTTTTGGCAAAAAAAAGTTTGTAGGTTAGTTCACCTACACATCAATTGATATTGCTATCAGAAGTTTCTGAATAAATTAAAAAGATGCTACAGAAATTACAAAAATTGGTTTCAGGTGTACATTTTGCTGAAGAACTGCTTTAAGCCCTTAAAACTTTACCCTCATCCTCATCGTTTGTCTTGTTTATTGAAAAGCAGCCCAATGTCCATTATTCATTTTGCTTTTTAACATTAAGAGAGAAAAACCTCAGGAGCTACAAAGGTAGAAACTGAAGGTGTATAATATTAGGCCTGAAACTTAAAGTCTTACACTAAAGCATGCAATAATTTAGGGATTGCATCCATAGCATACATTGTTAAAAATGTTCTTACAGTCCATTAATCAATTTATCATGTCTGCTCCTTTCCTTAAATATTTATCTGAAATATCTTTGGCTGGATAATTGTAAAGGGATCAACAGAAAAGAGAGAAGAATTTGTCTGGGGTTTGAAAAAGTGCTTTAACAGAGGCTGAAGATCTCAATGTAGGTGACAGAATGAAGGTTAAGGTGAGCTGGTTAGAGTTTATCTCATCTTTGCAGAGAAAATTGCTAGCTCTAAGTTGAGTTCTTTAATGTAGCAGGAAATGGTATAGCAAGATCCTATTAAGAGAAATGGAATTTCTCAAAGGTTTCAGGGGTTCTCTGTCACTAAATAAATGTTGTGTGGTTGATGCATAAACTACTGGGGGCAATTCTTTAAGGTATGTTACGGATCAAGTCAGACTGGATCATCCTAATGGCTCCTTGGTGGGCCATTGGTTTGGTCCTTCTATAGGCATTGAAATGTCACCTCCTCCAAAAGTGTGCATCATTCTTCTTTTATGCACATACCAATCTGTTCTTGCATTTTCGTAGTTTATGAGATCTGATGTGTCTGATCATGAGGTAGGACAGCAGCTGACAGGTCTCTATTACAGTTGTCGTAGCATACGTGAAAATAATTGCAAGTGCAAATAACTACAATCAGTTTGTGTATCTTCTATTCTGTTTCTAATCAGTACAGGCAGGTATTTTTCTGTTTTTCTGTCTTATTGTACCACATTATAACCTATTTTCCTTCAAACATCACACACATTTGCAGTCCCATAGCTAAGGAAAATATTGAAATACATTAACGGTACGTTGTCATTAGTTTGAGTTGGTTTCCTTCCATGAGTGAGCTATGTATTGACTGCCAGGTTATGTGTGGAACAATTTCATTTTCACTGGTGTAGCATAAACCCTGTCATGCAATGACAGTTACTGAGACCTATATCCCATAAAATGTATTTCAATTTTTTCCTCCTTCTGCAGTGTTTAGGAGGAACTTAGACCCCCTTCAGCACTTAGAGATTTACACTGAAATTATTGCCACCAATTTGTTTTTTAAAGGATAGATGGCAAATCTTTTAAAGCATTTATTTGAATTTGTGTCATATGCTGCAATTAACTTGGCATTACTTGGAGCTGCCCTTTCCAGTGAAAAGATTAGAAGATAGGAATTTATAATCAGGGAACCTCAACACAGCTGTCAGAAGAGACTTGGATCAGTACAAGTAGTCTCAAGGGACAACTTGAAAGGCAGGTTTGAACTGTGAACTTCTGTGTCAGAATTTTGATTGCCAAGGACCCTTCTAGGTCGCACAACAAGGATAATGAGAACTACAGACTTAAATGCTCTTGGACAAAAGTTTATTATAACCACACAGAGAAATAGCCCAAATATGTCACAGTAGATTCATGGTTATTACTGAAACAATGCATTAATGTTGGCAGTCACTTGAAATATGGTATGTATATAATAGTTTCATTTAGTATCACTTAAAGGTCTCTATTGCAAAGAGGCATGACCTGTCACTGATGTATGCTGCTATAACAAAATATGAGAGTTGTACCTTTCCTGTGACAAATTTCAGATCACTCATCTGCTGCCCAAAATGAGAGGAATGTAGGATAAGTTTTAAGGAATTTAATTTGGCTTTGTGCCGTGTGTTTCTTATGTTAGAAATTTAGGTGATTTTCCCCAAAATAAAGAACAACAGGAGTTTAGGGATCGTTCTTATAATTTAGGAAAGCCACCTTTTACCCATAAGGAGAAGAGAAAGTAGCTTTAAAGTTCCTTGGGTTTTAACCTCTTCTTCTGTGATGGCTGAAGATATTTCATTTGAAATAACATTCCCAGATGTATATGTAGTTCATTCTGAAATTCATAATTCATAATTCAAAATAAATACTTAATAAGAGGGTGTCTGTCTCTGCCATAGAAATGACAGAAACTAAAAGAAATTATGGCTTTTCTGGAGGAAAGTAAAAGTTGCCTTCTCTAGTTTCTGTCTGCTGTTACCTTTGGAAAGAATCAATGTTTATGTTGCTGTCGAGGTGTTGTGACACGGTTTTCAAACTGACTTGCATGTCATGCCATGGTGATTGGGAAGACAGTGAATGTCACCAGCTTTCAGTAGGAATATGGAAAACAAGATTAGTGCCTCCATATAGTGCAGTAAATAACTTTGCTACAGCAGCTGATGCTAGGAAGATTGTGTCTCTCTATTTTACCATAAACTCTGATACCTCTGAGGTGACAGTGATGATTTCCAGAATTCTATTTCTGCAATTTTTAAATCACTGCAGAAATGAAATAAGAAAAGACTGTGGAAGTTCTTTGAAAAAAAAAAAAACGAAACAACTAAAAATCTTGCTTTACACTTAAAAGAGCAGCTGCAGTTTATTCTGATAGTGAAATCTATCAAGTTTGAAATTTTATTTCTAAAATGTGTTCAGAAGTGTAGCCCTATTGAGGAGACCGTATTGACTGTGTAATTCAGAATGCAACAAAACAATGAAAGAAGAGTTTAATAAGGTGGAACTGATTGGGTTGGACATTCGTATACCTCTGTGAGTATTGTTTAATTGTCCATGAGATTGAGTTGTTAAATAACCAGACTAATACAAACCGAGGAACACAAGAAAGAGAACTAATATGAGATCACAAAAATAATTTTGTTTCTAATATATAGTTCTGAATTATAGTGTTCTACACTCAATGCTGTATGCTTGAAAGCTTACAATTCACATCTGTTGAAGGAAGCAAAATAAATGTTATTTGTCAATATTTTAAATTTCACTCAGTTACATAAAATACGTGCTTGAATTTTAAGACATGGAACAATTAAAAGATTACTTGGTTGATACTATAGGCATGCTTGGAAGGTGTAATAGAGAAAAGTTTAGGTTGAATTTTTGATCTTATTTTACAAATACAGAGTGAGTGGCTCACTGAGAATTAGATGACCACATCAGGAATGCACACAGTATTGATTCTTCATTTAAGAATGATGGTCTGTCTTTCAGATGTAAATGCATCTGTTCTTTCTGGTCCAGCTGTGCCAGTGGAAAGGTTATAATCCTGTTTCTAAGTCCAGCTGCTCCTCATTGCTGTCTGCTGGGGTTATCCTGCTCCCAGCTGTGCTGAGAGGGCTGCCAGGGCTCACTTGGCCCATTCCTATCAGAACCACCCAGGCTTGCAAAGCACAGTTTAAGTAAGTGAGGCTAAGGTGGGGCTAATTTAATTGCTTTTGGCTACAAGGGGTCAGTTGCCTTTTGCCATGTCTGGAAAAAGTAAGTGGCCACTACCTCTAACTTGTCATTCTTTGTTTACTCCACCGAGCTCAGTGACTCCTCAGGATGACCCTGGGCAGCAGCTGGTTGTTGTGCTGAGCGGGAACTTCTTTAAACTGTGTTGGCACTGACCAAGCTCACATATCCCCACTGGAAGTTTGATAGCTCCAAGGGTGTTCCACAAAGTGTTTGTGCAATGGTGTACACGTGGTCTGGGAAGGTGCTGGGGGTTGTGGTGGTTGTTGTTCATCTGCAAGATTGGACAGTAAGTGAGGGGGAAAAATGTTCTTGGTTTGCTTTTATCTGTTTACATGTAAATGACATGAGTTGGGCAGATGGAAATAAAGAAATTTCATTTATCTTGCTTCCAAGGTGGCTTCTTGTGCTTTCTGCAGTCAGCATTTTCTTAAAGACCCTTTTTTCCTAAGAAGTCTATGTAACTTTGTGAATTTTGTAATTTAGGCTGTATTAGGGGCAAACTATTGGATGGTTGTGAGAAAGACGGCTAAAAAGTAGTTCACTAGGAAGCATTTTTGTAATGGTTGGTCCTTCACTGAATAGTGAAGGGTAGCAAGCATAAAAGATAATGAACTTCAGCTGAATATCACCTAAGCATTAAAAAAATGTTCCCCTGTAGCCAATGTTGACTAAATTTTAGAAACAGATTTCTAAATAGCTGATTTGATGCAATGTTCTCTTTTTAACTGTTTCATGGTGAGCCGGGTATGATACTTTGAGGAGCTACACTGTATTTTGGATTTATGATAATTGATGTGGGATGTCTGCTGTGAGTGACTTATTCCATGTAAATTAACACTCACAAATTTCTTTACTAGTGTCCCTTTGTAGGCTAACATATACGATAAGTAATTTAATTTGTTACTCATGAAAACATCTGTTTCATCAAATCACCATATTTTGAATTCTGCCAGCATTAACAAGTAATGAAAATGCTTTTCAAGTAGAAACTCTACAGGATTCTAAGTTAACAGAAAGACATCTACGGTTTTCACCAAGGATGATTTGACTCATTATCATTAGCATTTTAGCAATGCACTGTAAAAGATAAATAGGTTCTTAGAGCTAACAGAGAGCACTGATGTGTTGGCAGTGATGTGGGAATGAAAAGTCAGAATGAATTGGATTTAAGTATCTGTGGTGCACTAGTCAGATTAATCATGTGAGTTTACTTTGACAAAATATAGGATGCTGGGGAAAAATTTTACTATGAGGAGTTTGTTCTCTCTGCCCTCTTTGGGACTGTTGGATGTGGTGGGTTGTGCTGTAATCACTCTGAAACCTCAGGATACATTTGAACTGAATTACATTGCAAAGCTATAAAATTAAACTCATTGCATTAAAAATAATTATTTAAAATTCAGTAAATTCAGATGAAATGACAGCAGCTCTTCAGCTGTTAGAATGAGTTCATTAAGTTATCAAAATCAGACACATGTATTTTGCATAAATCAGGTAAAACTGTGAATTCAAAAATGTTAATATAATTTTTCTGACAGTAAAGTATTATAGAGTGTAAGTGATTACATTCATAATAAAATGTGGTATTTTGAATGGCCTTTTATTGGACAGAGTTTTTTCCCTGCTTTCCACACTTAGACTCTATCACACGTTTTCCATTTTTCCTTACCTGTTGGTGTTGATTTTGGCCCTGGCTGAGAGAGGGCAAAATATTCTCATATACCAGGAGAGTGAGTTATAAGCTGCACTGAATTTACTCTCCAAGAGAATTCTCCCCTCATACTTCTCCTGGCAGCCATTAACAACCACACTTTAAAATGCTGCCAGGGCTCCAGAGGATCCTTGATATCGATCTTATCTGAGGGAAACGTCTGCTACCTTGGTCTTGATCTTCCTCAAGTATTGTGCACTCCAAAAGTGCAAATTTCACTCAGCCTGACATGTAGTTTTAATAGAAGCAAAGAAAATCAGAATCTCTTAGTAAAGGAATATTACAGCAATATAATAACAAAGTCAAGAGGGATATGTATGCAGATTTCTGTAAGATTATACATTATCTCCTGGATGAGATTTGAGAGTCTCTTGGCACACCTGTCTGGAAAGAAAGTTGTGTGAAAGAGAAAAGAAAGTGAAATTTGTAAAAGGCAAGTGAAATAAGTGACTATTTTGTTTTGTAAAACAATCTACCATTAGAGAGAAGTCATCATGACATGAAAGACTCATGGCACTCTGCCACTGTTGTACTGCTGAGCACAGGTGCTAAAGAGAGAGTTTAATGCAGACCCATATGTTATAAGACCTCAAAAGACTCAAGGAACCTTGTTCCAAGGCTAAGAACTCCTGAATGTAGGTTGCTTGAGCTCCTACATAATTCATGTCCTTTATATTGGTGTTAAGATAGTATTTTATAACCTGATCACAGATTTTAACTGTTTTTCTCAGGAAAAAGCAAAAGTCATAATAATATCCCCCTTGCCAAATTTCTACTGTATCTCTAAGGTCTTAAAGTGAAGGATCCTCTTTGACTATAAAAAATAGTTGGGTTGTTTCTAATGTGCAGGTAAAATGTGTATTTGTCATTCTTAGGAAAAAAGAATAGATTTTATCTGAAGTGTATGCACTCTTTGAAAAAAAAATCACTTTCAAGTGTTAATTGTAGGGAAAAATCTATCTTAATTAAAATTCAATGAAATTATAGGGAATTAAAAAAATTTTATTTCCTTGCAATAGGAAAAATCAAGTGATCATGCATCATTTTACATTGGGAAAAGTAGTTGGAGACTGCAACTGACCACTCAGAGCATATGAGATCAAGGCTGTTTACATTATGCAGGAAAATGGTTGAGTGCTTACTTTTTAATATAACTTTTTTTAACTTTATTTTCATTTGTGAAAGTAACTTACTAAAAATGCCACAATATGTAATTTTTTTTAGTTGCAGTATTACCTTTGCATGCAGTGATTATCACTTCAATCAAGTACACATACCAGTTTTGGTAATTTTTCTGCAAAATTAGCAAAATATATTGTATTTCCAGTTTGTGCAGCAATTGCTGCTTATGTGTACAATGAGAATAGACAATATCAAATTCTGATGCAGACCAATAATGTCAGAAACCTGAATCAAATTTGCAGGTTGTGATATGATTGATCTATTTTAATGCCTGTGGACTCATGGGCTGAACCCATTTCAGGCTGAGTCAAAAATCCAAATAAAGCATTAGGGTAAATTATTAAATCCCAATAGGAAATGAGATGAGGAAGACCAGAATTTAGGTGCTACTCTGCTCTGTGAAGTTCCACAAAGGAGACAATGTGAAAATATTGGGGTGGTTTATTGGCTTGTAGATTTCTGTCAGTACAGAATTGTCTGAAAGGTGTCTCACCATCCGTGTGCCTTCATTAATGAGAGAGCTCATCAACTCTTCCAGCCAGAAGGAATAATCTTGCCAAATTACCTTGCACAGATCCTGCACTGAGCTTTCTGGTAATGTGCCAGATATTAATTTTTCTTGCTGAATAGTAATTTTCTTTCTGCAATTCTCAACACCATATAAAATATTGTTATTAAAACTACTTCTTAAAGGCTTACAGAGCATTTTAAAAAGTCTCGTTTGAACACAAGAATTCTGTTAGGACTCAGAAGTAAAAGAGGGCTAAACCTAAGATATCCAAGATCCCAGGAAATGGTAATTTCATCAAGAATAGATTTCACTGAAATTAGAGGACTGACAGATAACATTCTGGAGGGAGATTGACATCTCAAAATGGCCATGGAAGTGTTTTTTTCTGTGTTTCTCTTGCTCCTGTTGACATCTATGGCTATCTGCAGTTTGGTCTCAGTGGGAAAAGACAAAATTAGTGACCATTTGCAAGATGTGTGAATGTGTAGTTATGCCAGTGTTGTGGACAATATTTCCCAGAGTACATATTCATTTTAAGTGAAGTCTGTATTGACTGCCCACCTGTAGCAGAATACATTTCCCTGGTGCCCAGAAGGTCTGTTCCTGTTGATTGTCTAAGCAGCTGAATTAATTCAGTGTCTGTTGGTGAGGAACATTTTATTGCCTTACTGGAAAAGAGAACCAGAGCATTTCTGGTGAGGAGGAAGAACTCTGCAGCTTTTGTGAGAGCACAAGGCATGAGTAGGAGCAGGTTCTTCCCTCTGGGAACGAGCCCTGCTGTGCTGGACTGTGGGGCTGTAGCAGGGACCACCTGGAATCCCAGCTGACCTTCTGGATTAAGCCATGCTATTTACTTGTTGAGAGTACCATAGAACTTGTGTTTTCTTGCTATGGTAAAATATTTGGCCAGAAAACAAAAACCAAACCAAAATTAAAATGGTAAAAAAAAAAAAAAAAAGAGAGAGAGAGGAGAAAGGGGTGGGACACAGAAAAATAACCTTGGCTTTTGGTCCCAAACTGGAGACCAGTGCTCCAGGTGCAGTACCACAAAGGATATGCTATTCTTCCTGCAATAGGAATTCTGTACTTAATACTTTACTTCTTGGTAGTATTTTCTTTAGTGGTTTGTTGTGTACTGTTTGTTGTAAATGTAAAAAGGCAAAATAAAATTATGCAACATTTAGGAATTGTACCTCAGCCAAAGTGGCTTACATTCATTTGAAACATCATCTGTCTCAGTAATTAGAACACTTACAGTTAACAGGGACCTGGCCCAAACTATTTAGTTTTGGACTGTGTTCTGTTCAAGCATCTGCCCTTGAGTTAATTTTTTAAAATTTCTCAGTATGTTCTAGCCGTGGCCTGCATATTTAATTCCTCTTGGATATTTTGATGTCATTATGGATGCATGATGGTTTCAAACTAAAAAAGTCTTGCTATTATCTGTGTGGATAGAATGTAGAACTATAGTATTTTACATTATGATAAAATCTTTCTTTTTTTTTGTTTTTCTGCAAAATTTGTATTTCTAAAAAAAAATTTTAAACCTTTAAGATGTAGGTGAAAGTCCCATTTTCACCTCAGAAACTTTCTGAAGTAAAAAAATGCATTAGAAAAGTGGGAAATTCTGTGACAGTATGAGCAATAAATATTATGCTAGAGTAGTAGGAAATTATATTAATTTTGTTATTTTATAGTACAACCATTCTAGGTCAGTTACAGTATTTTAAAGACGTGTTGGGACTAGTCTGATATATTTGCCTAATGTTATTTTGTGAATTATTTTACTGATACCTCCATTTGTATTCTTACTGAAAAAGAGATACAGAAATTCTAGTTTAGAATATTAAAATATTTAGGAACATTGAGTTAGCTGTCACTTGAGGAACTTTTCTGGACATCAGTCTCAAAATTAAAGTAATATGGAAATATTTTTTAATTTTAATTAAAACAAGAGTTTTAATTCCCAAAGTTGAAATCAACATTTTTAACAATAATTGATAAATAGAGGGTAAATTTGCAGAACTTTTTGGCTTCAATTTTGATTTCCTCTCATTCTTCATGGGTAAGAAGGAAAAGAGAAAAATCTTTAAAAAATAGAGCATTGGTGATGTCAGTTGAGGAACTCTGACAGAAAATTCACATAAGACACTTGATCTTGTACCATACATAACTGTATTATCACTACAGAATGTGCCTATATCTGCATCTCTGTGTATATATTTGTCATACAAAAGAGAATCTTTTTTTTCCCCAAGAGATCTCATAGAGACTAAGAAAATTTTGTATGTGTCACTTTTCAATCAAATATCTCAAACTTCTGCACAAAAATGAGAGCTACCATTCCAGTTAGAGCTGGAGAAAATAAGGTCTAGGGTGTTAATACCACCCTGCAGTTCACAGGTTCATTCTGGGCAGAGAGAGGGGGTAAAAATTCTGCTTCTCTTACTTCCACTGTTCTGTCAGCTCTGACAAATTCCATTTAGTGTTTTCCTGCTACTAGGTCACTGCTAATGACACCTGAAATGTAGATGTGAAGTGAAAGTGTGAAAAATGCTTAATAGCTGTTTTGTCAGGGAAAAGTTATACATGAAACCACTTTGTACTTTTTATTGGAACAATTCAGCTATTAAAGCATATTTAACAATTCCAATTTTTTGATGCGTGGTATGCCATAATTACCATCAATTTTTATTATTTTTGGCAAATGATCATTGCTGTGCTCAGAGGACTTCACCTAGACAGCTTTTTCCATTTCATGCAGCACAGAAGCAGTTTTTTAGCTCCTCTAGCAGTGCTTATGTTCAATCCACCATATTAAGCAGTGACTATTAACTGGTGGTTCAAAGGCTTAGCAATACATGAGTTTGGATTTAGATGGGCTTCCACTGTCCTAGAAGTTAAGCTCAGTCATTTAGAGCTCCTAGAAATCAGTGAATTTAATTGACCACTGGTTAGTAAGAAAATAGTAGGCAGAAAATCTTATAATTGAGTACCCTTAAACCCAGTGGAGTTACTGACCCATACTTAGGAGACATTAGCCATATCACATTTTAGATCCAGTCATCAAGCTTTGGCTTGCTAGTTCATATTCTTCTGACAGAACTGAGTGACTGTTGTGAAATATTTAGCATTTTCCCTAACCATAATCTTTTGCCTAAAAGAATTGAGTATACTTTGATTTTATCAGTGTTTGACCGCTACGTTTCTTTTGCCTTCCTTATGTAGTAATGACAGTAGAGAAAGACATTTTAGAGTAAATGAATATAATTCCAGACTACTTTAAAATATTATAGTTCTTTCTGATTTTTGTAGTCTTTGTACCGAGTGAACAACATTCTGTGTCAGGTGATGGAAACAACACATCAGCAAAAATTCATCTGGCTTTCCTTGGCCTTGGGTGGCACTGGGGACTCCCATGGTTCTTTTGTCACTAATGGCTCTTCATAAGTGGATCTGGTCTTCAGATTCCCAAAGGATGGTTTAGTCCCCTGTGCCTGCTTATCCAGATGATGTCTGAGACTTTCAGGAGCTTTGTCATTGTCTGGCTTGTAACAAAGGATGTGCTCTTGGCTGGGCTCCAAGATCATCCATTCAGTTGCTTGATGTCCTGTAGCCTGGGGATGAGGAGAAGGTGACTCCACCAAATAATGAAGACTCTACTCTTATTGGCTAGATGGCAATTCTGTAAAATAATAAAATAAAGTAATTAATGTATCTTAATTATAGTCCTTTTTAAAAACCCATTGCCTTAGCATATTTTTCCAATAATGTGCAACTAAAAGAATGAACCCAGAAAATATACAGATGCAACTTTGTTAATAATTCATACACACATTTCAAGTGCAGTTTGGATAAAGTACAAAAACAGAGGAAGTATTGAGCACTTTTTTCTTCTTTTCAACCACTTGGTTATATTTTTTTCAAAGGTTCATTTTCCACACTGTATTGCCTTGAGGATCATGAAGACCACCATTACCTATCTGCATTACACTGGAAAATCCTGATTTCTTTTAACTGCAGCTAACTTGCCATCAGTAAAATAGCAAAGATTTTGAAAGGTTTGAGCAGATATCTTCCCTAAGTTTGTGATAGTCATGTGTCTTTCTGTCCAGAAGAGATTTTAAGAAGCCTTAGTATTTGGCATTTCATTTAATTTCCTAGTTCAGAAAGCAAGTGATTGTACAGTTCCATTCTTTTTGTTCCAATACTGAGGCGGGGGGGGAAAAAGTAAATGATTTAAAAGCAATTAGTTGCATGCATATTGTCCTGGCAAAACATTCTATCCCTTTCCTATGTAAATTTTGTGGCAAGCATGATTTATCTGTCTCGTTGATATGAAATGGGGGAAAACCAAGGCTGCCCTTCTAAACTGATGTAGGTTGCTTTCCATTCTAATTTTATTGTTATAGGAAAATAAGACAATTACAAAATCAGTTTTAGTCAATAACAGAGTAATAGCATCCTAAAATGATATTATTATTTATTCATGCTTAGTTAAATATAACTGTAACATGAAATAAATTATTATCTGTTTTGGATATAATTTCATCATAAGGCCTTTGAAGGTCATTTGGACTACACAACTAATTAATGTTTTATTTCCAGCCTTCCTTAATTATTCTTGCCAGATGGTCCTTTATTTGTGTTATTGCTTGGAGTTTCCAGCTGAGGTTGTTTGATTGTTGAAGAAAAATATGTGATGGCACCATAAGATAACTGTAATTGAATTGTTAGGTATGTTAGAACATTCAAGCCTTCTGTCCCTGCTTTAGCCACATCTGGGAAATAAGTTTGTTAACAAAGTGCTTTGGCACCTCATTGAATACTTGATGTGATATATGAAAATGTTTAGAGCAAGCTCAATTAGCATAAAAGCCTGTGGAAATAGAACTCTGGTAGCTTCTCATTCATTTATGAATTACAAAATCTCCTGGGTAAAATGCACAAATGGGTAAATTACCAGGTGGTTGGTTTTGTTTAGGCTTTTGCTTGGTGGTGTTTGTTAGCATCTGACTTACTGTTCTCACATCTAGACAATATTGCATTTGTGTTTATAACACAAAAGTAAACAAAAAAAGACAATATAACTTGATGAAAGCATAATAATAGTCATAATATTGGCTATTAGGTTGACTTTGTTAAATACCATCTCAGAAGTGCTCATTACTAAGAGGGTTAGGTACAACACTGGCAGATGCCAGTTTTGGGACCAGGAATGTAAATGCAGAATTTACAGTAAACTATTTTGTTTTAATCAGTCATCAGCATTGCTTGCACTGTGCCAGTAAATAAACATTACACTTGTTCTTTGAAAGTTCCATGGTGCTGAGTTCTATATAGCAACAAATAAACATGCATGTTCCAAAAACGCCGAGGAAATGAGAGGAAAAATGGTGCATGATTGTACAAAAAAGCACAATTTAGTTCCAAATACTTGTTTCATTTCTTCTTTCTCTTTTCAAGCCATTGTTTCCACCATTTTTTTCTATAATCATTGCAAGGAGCAGTTTTGGGAAATGGAGATGAGTTTACAGAAGATTTTGAATATCTTTTACAGATATATGTCCCAGGATAGCTGGGAAGAAAGAACTGAGGTATTTGTATGGGGTATAGATTAATGGATGAATAAGAAAAGTATTGACACCAAGGTTCAAGATCAGAAGGAAAAATTGGCTAATCTAGAAAGTGAAAAGTGAGATGTATCTTTGTTTCATTCATAGCTGTGTCCTTCAAGACACCTGGGTAAAATGTTCTGTTAAAAAAAAGGTAAATCAACTACAAATCAGAAATTGCAAGAAAAAGCTTACCATGACAATGGACAAGAGTTTGTTGCACAAGAATAGGTTAGAGATTACTTTCCTCTGTTGTTTTCTTTTGGTTTTGTATTTACTAGCATATTAGAAACCCCTCTGGAAGAAAACTATCATCCTGGTTGAGGGAATTATCTCCCAGTGCTGAAAATATGAATGTGCTGTACCAAGTGTCACCAGTGTAGCACAGCATTTAGAAATATTGGTAAAGTTTTGTGCTGCCTCTCACTACTCCAGTCTGTGTTTAGTATGTGTCTGTATCGTTCCTCATTGAGGAGTGATTCAGCTGAGCAGCAGAGAAATCCTGTCCCCCATAGCCAGTGTCAGAGATGTGTGTTCTTGGCTTCTGAGTGCTCTGAACGTAAAACTCTCTTCGGATGTTGGGGGAGATGGGAAGCAGCTGCTGCCTTTCAGAGCACAAATGTAGGGCTTTCAGAGCACGCTGTGCCTGCCACGGAGCAGGATGGAGCCCGACAATGGAGCCCACAACACAATGCAGATGCATGGAATTAAGGCTCTGCCCACTGGTGTCTGCTGCTTCCTCTGTTATTCAAGCGTTTTGGGTGCTTTAACTCGTTGGGTTGTTAAAATGTTATAAATATGCATTTTCTGAAGTGCTGCTGGGAAAAATGGGACCCTGGAGCTGATGGTAACATCTCTGTGGCAGTGGTGGAGCGAGTGGGCACTTCTGTCAGCTGTGGGAGATCTGCCCATTCATATTTAAATCCAGTCCTTGTGCCAGAACTGAACAGCAGACTGTTCACAAGCTCATCATCTCCAGTGCTAAGCATGCACATCTCTGAGCCACCAACAAAAGAGACACATGAATTTCTGTGACAGTTAAACTCACCAGGAACTGCTTTTAGTCACTGGTTATCCAAATAAACAAAATAGGTAAAAGAAGGAAGAGTACCATGGGGATTTCACTCTAGTAATTTAAAAACTTTTCAGTTTTAGCTTTCTTCTTTCCATTTCTCTACTTTCCACTTTACTCCCTTACTATACAAACCAAATTACCCAAACAATAGTGCATGGTATTTTTAAGTAAAACTTTTAGGACTGTATATATATATATATATGAACTTTCACTCCCTTTCCCTCTTTTTATCTGGTGTTGCAAAATAATAAATTGAGGCCGATGCCCGCAAGTTCCATAAGCTGCCTTGTCATCCATGTACTGAACTCTGCAGCTTTGACAGTCTTTTACAAAGTCTCCCAAGAGGTTCTGCATTTTGCTGTTTCCACTCAGTGCAGCAGGAAGGAGGATGGCCAGCTGGGAAGAGAGACAAACCATAACAGCAGTGAGCTGACCTCTGACTCCAGGATCTGTGTGAATGGGAGGTTGGTCCCAGACGGTCTCTTACCACAGCAGGATATCCCAGTGTGAAATGCCAGCATGAAATTACTAATTATCCTGCTTTTTAACTTCAGGATATGCTGCTGACTGTATATTTTGGTAAAGTCACTGTAGTACCACAGAGATATTTGCAGGAAGAAGTATTATCTTGCCATTGTGACATTGCATTGGACCAATTTAGCACTCTTTTGTAACACTTATTTTAATACCTTTGCCTTTTATAGGGATTTATAAAAATGCTGTGCAGAAAAAAGTCTCCAAGCAATAGATTAAGAGGGTTTTTTAACCTTATTGTGTAAACCTCTATATTCTTTGACATTACACATGGTTTTTCATGGTGTAGAAGATCAATATTAGTGTTTCTTTGTGCCCACAATGCAAGATGTATTACTCAAGGTACATGACATACTACCTCACCAAAGTACCCACTGAGATTTGTAGGTGGTGTTGGGTTACAACTGTTTTTTTTCCTGGAGGCTAAAATTGCCTAAATCTTGGCTCTCACTGTGCTGTTTTTTCCCTCATTATATATTTAAGAGGGTCAAATCGTTCATCATTCTCAATTACTGGGATATAATTCACTGCATGCAATGTGAGCTACAGACCAGATGCCTGGAAATTCCTGCACTGACCAATAATCTTAGGTCCCAGTACACATTCTGTTTTTAATACAACAGTAGCATGTTTGTTTCCTATTGAATTATTTGCAGAAGATGCTTCCCTGATCAAAGCTTTGTCAGGCAGGTGGTTATCAGAATGGGACACAATCAGGGAGACTCAGAGCAATATAAACATTCTGAGCTCTGTTCCTTTTAACAGCCCGTAAAATGCCAATAACATTTAAAAGGAATAACTTGATTTTATTAAAGGGCAGGATCTGTTATGGGAGCTTGAGGCTGCAAGGTGTTTAAATGAATGTCTCATAGTGGACTGGAAGTCCTGCCCTCTAATACTACAGGTACTGGGTAAAAACTGCTTTAATTTTATAAGTGTTTCAGTTTGTCTGTGTTCTCCTCTGTTGTTGTTGCATAAAATAATGTATTCTTCATGGTTTTATGCAATAAATTCATTAGAGCTAAGGTAAAGACATCACACAAAATTCAGAACAATCTTTGTGTAAACAGCCTGTTGTAGTTATGAATTTTTTGATTTGCTGTACCTTCATATATTTTGTGCTAATTCGTGAAGTGTGGCAGCAAATATGAGGTTTTAAGGAGTTTAAGGGCTGGGGGTTTCTTCAGACAATGAAGTTTCAATATCTGGGATTCTCAAGTGGTCAATATTCACAAGATTTTTGGTTTTTAAATATGGATCTGTAGCATCAACCTAGTGTCTGACAGAGCATTTAAACAGAAAATGTTTTGAAGAGCTGTGAGGGAAGGTGTTCTGTTGGGTGAAGGCACCACCTTGAGTGCTCTGCTCAGTTTTGGGCCCCACATTTCTGAAATTACATTTAGGTGCTGAAATACGTCCAGAGAAGGGCAATGGAGCTGGGGCAGGGTCTGGAGCTCAAATCTGAGAAGCAGCTGAGGGAGCTGGGGGTGTTTAGCCTGGAGAGCAGGGTGCTCAGGGGGAACTTTATTGCTCCCTGAAGCTCCCAGACAGGAGGGGGTAGAGATGGTGTTGGTCTCTTTTGCCATGTCTCAAGCAAAGGGATGAGAAGAACTGGCCTTAAGTTGCAGCAGGGAAGGTTCAGATTAGATATTATGAATTTTTTTCTCACTGAATGAGAAGTCAGACTTTGAGATAAGCTGTCCAGCGTGGTGGTGGAGTCACTGTCTCTGGAAGTTCAGGAGCTGTCTGGATGTGGCACTTAGGGGCATGGATTAGAGATAATTATGGCAGTGCTGGGTTCATATTTGGATGATTTTTTTCTTATCTTATATTTGCATATATCTATGTACACAAACAATGGGTCAGGAACATTGGAGCAGATGTCTCAAAGCTTTATTCCATCACAATCATCAGTTTAATTTTACAGAACCAAGCAAGGGAGCTTCAGCTGCTAGCACAGCAGATGAAGTTCTCTTTGTTACAACTTTTAACAACTTTTTTTACATCTTTTAACAACTTTCTAGCCAATAGCATAATATTAAAAGCTGACAAGCATTTGCTTAGGCCAGTTAATAAAGCTACACATACATCTTGCTTTGAATAATGCTTGCTTGTAATAGCTTAAAACAAGCTTACCTATTAAGCTTACATATTTCTGCTATCTTGCTCAACATATTTTCCTGAAGTCTATCTCTACACAGCTCACAACCCTGTTGTTTCTTGTCCTTCCATCTTCAGCATTCTTGCATTTCTCCATCCTGAGATTTGCTTTCACACAGCTTTCTGTGAGTTCTATATCTTTTCTATTTCCCACAGTTTAAATGATCTTGATCTCGTCCAACCTTGATTCTGTGATAAGATTGTGATGTGGTGTGGGACTCAATACTGCTCATTCAGCTCAGCACACCAGTGACCTTGTGAGCCCAGTTTTCTGGAAAAGTAGTGTCAGAGATGTTTTTTAAAGGTTGATGGGAAGGTTTCAATGCGTGAAGTTTTTTGGGTAGCCTAAGGGATAGTGCAGGAGAAGGTGCAAATGTTCTAATTTCAGAAAGCAGCATTAATGATTCAGTACCCATAATGATAACATGTGAAAGGTGCTAGATAGGAGAGAAGAAATTTCAAGGGTTTTTGAAATTGAAGGCAAGTAAAAGGGATTTGAAATGGTAGGGAAACCAAGGAACCAGGTGTTAAGTAAAAGATGATATGATCAAAGTGATGACAAGATAATGATCTCTCTAGAAATGCCTTGAATAGATGTAAGTGGGCCAGGATTGCATTTGTTAAGGCAGGTGAGAGAGCTGCAGTGATTGAGTTAAAAGCTGCTGACCACATTAGTGAGAAACAGAATTGTGAGAGTTATTAAATATGCTCACACAGTTCTGTGGTTGTGTTTTAATCTGTGGTATTGGTATTTGCAAAGCTAAAACTCAGCTCAACTAATCATTCCAGTCCTTTTTAATTACTGTTCTGTGAAATACTAAAATTGTCAATTTTGTTGTTGTTCATTGACACTCCCAGAAATGGAGAAGAAATTTATTAGGCCCAAATGATTTTTTTTTTCTCTTGGATTCTCACTTTTATAAGCTATCAGGGGAAATTAAATGCCAAGTTTAACATGACATGTATTTTTAATAAAAGCAAAGAAAACTCAAAAATGAAAAATTAGAATCTTACACTTCAGTGCAATTCACTGTCTAGAAGAGGATTTTTTATTAAGTCATGTGCCTTTTTTAATTTTTGGGACTGATGCATGAGTAAGATAGATAGAAAACCACAATTAGAATTATTCCTCTGTCTTATCTGGAGCAGCATGCCCTGATTACTAAGTCAGTACTTTCTGGAGCATCACACCCTCTGAGCCTGTCTTGTTAATGGTTCTCACTGGGGGTAAATTCTATCTGGATCAAATAGCAGCAAATGATGATGACTGCCCTCAGCAGCAGGCAGTCATGCAAAGTTCCTTTTTTTTTTGTGTCAAAGAATAATTTAATTATAGATATGAATTGGAATGGCTTAAAAAGGAGAGAGAGTGAAATCTCAAGCTAGCACAAATCAAAAAATAATTCAGAAAGAAACAGGGAAAATTATGGGGTTTTGTACCAGCAGGTTTCTTTGTGCTTCGTTATGTTTTTAAACCTACAATTGGTGATGGCTGAGAGGCTCCTCTAGAAGTTCATAGAACAGAAACTGGATTCAGGTGTTTTGACATACCCAGTAGACAAATTTGCCTTTTTATGTAAAATACAAAGGAAATATATATGTGTTTTTAAAGAAGGTTCTGTGGCCAAGTTCACGAACATGAAGACACCTGATGTAGTGAGTTTCCATATATAAGGAAAATTAGATTGAACAGAAATGGAAGAACTGGAGTTACTTTTGAACATGACAGTATGTCATGTGACATTTTGGCTCAATGTCTACTTTCCAGTTGTCCCATAAAGATGATTATTTGCAGACAGCCCTTGTTCCCTCTGGCCTGTATCATTTCTGTCATATGAACGTGGTGCTTTGACTTTATTTAGTTTAAGTGAAGAATGTATGGAACAGCACAGCCTTTCCCTGTCCCCCTGCTGCAGACTCTGCACGTTTTTCTGTCTCAGCTACTCTAGAAGTTTAAATATTTCCAAGTATCTACAGGAAATTTGATAATGTAAATGCTGTCAGGACTGAATAGTGATGATTTAGGAAAAATGAAGTCATATTCAATTCATATAGTGAAGCGAGATATCAAAAAACCCTAAGCCCTCAGTTTTTGGTTGCTTGGTCAGTACCTTTCCCAACAGTCATTCTATCTTTTCTCCCCCTTTAGTGGAAGCTAATGTAGTTTATAAAAAACCAGAAATTTTTATGGCATCTGCTTGTGTTCAAAAAGAAATCAAACCCCTGAGACTGCAGTGGGTTTCACTGGGAGATGTAGAAGAGTAAGGATTAATCAGATTGAATAAGGACTTCAGGCTTTCTTGAGGAAAGCTGTTATGAGTTCACCTGTGGGTTGTTTTTTTTTTTCTAAATAGTGTATAATGAAAAGCAAACTGGTTTATGTTAATATTTGTAATATCGAAATTAACTTTGAATATTACCCTGATCTAATATTGCATTTAGCTGTTATATTTAACCTGAGATCTGGTGGAGGAAATTAGAAGTATTAAAACAATGTAAATTCAATTTCCAGAATTTGTTAGTCTTCAGTTATCAGAGGTTCCTGATTATTCTTAAGTGCTGTTACTTGCTTAAAGTACGTAATTTCATATCATATATAAAATGCATGATTATTTCAAAAATTTGTCAGCATGCATTAAGTATACTTGTAAAAATAATTTCTTTTATAAGAGAATAGTATAAGGTTTTCACTTAAACCAAAATGAGAAAAGACATAATTATATTTGCAATGAATAATAGGAGTTTTGCTTCTCAATTTGAAAATGAATTATGTGCATTTCAATGTTACTTGTATTTGTTTTAAAACTTATGAAGAAATTTATGATGATGACTATAATAATGAATAACCACTTTATATAAACACACATAAAATGCCTTTAAATATTGTCTTTAAACATTTAAAGGTACACACTTTCTGCTCAGTCTTTTGCATATCAAATGGATAGAGTAATTAATGAATAAGGAAGTTGATAATTGAATCATATGATGCCTGTCTGAAGCTTTAGAAGTTGTAGCCTTAGATACTAGATACCGCAAACATTGACTTGCCTGAAGCAATGATGTTTATACCATGAATTTTCTGAGATCTGGAAAGACTGAGGTGGTTAAAACTGTTCAGCTCCTCACCTCCTTCTAGAGGAGGGAGGTATCTCCTACTGCACCAGTGATCAGATTAACTTTTCATCTTCTGTAACAAGTTAAGAGATATTGTGGATATGGAAGAAGTAGATATGGAATGTGTTCTCTTCAGAGAACTTTCAAGGAAAGCTGGAGGAGTCAGCAGCTCCATTGCAAGAGACTGTCAAAGTCTTGGAAAATTAGAGAAATATGTAGTGATGTCAAAGTGTAGTGAATATTAAACTTACCATGATTCAAAAATTAAGATGGGGAGGATGCAGAAAACAAGATCTGTATTGACAAATAATACCTGTAGAAAGCTTGGAGTACTTCTTCCACTCTGCTTGATTTGAGCTGTGTTTCATGAGACTCTTATGTTAATCTCTGAGCTCTGCAATTCAAAGTGCAATCTGGTTTTAGGGAATCCAGAGAACAATATTACAAATATCTTCCACGGTGTTGTTTTATAACCCATGACTGTATATCAGGTGTCCTTAGAGAAACAGGGTCATGAATCCAGATCTTGCTGTTCTGAAGCAGTGACCTATTCAGGAGACATAACCATAATATTTATTCTTTGTATTATCTAGCCATGGTCCAGACTGGCTTACACTGTCTCCTTTAAATGAACATGCTTAGCTTCTCTTTGAGATTTTAAGAGTCATTTGAAAAGGATTTTCTTTCCTCCCCCCTCAAGGGTCTAGTGGAACATATCATATACAAAATATGATGTCACCAGGAAGGAGCATACAGTGTAGACTCTGTTGTCATCAGTGTGCTGATGACCTGGGGCTCTGGGATTTATTTTCATTAAACTTTATCAGTGAATAGTCTCCTTTGTCTCTGCCTTCAGAGAGTGTCTGTGAAATTGGATTTGGATGACAATGAACTGGTTAATGCTCTGTCTAGGAAAGGCAGGCAGTGCTTGTTAGGGAACCTGAGATCCATCCTTATCTGTAAGGATCTTCATGAAAGATTCAGTTTGTTCTCTGATTAGAGATCTAATAGGCTTGGTGGGCAAGGATGGAGTTTTGACATGCTTTTGGGTAGTTATCTACAGCTTTTACACTGGAATTTGTACTTTGCCACACCAGTACAAGTTTGTGTAGCTGCTCCTTGATTACTGCAGGGACCTTACTTGTTTTCCCTGAGGCCAGAGGGATCACTCAGTTCTTGCTGCACAGGCAGAGTGCAACCATGTGGCTGTCACACAGGTTAAGGTGGTGCTTGACACAGTCTCTGGGCTTTTCAGCTTTTTCAAGTTGTGGGTTTTGTTTATTTTGGTTTTTTTCGAGGTTTTGTTTTGTTTTTTGTTTTGTTTTTGTTTTGTTTTTAAGTACAGGGTCTGCACTGGATCCTTAAGTCTTACATGATTTTGGACCTGTTATCTACACAGATCTTTTTGTAGCCTGCTGTTCCTCCTGGCTCTACTTCAAATGTCTTTGTTGTGGCAAGGCAATGTTCCCAGAGGAAAAATGATCTTTTAAGACATAAATCATAATCTGTCTCTCCTCTTTTTTAAGACAAGGCTGCTCCTTCCCTTTAACTCCTGCATAAAAACCTGTTTTGTCTTAAATATTTTGTGTGTATTTTCCTCAGGAAAACAGTTTGTAGTAGACCTGGATGTTGTAGGTTTTTTGTTTTGTTTTTCTAAGCAGTCTTTGTCTCATTTATTACTACAATTCTTAATAAAGTTTTAAGATACACTATACTTGCTTTGCTCTGTCAGCAGAATAGCTGGGAGGCATCCAGATTTACATCCTGTGCTTCTAACCTCACAGAAAGTAAAAATCATCCAAAACTATGCAGGTAATCTGTGCTATGGTTTTTAGTGATGTTCTAAAGTGATATTAAATCAACATTTCCTAACTGCACATTGCAACCTTTTTTTTCTAGACCCAATTCTATGTCAATGAGCAGAGTATCTCCAAATACACACTTCAGTTGCAGTAGCACTAGGACCAAATCTGCTCACATTGTAAAATGAGATGAGTAATTTGGCCTTAACTAAGTCAGCCATGAGAACAAATTACTGAGTCATATTATATTATATTATTTCTTCCATGTATTTTCTTGGGCTCTCCCTTTCCATAATCCACCTGTGCTGCAGGTGGCTGTTGCTCCTATTAAGAACAGACTTTTTTTAAATTCTTTTTTTAAAAATTTTACTTTTAAAGTACCAATTTCAGCTCAAGATGAAGATATTATCAAGCACAGAAGATTAAGTTTCAGGCTTTGCAGTGCATATAATTTAAACTTGCATGGACTTAGGCTTTAATACAAGTTCTTTACTGCACTGAGGATGTGCTCTGCAGCATGGAAAGGAGTTACTGTGAGGATAACAGTTTGCATTCCCAGTTCCTGCAAACCTGTGGCTGCATCATGCACATATGGAGCAAGTAGGAAGCAAGAAGATAATAGATGAACTTATTTTAGCAGCTACCACCCAATTCCTACCTGCTTTTTATAATATTTAGATATTTGAAGAAGCACTGGAAGTACTAGAGTACTGTGTTTTATTGTAAGGTTGTAGAATCTTCAGCTACTGGAATTTATCAGAGAAGGGGGAGATCTGTTTTTTTCCAATCAATCTATTTTGGAAGGAATAGGTAAACTCAGGAATGTATACAAAATAGAGATTGAGCTGTAGACAAATAATTGTCTTCTTTTACTGTGATGAAAGAGACAGCTTTAAGATGGACAGAAATAAAGGCAAGAGGATGTGTGAGTGAGCTATCATCCTGTAATTTAATTCAGTGTGGTCAAATATTAACTGTTGAATGAAAACTGACACAGCATAGATTTATCAGGTGAGGCAGCAAAGTACATCACAGATTATGTCTTTGAAGCTAATGGAGTTTTCTTCATGTCTACTTTTTTATTAAAATATTTAATTTTAAATAACCTGCGATTCTGTGCTGCTGTTGATGTTCCACCACCTGGTTTGCAAGATACCAACATTTTCTTTAGAATTAGTCGACAATTAGTTTTATCAAAGTAAATATTTACAAAGTATTTACTTTTTAAAATTATTAAACTTTATTTTCAAATAAACATGTAGGATTTGAATGTTTATTTTAATGCTTAGTTTTGTAATTATTTTGTAAATATTTGATGATACTATTTGATAGAAATACCTGATAGCACCTAATTTCAGTACAGCACATCACTGTTTGTGCTACTACTTGGTGGTCTGGCATTCTGTGAGGTGATATACTTCTAAAAATAAGTTTTCACTTCTATTTGTATTAATTGCAATTATTTTCTTTGCTGTTTGATTCCTAGAATTTTTAGTTTTGATTGCAATTAGCTCAAGGCTAACCCTGTAGTACCTTGGCTTTTGACTAAATCAGGTATCACAGATAATGTACCGACCTCTACATGATCCTAATTTTCTGAAGTTAGGCACCAAAACTGCTCCTGCAGCTAATCTGAGAGATGAACGTGTGCCCCCATAACGAGTGGGGAGTGGGGTTTGGCTGTGATTAGAGATAGCCAAAAGGGAAGTGCTGTGCAGACTTAATCCTATTACTGCCACACCTGTTTACAGATAATTTTATAAGAGTTAGAAAGTGCAAGCTGCAGTAAAAGTATTTTTTTTAACACTATACAGATAATTTTTTTTTAATAAACAGGATCACTATAATCTGAAATAATTCCTCTCTTGGCATAGCAATCATTAATTACAGAAGACTTTGTGATTTTATACAAATATCAGGAATAGTTTAAAATTAGTCCTTAAAATATCTGATCTGAAAAGTTTCTTTTGTCATTAAAATGACTTCCATTTAAACCATGCCTTTGAGAAATGCCTCTACAAGGTTTCTAGCTTAATGAAATGCCTGAGAAAATATCTGGCTGTTTACTTTGGAAGCTGGAATGTACATTTTTATTTAATCCCTCTGTAACTAGGAAAAGAAATTATCCAGACAAGATAAGTTTCTGGAATATTTGCAAGCACAGTACCTACTGATACCGAGTGTGCTGAAAGGGAAGTTTCTGTCAGTTCTCACAGCCTGATTTTAAACAAAATCCTACCTTTATTGTTTTGCCCTTTAGGGAGGGACTTTTTGGTAAGGCAGTGAAGCTAAAAACCTAATATTACACCTTTATCTGTGAAAATGAAATTTAGCACACGTTTGCCTAATACATAACACAGCATAAAAAGGAAAATTTCAGACAGATGTTTTTATTTGCTGCTGTGTATAGCCATGCACGTTTAGTGGTAGAGGCTTGCTGTTTACATTGTTATTCTGTGTCTGGGTAAGTCTGGGGACTCATTAGTGGCACTTATGTTCAAGCAAAGAGAGGACATTTTGAGTAGTGTAAGAATTCCCATATATGTGCATTTATTATGTTTTCATAGTCTCTGCAATTATCCTAGTGTAAGAAAAAGCAAAAAGAGTTTCTTCTGAACAATCCTCAGGCACAATGTGTGTTAAATGTACTTTTTTAGCTGCAGTGTACTTTGATGTTTTCATGACTCTGTTCTGGTAACTCTGCCAGACTGTGAAAACCATTTACCAACATGCTTGATCCTGTGATACTCACCTGTTTTGCATGATTTATACCTATATTGGGAACTCTTTCAGGCAGGATTTGTTTTTTACTTCTGTGTCTGTAAGACACTTGGTGCTGAGGAAATGAAATTGGGCTTTTTAAATGGAACTTAAAGGTGCTGCCATTACATGGTGTGCCTCACTAGGGATGTTTTAGTTTGTGGACATTTGATATTCAGAGCTACACTTCAACTGGTGTTTCCATTATTTTCACTCATAAAAGCTTAGGTTGCTAATAGACAGACATGACATAATTTTGTAATAATTGTCCTTAAAATGAGGTCTGCTTGATTTATAATTTTTTTTTTTAATGATTGAAATTTTGTTCTTGACTATGAAAAGTGAATGCCTTTTTCTATTTTAGTTGAAAAGGTGGGACAAACTCCTTGAAATAAATAATCTGTCCTTGCAAAGATGTTTGACAGCTGCATATAACCAGGAATAGATTTGTGTAGTGAGTGCAACAGTCAGATGTTTTGCAGAAGTGGTGGAAGAATGGGCTATTTCAGCCTTTCTTTTTAGCACCACTCACATGCAGCAGTGTCTTTGGCAGGCATAACATTTTTGTCATTCCATGAACTCGATGGCTTGAGAGTGTGAGTAAACCCTAGGACACAGAACTCATTTGTTTTCCTTGCCTTAAATTTACCCAGTGTTCTGACCAGTGAGCTGATCATCAACTAAGAGAGTAAAAGATTTGGGATTTTTGTGTGATCAGTGTGTGTATTTCAAAGGAAAACATGTGGCCCACCATCTCCTGCTAGCTCATTCAAGTGAGAAATGCTCCTGCATGTGATTCTTAGTAACTGAGGATAACACAATGCTGCTTTGTTCAGGGTGGGAACCCACACCCCACCTAAATGTGTAAAACAAACCATACTGATTGTTTAGCAAGACTCAAACATGCAGAAATTGTTATATGACACCAAAATGCATGACAGACATTCACCAACATGGCTTTACTCATGATTATCAAATGTATTATTTGTTTCTTGCCTTCAAAATACTTCAATTTTCTTTGTAAAGAAATGAAATAGGCTGCTGTCCTGCTGGTGGGTGGAAGTGCATCCTGTGGCTGCTTCTGAACCTGAGGATGGATTTCCTTTAAAAGTACCTTATTATGATAAAATATTAGAAAACTGTCAGGTACATACAACTGGATGATATTCCAGATGGCAAACAAAATCAAAACACGAGATAGAAAAGGAAGTTACCATTTGTTGAAAAGACTTTTTTCTTTCACTTTTTATTTCCCGATAAAAACCTGACTGACAATCTATTCAGAAGCCCATGGAATATTTTCACCAGAGGTCATGGATTACCTCTGATAATATATCCTTACACTGTTCTCATCTCATAAATATCTCCTATTTAGCAGAATGGCAAGAATTGCTGGTTGACAGTGCATTATTTTAGAGCTAAACTTTTAAACTGTGTCTAGTGTTGGGTTTCCATTAGAAGATCTGAAGCAAATGAAAAATGTTGCTTTTGTAGCTGCATTTCACTTGTTGGTATCTTAGATTTTAAAGCTGGAGTTCTTTTTTAATAATTCGTTTTTTAAATCTACTGCATAGCATTGTTGGAAAAGATATCTTTTCCTTTTGTTTATGTAGCTTATGGCTTTATATTACCATCAGTCTTCAAATAAGACTAATTATTTTTTTTTTAATCTGGGAGTATATATAAGTACAAATGTGATTTTAAGAATCTTCATGCTAGGGATTTTAGATTTCATTTAATCTCACTTGGTATATTAAAATACTAGAAAACCCTCATAACTTTCATCAATGTGGAACTGTTCAAAGTTTGCACATGGCAATGAAGAGTCATGAAGTACCTTTGCAGAGATGTTTTGGTTGTTTGTTTCTTTTTTTAAATTAAATTGTACCATCCCTTAGTATCAGAATTTTAGGCAGCAATTCAACAGATAAGTCTAAATAAGTTGAGTTGGCAGGGACCCACAAGGATCATTGAGTCCAACTCCTGGCCCTGCACAGCTCCATCCCCAGAAATCAGCATTTGCCTGACACACATATATATATATATATATGTACACACACACACATACATACATATAAATATAAAATATATGTATGTCTGCCACTGTTCATGTTCTAGGTATCATAAAGTAAATCCTCTGCATAGCTGTGTTTCATTCTTCTGATGGTTTTATTTCAGTCATTGTTCATGAATTCATCAAGACTTTAACATTTTCCTCAGAGCTGGTTGCTGCAGCACTATTTATATAGTCCTACAGTGTAATTTTAGCTCACTAAATAACTCTCCCTCAGGCAAGTATGATCAAAGTGCTTTGTGCCTTTAGTTACTGTCAGTAACCAGGACACTTGCTGCTGGAGTCTTTGGTAAGGGATGATTTATGATGTTTTGCTGGAAGCCACACAGGGTATCTCTGTCTCTTGAGACGTGGGGAACTCCCTCACTGCTTCAGACAATTTCTGTCTCATACTTTATTAGCACCTGCATTAGCACTCTGTGTCAGTATCTGGAGTTAAGTATCATGACAAAAGCTCTTTGTGTTTGTCTATTTTCCCCTAATTGTTTGTTCTAATAAACTAACTTTTGGTGTAAAAAATGAACAAGAAGATTCAGAAGTTAATGAGTCTAAAGAAACATCTGTTAGAAGGACTTTCATTACCATACATTTCCAGGGAAATCAGAACATAAGGCAAAACAGCTGATGAAGAGCCTGTTTGGCTTAAGCAAATGAATAATGTGGCCCAGGACAGAGGATCAGCTTTTCAGTCAGATCCTAATAAGCAATGCATTGTTTTTGGCAGTTAACCCCAGATGCTGATCTGGTGTCAACTGCATTGTTCTGTCATTTTCTCATGCCAATGTAATATGTTCATCCTGGCAGGATCCATTTTTCCTGTTATTTTTTCAAGGCACAATACCCAGTAAATTTTATCCAGTGGGCTTAAAAAATACCTATCCGTTATCTAGAATCTAAAATGATTTCCAGTCTAAAATTAAATCTCTTAAGTCCACTTTATGCCATGCTGTAAGATCTAGTGAATAGGAAAAGAAAGGGTGGTGTCAGGTTTTTTTGCACAAGTTATCTTTTTATTTCTGCCTCTCTCTCTTTATGAAATTATTAAAAAGTTAAAACTGCTTTTTGTACAGGGGCTTATAGACACACAAAACAAGCTTTTATACAACAGGCACTCAGGTGAAAAAAAATAAATGCAGCAATGCTTTTCACACACCGAAACTTAAATCATATTTATTAATGATTTAAAGATTTACTGTTCTGTAGCCAGTACTTGTATTGTACTTGACAAACAACATATAATGAAATAAACATTTGTAATTATAATGAAAAGAGTCACTCCTGAAATTCTCATTGATGCTCATCCTCCATTACAGCACTGATTGACTTAATTCTTTATTGCCACAGAGATGCTAAGGTTATGAAAATTGGTCAAATACTACTTAAATCACAGATTAGACATGCCATGAGAGGTTTGATAGAACCAATACAAACAAGTTTAAAACCTGAGCACTCTGAAGGGAGGTTGTGGTGTGGTTTTAAATCAATCAGGTGATGGGGAGGAATGGTGTCTGAGAAATAAGTATTTCTCCATAATTTGGAATAAGAGGACGCTTAAAGTAATATCTTGGAAAGTTCATGGGATGTTTTTAAAAACATAAAGCCTGTGTAAATTGACTTTATATCTTTTGATTCTAGCTGGTTCTATCAGGTGGAAACTTGATAGGCGATGGAGAAAAATGTGCCAAAGAAGGGGATACTAGAAAAATGTGTATGGCAGCCAATGTTATCTGAAATCATGTCTGTGGTTTGGAAAGCAGCAGAATACAGATCCTTTCCTTACAAACTAACAACTGTTGGTGTGTTCTGGTATTCCTCACTGCCTGATGCCTCCCTCTGGTCTCATGGATGTCCTGGTCTACTCCAGCCTTGAACTCCAACCTTGAACAACTCTCCCATAATTTTGCTCCTGAGTGTAAATATTCTTTCACTCCTAAACATGAGATGTTTCTTTTGTTATCAGCAGCTAGAGTAAAATTGCTCCAATTTGTTTTGAAGCAGTGCTTATAATTTCTTTATAATCAGTCTGATCTATTTTACTTCATTTTCAGAATTTAATATGTTCTTAATATTAGAGGAATCAGAATCAGTTTTCAGGGCTCTGCAGAGCAATTAAAATGGGAGTTTTCAGGACAATTATTTCTCTATATTTTTCTGCTCTGCTGACTAACGGACTCAGATGATATCACCCAGTGGTGGTGTTAGCACTCTGCACGTTCATTTTCACTTACATATAATTATTAAACTTTAAAGTGATTTTCAAGATGAATCTCAAAACTAGTGTATGCTCATGCTGAATAAATGGTTGGTTATTAAAATAATATTTTCTGTACTAGATCCAATTCTATCTTCTATAATTTTAGAAGTTGCTATTACTTTTTTTTCTGAATTACTGAATTTCTGTTTTCACTCTGTTGTTCAGAGGATTACTTAATGGGAATAGTGACCATGTAAGGAATGTACTCCCTCTTACAATTAACCTTGAGGATATATTTTAATGAGTTTGAAGAAATATTGATATCCATCAAGAGGGAGAAGAAGCAGACCATTAATGTTTTCACGGAGTTATTTTTGAAACTGAATCTGTCCAAATTTCAGATTCTGATGAATACTTTTAAAATTCAATCTCACAAGTTGCAAGGTTTCTATAACTGCATTTTCCTTTCTGCACTAGTTATTCATTTGGGAATCTGATTATTGGCATATAACAGAGTCCAAATTCTGTGTTATATTTAAGACTCAATATTGATGAATACTTGTTTAGCTCTATCAGTACAATAAATACTTTTGGGTTACCATAACACTTTATTATAAAATAACATCTACCTTATGTTTTCAATGTTTTCAAGCAATTATATAAACAGTGTGTGTCAGTATGTGGAACTTGTGATGATGTATTTTACCTGAGTTCACTCTTAGTAACTTAGAAAATTGCTGATACAGGGGTAATTTGTTGTGTTTTGAATTCAAATATGTCCTTTAAAGGCAGCAGATAAAGATCTTGGGAAGGCAAAGGAAAATGAATCAATATTTCTACTCTTGGAAAAGCACAGAGACAACATCAGGTTGCTTTCTTACCAACCCAGAACCTTCAGGGAGACTCTGGGTCCAGAAAATAGCAGTTGAGCAGTAATGGTAATTACTACTTCTGTTTTAGTTTGGAGTAAAATTAGTTTTGCAGTTATAGGAAAAAACATTTATTTTAAATGGATATTAGTGATTTACAGTCTGTTGTCTGTTTGTTTGGTTACATTTTTTCTTTTCCTGATACCGTCTTTTTTTTGGTAGTAAATTGGAATTCCCTTATGAATAGACATTATTCCATTGAGGTTAGTAGTTCAGACATTTATACATAAGGAGATTTTCATCCTCTTTACTGTTCCTTTATAGCAAAGTTCAGTGTATGTGGAAATGGTGTTTTCTGAAGACTGACTGAGAATTGCAATAGGAGCTGCATTATATAGCTAAATGCTTTTTTTTATTATATTTTTTTTTTTAATGCCTGAATGCCTCATTCAGATTATCTTCTACTCGTCATCAAAAATTAAAAATTATAATATAAACTCTCTGGACCATAAACCCCTCTTTCCTCTACTTGCACAACAGCTAATGCAGAGAAGTCCTGGCTTGTGGCTTTTAGGCAATAAAGTGTGTGTAAAAAATAATAATACAATTAAATTCAGCTTTACAGCAAATAGATGATGTGCAGTCAACATCCGTGAGGAGGGGCTTTGTTAGAGACATGTTAGGTGAAATGGAAATTACTTTCATTTTATTAGAACTGTGTTTCTCTTGCCTTCACACTTTGCTTCCCATTTTGCTACTGCTGTTGAGGCAAAGCTAATGAAAAAGAACAAATGATAATATACAGTGGAGATCAGCAGAAATTGTAATCATTAGGCTTTGCCAAAATAAAAAGTACTGACCTATTACTGGAGCCTTCTTAGTCTATTCCTTTTTCTGCTGCCTGCCTTTGTATTAGTACTCTAGTTTTTGAAAAGTAGAAGGATGCTGATTTTTATACTACTTTTATAAATATTCACTTTTTTAAAATTTGCAAATATGCAAGTGAGGAATGCCACTGTGGATTAATTGTCCTTTACTGGTCTGATTTCTTTTGAATTACTGCGTGTCACACAAATTATTCTAGTCTGTCTAAATAAATACTGATTGTCCCCCAAAATGGATGGTACAAGGGCACACCATCCATGTTACTGTTAACAGAGTTCTTCACACAACAATGTGAATGTCATTCCAGTATTTCTCCCTTTCAAACTTGTTCCTCAGCAACGTGGGGGGCATCTTCAACTTCTTCATGGCAGAGTTCACACCCATTCCCAAAGTGAAGGCAGATACAAATCAATCTTTTTCTTAGAGTTAGGGTTTGAACCAAAAGCACTTCCCTGCTTTTGTGTAGCATGTCCTAAAATAAGGAGGATTTCAATTTATTGCATCTCTTCTGCATACTAATGCTTGATGTAGCACTGTCCCTTGATAAGCACATGTGCACTGTGCTTAGTTCATTGTCTAAAAGCAATGCTGGATATCAGAAGATTCTTATTTCTTGGTTCCATATAAAAACTGCCATTTTTCCATCCCTGCAAGCAGTGAATTCTGACATATAAGCTTTTTTGTTGCTTTGCTGTAGCAGTCTCAGTCTTGCTAGAAACACGTGGGATGCTGTTAGAAGGTGGGATCATCCACTGAGACCTCTCTCCAGTAGGAATTTGCTAGTGGTAATATACAGGATGGAAAAACTCAGATTCTGAACCACTGGCTCAGAGATAATCAGCAGGCAGATCAAAATCTTGCAGAATAAATTGGAGAAGAGCAGCAGTATGCTGAGCTGTTATCAAAAGCCACGGACCCTGAGTAAATGTTTCACAGGATAATGTCAGAGGCAAGGATCGTGTCACGTTTAAGAACATGTCCCAGTTGGCTTCTCTGCACCGTGAGTGCTGGATTTTAAATGCTTGCAGTTTTTTAAAGCATTTGCTATAAAAATTGGTGAGGAGGTTTTTGCTCATCCCATGATATTATGTTTGCCTTTTGTTGAACATATGCAGGGAAAGTAGGACTAGCTTGTCTTCCCTATTTGCATAGGAATTCTTCTGTGCTTGGGTTAGTTGTAGGTTCATATCTGTGGCAGTAAATTAACACCTGAGATCCTTGTTCTCCAGCTAAATTGCTTTTTAGCCCCCTTTTTGGCTTTACACTTGTGCTACTTTAATAGAGACATCTACTGTACAGGTACATTTAGTCTTATCTTAGCATTCTATTAAAATCCATATAGTTTTTGCCCCACACCTACAAAGAAACCAGATTAAATTTCCTAGAATCTAATTTTCTTTGGAGAGTTAGTGTGTGTGTTTATATCTCTGTGCATCGAGGGATATTTACTGCTGTGGTATGGCCTGCATATGGATCCTGGAAAAAATCTTCCCATTCTAGAAATCCTCTGTATATTTTCAGTGGTTTTCTTTTCTATTTGAGCATTATCCATGAAGAAGAAAATATTATGATTTTTTATAATATATATTTATTTTCTTACAGTAGTTGCAGGAGAAGAATGGGGAATTTTGGCTATTATATATTTTTACTTATCAATCCATTCTTATGAAGGTGATAAATCTCTTATGTTTTTGTTCTGAGTACACCATGGCTCAACAGGCAGCTCCCAAGTGGGATCAAACACAGGATGCTGTTCTTGTTGTCTCTATCCCTAAACTGAGGGAATAGTTGCTGAACCAACCCCAATAGTGTATCACCACTGGGTTCACAGCTTGTACCATCCATAAAAACCTGAAACAGTGTCAGGGAATGTTCAGGTTGGATATTAGGAAAAGTTTATTCACCCAGAGTGTGGCTGAGCACTGAATACCTCCCAAGGGATGTGGTCACAGCCCCAGGGCTGCCAGAGTTCAAGGGCAGTTTGGAAAACAGGCACGTGGTGGATTCTTGGGGCTCTCTGTGCAGGGTCAAGAGTTAGACTCGGCTTTTGTTGATCTCTTCCACTTGGGATATTCTGTGATTCTACCCCTGCCTGTGCATGGCTGGGAGGGCACTGTCAGGAGGCAGAGTGTGAAGGAGTGCAGAAAGAGGGGTTCCTACACCATTTCTGAAGGAAAGAGCAAATCCATCCCAAATCTGCCCCTTGTGAGGGAGGAGCCATCATGCAGAAGCCCAAGTTCTGCTCTTATCTGCAAAGGAAGGACAGAGGGAAGGACAGAGGGAAGGGCTCCTGCCCTCCAAGCTCCCCATGGCTGCAGGGCTGTGCTTGGGTTCCCTCCTGCAGTCTGCTCCATCAGGGTGTCAGCTCGGGTCTTGCTACCTATGGATTCTGCTGCATAAAATATTAAATATGTTTTAAATTGTCTGTTATAGTTCTGGGCAGATGAGAAATAACCTTGTAAACATTTTCCATTCATTTTTTATTTGTTATTGCTTTTGTTTTGCAGAAACATTCTTGTGGTTATAATCTTTCTTGTTGTGTTGGGGTTTTTTTATTAATTTTTCTATAATTTCTCTTCTTCATAGCATTCCCCAATGATTCTATGCACAGTAGTGTGTTGTAATGAAAATGTGCAATATTATATAGATCAGTATATGCAGTTTTCATTGATAATAATAATGATTAAATAATTCTTCTATTTTTCTAGCTCCCTAGATTTGAAATATTTTAAAATATTTTAAGTGTGCTCTTTGGATAGACTGTAAATATTTTTTAACGTAGAATGAAATACCTCCATAACATGTAAGCATAAATGTTTTCTAGTATAATATTAAAATAGAGATAAAAATAACCCTCACAGAACTATACAACAGAACTAAATTAAATCCCCAACATGAGCATGATCAGACATAAGGGTGAAATGTCAGGCCTGGTGTAACCCACTTCATTATGCCTTGTTTTCACAGCGCTCACACAACAGTGGATGATCTTAAACATGGTAATTGAATAATTATGACTCAGGATGTTCTGCCTTAGGGCACAGTTTCTGCTTTTCCTGATGTGGCAAATAATGTACTGTGTCATTTTGCATTAGGAAACACAGCAGCCAAGCTCTGTGCACTGGTGCAATTGTCTGCAGCACCAAGCTAAAGCACAGCCCTCCAAAATCACCTCTGTGGAAATCCAGATATTTAAGGAGACTTTCACATATACAAAGTCTGGCTGATGTCTGCAAAGTTTTGCATCATATAGCCTTGGGGTTTTTTAGCTGAAATAGCAACATGCCCACAAGTAATGCCCAGTTGTTTGAGGAGTTTGTGGCGAATTGGTGTGCAGGTTGGTTTGTTAATGTGGCTAAAAATTTGGCCTTTTATTAGAATTTCTATGAAACTGTTAAAAAAGCGTGCTGCATTGAGCCACATGTGTGTGTGTACATATATAGTACTATCACTGTTGATGTTTCTCTTAAATAAATGTTCTTTGAGAAATGCAGCTGAAGAGGATGGCCCACATTAGAGTGGTAGATAGATGCTTACACTTTGAAAAGTAAATATTATTTATGTCCAGGTGAAGTGGTGTTGAAGTCCTTTTTGCATGTAGTAAACTGCTTGATTCATCACAGCTTGACTTTTCTGCACTGCTGGGGAGTTTGCAGGTGGCAGCTGAGGTGACATGAGATGAGTTTGCTTCTGGACAAGGAGTGCCCCAGGAGAGAAAAATAAAAGAGCTGCTTTGTGCAGCTGAGTCACAACTACCATTCTGCAGTTTGTATGTTAAAGGGCCAAAATATTGTCTGGAAATACGAGATTAGCAAAAAAATCCCAGAGTAAATTCAGTAAACTGTGTGTCATCTCTCATGGCTGTGTCTTACTTCACATAATTTGTTTTTATTTTCTGCATAACAATTCATGTAATTCTTTGATGTACAGTAGGATCAGAAATATTTCTGAATGACTTCAAGCTATGTATAGAATTAGTAAAATCCTTGAAATTATGGCAATGATTCCTACACTAAATGTTTCTCATGATTTGTTACTAAAGCTAAATAGCATATTTCTCTTTTCAAAAATACTACTTTATCTAAATGTCAGCTTTGTATGAAGAATGAGATATTTCAGGGAAACTGCCCAATGAGTGGGTGAAAAATGGAATTGTTTTGGTTTGGGCCAGGTGAACATTGATCTCTGAAATGTTCAGAAGGTGCTACAATTCCAGGTAGCTCTCTGTTGTGTATTTTGACACTTTTTTCAGAAGAGGAAACTGGCTTACAGGTCTCTTGGCTTGCCCAGCAATCTGTAACCAACATGATTCTTCAGTTCACTTTCCAGCTGTATTAAAAAATCCTCTTCGCTCAGCTGTGAAAACCTAATATGCATTGGAATTAAATAGAATACATGAAATTTGGGACACCTATATGTATGTAAATTATTTGCATTCATTCTGTGTAAGCCTTACTTTGACTTGCTAAAAAAGGTCATGTTTTATATGTTCAAACTAGCTCAGTATCTGAAACAACCCCCTGTACATTGTGGGAAAGAATGCCAATATTCTGCCATCCTTTCCTACTTGTAGTTGCAGTAAATGCTGGTATAATTATTACATGTGCTGGTGTGGCTGCTTAAATAACTGCATTCAATAAACATGTTACATTAGATTGAATACAAGGAATTTTTAAATATTTTAGTTACTTCCAATCAAGCTATTTAGATATGCAATATAGGTAGTGGATGAAAATGTAAAGGCAGCATTTTTATTCTATGAGATTTGACTGTGTTTTGTCCACTCGTAAATACTGCAGTGTTCCGTTATGCAAATCCCTCTAACTAGTTAAATATTTTGTTGTATCAATGCTCAAGAGAGAGAGAATCAAACTTTAGAATAAAATCCACTTGTCTTCATGTTGTCTATGCATGACTGAAGGCAAAAATATTTTCAGACACAGAACTTCAAACTGAAAAACAAAGCAGAATTTCTCATTAAATGGGAACTAAACAAGGGGGACTTTTCATTGACAAGGTATGGAATGCCATTCTGGTTTAGCATAACTTGGCCTTGTCAGTCTGAGTGGTGTCAACTCTTATTCTCAGTGTGTTCTGCATTTCCTGTTTTCTGAAAACTATGAAGGACCTGATTAGGGAAGGACTGATCTCTGCTGTGTGTGTAAGTGGTTTAGAATGCAGGGACTTAATGGTAATAATTGAGATACTCAGCTGCAGTAAGCCTTGATTCATTGAATATAAATGAAGAAAAGAGGAGTAAGTAGCTCAAACTGTGTTTCAGCATCTGTGAATTCCAATCACTTTTCTGTTTCCTCTGGATTAATTCAGGTACAAACCATTCATTTCATGAGTACTAAACTGTATAACCTGTACTTTGGTAATCAAGCCAGAGTTTTTAAAATAAAACTACATTTTTAAATCCATGCTGGAGCATGTGTAAACTGATGTCAGAAATAATGGGTTTTCAAAAAGGGTCCTATTTCATTTTCAGCATAGGAAGAGCTGTGACAGACAAGAAGACAATTTAGAGTGTATATTTTAGAAATTTGGACTGTGATACCAACTGATATAAAAGAGAAAACACAAATAGTCCCAAATTGTTTTAATTGGCATAATCACTGCCTTTCTAAAATGTTGGTACAACCTAAGGGAGGATTTTTGGATGTGACTGGAACCAATTGCAAAGAAAATAATATGATAAACCACAATTTTCATTTATTGATTTTTATTGAAGCACCATTTATTGCACTTGAGTTTAAAAAACCGTGTTTAAGAATTGTTGACATCTTTTGCCTTTAAAGTTTCAGAAAATTAGGTCAAAATCTCCCTCCATCAAAAACTGAGAAACTCAGAAATGACTTTTGCCTGTAGGACAGGAATGAAAGCACGATATTAAAGGCCAGTGAAATATAACTGCAAGCAAACTCTTACTGTTGAAATCATAAGACTCATTCATCAGAATTTAAATGGAAGGGAATCAAAATGCTGATAAATTAGAAAACAAGGCAAATATTCCAATCCTCTTAAAAAAACATTAGTTTTCTAATAAGGCTGTATTCTTAAAATCACTTTGTAGGTGCAAGAGTATTCCTGTATGAAACCAAATTTATTAGTGCAGTTTGCCCACTTTTTGTGTTTGAGCATGGACAAAGCAGTAAATGTCAAACAGACACTTAGGAGATTTATATAGAGTGGATTTTTGTATTTGAATCATGGATGTTGGCAATTGTACCTTCATGCTAAAAATAGAAATTGTCAGAAAACAAAAATACTAGAACTTTTTCTAATTCCTCTGAGTATTCATGAAATGTTGAAGAAATTGCCTGTGGGGATAATATGATTCTTTGCATTTTGAACCAGATAGAAGTTTGAATAAATTAATATAAACAATCACCACGAATACCCAAATTATTTGTAGGGACCTGTCTGGAACTACTTACCCAAGTAAATTAGCTCCTGTGTACTGACTCTCAAAAACACCTGTATAGGACATGAAGGACAAGATGTGGTTAAAGTTACCTGTGTCTGTGTATTTTTTAATTTGGTAACAGTTTAATAATCCACTGAGTGGGACTGTTCAGTCTCCCTCTGCCTGTCATCAAAGTGTCTTTGCTGCTGGATTTTCATGTTGCTTTCTGCTAATACAAATATTAGTGTTGCACATAGGAAAAACCACAGCTGATGCTGGTCTTTCAGATCTGTATCCTGGCACTGCCTGCCTCTGTATGAGCTGGATTTTCCACACTGCTATGGACTGTGGGTGTAAGGAATTGTTTTACTGAGCAATCAAAGCAAGATTTCCTGCTGCATGAGAAGCTCCAAACCCCTTCTAACCTGGTGGAGGAAGAACATTCTTCAACATTCTTCTCCTGATGGCCTTAGCTGAGGGTTTGGGACCAACAGTGTAAAACATCCCCAGTCCAAATCCAAATAGTTTGTCTTAAGCAGTGAACACTGGTGGAGAAAGTTCTCCCCAGGTGCAGGGGAAACTGCAATGGGGGCATTATCCAGAAATCTTTTCTGTAGCACCTTTAATGGCTTCTGTAGTCACCTCATTTCTGTGTGACAGGGAAGGATCAGAGAATGCTTTCAGGTCATCACATCCCACCACTGCTCTTGTATTTCACACCTTTGTGGTCTTTCAGCTCACTGTCACTGACAGGAGCCTGATCTTTGCTTCACAGAAAGGAGCTGCCTCCTCTGCAGTGTCCCAGGCTTCCCTGCTCTCATTTGGCATTTTGAACCTGTGATAGAGCTAATGTTGAGTGGGATCCTTACCCAGATGAAAATAGAGAAGGTTTGCTGGTCATCAGTTAGAGGGGAGAGAGAACATGTGTTTCCATGCAGAGGTGAATGTCATCCTGAATTCATGTGTTTGTTAAAACACATCCTGAATTCATCTGTGTTTATTAAAACACATCTATTTAAATGAGAAAGTTCACATAATCAAGAAATCTCTTTTTCCACGTTAATAATCAGTCAACCACCACAGCCCCAAGTAAGAAAATCAAAACTCATGTTGAAGGGTTTGAGCATTACATTTTAGAATACTTCCCTCAATTCCAAATAAGTAGGGAAAATTAATTAGCCAAATCATCGTTGTCATGCTCTTTTTAAGGAGCTCCTGAGGGCAAGTCTTTACTTGGAATGAAGTGTGATAAATACAGGTCTGTGGAGGAAAATCATAGCAATGTGTGGCATCTTTAACTCATACATAATATCTTTGTTTTCTTTTGTCTCCAGTTAAGGACGTAACTTGCTTTTTTTTCTTAGTAAATAAATTTCAATTAATGAAATTCCAGCTGTCTCACATATTATGGTGGTGTAGATTTGAAAACATTTAGCAGATGCCCATATAAAAAAAAAACTTCACACATAGCAAGTTCCTTGACATTTTAAACTAATCCAGCTGGAAACAATAGCAGAAAACAAGTCCACACTGTTGAAAAATGTAGGGCTCTCTCTAATGCAGGTAAAAGATTCCTATGCAGAAAGGGACATACTGTTACAGAATATAAAAATGTCTGATGTTTTCAGTTTTGTAAGAGGAACATCATGAATATATTGTGTTGTATTCATTCTTTCTTTATACAAACTGCATATAAAAAGGAACCAATTAAGATTCCAGGTAAAAGATAATACTGTCTCTTAAGTTTTTGCTCCAACTAATCACTCCTAATATCACGTGAGAGTTTTTAAAAAGTAGCAGCCAGAAATTCTGATAATTTATTTGTCCCTAAGCATTTTAATCTGATACAATTATTTTAAAAAAACCCTTTAAGACTGCCATAAAAATCCTATTAGAAATTCACTACTTAAAATCCTACCAGCAAAGTCAAGCTTGGAAAGGAAGTAAAGGAATGGGAAAGATGACCTTGACTTGCCTAAAGCTTGCAGTATTTAATTTGGAAATGGGCCATATTAGAGGAAAGCAGGTAAAAATGATGTGCATGTAATTCCAATGTGCACAGAGACTATGTGGAGATACACTTTTGGAAGTCCCTCCTCATTCTGGTGAGCTAATCACTGCAATACATGTATTTAAAAATTCCTACTTTCATTTTCCTGTCTTAAAAAAAGGAAGGGTTTTAGGAGAAGAGGGAAACCAAATGATGTGTGGTAAAGTGTCTTTTTGTTCTTTTTGTTTCTTTCTTAGGATTTACTGTGGGTAGAAACAGTAAAGCTGGCTTTTCATCCTTGTTGTGCAAATTCCCCACTATGTAGTGCTAACACCAGGCCCATTTTCTGTCTGAATCTGTCTAAGCCTCTAAATAGCAATTTAAATGATGCACAGTGCTTGTGATCATATCCATAGCAAAGGGATGAATTCTTAATATAAAATGTTTTGTGAAGTAACATCTGTGTAAGGTCCTTCAGTGCTTTCCTGTGCTTCACTGTGATTTAAGTTATTGCACTGTCAGTGTCTTCAAATAACCATGGCAAATTCAAATTTAAAGTCTGTCAGTTGGAAGGCAAATTCTAACAATTTACTGATGGTGTTTTTACTTTAAGGTAGCTGTCCTGTGTCCTAACCACATCCAGCTACAATAGCATTCCACTCATCTATTTTAAGGATTTAACTGCAAAGGTAAATCACTGTGTAAGGTGGATGTATACAGAAGAGAGTCTGTAGAAAGACAGTGACTGCAGAATGGCTGAAAATATGTTGAGTACATTGCTTCCTGCAATGAGGATGAGGGTGTTGGATCAAAGCAAATGAAAGAAACTAAATGTATTTGGAGTGTTTGACCCAGCTGAAGTGGCTGTTCAGACAAGCCTTCCATTCCTGTGACACAAAAGTGCTGTGCTTCCCTCTGACTGTGTCATTGCCACAATCCTGTACTTGGCTGTCCTCTCTGTTGTAAATTAAAATAGATGAAAGCTGTCGAGCCAAGCCTGTGATAGAGGCTAATTTGATGTGATATAATTGATGAACTCTAAATCGTCCCACTTCTCTCTCTTGAAACATTCTGACTGGAGCTCAAAATGCCAGGGTGCTTTGATTTACACTCTGTCACTTTTATATTGAAAGTCTCAGTGTAGCAGGAGTGAGGGATTAACTTCTTCACATTATTTCTTTTTATCTGTAGTGTATGCACACACACAGGCTGGTGCAATCCCTTGTAGGGACAGTACCGGGAAAGTCAGATTTCCTTGTTAGCAGCTGGTTTGTGCACAAAATTATTAAAATTAATACAATACCAATCTGACTTCTGCTGCTACAGATAGCAGGTAGTCTCTTGGAATTAGTGTTATGCTTCTTATTTCAGAACTGAATTTTAAACTTTTTGGTGGGGTTAATGCTTGAAAACTCTCTATTTCTGAAATTCTGATATGACTGAAATATTTTAGGAGATTAGACAGGTTCTTATCCCTTTAGCTTGCCAGGTAGCAATTCAACTCTTAAAATAATTCTCCATAGAAATGTTACAAGTTTCAAACTTTCTGCTTGCAGCAGTTTCTTGATTTTTGTACTTTCCTGTTCAAGATATTTGAACTCAGAGCAAACTGTTTTGGTTCCTTGGTTTCTTGGTAAGGGATGCTCAGTGGACTTGATTTCTTAGTTCTCTAACAGGAGTGAAAAGCTTTTCCATCAGCTTATCCTGTTCAAATGTTCTTGAGCAACCCCATCAAAAGTGTAGCATCTCATGTCTGCTTAATCAGTTGTTTCAAACAGAAGCAATGTGAACAAAGGAGAGCTGCTTTAATTCACATTATCACTCTGATCAAACAGCAGAACTGCATCAGTTTCTGAGCCTCTTGCTCCCCTGCACAACGTGAGCTGGCTGTGCCCATTCCCCCCAGCAGTGCGTGCCAAATTCTTGCTGACCCAAATGTTCCACGTATGGTGAGCAAATCTGTGAAGTTTGGAATATTGCTTTGGCTAGCACCCAGATTTCAGATGAGTATCCTAGTTTTGTGTTGATTAGCCAAACCCCTTCTCACTGAAAATGCCAGGTGAATGGGATGTGTTATAAGGAATTTCTGCACATTCAGAGTGACCAGACTTTTTTCTGATCTTGGCTATCACTTAAAACTGTGTCTTTGCTAATGATTTGTAATTGAATGGCTTCTGTGAAAAATACTGGGTGGTAAAACTTCTACTGGATGCAGGGGTTGAGCTAAAAATGAGGGTCATTTTTAATGAAACCTGATAACACAGGGTGAAAATGTGTAAGGTTTGTATAGATGGCCTTTACTCAGCCAAGACAGCAGCACTGCAGTGTTCATCTCCTTTCCCTGGGATTCATGTGGGTCAGGGCATTTCCAGGCTGAAACAGGCAGGAGCACTGGTCAAGGTACCTCTTCTTGCTCCCCTTTGCAAGGCAGTGACAATGATGGTTATTTGCTAAATACTCCAAAGATTAAAGCTTGAAAGCCTTTAAAGGCATCAGTCAGTCATGGTACATCACCAGTTTAGCTTCCTTAATGGTAAAGTCATTTGTGCTTTAAGGAGCTTCTAAAGGATCACTTTAGGATAGTTCTATGATTGCCAGTGGTGCTGCACTTAAAAAGTTTAATGTACATTGTCACTTTATCTATGTACCAGTAATCTCAAATAATAGATGGTTTTAAAGAATTAGAGGCAGTAATAAAGCAAACTTCACCTTTGCTGGAGCACAGCCCAGTTTTCCTACTCAGTATTATTATTTCTTTTCTAATTTTTGTACATGTTATGGTTTCATTAAAAAATAAAGAAAAATAAATGTAAGCCTTGAATTCAATGTCATCTGGAAAGAAAATCTGAATATTTTGATCACCTGAAGGGACTGTGGGGCCTGGGATCCAGGTACATTTCAGACACTTCAGCTTTTTATAAATTGGCCTAGCTCCAATTCAGTCATTCTAATTTGGACTGCAACTTTTCACATCAGTTCACAGAAGAAACAAATCCAAAGTCTACCCTTTTTGTGTCATGTAGGTTAAAAATGCATTGACAATGTTTGCAAATTAAGATATACATTTCCTGCACTTTAGCTTCTCTTTGAAGTAATAGTACGTACACTGTTTTTTTTCTGACTTTCTCTGTGCTGGGAAACAGACTACTTTAAAAAGTGCTTTAGTTAGGGCCTCTTTAAAAAAGTTCTTAAGTACCCACAGTGAAAATGAGGTACAATTTCAAGCGTTAAAGTACAAAAATGGGTAGGAGAACACTTACTAAATATTTTCAGATTTCAAAAACTGGTTACATTTATTTTAGAATATGTAGATAATTGATTCCAGATGATGATTCCAGAGCCTGTCAGGGTTCCAAGATTTCAGGAATGACAAGAGATAATTCCTATCTAAGAAAAGAAGAGGGCAAAGAAAGGACTGGACAATTAGGCACCAACCAGGTTATCATTAATTCTTAGGAAAGTATTGGGATAAACGATTTTTACATGATCTATAAGAATGTAGAAAAAAGCTAAGTGAGCCATTTGATGTTATTTTTTTCAAGCACAAGTTGTGTGAAGCCAAACCCAATTTCTTGATACAACAGATTAACAGGCCTTTTAGACAAATAGGAAGTGAATGTCAAAGTGTATTCTTGAAGCTGTTGGATGTAAGTTGTTCATTGTAATAAGGGAAAGGTGCATTGAGTGGGCTTCTGCAGGGATCTGATTCTGATGTTGATTTAAGAGACAGAAGGGAGCACTGAAGATGGGGGCAGGAGTGGTGAGATAACATTTACATACCCACGTTTGTTTTCAGTTGAGAAGGTTGAATGGAAACTCCAGATTTATAAAGAACTCCTGTAAAGCACACAAGAGTTTTGGGAGAGGTTTCTCCTCACTTGCAGGCAGAGAACTGTCTCCACTGCAGACAATACAAGAAACAATTGGCTTAAATTTCAGCATGGAGATTTAATTTCAGTGCCCTGAACTTCTGGAGGGACTGTGGAACCTCTACCACTGTGGCCTTTTTAAAAAGCATACATCTGCCAGAAGAATCATGATCACACTGCCCTTGTGTCAGACCAAGGCACAGGGGTGGACCCAGTGATCTCATGGGCTACCATTTAAACTCAGTTTCCTTTATTAGAACATGTTTGCTATCTTTAAAGCAATTTGAATTACTTTAGGAAGAGCTGGGACTTGCCAGCTTGACATCTGTTGTTGAAGATAAGTCACTAAAGCTGGTTTTTAACAGTTATGGTAATGATGGATAATATTCACAGTGCCTCGTGTCAAAAGGCCATAGCTTAACAACGTTGGTAGGAAAGGCTGATTTTTTTATTTGAAAGAAGTTTCACACTGTGACTGTTTCACTCATAAAAATGGTAGTTATGTTTTTAAAAGTTCTTTAGAAGACATTTTGAAATCATTATTTATGTTGCACCATTGTAGATGACAGAGTTCCAAGGGATAGTTTACACCATAGGATACTTGACTGTTTCATATTCTGAAATAATTTTAAGACATATTTTAGTATATTCACTTATAAACAACTGTCCTTAAGCAAATACAGAATGTCTTCTGTGGAAGCATTTCTACATCTATAATTAGTTGATCTGGCTCTTTTCTATGTACACAGAATTACTTTGCAGAACAAGCATTTTTAGAAATATTCTGTCAACTGAAAATCATTGTGCTACCTAACAGCAAAATATTCAACAGTTTGCTGAAAGGATTTTTTAACCCCACTCGATTAAGGATAAGAGCACAACTCTGGGATTAGCAAGGACTACTGAAAGACTTACGTACCTCTTTAGGAAACTTTAAAATGTTCGTGGTTACAGATCTGTGTAAATGTGCAACATGGATTCACTGTCATCCAAGTGAGAGATAATGGGATTAGGTCTTGTTCAGCACTTCTTAAATTTTAAAGCAGGAAATTGAATTTTGAGTTTATTATTGATTCTTAGCACCCAAAAAATCTCCCCATGCCAAAATATTCTTTAGGGAAAAAAGACGAAGGATCAAACACAACTTTGTTGTAACATGATCCCCCATAAATTACTGGCAAATGAGCATCACCCAGAGTTCCACTTTCAGTGTTCTAGAGATGGGAATTCTATTCCAATATCAAAAAGTTCCAAAAGCTGAAGTCACAGCAGATTCACATTTTGCTCTTTGCTTGCTAATGTGCAATACATTAAATATCTGTTCCTTGGATCTAGCAACAAAATGACCTTTTCAGGGCTCATCTTTTTTTCTCATTTTTGATTTGTTCAAGGGAAATTGCAGACGACTGGTATTTGGTTTCCAAAAGGGATACATAAAAACTTGACCTTTTGGAACTGTTATTTTTTGGGGATGTGTACACTGTATTTTAAGTATGTCTTAGCTGTTGTTTGCTGGACTATGTCTAGTTTAAATAACCCTTCATTTTATTCAGTATAAAGCTAGGACAAAAAGTATAACTCCTCTCATTTTTTTCCCATGACAGACCTTTGCACACGCCTCAGAGCACCTGTTCTTCAGGCAATTTTCAAAGAAAGTGCCATGGAACAGGCCCTGGTATCTCAGGAAGTTTCCACAGACTCTATTTTGCAGTGCAAATAGCACGTTATACTATGCCCATCATTGTAATATCTCATTGCCTACCTGAATGCACTCTTGTGTCAGGGCACTTTCCACTTAGCACGGTGGGAAATGAGGCAGAGGGAAATGATTGTTTAGGAAGTTCATGATGGAGGGAATGACTGAGTTCAGATTGTCAGACTGCTGTCAGAACTATAGCTATTCCTGCTGCTTGGTTTCTCCTAGCTTTTATCCATCTCTTAAAATCACTGTACCTCATGCAGTCATGGAATGGTGAGCTTATTTCACCTAAAACCCAGCAAAAAAGTTTAATGATAGCGATCTGCCTTTCCAATGAAAGCAGCTGATTTGGAAATTAACCAAGTCAAATAGTTTATTCTACATGGAAATGAGAAATTGCTCTCTTTTCCAGCCATATAAATAGCCAATTTAATCTGAAGAGATTTTCAACACCAAGAGTTACAATGAGAAAATTTACAGAGAAGGCAAGCTTTGCCTTGTGCAAGTTAAAATGAATGATCAGAACTTCATTAAAATATCACTATATATAATTCAGTTTGAAAATGAGAACTTAAGATTTGGGAAGAGAATTAAATTATGTTTCTAACTAAAATGTGTGTAAGTCCATGTAAGTTACTTCTGTTGATTGGAGGTGGCAGTAAAAACCCTCAAGAATATTCAGTTAATGGGTAAATTGCATTGTTTAGAGAGGCTCTGGTTTTGCAGGGCTGTCCATTTACATACAGTCTTAATTTTTTCAAGTCTTGGAGCTTGTCAAATGCAGTGTGATCAGGAAATCGTCTGTGCAGCTCTGTGAAGTTTTGACATTTTTTTCTCCTTGCAAATACTTTTCCTATAAAACTCGGATTGAATGCGTGGCTTTGTTAACGCTTCTGTTGTAGCCTTTGGATGTTACTCACATCAGCAGCTGACAGTACAGAAGCAGCAAAGGAGGTGACCAAGTTGTAACTGCAGACAAGTCAGAGCTGCAGGATGAATAAGCAGAACAGGAATTTCAAATTAGACATTTGGAAAATCCTTGTCACTAGGAAGGTTGTGCAGCACTGAACTAGACAGTTTTCAGAGAGTTGCAGAATTAGCATTTTCCTGGTTTTCAGTTCCCACCTTGACAAAAGTCATACATGTCCTGGTACCACGTTGATAGTGATGTGATCTAGGAAGAAAAACAAACCCATCTAAGATGTGAAGGAGGAAAAACGAAAAAAAAAAACCTAAGCAGTTGTTGCTGTTAAAATTATAGAACACTTTTTTCCTGCCATAGCCTTATTTCTGGAGCAGTGTACTGGGACCTCCTGGCTCTGTTTGGCAGTCAGAAGCCTCCTGAACATTTTTTCTGGTGTTTGCCACCTCTTTCTCTACCCCAGTGTCCAGCTCCCCGTGATCCTGGACATGCACACTGGTCAGTGCACCCTTCATGGTTCACTCCGTGGGCTACAGGAGCTCGTCAGAGGCGCCAAACAGCAACAGAAAGATCTCTGAAAGGAATGCTCTGCTCATGCTATTATGGCACTAAAATGGCCTCATCCTTTTCTCCTAACCTATCAGTCTCTCAAGAATGTCTGCTACTGTATAACAAAGAGAAAGCACCCCTGTCCTAGCTCCTAACAACTCATGCACTTTATTAGATTTTTTTCCAATTAGGGCTTTTCCAGGGCAGTTATGTTGGAAGGTGAACAGCACAGAAAAGCAGTGCTAGTCAGAGAATAGCATCCAATTCCACATGAGAGAGCAAGTCTTAAAGAGGAAAAAAAAAACTAAAAAGAAGCAAACTGGTAACATTTCCTAAAATACAAAAGACTTGAAACATGTCAGCCTGAGCTTGCTGAAATATTGTACTCTGTTAATGTTAACTCACTGTAATATGTATTTTGCATTGAATGTTTTATTGTACATGAATACAATATAGGCATTAAAATATTTTGAAAGTGATGTTATCAACCAAGAGAAAAAATATCAAAACATTTCTACTTTAGTCAGAACTTTGCAACAAATACATTTCCTTATTATAGTGCATACAAGATGCCATGGAACATTTTAATTTACTCCAAACTGCATTGATCAGAGGAGTAGTATCCCCCATGAGAATTTTTTTCATCAATGGTAAAATTGAATTGCATTCCCAGGCAACTGCTTTCTTGAGATAAACTTCTAGATGGGAAAGCAGATCCCATTTCAAAACCTTTATTTCACTAGGACACCAAAACTCAAAATTATCATAATCTACAGTCTAGGATGTTTATGTGGTCATGCAGAATCAGCTGAGATTTCCATGATAGGCAAATTCTTATGCCAAAATGGCTGGGGTTTGAAAAAATGTTTTAAAATTATGTGGGTGTTGAGTGAGAAATTGACCTAATTTATAGTGCCCTAGCATCTTACTCTTTTTCACTGAAGACAGCTATAATTCTATATTTTATATGAAAATTCTTCAGTAGGATAAAAATTAATACCTTGGAATTGCTGCAAAATAATAATCTTGTCAATAATCTTGTACTTAATGAGATTTAAAATTGTGATAGAACTTGAAACTGGTTGTCTGCTCAGTCAAATATAAATACTCATTGAATTTCTCAACCCTATACTGAGAAAATGATATTTTTAATTTCCATACTTTAAAGAGAATATTTAGAGATGTGCTTGCATTCTGAATGCTATAGATTAAATTTGTGATAAAATATTCAAATATCACATGTTAATACTATGTGCTTATCTGATGTCTCCAAGTGAATATCCCTAATTACTGGAAAAGTGTGGGTTTGTTTGGTTTTTTTTTTTAATTCAGGAAATTATTTGGACATGAGTATATAAAAGTAACAGCATTGTAGTTTCACTTTCCACTATCCCATGTTTATTCTGCCTCAGTTGTGATGAAATCTGTGGGGGGAATTTGTTGTTTTGTGGGGGTTTTTTTAATTTCTTTGCTGAGAAGGTAAGGAAGAGCTTTTTCTCTCCTCATGAAATGCATGTTCAGAGAGTTTCCATGTTCTTTGCCCTGTGGGTGAGGTACAGGAATTCTCCATAACTGGAAGTTCTAGAACTTTGCCCCAATATTGGTACATGGACAGTTGCAGATCGTGGAAGGCAGTGACTTTTCCATCCTCAAAATGATTTTAAACATCACAATATCTTCCTGTATTTCTCCTCATTGCATCTCCTTTCCTATCCTGCACCTTTCAGAGAGCTGTAAAAAGATGAAGGGAAAGCAGCAATGTTTTGAGGGAAGCACTTTGATGGGCAAGTGTTCTGCTGCCAAAATCAGCAGCGCTTTATGAGCAACCAAACATTTTAAAGTTTTCATTCTTGCTTACAGAGCTAATTAAGAATCTTTGTAGCACTCTTTTCAAATGGCAGACTATCAAAATTACAGTGACTGTCTTGTGAATGAAAAGGTTTTGCTGAATGCCTGACCAGGAGAAAACAGGAAGAAACCTACTGGCCTTAAAAACCAGAGAACATATCAAAATACATTTATTTATCATCTGCATTAAATAAATCTTTTAAAGGGTAGTATGTGCATATGGAGCATAGGTTGTTCTGTTAATTCAAGTATTTTCCCCAAGCTATTCAATTTGCTTAAAACACTGTTTGGTTTCCCATTAAAAAGTAAGCACTTGCCACTAGCTCTGCAGACTTAGAATACTGTAATGAGTTCCATGTGGCAGGACTGTTCTAGTAACACTGTTTTCTTTAATTTTTGTTATTTTAAGAGGAAAAGGAGGCACATATAGTAATTTTAGGATGTAGTGACTCAGTATTTTATACTTTATGTTTATGTATTTTATACTTTTATGTTTTTGCTAAATTGTTGTAGGACTGGAGGGTCATAGTAAAATCTATTAGTAAATTGCATTGATGCAAATCAATCAATGCTTATGTAAATCCTAGACAGAGATGACCAGTTTCAGGTTGAAGTAAAGGGTTAAAAACATAATTCTTAACCATCTAGATATTCATACTTGGCTTTTATTTATTCTCAATATAAAATGTGCAGTTTTGCCCACAGACATATTGATGGCCCTCTTGGTGTGATATACTGGGAGCCCATTTGTGCAGGTGCTTGCTGACAAAAACATGGCATGGCTATAAAATCCAGCCTTGGGAAGGGACTGGCTGTGCACTGACAGGCAACTGCTGTGTTCTGATTTTAATGTTACAAGCATGTCTTTAAATTTCTATGGAAAATCTTAAAATGCAAGTCGAGGCAAAATGCATAAGAAGCACTACAAAATGAGTTTGTTGCTTTGTAACAGATCTTAAATCAACAGTGTTTATTAGTAAGCTGCCAGCAAATATTTGCTTGCATACCTTTTATTATTTCAAAGGCTTTTATGAGCAGTATGTCACAGTGCTAGTGTCATTTACATTCAGATACCACTTTCTAATGTTTTAAGCTTTCCAGAGATAACAGGGAGAAAAATGTTAGGAAAATGAAACAGATCTTCTCTAATAAATCATTTTTGCAAGTGTTTTGTCTCTTCAAGATGCTGTGACATCCTGTTCAGCTGAAGGAACACACCACTTGAATTGCACGACTCATTCACCTTAAATATTTAATAATGCTTTCATTAGTTGCACTGAACCAGTGGAGTAAGATCTGTAATATCTACTGCTGGTCATCATTTTTATTCATTGTGGTTTAATAAGCATTATAATTACAGACTGAGGAAGAAATATGAGTTAACTCTGTGGTTTTACTTGGGACTTCTGTGCACACTGGTATGATTGGAAGGGATTATACAAGCTCTGTGAGCATAGCTGAGTGTATTCTAATATAGTGGTGCAGAGTTCCCAATCCTGACACATTATTCTTCATATGAAAGTAACGGCAGGAGAGATCCTGCATAAAATTGAGTCCTGACACTATTAACTCCATCTGGCTTAGTTATGAAATATGAAAATTTGAAGGCCAAGTGGACTTGTTTTTGGCAGGGGTTGTAATGCATGCATTATCAGTGGAATTAGACTTCAACTATTTTTACCAACCATTTCCTATATTTGCTTGCAACTTACACAAATAGCAAAGTTATTTAGAGAGAACAGTCAGTTAGGGAAGCTTTAATTTGGAAAGTTTGTCAGAGTTCAAGCTAAAAGGCCATTTGTAGGCATCATAACCTTCTGTGCTCATTTCTCGAGTAAATATAGATGGTGATGATTATGATTTAATATGACTTTCTCACTTCGATATCACAAATATCACTGTGTGCATGCTGTTTGCATTCTTATGTTTTAATGGGAGGTATAGTAGGGCAGACTGATATCTGGTGCATTTTTTAATGTTTTGTTCAAACGTCATTTTTTCCTCATCAGCAACTTATGCGGGAGCGACAGCAGATGGCCAGCCGCCCCTTTGCTTCTGTCGATGTAGCACTGGAAGTAGGAGCTGAGCAAACAGACTTTCTACGAGGGCCATTAGAGGTAGGAACAGTGGTGCTGACAAGGGACCATTGTGATTTGCATATTTATATTGCCAGTCTCATCTGCATCTGCTTCTGAAACCAAGCAGCATCTGATTACCTGGAGCTGACAAGTCTCAGCTATGTGTGTTTTGTCATTTCCAAGGCACAGAGTTTTAATCTCATGACACAAGCTGTAGCAAAAGCCGCTGGAGAATCCATTAGCCTGGGCTGGGGTGACAGTCAGCTCACCTGGCAGTCCTGTTGTGATGGATGTGAGCTGAAGGAATGCAGGACTCGGGCATTAAGGAGGCAGCAAATGTCATGCTCAGTCCTTCAAGTACACAGTGCCATCTAGTTAACATCTATCTTAATTAACAGACATTACAGCAAACAAACAAACTAACTAAAGCACCTTAGAGTAAAAAGTCAGTGGTTTTTTATACACAGAGGTTTAAAGCATCCAGACTGTACTGCATGGTTGTGTTTGTAGGAGATGGCTACGTTACTGCACTCTTTTACTGCAATTGCAGTGCATTGGAAAAGAAATAGTAATATGCAAAGCAAGATGATATTGGAATGGGGTAATAATGCATGAAATGGATTCTAGAAGTTTCACCTGAAAATAGGGGGAAAATTACAATGTTTGGATAATAATGAATATCTAATCTAGGTTCAGCTTTTGGGAGGTGATCCTTTACTCCTTTAACTTTATTTACAATATTTTGTTTACAGTTATTACTTCACCCTATTTATGGTGGGACCTGGGAATGAGGTGTGCTAGCTCTGAAATCTTTCAAGATTGTACTCTTCATTGCTACCAATTCTTATTAAATTCAAACCTTCTCTTTCTTTTCTCAATAACCAATCTCAATGGAAGATTCAATGCAATCTATCAAACCTCCAAGGTTCATGGAGAATGAGCAATGTGGAAAACAAAAGCATAGCAAAAGGAAAAGGTTCTGCTCTTGAGTACTTATCAAAGTGAGGTGCTCTGTCCTGCTATTGAACAGGAAGTCACCCCAATTGTTCTTACTGTCACAATTTAAATATTTGGAACAGATGGTGAGTAAAAATGACATATCTCTTTGAAGAAGCAGTGTTATTTGCTGACCTGATAGTATACCCCTCTCATTCTTCGCCAAAACCATCTTCCTTCTGTCTCCTCTTATCTTGGAACTGGAGACCTCTTCAGCTCCTCAGGCTGAGGATATATTGCACTTAAAAGTTAAAGTTAAAAGTTTCTTTTTTTTTTTTTTGCAATTTGATTTCATTGTCTCTGCACTGGTATCTGAGAAGATTTTTTTCTGTTTTCTTTTCAAATGGAGGCAGTGAGTGGACGATGAGGCATCTACATTCTAATTTTGTACATACTGATTATTTAATTAAACTTTAGAAGCAAACATCACAACTTAATTGCTACATTTTCTTTCTTGTGTCTTTTATATAGCACTAAAAGAGGTAGATCCTAAAATATTTTAATTATATTTTACAGTTTTTATTACATTCTTTTTTTCCTTGCCAAGCGTTTTCTAACAATTGTTTAGAACTCAGCATCCACAGTGGTTTTTTCTTAATTAATGCATAGTTATACACAGAATGAAGTCCATTCAAGATTTCCTTGGAATTATAATACTCTGATCTATATCCAAAAAAAGCATTGTGCTGAGGATTAAATGAATATAAGTATTGATTGTCCTTTCGTATATATTCTGTAAAAATGAAGGGACTGTATGAAGCTTCTTTGTGAAAAGACACGAAAAGTTTTAGTTGACATTTGTTCATATTCTGGTCTTTTGGACTGAGGCCAATCCAGGTTACACATTTTCAGGATGTAAACTTCATTTTTTTTATTAATTTAGAATCATTAAACTGCTTTAGTAATTTTGTCATGTCTGATGCACATTGAGAGGCTTAAAGCTAAAGATGTTTTGTGAAAAAATGAGAATATACAGTAACTTCAGAATGTTCTGCTGGCATTGCAGAGATCTTGCCCTGATATACCAGGGGTTCAATTTTGATGATGGTGCACTGCATTCCCTCTCCTCACACTTTAATTGACATCGTGTGTTACTCCCTGGTCCTTTGGACATTGTTGTTATACTTTTATTGACGCTGTAATAACTCTGACACTTCCAGTGACACCACATTGATCCCTGGGCCCTTTGGGCACTGTGCAATGTCACTGAACTCTTGCAGACTTTGCTGCAAGTCCCCCATTCAGCTGCACAATAAAGCTGCTGTTCATTGATGTCACCTGCCTCACGTGGTGGAGGTTTTGTGCAGCTCGTGTTCTACATTAATGCTGATGCTCTGGTACATGGCAGTACTCATATGACTGCACATGGTAATGCCAGGCTGCTCTTTGGTTAATATTTTACATTTATTTGTAAATATGCATAGCAGCTGTTTCACTGTAGAGGTTTAGTTTGCAGTAGCAAGGCATTTTTTACCCAGTGTTCAGAAAAGATTAAAAAAAACCCCAAGAGTATAAATACTGTACTTGAAATGGCTGCTTAGTTTAGATACTTACAATATAACTGATAATATTTGGGCCTATTTTCAGTTAGCAGCAATTTGCAACAGATTAAAATAAAATCCTGAAAACACTAGAGAGGAGAGTTGCACCTCAGCTATTTTTTTTTGGAGTCTCTATAAATCAGTCTATCTTTCTTAATGTTTTGCCAACAAAATGACTGTATCGCAATATTAACTCCTTCAAAATGTTAATCTGCATCATATTCCTCCTCTTTGCTATCTGAGTGGGGTTTTAGGCATTGGCAATAGCCTTTGTTCTTACTCATTTTAACAACATTATTTTTCAGTTTTTACCTCCACAGGCCACCTTTTACATGAACAAGTCTCCTCTTGTTATCCATTCTGTCGTGTTGGCTTTATAACAACTCTTAAATGTTTTATTGTTGGTTTAAACTTAACACAAAGGAAAGCAGATTTAGTTTTTCCCTTGCCCTCCTTCTCTCCTGTATCACACCAACCACTGCCTTGCTAATGATACTGATAGGATTTGTGTCCCAATTCTAAATGGACCAAGCAATACCCACTCGTGTTTTGCCATGATATTCATGATATTTAACCCATCCTAATCCTAATGTGCATCTTCATCTGTTCTCTAATGATTTCCATTGTGCTGCTTGGAAGTGCTGAAGTGTGGGTGAGCCCTTACAAGGAAGGTGTAGCTGGAGGCAGGACACTCCTCACTCCCTCCTGGGAGAGCAAGAGCAATCTAAATCCATGGGGTGGAGGAGGGGAAGGGAAGTCTGGAAGGCAGTGACCTTCTGGATCCCAAGAGGGGAACAGTGCACTGCAGCTCTGGTGAGTCACTGGTGACCCAGGGCAAGGTAAAATGAGAGAGAGAATTCCCAAGGGCCCCTTGCCAACAGTAGAACATAGCACAGGCTGTTAAGGGTAGAGCCAGAAAACAGCAGAAGCACCCTGTCCAGAGAGTTTGAGAATATTAGCTATTTTGTGATACCATCATAATTTTTTCCAGTACCAGAATCATAAAAAAAATCAAAGTAGCATCATAGATCAATAGATACTCATTGCTGAGCTTCTTGGCACTCAATGCCCTCAGTGTTAAAATGTTTTTTATTCCTTTCATTTCTTTTTTCCAGACATCTGAACTGTTTCCAGACTTGGTTGCTTTTTACTTTCAGTATATACCAAAAGCTAAATCATTTAGGCTATCTTCATATTCTAAACCTCCTTCAGGCAAAATTTTTTTCCCCTAAAATGTAAATCACTTTTGAAGATTTTCTTCTGCTGTGCTGCTGACAGTGATTTAAGTTAATCTGTACATTAATTGAGAAGGAAAAAAAAAATATTTTTTCTTCTCTGCCTAGTTTCTGGGGTTTTTTGGTTTTTGGTTTTTTGGTTTTTTTTTGTTTGGAAATGGGGACAGATTATTTCTTTAGGTAAGATAAGGTGGACACTGCTGTAAATGCTTCATATCTGGTCACGTAAAGACTGAACAGCAGCATCTACTGTACTGCATCTGCTGGAGTAAAGACAAATGTGTTACTGCCTGTAGAAGAACCAAGTGCACATTTACTGCTGCTGATGATCATCCCTTTGATATATTTGTGGTATCACTTGGATATTTTTTTTTTCAAATCTATGTTATTTCATAATTATTTCTTCAGAAAAGCACACAGTAGATCTTTCAGACATTTTCCCATCTAATTACTGCATTTCCCCTAGAGTTGTCATAGATATTAGACCATCCTCTGCTTCTGACAAGGTACAATAGTGTCAAAAATTTTGAATTTCAAACAAAATCTGTATTTTTTTCTGTAGCAAATAATGTTCTTTAGTGAGTAATACTTATGATGCATTGAAAAAGTTTTGAATTTCAGGACTTTGGTAAGTATGAAGCCAATATTGGCCATTAGTTGTCATTTATTTGAGTAAATAATTGGAAGGTATGCACTGACACCAGCAGCTGTCATTTTATAAAAGAATGGCTACTGGAAATCAGAGTAATTTACCAAAACACATTAAAATCCTGTAGTAGAGATTTGTGGAGTTTGAGTAATTGTAGTATATATTAATAACTTCTGCTGCTGGCTTCTCTTGCCAATAGTGACTTTTTACCTTGGTTTACAAATAAATCTAGTTAAGGTGAGTTCATTTTCTTATATAATTTGACTAAATCAGTGAGTAATTTTTGAAAATGCAGCCTTCCGTATTTTGAACAAAATAAACCTATTTGCATGCTTCATCAGCATTGCACCTGCATTGTGTTGATGACATAATGTCTATTGCCAAGGAACTGGCTCTTCCCAACTCCTTGGTACAGATCATCAGCTTTCCTCTTGATATGCTCAGCTCCTAATATTAGTCTCAATATCAGAGGATAGTTTCACTGCCCTTGCAAAAGAAGAATAATTTTGTAGATAATGGTGAAATTTTCCCTCAAATGGTCACCTTGTTTCCAGTGACCATAGAGGCAATATGTATTTGAAAACAGGAACTATCAAACTTACTGAAAAGTCATGTCACAGTCTTGAGCTGCTCACTGTAGCTCAAGGGGGACCAGAGGAGAGAGAATCTAGATGAGAACAATGTGAGCAGGGACTTAGAAAATATAACTACAATAAAAACTCAAAGAAACTGGAGCAGGCTGTTTAAAGGACTCCAAATAATAACTTGCAGATATGCAAAAGGTAAACAGCAATCAGGAGGGCAGAATCTTCCTTGCATGCACTGCAGGTGGCAAAAGTGTAATGGACTTAAATTGTAGTAGGGAAGGTTTAGGAAGGTATCAGGAAAAGCTTCTCATAATAAAGCTGAATCACTGAAAGTAATTGCCTAGGGAGATGATGGAATTTCTTTTATTGGAAGCTTTTCAGAGGAGGATGGACAAACATTTCTCAGGTACCATGTACCATAGCTGCATTAGATACCTCCTTTCAGCTCTGCCTTTATTGATATTCTGATTGCTCCCTAGCTCTTCCTTCTTCAGACTCTGAAAATGTTCCATTTCTGTTGTTTGAACACCTTAATTACCTTCACTGCAACGTTAGATTTCTGTTACTGAATATTTATGATGCTTTTTTTCATTTTTGCTGTTTTATTCATTGACTTACATCCTCAGTTTTCTTGCAAGATCAGAAACTGTTAAGTCATCTCTGACCCCAGCCTCTCCCTGACTGTAAGTCTGCCAAACATGATCTCCATCCTTTTTGGAATAGCTTCAATATTCTCCTTGAAGTATGTACTGATGATGTAATTTTTTTTTCTTTGTCTTAACAAGTGTATTGCCATTTTTTATAGTCTTTCAAAATCCATGCATCCTAGACTACTAGATCTCAGAGAAATTTAGTCAGATATCACACCTGACACTAAAGAGGAGAATTTGTACTGGATCCCATTTTCTGCTTTTCTGTACTGCTCAAACATCATGTTAAATTTGCTGTCCACTGCCTCAAGAGCTCCATCATCTTGTGCTACACTTTGACCTTGATGGCTCACTGCCCTCTCTGCCACTCCCTCACTACTGTTCATCCAGAAAACTTTCTCCTGAGCTATTGCATCACTTTATGTTAAACCCTACTTTCAAGTATTTTTTCTTCTTTGTAAATGATTGCTTCACACTGTGTGTGTTTTTTATGATGTTATACCACCAAAATTCACATCTGATGGTTCTTCCACTTGAGAAAAGCATTTACCCCAAAGTGGCGTTGTTCAGTTTGCACCACCTCCTTCCTTACATGAAGTTTTTCATGAAATAGATTTAGATTTCACACTATTTTCTCCTCATTCAGTGGTTATACCCAACAGGGTTGCTCTGCCCAGTTAAATATCTTTGCATTTCAATAAGATTTTTGTTGCTTCACTTAAAATGTATGTCTAGAAATGTGTGAGTGTTTGGAGCCTATGAGTCAGAACAAACTCCTCACCCAGCTGCTCATGCATACTGGTCACAGCTATAATTCTTGTGTGTGTTGTGTATACTAAATCAATGTAAAACATGTAGATGTTCAATTTGTTGCACAGAATTACATTAGCAATATTTTAGGATTTCTGAGGAGCATTTTTCTTCTCTGGCATATGGGAAAGCTAAAAATAATCTGAGAAATGCTGCCTAGAGTAAGCCACTTTTTTTCATACAGATTGTATTTTTTGTGTGTTTATTCCTAAAATATACACTCAAACCTCAAAACCTGTTGATGTTTTGCTTGAGTCCTTAATTTAAAGTTCTTAAGAATTCTGTATCAGTTCTAAAGTGTACCCAGTCTCTAAATGTGCAAAAAATATTTTTAATCCCTATGTTCTTTTCTCTGCTTCTTTATTTCTGTCCTCATGGGCAAACAGGTGTTGTGAGAATACTTTAGACATGATGTATAGGAGGTTTGTCTGGATGGAGGCTGATGTCCTAATATTTCACCCTAACAAGAGAGTAAAGCCTTTGCTTATTGCAGTGTGAGCTGTATGATCTGTAAATTCCCAATTAGTTCTGAGAACCTGATTTTGTGCAGTTTTTGTGATAAAAATGTATTTGGCACATGTACTGCATAATCAGATGACTACAGAAATTGTTTTGATAGAAATATATGATTTGTGCTGAACAAAATTGCAAAGAAATTTCATGCTCAATTGGAGGATTTTTGGCTACACAGCAAAGTGTAGGTGTTTCGGTGGTATTGGTGTGCTGTGAAGAGAACTCTTAAATCAATGTATTATGCATAATTGCAAATCCAGAGTATCAAAATAATTATTCTGATTGTTTTCAAGCAGAAGTGTTTATATGTGTCTGTAAATGTTATGAATAATGGCACTGTACCTTTTAATAAATCCAGTTTTTGCAACATCTTATTTCATAAAGCAGACAGGTACAAAATTCAGCAAATGCAAAGCAATATTTATATACTTATAAGTACCCTTAGGATTCTTCTTGAACAAGGCTTGGTCATGGCAATCTAGCCTTTGGATATGAAATCCATGACAATAAGATATCTCCAAAAGTATTTAAACTGAACATTGTAAAACATAGAAATAGTTTAGCTATCAGAATAAATAAAAAGCACATAGATGGGAATATTTTTGTGTTTACTGGCCCTTTCTGTACAGCTCATTTGTACATGCCATTCTCTGACTGGGTGCTCTTCGTTATGTGCATTTTCTTGGTACCTCCTTTGGTTTTAGACCAGCAGTTATTTCTTATCGTTAAAGTAGGACATTTCTGTCTTTAAAAGGAAAGAGGGAAAGAAATAGGCACAGAACCCACATCCTCTAATCAGCCATTTCCCATGTTTCCAGGTAGAACTGGGTGCTGGAGGGTGCTGTTTGATATTTAGCAACTTGTAGTCCTCAGCTGTGTTTCGGAGACTTTACCTTCGTGCTTGTTTCCAGCTCCCTACTCAAGGTTCAGTGCTGCCTTCCAATACCACTGAAGGTGTCTGGCAGCAGACACAGGCCAAGGGCACTGCCTGGGCTTCTCTTCACAGATCTTGGCAACCTGCATGTTAGGCAATCGTGTAAGCTATGCCAGTTTTCACTGAAGGTTTATTGTTCTATAGCATCTATCAAACTGGGTTTGTGCCTGAAGTGAATATGAATTATTTACATAGAAGGCAATGTCCCTGCCCTGGCATCAGGGCAAACCTCACCCAAACTTCAGAGAGCCATCCAAAGTGCCATCCAACACATCCAGTGTGTTTTCCATGACTATTCAACCCAGCAGGCACGTTCCTACTTGGTTCTGTCTGCTGTGCATTAGATATCCTAACTCTTCAATTTCTGGTTGCATGGTGGCTCAATTTCAAGGAAAATGTATGAATCCTGTTACTTTTTAGGTAGGCTATGAGACCCCACTCCTCTGCTGTCACTATGTGCCCTATTAAAAAGTTTATCCCCACGTTTTTTATCAGCTCTTGTCCCCAGAGCCTTCTGTTCTCCAGACTGAACAAGCACAACTCTCACAACCTTTCCTCTCAGGAGAGATGTTCCTTCTCTCTGGTAGTTTTGGTGCCCCTCCTCTGGATCCAGTCTGACAGGTCCATGTCCTTCCTGTGCTGAAGAAAAGTAATTTTTTTCCCCTGCATGTTGTGAGAGGCAGTTTCTGGTTTTTCCCTGATTGTTCAGGAAGGTGTGAGTGCTTACAGGCAGACTGGATCACTTTGGTGTGAGTAACTGAAATTTTCAAATAAACCTTGAGGCTGATTATGTGAGTTTTAGGGTGTGGATTCCGATCACTGACTTTAGCAAAGCAGAGGTAGAAACATTGTATAAGGTGTTAATTTCAGTAATACGTAATCTGAAGGATTATTTTTTCATAACAGAGAAAGATTCTGGAATTTGAAAAATGAATGGGCTCAATCAGGATTTACAGCCCGATGGGGTATGATTCTTTAATGGTACTGAAGGAACATTCTCCTTGGGCAATTTCTTCTGAAGATCAAAAGATTGTGAATGGTACACTGTAATAAAGTAAACACTGCAGTAAAGTAGAAGTTTAAAAGGCAGTTAGACTGCAGTGAAATTGGGAAGAACACTGGGTTTGTATCAGGGCTATCTCCTTTTAAAAATCAGCAGTATCTGTGATATGTGATCACTTCCAGATATAAATGTAGTGTACTTTACAAATCTGTTAGAGCTTCCTATAACAAAGCCTGTAAAACATTATTGTTCATTAGTGAGAAGCAGTAAAGTTTTTAACAGATAAGTAAGAAATAAAATTTTCCTTTTTTTCATCTTTGGTATATATTAATCTTATTAGAATTTTGCCTTTCTGAGTGCCATTCCTTGTATTATATCCTTGGCAAAATGACCTTTTTCTTATCTTTATTATCCAGCTTTCAGTAAGAGACTGGAAAGTTTATAGAGGTACTTGCTGTCAGCTTCTTGTCTCAACTGTTTAGCCCTTTAAAAATGATGTACAAATATTGAACCAGCTGGAGTTAATAAATAGTTATTATTTTCTACAAACAGCTTATTGGTTATTAAAGGAAAAGTCACTGTGCTGTTGGGAAAGTAGGCAAGCAATTTATTTTATATTGAGAAAAATTTCAAGTTGTAGGAATCAGAAGGAATAAAATATGCCCTTCTGAACATGTTTAAATGTCACTTTATGTGCAGAAAAGAGCATTATCCAATGACTCACAAATATAATTTATGTTTTGCAGCACCAAGCACACAAGTGCAGGACGATCTTTTAAGATCACCACTAAATATACCAAGAGTCACTGACACTGGCAATGAGATCCAGTGAGATCATTTCCCTCTGGGCATATGGATGCTGTAAAGTGTGTCTTTCTTGGTAATTTATTTTTCATGAAGGAAATTTTGAAATTATATATATATTTATATATATTTATATATATATAATTTTTTTAAAGAGAAAATGTTACTGCTTTCTTATAAATTAAGTTAGACAAACATGAAAAATAATATCCAAAGGCAACTGTCTTCTCTGTACCTTCAGGTATTGATAATTAATGTTATTTGATTTATATTCTCCCATCACTCACTTGTTGAACTCAAGGTAGAGCTGCACCAGGTCCTAATGCAGCACAATATAGATCTGCCAGTGTACCATTAAAAGGAAAGTAGTTAAATACTCTACATACTCTGATGGTTTATTGAGGAATAGTGGATTTGTGTATATGGTTAAATAAACAGTAATTGCAGAAATATAGGTTTTTTTAAAATTGAAAAATGTTTTTGCTTTCTCATTTCCTGGTAATTAAATGGAAGAAGAAGTGCTACAATCTGAACATTTCCATTTTCTTTTTCTCCAGAACAGATAGACCATCTCTTTTCATTCTATTTAGAATACTTTCATGGACAATATTCATTGAAGTGACAGCAATGTGCAGCATGTTTTGATCTAGGAACACTTTATAACCAGTTTGCAACTACTCTACAAAAGAAATAACTAAAGAATTATTTAAATAAACTAACCCAGATGTCTGTCTCATTAGCGAGTTTTAATTCTGTGAAGATGTAGTAGCTCAAGGTGAAAAGGGAGAGAACTGAAAGGAGCACTTAGACAGTGTAGGTACACGTGCACTACCTACAGCCGTTGGCATCCACAACTGGAAATGGCAGAAATCCAGTGCATTTAGGGTGTGATGTCATGCTTTGGGTTTGTTGTTTATTACACATACATTTGGGCTTGAATTTATGTGATAGGGCAAAGTCAGAGAAACTTGTCTAGGATTTGAGATAAAGGATAGGGGGGTTGTGAAAGTCTGCCAGCCATCTAATATTTCAGTAACATTATTGACCTAAGCAAAAAAACTTATATATCATGTAATACTTGGGATTGGCTTTGTTCCAAAAAGTTCTACTGTGCAAGATGAGGGGGAAAACAAGCAAACAAACAGATAAAGGTTTGATTACAGACTTTAGGCACTGTTTTGGTTATGCCATCTTAGCCACTAAGTATCTTGAGGATAAGGTATAAAACCTTGAATTTATACTCTTTAGAAAGCAAAGGGTAGAGCTGATGTTTTTGCAGCAATCTCTGTAATAGCCCTTGCTGCTGAGGTGTGTCTATTACTCTGTTTCAGACAGTTTTTCAAAGGATTTAAAATGTCCAAGTATATCACAGAACTGAAACTGCCATTAAGAGGTGAAAGTAGTGCAATCAACTCATTTTGTGGGGCAACAATTTTAAATCAGCTGGGAAAGTCAGAAAGCATTATTCAGAAGTGCTTGAGGAGAAAGCATTATTCAGAAGTGGTTAATGAGAGCTGGGACTGAAAGAGAAATTCAAAAGCTCTTCTCTACAATGGGTTATAATTGGTCATTGCTTGGTACATCTGTGTAATTGTAGGGTCTGCCACATGCTTCCCCCTGCTCACATGTCTTGTCCATCTTTAACCAACCAGCTTTTCCCTAGTAGGCAGATCTTCTCCAAGCACCATTCTGTTCTAACATTATGAACAATAAGTTTGTTACAAGGTGAGCCCTTCTGACAGACAAATGCAGCTATTTGTTAGCTGAGTATTTACAGCACTAGAGATCATCTTCTCATCAGTCATTTTAGAGACTTCACATTAATAGGACCAAGAAACTGATCCTTGTTAGGAGAGCTCATGTTAAGCTGAAATTCAATATTTTCACTTACTGAATTTGAATTAGGCAGTAAATCTAATCTTTAGAAAATAGCATTCATCATGCACAATAGAATCATAGATAATTTAGGGTGGAAGGAACCTTCTGTAGTCATACATCAATCAAAGAGACTGGGGATGAGCCAAACCCTTGAGCACAGTTAAGCCACCTTTGGTGAGATTATTTGATGTTGCTGTGAGTATTATTAAGGAAGCTGATCCTGCAAATTCACAGGGTCCTGTTCAAATTTGTGTCTTCTCTCTGTGAAAAGCCTTTACTAATATCTCATCAGAATCTCCCTTCTTGAAATTTCTTTCTAGTACCCATTTTCTTATCCTTGTGAGAAAAGGATGGAATTACCAGAGTCAGCAAAAGATCCCAACTTAGGTTTCTCCTTTTTAGACTGAACAAATCCCTTACTGTCAAGCTTTTCTTCTAATGCTTAAACCATCTCTATGTCATTGTTTTGTTTGCAAAGTTACAATAGAAGATTTTTTTGGAGAGTCTTGCTGAAGTCAAAGTTAACACCATCCAGCCTTGTTTTCCTCCGAGTCTGTCATACCATTACCAAGATTTACCAGGTCAGTGAGGCAAACTTTGTCTTTCATAAATCCATGCTGGCTATTCCTAGTCAGATTCTTGTCCTTCACAAGCCCGGACAGGGCTTTTAGAGGGATTTTCTTCATAGTATTCCCAGGGATGGTGGGGAGCAGGTTAACTTAAGCAGTCTGAATTTCCTGAGGTCTTCCTTCTTGCCTTTCTTAAAGATGTGTGTAACCCTTGCCTTTTTTTAGAGATCAGGAATTTCCCTTAATCACCACGACCAGCCAAAGATGACAGCATTTTCTCATTGACATTGCTCGGTTCCCAGTATCCCTTTCTGTTCCTGGGGACTTGTCTGTATCCAATTTAAGTTTTTCCCCAGCTCATTATTTCTCTACTGACTCAACCAGATGTAAAACATGAGCAAAACCCAAAATCTGTGTTGCTCAGGATTTCAGGTTCTTTTGTATGTGTGGAAAAAAGTTGGCTATAAAATCCTTGCAAGAGCTGGAAAAGTTTTGATGTTAATTTAATCAAAGAACTGCTATAAAGGCACTTCCTTCAGTAGCATCATGTAAGAATGCTCAGTGTCTGTTTTTCTGCTGATACTGGTAAGAAATATTTCCCAAGTTTTTTCTCTTATGCCAACCCCTAAATTCCTTTCCTTTTCTCCTGGCTTTTATATTTAGCAGTTGCAATGTGTACCTTTGTATACTATATAGTATTTTTTTAAAAAACATTATTTAAATTTTGGCAGTGCATGTGCAGTTACAAAACACAGTTGGGAATTACAAGTTATTTGTTTGGTGAGATAAATTTGGGGTGGGGTTTCTTGATGTCTTTTTGGTTTTACAAGCTTTGTGGTAAATTAGGCAAGTTCAAAATGGTACTAACCCAGAAAAGTTTACTAAAGCTCAGAGCCCACTTAACATCAAATTTGCAGAAGAACTTTATGTGAAGAGCAATAATTGACCATAGAAGGTATCCTGTTTTGGGGTTTTTTTTGTTTTTTTTTTTTTTGGGGGGTTTTTTTGTTTGTTTGTTTGTTTGTTTTTAGTGCAAGATGCCTTGGCTGGAGTTCAATTTGAAGATAAGGGGTACTAAAGCTGCTTTCTGTACAGTACAAATTGGCAATGCTACTTTAGTTCTTCAAAGAAGAAACAAAAGAGAAAGTCGATTTCAGGTACCTATTACAAAGACTAGTACCTATTACAAAGACTAAATGAGAAAAAATTTTCCTACATCAGATTTTGTTTGCTTTATTTTTTTTTCTTTCTTTTTTTTTTCTTTTTGGTAACATCAATTATAATCTTCTTATTTGTGTTTACAGGTGCATTTTAAGTGAGCCCAGTGTTAAAAATCATCTCTTTTAAGGACATGCTAGTATTTCTTTGCTAGTATCCTCTCTGAAATAGCCTGACCACCCTTCTTAATTGTAATAAAATTTTATGTAAATAGATGGCACCTCCTTTTTGGAATAGGTGCATTCTTTTGACTAATTAGAAATTCTCAACCCCATCATAAAGGAATCATCTTCTTTCAGTGATTTATTGATACAGTTCAGTCTATGAGAGCCCAGGCTGTGTATTTCAGGTCAACAGGTGTGCTAACAAATATAATTGATGCATACACACTTCTGAATAATGTAAGTTGTATTTTAGTAATGGGTCTGGTTTTCCAACAGAGGTGATGGAATTGTGAACTCCCAGGTATTGTATCCCAAATACCTTTCTCCTAAGCATGTTAGATTATTAAAGAATTTGTACAGAAGAGTCAGTGTGATAAAAATATGCTTTAATTGTTTTCACAACAGATGTGGTTATGGAATCTGTGCTCTAGTTTAGCAGTATCCTTGTAATCAACATCTCTTAATTTCAACTCTTCCAACAGATGAACCATATTCAATGACAATCTTTGTGATATGGTAACTTGTAAATAATGTTGTACATGTCCTAATCTTTCAAGCATGCTCAAATGCAGTCCTGTCCTTTGGAGTAAAATTCAGAACAATTTTACAGTTGGTTGCACTATGACAGAATTTACAAGCAGAACTACTTGTGTGATTGTTGTATCTGTTTTTTGGGAGAAAACCCTTGAGTATGTGCTATAAAACAGCTTTTGAAATTGGAGGAGTGGCTGTCTTGGAAAGTGAATCCACAGGGTTGTATTCAAACACTTGAACCTACAAAGTGAGAAACTGTCCTCTGTCTATGACCTGATGTTCCTAATGCAGATACTGATTTGCTTCTATAGATATTTTAATCCACAATGAATGTGACAATGAAGTTATTAAGTGTTGGTATTGGTACCCTGTTCTATAGCTGGAAATGTCAGTTAAGACAGTGCATTAATAATTATGAGGTACATAGTGAATCTTTTAAAATTTGTATTCAGAAATTCCCTGTCACTAATTCAATGCAATCATAAGCAACTTGAAGTCAATGTGACACAAGAAATGATTCTCAAATATCTCATCTCTAATGAATGACAGTAATTAGCCATATTTCAAGGAAAAGATAATATATCACAGATAAGGAAGTTCATATTTCATAAAGTGCCCATTATCAGAGACGTAGGGCCAAATGAACTCTTATGTTACACTCCAATATAAGCTCTTTTGTCACAGAATATAATATTAAAATGATCATTCTAAAGTAAGTTTTAAGATGGAGAAAACTTTTGAAAATTGTTGGCTTTAGTGAACAGTCAATAGTAGTACTTATTTTTTAAGAACTGATGGAATACTCATGGGAATTAAAGAAAGGCAGTTTGGTTCACTTGTGGTCATTTCCACAGTGACTCAAACAGTGCCAGCTTTGTCTTTTTAAAAAGGCTAAAAATAAAAACAATTGTTCTCAAGTATCAAAAAGTTCTTTGCTGCTTATAAAGCCTAGCATGCATCACTGACCCTGTGATATGGGGGCTTGGAAATAATCTATGGAAAGGGAATGAGGCTTCCCACATTGAGTGGAGATCCAGATCTTTCCATGTTACAGTGGTCTGAGATTCAATAGGATGCAGCTGATTGAAACCAGAATTTAAATAATCCCAATCTCTAAAACTGGGAACATCAGGTAAATAAAAATGTTTCAATTTATGCACCGTAAGTAAAAAGATGGAAAGTTGTGAAATGGTGATCAATGGAGTGGGTAAAAGCTGTGAGTTGATCCAAGTCCTGCCCATTGCAGGAGCTGCAGTAACATGTAGACACAGCTATTGGAAAGCAGCAGAACTTCAGTGTACCTGCCCTTATCAAAGTGTTTCCATGTGAGAATGGGAGAGTGAGAAAAGTGGTGCATGTTGGAGGGGATGGATCCCAAGAGGGCTGTGGAGCAGCTTTTGTTCCAGTGCTGGGGCCCTGCACAGGTGAGGTGTAATATGGATGAAGTCTTTCTAAGCTACACAGGGCTGCCAGCTTAGAGAAGGTGGACACAAACTGGGTTGTGCAGGAGTGAGGCATCCTCTCATGACACACAATGAAGGCTCATTCATAGGAAAAACCATAGTACAGCCTTTCAATTTCTTGTGTGAAGATGTAACTCTCAGTTTATGATTTTGTGTTCAGACTCTAGATTAAAAAGCAGAATTGGTGCATGGCTATGTTCAAGAGCATCTTACTGAAAACAGTCAGTCAAGCCTCTGATTTCTACATGTGGTGCTTTAAAAATTGTGTGCTAGGAATTCACACTTAAGTGGAATAAAGGGGGAAAAATATCAATACTTCTAGCATTCTGAAGTCTCTTGAAGTTCATAAGACTTTGTTACTGACTCTGAGGAGAAAACTCAAGGGTTTTTTAAAGTATTTTTCAATCTGTTTGCATAAGGATGATCTGTAGAGTCTTCTGTAGAAATAAAGGTTTCTTATAAAAATTAATGCATGAAATTTAGCTCCCTCATAAATTGCAATACTTTTTAAACACACATTGTATTTAAAATGACATGTAACTTTTCTTCAGCTGTACTTGAAATTGAGTCATAGGTATTTCTACAGGTGACAGATATTCAGATTCAGAGTAACAATTTGGAAGGAATAAAAGATATTCTGTGAAGTGGAACAAATATTCCTGTTGTATGAATACTATCTGAAGCATCCCATTGATATTTGCATGTTCATTTTATGTTTCAGTCATTGAAGTTCATGTTTCCTTCCTTATAATGTGAAGCTGAGTTATCACTGTTCTATGGGTGTGGCTTCAAAACTGTTTTAAATGCTTGCAATGCTCCAGATTTTCATAAATAACAAATTGAGTTTATTCCATTATTATCTAACAGTAATTTTTATAATCTGAGAAGTGTCTGTGGGCTATGGAGTCAGGCTCTCTGAAGTGTGAATGTGCTTTTGTTGAGTGATAGCTTTGCATAATTTAGATAGTAAAATCTGTACAATGCAGACGAGAACCTTTGAGGGAAAGCAAATATTACAGTGTTTCAGTAGCCTTGTAGCTATTTAAAGCATTCCATAGTAAATGATGTTTATGTCATGTCTAGGTTTAGAAATGCTTCTTATGTATTAGTAGATATCCATCCCACTTTACACACAGAAAAACTGACAGAGAAAAATTGGAAGCAAGCCCAGGGGAGTTTTTTTACTCTTTATCCAGTGACCTACTCATAAGTGACAGCATTTATATTAGTCCTTTCCATCTAGATATGCTTTCAGCATAAGGGAGGCAATAAAATGTAACCCAGTAATTACTGCAGCTTTTCCTAAAAATACAAGGCTTAACTAGTACCCATTCAGAAATACATTGTAAATTTAAAAACACAAAATAAACTGTTGGGATAAATTTCTCCCAGAAGATTTTGCTATTGTAATGCCTATTGCTGTAGTAATCCATTTTTAGATGGCTGACTCAGAACTGAATCCAGAGCTGTGTGTGGAGCACAGCCAACAGGGAATACTGAAAAGGGATGTCTCTCCAAAAGTACCTCAAACACAGTACAAAGCTGATTCTGTCAAATCAGGATTTACATCTAAAAATTATCTCCTAGAGTTGTGCTCATGCTTCTGCTCTCAAAAAACAGAGAGAGGGCTGCTACATTTCTGCTTTGTGCAGTAGTCCAGTGCCTCAGACAGTCACTGAAGAGAAGAGGTGGGTGTTCCAGGGTGTTCAGCCAGCAGTGAATCATTTCTGTGACCTGAATGTGAGGCTGGAGGGTGCTCTTGTCATTTTCTGCCATAACTGTGACTTTGCTATTGTAGAGAAAAGAGTTCTTGAACCCAACAAATTTAGTGGAAAAATGACCTGTGACCTCAGCTGCTGTCCTGGGAGACAGAAGATGGGGATGGCTTTTATAATCTCTGCACTGAGTGATGTCCAAGCCTTTAATCCAGTTATACTGAAGTAATCTGTAGTTCATGAATTGCCCTTCAACTCAGAATCAAAAACTTTTTCTCTCTCTAGAAATGTAATAAAAATAGGCTACAAATCTGGACTTTGACCTGGTCTAATTAATCCTGGGCTTTTCACTATTGCATAGGAAACTTCAGCAGAAGAATGTTTACTTTTGTTTTCCTGCATGTACTTCTGTAAGAGATAAACACTGAAGTCATTAACTCTGTTTAGACTGCAGTAAATTCTGAATGTATGAAAGTTTCTTTGTGTACCAACAGGAATTTATTTGGTTTTGGACTTAGGTATCAGTAAAGTAACAGTTGTATGCTTGTTGGTTTTTGTTGTTGGGGCTTTTTTGTTTGTGTGTTTTGTGTGGTTTTTTGGGGGAAAGGAGAAGAAGGGCAGAGGAACAGGCACCAGAGTTGTCTCAGTTCTACACATCTTCAGTCAGATTGACCATTTTGGATATGGAGCTAGTTTTCCAGTGGTTAATACTTTTCACCTGTTTTTTATGATCTGTTTAAAATCATGCCTTGAGCTGTGATAAATTTAAGAGCCACTTAAAGTTGTCTTGCCTTCATCCATTAAGAGTCTCAGAGTCTTCAGTTTTTATTGGTACTTACAGATTTTGATTTAATGGTCTTTTAAAAGTTGTTCAGTAAAGCAAATAGAGTTCTTGACACTTCAAAGCATATTTCCAGACCACAGTTTGTTCTGGAGCTCTTCTCTGAATGCACTGGATTTCTCCATTTTCTGTCTCCTTTGTGTGGACCAATCTGAGAGTTGATAATAAACTGGTGTGATTTTGTTAAGGCTTCATTGTTGATAAGATTCTGGTCAAAAATGGTCATAATTTTATAAATGCTGTGTAAAAGCATCCCTGTCCTTGTCTTCTACTGTTTCCCAGTTCCCCCGTAAGAATGATTGCATTCTGTGTTTAGGTAGGACCTTGCTTTCAGCTGTGCTGTGATGCATACATCTACTTAACGTCCTCTTGTACATGGTGTCCATCAGTGGTAAATAACAATTTCATACAGATCAATGTTATTTATAATCTGAAAGCTTTATTAGAAAGATTTTATTCCCATGTAATGATTAAAGTAATGGGTTGCATGTGCTCAAGTATCAGTTGTTATAGGATGACAATAGAAACAGTAGCTGTTATTTCATCACAAATATGGTTTGTTATAACCTGCCTGCATTTTGATGTATACTCCTACTTGGATCAGTCAGTTCTGGTGCTGAGCTGAAAGTAAGATCCACTCATAGGTTTTCAGTCCTGTGCTAGTGCCTTGCAACCTTGAAATATGACCTTTTTTGTTCTAATTGCACATTTTTGTAGTTCTAATTTTGTGGCAGTTTAACTAATGAAGTATGAATATACTTCTTTACAGAAGATGTCTTCAAAACAGTTTCAAAACTGAAGCACTAAGTAGTTTTTACTAAGTTCTCAACATGCTGAGGGGGTGGGGAGTACATTTTAAATCTATTAAACTATTATCTTGATTTACTGAATATAGATAATTTTCTTTCAACCTCTTTTGTGTGTTTATAATAAATTTATAAACTCTCAACTGAGCCTCCTGCTAGAAGGAAAATGTCAAATACCATATTTCCCTCTGCCTTTCAGCTATCAAACTCGTGCTGACAGGTGGGAATAACCATTTGATTCATGTCAGCACAGATTTGTGAGGTGTTAGCTTGGGTAATGATACTAAATTAAATCTCTGATTGCCTCCTCATTTGTGTCACTGTAGCTGTGAATCTGGAAAATCCATTTAATGTTCTTGGGGAGGGAAATACCAGACTTATAGAAAAGAAGAGTTCGAGTAAAAGTAAAATGTCATGTTATTAGTCTGACTTGAAGCTATAATTAAAATACTTCCTCACTTATGAAGAGGTTTTGAGTGATACCTAATAAACAGTGGTGCTGCTGGAGTGCTGGTTATGTACTGTTCAATTTTTAACTAGGTTGGTCAACATCTGTGTTCAGCCTGCAGCATCTTCCCAGTGGAAGCTCAGTCTGTAGCTCTAGGACAGGCTTAGTCCATGGATTATTTTTCCTAACAGAAATGATTTATGGAAGCTCCCATAAGGAGAAAAGTCATGAGGCAAAGCACAGACAGCTTTTCATGCTGTAAGAGAGAAGATAGGAAGTAAGAGTCTGACCTATTTTTGAGATGGCATTTCAAAGCTTTTGCTGTTGGACTTTTTATTTTATTAAAATAATTAATGTTACTAAAGGAAAGTTGAAAGGGCTTTCTAAATATTTTAGTTCATTGCTGCTTGTTTGCAAGAGTGGTTGATCTTCCTTGAAGTCACAGATTACAGGAGGGTGTTAATACAGTGGTTATTTTGGAATGTAAAGTGGTCTGCCTTGACTAACAAGCATTCTGCTCACTCATGTGAGGCATCTGCAATAAGTGCACAAAACTGGGAGGAACCTTTACACTCAGTGGTGTTTGACAGCTGTGAGTGCAAGATACCTACTGCAGGTGTGCTGGAACATAGATTTGTTTCAATGCCTTGTTTGCAAAGTGAAGAAAAAAAGGCTGATTATATATTGATTTGCAGGAATGTACATTTACAGTGGTAGACATGGACTGACATGGTTCCTGGATGCAAAGCTTTATGTAGATTAATAAACTCTCACATTATCATGCCATTTCACTTTAGCATTGTAGTGTAACTGCATGTTTTCACTCAGGCATTGTAACTGAAGTTCAGTGACTCTTGAAAATCTGGAAGGGGAAGGTCTTTTCAAAAGAGTATTAAATTGTTTCTAGCTGTCTGCTTCCTCAGAGCCTTTAAGAAATTGATGTTTCACATAATTTTTCACAGGCTCCAAACAGGCTGCTTTTTGCTTAACTTTTCTTGTTCCCAGTTGCCATCAAATGCCCTAGGAGACTTCAGAGAGAGAGGACTGTGACAGCACAGGATGAGCTAAACCCATCCTGTGGCCCAAACCAGAGGACTTTTGTGTCCTTTCAATCTGCTGTAAACTTTCTCTTCATTTTCCTCTTCAGCATCTGGACATCAAACTGTCCAGATGTGCTAAGTGTATTAAGTACTTCCACAGAGTGTTTTGGCTGAGTCAGCCAGAAGCAACAGAGAACACAGCATCCATCCCAGTGTTATTAAAAGCACAGACTCAAGTCTAATACTGCAGCAGTAGGCAGGCATTTGTAATGAAACATGCTGCCAGTGGGAGGAATTGGGGTGTCTGCATGGTGAATAAAATTGCTAAATATTTTCCAAGTAGTCAATGGCAAAATTGAGTTACAGTCTGCTTTAAATTATTTACAGAAGAATTTAAATTTGCAAACTTATTACAGCAAGCTGCTGCTTTTAACAACACTCAAGTTCTTGAAAATTCAATGCTAAAATGAGTTATTACAAGTGAGTTAGCTGTCTGAAATTAAATTAGGTGATAAACAATCCATTTCTCTGCGGTAAATTGGCATTCATGACAACTAGTTCTAGTATGCACCTGAACCCATTATTCTTGGCACTTCATAAAGTTGCAATTGATAGCAATTTGTATTGACAGACTCTTATTGAATATAATTCTCAACAGAAACTAGCTAATCAATTAATTAATCCTAGTGTTACTCAAGTTTGTTTTTATGTTGCTCCATCATTCAGAAAATTAACTGTTAACATTGTTTACAATTAATATAACTTAAACACTTTAGTTTTCATTGGCTGAATTACCGAGCTTAGAGTAATTAAGTAAGCATTAAAGCTTTCTGAATTACTAGCAAAACTGAAAATTATGCATGCTAAATTGAAAAACACACAACAAAAACTGATTCTATAATACATATCATTATGCAGGATTTCAAAACAGAATGTTTAGTCTTGCATTTCCTCTTGAAAGCTTGCTTGGCTGCATGTGAAAAGTCCTAGCCTCTTCTGAAGAGACTTGAGGGAGTAATCATCAGCAATATTATGATGAAAAGCACCATCAAATCATGTTCTTCTAAGGCTATCTAATAACTATTTGCATCTTCCCTCACATTTAAATAAGGCTTTCTTGGAATTCAATATTGCAAAGGAGCAAATCCATCCCACTGCCAGATCATTATGGACAGATGCTCTAGGAATGTGACTGCAGTGGCTGTGCAGAGAATGCCAGGATTCATCAGCTTGGAGCACCCTTGGAGCCAGAGGGGCTTCCCTGGAGAGCCAGGGTCTGCTGGGCTGCCTCTGACTGCAGCCGCAGAACCTACATTAACTCTTTTGATTTGTGTTGACAGAAAGTTAATTACATAACATTAAACCCTTAAATTCCATTAGATGAACTCTTGTCTTATTAAACATGAGTCCTGGCCCAGAGCCCTGCTTTGCCCATGTAAACACAGCCTTCCTCTTGCAAATTGGAAGAATGGCCCTCAACCACCTTTATGTGAATAAAAGCCTTTCTTTCACTGAAAGAAGTAGAACTTGCTGCTTCTGAGAGAGCTCCAGATTTAAAACTAATATCAGTCTTGTCTAGGTGGCAATCAGGAGGGCTTTATGTTTTATTTAGCTCCATTAGTAACATTTGTGTATGGTTCTGTTTACCTCTGGTTTTCCTCAGCAGTTTCTACTGAGTGCCCTGGTTTTGAAAGCTTTTTCAAATATTCTAATGATGTATGATGTGTAGTGGGTACCTCTTTACTTGGTCATTGAGTAACTGAATACAGTACAAGAATTTTAAAAGTGAAAGAAGATCATTTTCATCTTATGAGTCATAGTTTTGGGAAGGTGAAAGGCACACAGAGGTCATCCAAATGCCTGCTTGCTTCTTGAGGAACTGGCTGGAGGAGAAGCTGCAAGGAAACCTGGGCAAGAAGTGCTGTGGTAGTTGAGCTGCCTCAGAAGGAATACCCCAAATGTCTTTTTCTTTGTTGCTTCCTTACCTTAGAAACAATCAGGGATTCTCTCAAAATCACTCCCATTGTCTCCTAATTACTGTCTGCTAGATTGAGCCTGAGAGATGACAGACACATCTCACTGATACACTAATACAATATTAAGGTAGAGGATTTTTTATTTTTCTAGCAGATAATTTAATCTAAATCAGAATCTGACCTGTGGGGATGAAGGAAGCCTAACATGAAATGCTATAAAATTTCTGGTGCATACTTTTTTCTAACACAGGAGGGCTAGGATGTGATAAATCAGTTTAGATACCAAAGAACTTGATTGGGATACTCAATTTTACTATAATAGCCTAATCTAAAATACTCAGTCCTTTTCAGCTATTCTATACTCTTTCAAAATTGCTCCTAACAAGGACAATCTCTAAAAATGGGGCATTTGAGGCAAGTTAATGGAGCTATAGCTACTCAGGATAACCATCACCTAAGAGTAGCATTCACTGCCTAAGCACAAGGCTAGATGCAGTGAATAATATCAAAGGTGTTCTCTAGCAACTTGGAGAGACTTGAAAAGAAACAGGTATTTACCATTTGAGGAGATGTGCAGTTAGACAAAACCACAGGTTTAAAATAACCTACAACTTCAACGTAGAAAGAAATGCAAAGTGAAAGAGAGGTTAACTTAATTTTGAAGTTCCCTTCTGCTTAGATTTTGCATCAAGTTAAACTCCAGAAAATGGGACTTACCTTATTCTGACTTAATTTCACTCTCAACATCAATTCTTTGATATTTTTATCAATGCTTGTTCCACTTAGTTTGTTCAAAGACAATCTCAGTACACTGATTCCGTCACCTTGTCTCAAAAATTTTCATGCAATTAAATGCTTGTCTTTAAGTTACCAAGTGTGATGGTGTAGTGCTGTATTGAAATGCATATCCTGCATAACTTAACTTGCTGAGGAAGTTTGACTTGCCTTATTGATAAATTACATCTCAGTTCTCAGCGTGACCATTAGCAGTTTCTCTGTAATCACGTGAAAAGTTAAAATAACATGAGGAAAGGAGACAGATCCAGGCTGTTTAGTATGTCAAGGGAAATGGAAGTGCTGAAAATAAGATTTCTCTGCTAAACCATAAAGAAAAAGCAAATTTTTAATTCAGTCCATTCCTACTCTTTGTCAACAATCTAATCACTTCAATATTTAACTGAATCTGCTGTTTTTGGAAGGGAGGGGGATAGATAGAGTATGAGTATGGATAGATAGGGATAAACTGGCTGGGGTCTTGTAGGGGTTTTTGCTTAGTTTTACTTTTTGTTGATGTTTTTGAGGAACACCATCCCTGCCCCTGCCAAGACCCCAGACTTTCTAACCTGTACTTGAGAAATCCAATGCTGCCAACTTCGGTTGCTCTTCCAGTCGATCACTTAGCCCAACTCCAGCCTGCCAAGGAGAAGGCACGTCCCTGAGATGTTCCTTGGCACAATTTTGCCCATCTTTACCTGCTGCCAGGTCTCAATTCCGCTTTGGGAGAGGAAGCAGCAGTGTTGGAACATCTTTGTGAGTCTCTTTCATCCTGGCAAAGAGACACAGTTGACTCCATTATAAACATTAGAACACTGTGTGCCTTTTACTTCAGAAGCTTTTGGCCTTCAAGGTTGCATATTTATTTCTAATCAATTAAGAAAAATTGAAAGAATCAGGAAAAGCCATATATATTGCATGCAGAGATGATATCATAAGTTACTGTGTCTTTTATTTATTAGTGTATTTGGAACACATGTACAAAGACTCAAAGCTTGCTGCCATTTATCATTCACTACCAAATTAGTCTCTGCAAATAAAGCAACTGGGGGAAAGCAACTTGATGGACAGGGAAGAATCCAGCTAAAAGTGACTTCTCTTGGGAAAAGAAAAAATACTGCTAACAAAGATGGTTTTTTGGTTCTTCTTAATTGTGGCTCAAGTTTTGTGACACACAGCAGCACAAATGGCAAATCTACCTCCTGAAATGCTGGCACTGGCAGCAATCAGACTGGTGACTGGGAGAAGACATGGAATAAAAAAACATTGAGAGTAGTAGATTATCTTAATGAAGCCATAAGGAAAGTTAGGTCTTCTCTTTGAATTAAGTTAGTGCTTGCAAGGTTGCTGACCCCCCTACTGAGTGAAAATGTTCTGCCTTATGTGTGATGTCCCCATTCCTGAGCAGAACTGCGCTTCAGGATGAAAGGATAGGTGGGTACCTTAAAGTTTGCAACACCTTCCTTAGTTCTATCACCTTGTTTTATTTCATGTTCTTGTATTTAAGCCAGACCAGAATCTGACTCTCAATTTTCACCTGATTTAAATGAAGAATGGTTTCCTCCCACTCCAAGAGTGCTATATAAGCACAAATGTTTTCACAAGCAATAACATTCTCAAAGTATAGAACTACTTTCTTCTTCCTTTATGTTATCTGACCTTTCATTGGCATGCCAGTTTAATTAATGGTGCATAATTGCATCCCACTGCTGACAAAAAGCTGCAATGTTGTTTGCTTTTGTTAGTCAGGGCCAATTATCTGTAAAGTCACCCTTTTGAATTTTCTACAATCAATCATCACCAATGTGCATAAAAAAAAAAAAAAAAGGTATTTCATCAAAAGGTGGATTTCTCTCACCCCACAGTTGTGTACATAAATACAGCAGTGTCCTTTCTGTCATTTTTACCTCAAGTAAGTGATGATTGGCAAAGACTCACTGGAGTAGGGTACTGAGTCATCCTAGAGAAACTGTTCTCTCTAAATTTGAAATTTGAAGCTACCAGTAGGTGAGTTTCTTCTTTTAATTAAGGTATTTCTCAATGGGAAAAAAAAATGTGTTGTATTGCTACAAAAACTTGAAGTTTAGAAGGATTCCCTGCAGGTCCCAGGGCCACAGAACTGCCGTGACTTCTTGTCCCTCTTTGCATGTACCAGCTCTCATTTTTGATGGAAACCTAAATTTCTTCTGGATGTCAGGATTTGACTTTAAACTAATACACATCAAGCCTTTCTACTCAAGAAACAATGAGCACTTTCTAGTCTAAAAACTTGATGCAAGATAAGGAAAAAGTATTTCTTCTATCACATAGTTTACTTGTAAATGTTATTCTTAACAGATAATTTTGACTTACTGAACTGGTTTAATTTGAATTAAAAATTTTTAAAAAACCCAGAATTTTATTTAAGTGGGTATGTAATTGTAACTGTAATATTGTTGAAATCATTAGTAGCTGTGCATCTGCATAAGATTTGGCAGCTTTTTTCCCTTTAAAAAGAGCATTTCTCTTTATTCGTTTCAGTGGTATCTGTTTAAGGATAAAGAGCTGAAAAGAAAAGGCTACAGATAAAGAAAAACTTGGACTTTAGAAAAGTTGGGCATTGTTAGAAGTGGAAGATGTGTTAGAAATGGTCTTTTAAAAATAAGTCTGTATCTGTATTTTGTGCAGGGCAAAATATAGAATGCCTTGAAGTACAGCTGCAGAAATGTTAGATCTTAATGAAAGTGTTGGAAAGACTTGTACAGTCACTGTCAGTCAGTCTGTGACCTGCTCAGATTCTGAGCAGAGCAATGATCACAATTGATCATCCATCCTTGAAATGAATACAGTAAATTCAGGAGTGGGATGTGATCTAGTGAGGGAATGTGATACTTTTGTGCTTCTCAAATAAAAGTGAGCAATATAATCTGACTGCAAGTAAGATCTATACCCCTCAGCAGAAGAACACATCAAAGCTTTTTATGGCTAGTACAGTTAATTGGACTATTCTAAAAATCTCTATATCAATCAACAGGCAAGTCTGTCCTTCAGCAACATAGTAAGTGGTGAAAAGTGTAAGTTTGGGAATCTGATCCTCTGTAAAACATTAGTAGGCTCCTTAACTACTGAAGAAAAACCTTAATGAAGGTTCATTTAAGCAGCAGAGCAGTGGAGTGTTTAAATTACTCATCACATGGGAGCAGTAAGAGGACTGCCATTATCAGCCTGCTTGCAAAACTGCTTGCATGCTTTCCTTCATTTCCTCTTCCTACACCTTCCTAGCACTTGGTGGATGTTGGATGTGCTCTTGTGAGCCATGGGGTGAGTGCAGAGGGCAGAAGGGTGTCTGGCAGTTCCGTAACACAAACTGTGCAGAAAAGGCTGCTCTGTGCTGCTGTGACATCTCGTGAAAGAGTTATCAAAGCCTCTGCTGCTTTTAACCAAATATGACAATAGGCAAATGTCCCAATGCTGAAAACACTGGAGTCAAAGCAGGGCCTCAGAGCAGGTCAATTATTTCAATTATCTGGAATTCATGATGAAAAACAGCAGCAGCCTTCAGGAAATACGCAAGTCTGGCGACTGCTTGATCAGTTGTGACAGTCGCTGCCAAATATCACCTCCCATCAGGGTTTTGCAGAGGGAAAGCTTGGAACAGGTGGAATATTTGAGTTACCTCTGCTCCATCACAGCACAGTTCTCAGGAGATCCAACAGGCCAATTGCTTAGGTATGACATCACTGGCAAATATCACATGGCAATAAGTAATGACGGGGTAGCAGAGGGGGAGTGCAGGGACAGATGGATTGCTTCAATTATTTGGGCCCCTTGATGAATAAGAACTTCAACTGCCATCAGCAGGGCAGGCAAGTAATAACTGCACTGCTGTGACATAACTTTAAAATCTGGTGTGGTTTAAGTATTTCAACAGCTGTAAAGCTCAGATTTGTCTTAGCACTGGCTTGACCCACAGCCACCTCCAGTGCTGAGGGGGGAACACTGAGAAAATTGTTTGTGAGTGCTTCCAAGTACTTCATGGCATTTCACAGTTTGTTTTCACACTGCAGAGAGAACACTGACCCAGCACCAAGCTTGTTGTTAGCACCTTCTGATTTTATTGTTTTTCAGGAGTCAGCTGGGGAAAACTAAGGAGTATTTAATGTCAGTGCCAGGACAGAAACCAACAGCTTAGACCTGGTTATGAATAAATTTAGGAATGCCTCAGCATGCAAAAAATTATCCTTACTTGTATGTTATACTAGGTCCAAGATAGGCCTGAAATTTGTTGCAAAAAAATTATTTAAGAGCAAGCTCTCTCATTTTGCCTTTAATCTTCCTTCAGTCTGTTGCTAACACAGTCTACTTTAATTTCTCTTTTTACATTTATTTTGATGTTAAAACAAGCTTATGATTTTTGGTTTTTCAAGAAGATACGTGGTACCTTATATCACTATCCCCTTTCAGCTAAAAGTTTTTTACTGACTCCAGTGCACAGACATCTAATTTACACATTAAAAGCTAAAGAACAAAGGACACTAAAGAATTAATAAACTTTAAACAAAGGGAGCTGTTTTTGCAAACCAAATCCCATTTGATTCAGATTCAAAGTCTGATATCTGTTTTGGTTGTGCCTTGAAGGCAGAATAGAGAGTCAATAGGAAGCTTCTGTTTGAGCTAATATGACTTGTTAACATCTTTCAAAAAGTTAATGTTACAAAAGATTTGATTTCTAAACCCTTCAGTGCTTTGAAATGCACCTCAACACCTTTTTCCTCCCCATCATCTTGCTTTAACATAATGTGGGGTATTGATTACATTCCATCCAAAGAAAAAGTAATTATCATAAATATCCTTTATCTGACCTATCTGTTTCCCACTGCAGGGGAAATGGCTTCTCATTTGAGATCAAGAAATTTCTTTTGATATGAACAAATATCACAAACTGGTACAAAATTTTGTGCTTTTTCTCAATCTCCTAATGGTTTGAAATCTGCCAAGTACCAAACACTAGTCACTGCTGGTCATTCCCATCCAAAATTGTCTAGAAGTTACTGAGGTAACCTTCCTGACTGCTTTTACATCTTTAGTATAATGAGTTGCATTTTAATGGCATTCTAGTGGTCACTGCTTGAGATCAGCTTTCCTTTTTTTTCTTCCCCTCCTTTTATATTCTGACCAAACAGTGTTAACCCAGAATAGTTCAAAATCAGGTAGAGATTTAAGCTTTTACCCAGTCTGCTCTTGTGAGTCAGAATGCTAATAGTTACACAACTGCCTTGAAAACCAAAGACTTTAAAATATTAAGGTTAAATTATACCTTTTCTCACTTGTGATTCACTTAGCTGAGATAGGAGGATGTTACATGCTTTTCTTGTAGCCATCAAAACTTGAAAGTTGTTTTGGAGTGAGCTTTTTAATGGAAGTCCTTCAGAAGCTACAGATACAGTAGTAATAAAATTAATTATTTCAAGTCTAGTAAAAAAATAGTGAAAACTGACAGCACTGCTTTTAAGGAGATGGTTTTGTGGTATTTTTTGTTTGTTTTTAAAAAGATGCTGAAGATTGACTCTCCTCCAGTTAGGTCTTTTCATGCTGTTGGAACAAGTCACAACTTGTTTGTGACCGAGTCTGGCAGGATGGTGCAAGAGCAGAAGCTTGGTAACATCCAAAAAAGATGAAATAAAACTGAAGTTACAATGGCTTTAGGTGAAAGAGGGATAAGAAGAGAAGAATAAAAAATAATAAAGCAAAGAACTGGAGGTGACTGTTGGGAATTGGGCTGAAAAGGGTCAGAAGATTTCAAATGGGCAGAGAGACACTGGAGACCAAACCAGAATTGTGAGTGATGCAGAGAGGAAGGCCAAGACTAAAATTTTAAAGGGTCTCATGGAAGTGAAAAGAAAAGTAGCAGGGAGAGTACATAAAGAGAAAAATAACATAAGATGTTGGGACAGAAGGAAGAAAGGAAAAGGTAACTAGATGATTCTTGGAAAATAATTTTTTAAAAAGACAGGATTGGAAAACTTTATGTGTATATATATATATATATATGCACATACACACACATATATATATTAAAAAAAATTTTGGAGGAAATGTGAGCTAGATGATGTGGAATAACAATGGACAGGTTAAAGAATGGTGTTTGTTTGAAACCAAGGTTAGCTGACACCTTTTTTATTTTAGACAATCACAAGTTACAATGGCAGGGGGTTTTGCTTTGTGTTCTGTGGCATTATCATGCCCCATTAAATAACTGTCTTGTGGCCTCCCAGAGGGAACTTTGTTTCTCCCTACTCCAGTAAAGCAATTTAAGTGGATACAGAACCTCCTGGTGTTCTAGAGTTTTGTAGTCAAAGTACTTTGTACTTGTGTAATACACTGATAGAATCTTATATCACAATTCTTATCCCCTTAGAAATATTGTCTCAGGAAAGCTAATGGGTAGTCTTTTTAAACAGCTGTCAGCAGCTGGGGAAAAATATTGTGTTTATATGTGCGGTTTTCCAGAAAGCCTATTTCACCTTGAAAACCTTTAGCTAGAGAGTTGACCAAAACTAAACCTCCAAAAACCATAGAAAAAATGTTTCAGTGTGCTGTGGTTTTAATTGAAATATGCCTGCATCCATTTTTCACCTTCAGCACAATGCTCTCATACAGTGGTCCTAGAGATAAAGCCATTGAAGATTGTATTTGAAGGAATGAAGATAGTTTTTATTGGTGTTCTTTTAGGATCGGCCACAAGGACTGAATAATGCTCCCAAAGAAATACGTTTGGATGAAGATGACTGAACATGCAGATCCAAAGGCCTTTTAGGATATGGTGAACCTTTGGCCTTGGATGAAGAATGTTCTTGGATGAAAGAACTCCAGCTGAAAGCCTTTGTCTTTGCCTTTTGCCTTGCAAAGATATGAAAGACAGAAAGGAAGCAAAGATTTGCAGCTGAATTCTTGCAGGGTGCAGTTCAGTGGCTGACACTGGCGTGCAGCCAGCCTGCCTCAGTACTGTGGAATGCCATGTGCTTGTACCCCTTACCAGCCTCCTGGGACTCCCCAAAACCCTCACACGCATTTTTCTATTTTTCTGCTTTCTATTTGCAATTTTTCTTAGCAAATTTTAATTACATAGTTTCTGCAATGCTGTTAGTCCCTCTGGGGTTTCTGTATGTCATGTGTTGCTCTAAAATGCAGAAAATACTTAATTATGCTTGGATCATCAGATTATACCATGCTCGTACCTGCAACTGAACAGGCAGTTAACTAATAATCCTAGCTTTTCTTCATGGCTAATGAGTTGCCTAAGTTTAAAATGGCAAGGGTTCAGTACCTGAGTCAATGAGCTGACATTCACAATGTGGTCAGCCACAGCTGCCTGGCCATTCAAACAGATTTCTTCCTTGAACCTCTGTGTTAAGTCAATAGAAGGATATCTTTGTACATTTCCTGACTAAATATTCAATACTTGAAACTTGACTGTACATTTAATTATTTCACCTCTTGAAGTGTCCTTATTTTCACTTTACAATAAATTGCAGCTCTGTTAGACCGGTTATGTTTAATATCTTAGAATGACTTGAACCACAGTGTTTGCTAAGGTTGACCTTCAAAGTCTGTATAAAGACACATTGCCTAACCACGTTGGTTACCTAAGTAATTCTGCTAATGTGTAAAAAAACTGTTACTGCATACAGAGAAATACTGTACCAAAGTTAAAGGGCTCACTTTGCCTTTGTCTCTCCTTGAATCAATCCATGTGGAGAGGTCTAGTGATTTTCACTGTCCTGGCTAGTTATGTAATTCTCCTGTTGTCATACCAAACCCAACATCACAGTACCTTTTGTGCCATCTGGGCTTGCTTAGTAGGTCTGCAAGAATTTACAGTATCTCTGTTCTCAATGTAGCCCCAGGCCCATGTAATCACCACAGTTCTCAAAGGACACACCAGAACAGAAACATTCTCATCAAAAAGTGCATCCTCCTCCAGGGTAGCTTAGGTGAGCCTAGACTTCCCAGGACATATTAATTCTCCTCAATAAGCTCTGCCACAGTTTTTCTACATCAGCTATTTTTTTTCTTTTCTTCCCAGCTGGTCTAGATTTTCAAATGCAGTTGTAGAAGTTGTTTTTAGCAGAGAGACTTTTCCATATAAAGATATGGACAACTGTCTCTTAACAACCCTTTTTACCTGAAGAGCTGGGAGACAACAGCCTGTCTTCAACTGGTGACTTTTCTTGCTTTTTTCCTTGTGTCTCCCTGTGTCTCTTCCTCTTCCCCTCTAATCTGGCCTTACCTGTTTATACAAATTGTGCATGGCTACTGGAAATGTCACTTACTGCAGGTTCTCTTTGCTGAGGTTTATATCTGTGTGTATTTGTGTGTGCAAATTGTTAACATAAGCTGCTACCAACTTGTAAAAAAGGCATTGAGCCTACTGGAATGTGTGTGTACATCAAGAAAGTTAGAATGTGAGCTATCAAGGTGCTGGACAGTTGAACTGCATTGTTTATCATTGGTTATTAATGTACTGATGTTGTTTTGTTACTGACAAATAAAAGAAATCCTTACCAAAGCTTTGCTGCTGAGTAGTGCATGTGGCAAAGAGGACCAGTGTATTTCCCAAATAGAAGACAAAACACCAGCAGATATGTCTGGTGTGACCAAAACAATGTGTTTTTACAGTTATCATGCTCAAAACTGAGTCTGTCCTGAATTAACTTGAAATATCAGTGAAACTTATCTTCTCTCCATTGGCCAGCATTAAAATTGTGCAGCATTTCTGATTTTGAAAATTTCATCCCTGTCAGATAATGTTTTTGTGTGGCTCTGCAGCTTTTCCTAAGACTGGGGCTTCCTCTGTGTCTGGGCCAGCAGGGGAGTATTTGCTGGTTTTATAGAGCTGTTTTCCATGTGGTTGTAGTGAACACTTGGCTGAAGACAATGAAGCAGTGAAGTTTGCTGGTCAGGTATGTGGCTTTCAGTCCAGCTCAGTGCTTTTATCCTCTGATGCTGGAGCTACCATGCTCTGTTAAAGAGGTGTTGCTGGTCCCAAGAGGTGAATAACATCAGAATTAGACCACATGATGTTTCCTTTTTCACATGTTTTCCAGATATTCCTCATATCCACCTTTTGTCACCTTGTTTTAAGCATCAGTAGTACTGTTATGTTGGCAAAATGATGTGATGTGTTCATCTCCTTGGTCATCTGTGTAGCTTTGTCTCACCTGGATAGAAATTCCCATGCTTATTTGCTGCTGCTCTACATAATTAAGAGCCCTGTAAATCCATGATATAATTCTGAAGGAACATTGGAAAGAGAATTCCTAGATAATCTTGTGTGTGAGGATTTCCTGTCGTGTTTCCTGTTTGGTGGATGTGCTTAAAAGTTCTTTACTTCAATCAGCCCTGCTAAGTTCAATAGAAGTCACATGGGGAAAAAGTCTCCTATTAGATTTTTTTCATTTGTTTTTGGGGGTTGTTTTTGTTTGTTTGTTTGTTTGTTTGGGGTTTTTTTTGGGGGGAATGGGTATGTAAAGAATCTCCCTTTTGACTTCCTTCAAATCTAAACTTCTGTGCTTGACTCTTGGTTAGGAGATGACGCAAGATGAGACTTACTCATCTTTTGTCTAAAAACATTGAGCCAACCTTAAACAAATTTATATGGGGGCTTTCTTTTTGCTTCTGTTTTCTTCTGTTTGCTTTATTTTTCTCAAAGAAAAGCGTAAGGGGTGACATATCTACTCCACACAGAGTAGATGCTTGGTATTGGAGATTCATTTATCATGAAGACAAAACATAACAAGATCCTGAAGCTGAGCCTGAAAGTCAGAGAATTTGATCAGGAAAGATGATGCACATTTTCAGAAGCCAAAGTATTTTATTATTGGAATGCATCATTCAGGGAATATGATAGATTTTCCATTAGTGGAAGTCCTTGATCAAAACTGCATATCTTTCTAAAAGAGGAGCTGCCTCAAGAACAAGCAGCTGAGCCTGATGCAGAAATTATTGAATGAGGGAGATTTGCCCTTTTCTTTATGCAGGATGAGTCAGATATGGGTGCCATAATACCACAAGCAGTAGTTATTGTATAAAAGTAAGATTAGACTTTTTCTACATAGGTGGCACTTGGAAAGAATTACTAAAATAGAGCCTAAAGCAACTACACCTCATGCTGCTGGCTTCAGAGGATGTGTAAATGGTAAAGTTAATTTTAAGGGTGACCTTGTGTGCATGTGCTCTCAGTGATGTCTGATGAAGCAGACGGATGCCTTCGTGTAGGCGGAAGAAATTAGAAAAAATTTGCAGCATCTTTTGTCTTTACAGGCCAGAACTGTGTGTTCACAGGGTGATGTTACTGTGGAATTTCTTCTTTGGTGGCTGAAACAGTTACCCAGGAAGGCTTGGGGGCTCTAGGTCCTTTTCAGGCTGAAAGGTTTAACTGGAAGTGTCAGGAGAGGGACAGAGCTCTCATGCAATATCTACATGCAGTTAGTTCTATCAGTTCAGTATGTTGTGAGCAGGACACAGTCCCTTGCTTGGTGCTGGGGCACTGTAATTGCCAGTGGTCAAAAGCAGGAGAAAAAATCCTGGCAGACTGGAAATTAGGGCACCAACCTCTGCTGGCAAGCAGAGAGTAAGAGATTTTGCTTCTGGAACAATTTTTTAGGTGAGGTTTATTTTGGGTTTTTTTTTGTTTTTCTTTTGTTTTGGTATTTGGGGTGAAGAAAGTTGCTCCCCTGACTCATAAATTAAGCGGTTTTCAAATTGTTGTGTTTTTTACAGATATCTTTATATAATTTCCAGTTGTTTTCCACAATTTCAGAGATGGTCTTGAGGTGTTTTTCTGCTCTGGGTAGTAATTATTTATCATTCCTGGAGGTATGTGATGGTCACTGATCTCCCAGATCTTACTTATCTTGCCTTTTTGTTTTCTCTTCTGTATGTTTATGTGTCTGACCTGTGCAGACAACTGAAACTGGAAAAATTTTGCAATAATCAACCCTCTTTTGTCTGTCTGGAACAGCAACCCTTTTTAGGCTTCAGAGATGAAGTTAATATGTTATAGGCCTTTTCCTTCGCCCTCTCCCATGATTTTGAACTCAATTAATATCTTTGGGTTGATCTTTTAAGTAGTGCTCTTACTTACCCTGCATCTTTTAGCTTCACTTTTACTGCCTCAGTTTTTAGAGAATAAATATCAGAGAAGTTACCAGGTTATAAATTTGTTTGTAGTTATCTCTTCTCCTACTAGGTCTCTTTTCCTTCCTGGGGAAGTGGGAACCTGTGTATTTTTATTGTGGAAGTCTGTTACTGTAAATATGATCATTTTATGAACTTTTATTGATAAATGTCCAATACTCCTCCTTCTGACCGGAGCAGCCACTCTGCCTTCCTGAGCTGCTATTGCTGGGTGATGTGGGAGGAAGGGGAGAGAGGGAAAGAGCAAGAGGATCTGCAGGGGACCATTTTCCTTTGGGAGTTAGGGAAAGATTTTCCTTCATCACATTAACAGGTGTGTTTTGAGAGCCTGAGAGAGGCAATTTGCTCCTGGAGAGTTTCTGCAGGCAAAGCAGGAGCTGTGAAAGGCTCTTGACACCAGGACCAAACACAGCAGCTCTGCTGGGCTCATTGTCCCTTTCTTCTATTGCCCCACGTGCTCCTGGCATGTCACAGCCAGCTTTGAAGGCAAAGCCTTTTAGGGTGCATAAGACCAGGCTGCAGTTCTGGAATTGGTCTGTAATTCTTCTCCTTTGTGTGTTGAGCTTCGTAACAAGCCATGCTCCCTCCTCGTTATTGAAATGTCACATTTTGACACCTCTCCTTTGTATGAACTTTTGTATTCTGTTGCTCTTCAACAATGCTTCAAAAATCTGTAAGGTCCCCTCCAACCCCTTAACATTGTGTGAGAAGTTCTTAGCTATGGTAAAATAGCTATGTGCTTCAGAGCCTTAGAGCTGACTTACTTTGTGTTGCTCCTTCCAAGCAAGAAGGGTAAAGTGTAGCTTTTAAAAGAGCAGAAGTCAGACTTGAATATTGTGATTTTTTTTTTTTCCCTCAGGTTCAGTTAGTGTTACCTGAAAGCTTTGCATGGGGTCTTGGAGGGCACTATGAAGTTACCATGCAAATTAGGGGAAAGCAAGTGTCCACATAAATTCTATCCAAACTTTTCCATGGAAGTTTATACAAACTATTCAGGAATTGCTCTATTAATTTAAGCATCACTTGAATATTCTGAGGTGAGATGCCTGAGGAAGACCTTGTGTTATTTTATATCTTAACTTATATCTTAGTTCTTGCATAGCAGGATTTTTATAGATGTGAGTATGAAAACAAGATGTGAAGTCTTTTAATGACCATGACTTAGCAGATGTTGCTTTTCTCCCCTCAAGAAAACCATCTTCAAAATTAGTTGTTCAGGCTGAAATGCAAACATTTTTGTGATGCTTATTTTTCCCCATTTTTCTCCTTCATCCCCTCACCCCACCCCCCAAGATTTCATTGCCTTCTCACAAGAATATTTACTTTGTGAAAGTATCCACAAGAAGAGAGGCTAGAAGTGGTAGTCAAGTGATTGGCTTCATTTTGTATCGAGTCATACACAATTTAGTTTTCAGATAACACAAGAAAAACCCCAAACAACCCCAAAATGCAATATAAGTTGTCAAAAAGCTGACACTCTAAATACCAGAAAATATTAACATCTATTGTCAAGAAAAATACAAAGTATGAATCACTCCATCTCCGTGACACATTTCAAAACTGCTTCACACAGCACAAACTATAGTGTTGGATGCTATCAGGGATAATAGTACTTGAAAGTTCCTCTCTGAGCACCCAGCCTTGCTACTAAAATGGTTCAATTGTCTTGGCTTACACTCTAGAGCTGCAGAAAAAAATTACAAAGATTTTCAAAGGTCATCTTTACTAAAAATGAAAGCTGATAAATAATTATGGTTAATAACTTCAATCAGAGAGGGGATAGTTTCATGGGTTTTGTATTACATGCTTATTGTAAACCAAAAGTTAGATCTACATTTAAAATTTTGATTTATTTTCTTGGTACCCTGCAGAATATTTCTAATCTGGAATATTCTTTTTTTATCAGCTCAGTTATGTCCTACACAACCCTGTATTTTAATTCCTTCTGTCAGGTTCCTGATAGACACATCAGGAATGATTCCTGTGCTCAGCAGCCATGTCAGTCCTAAACAGAGGAGTCAGAAATATGTCAAGGAAGGCTAAAATATAAAAATCTTGCATGTCTGAAAAGTTTATAAGGAATTGTCCTCCTTCAGCAAGGCCATCACTTTGATTTTTCTTGCACTGCCCCAAGCTGGGGGTGTCTCTCTCTAAGTGGCCTGTTGCAGTCAGCACCTTGTTTCAGTTCTGGGGAGAGCAGGGAGAGATGAATATCCAGAGTGGTTCCTCCTGTATATTCTGAAAGAGAACAGTTCTATTTGGGGAAAAAAAATAGTTGTAAAGATTTGTGTAGGGAAACCACTGTTATTTCCAGAGAACACTATTCAGAATATAAATACACACCACACTGGAAGATTTTTAATTATAAAGAGGGTTGGTGAGAGGAGATTTGTTTTATTTTCTTGAACTCTGTCAGGCTTGGTGCTTGCTGTGACTGCTTCTCTGGGATTTAACTAAAAAAAAAATCCTCATTTTGGTGGGTGTTTGGTGTTTTTTTATATGGTGTTTGTGGTTAGGTTTTTGGGGGGGTTTTAGGGTATTTTTGGTGGAGTTTTTGTGTTTTGGGTTTTTTTCAGGGGGGATGTGCTGTTTGGCTTGTTTTGTCAAAGGAAAAAAATCACAATTCATTTTACCTCTAGGGAAATTCAGCCATAGAAGTAGGGAAAGCACTGTGACATTAATCCTGTATTTATTCTATTTATTATTCATATAGAAGAAAGAAATGCAATTTCTGCTTTTAGTGCTGACTTTTACCCTAACTGCAGGTGTACAGCTCCTGCCTCTGTAATGAAAAGTTAGAAGCATCACTGGCAAGGGTGGTTGCAAAATCCCCGTGGTTACTGAATGTTGAAATGGAGCAGGCAGCAAGAGAGAGGAGAGGGGATAGAACATAAGACCTGTTATAAATATATTATCCTACCTGAAAATAAAACAAGCTAATTGTAAATCAAAAGAGAGAACACAGATCCTTACCTAGGTTGCCTGGTACACAGAATGCATCTTTGAGGATGAAAAGGTCACTGTAAAAGCACTTTCAGAATAGAAGGGCATGGTTTCTCTGTCTCTGGTGTTAATTGCAGTGTTAAAAAACACCAACATTTTTTTTAAAATTATGTTCTGTTTAGGTTGTTTTCATTATTACAATGTCCCAATTGCCTCCAGCTTTCATTAAGGAATGCAAATAGTGCGCAACTTGCAGTTTGTACTTTTGACCCTGCACATATAAAGCCTCTGAAAAAGGATGGCAAGGAACTGATTCTGTTCAGTTCTGCATTTTCACCAACAGGATTGCATCCCTTTTATCCAGTCCCTAATGCCTGTACAGAATTCTAGGAGTCAAGGGACCTCCAAGGGCCATTAGAGACAGAATTACAAAGAGCCCAGCTGAGTGTGCAATTACTACAAAGCCTTTTTTCTTAAACTGGTTAACTTGAAGACATTTGGTGTGGATATAATTAAAGCAGAATGGGAGGCAATACAATTATTTTTTTCTGGTTTTAGAAAGAGAGGTCTGATGAGAGATTACTTTTGTCCAGTAAGATCTACTTTAGTTCCTTTCTTTAGTAAAAGACCAGAGGATGGTGCTACAATTAAATCCAAAGACATTAAAAGGGCAAATCCCACTTTTTTTTTAAGGAGGAAAAATGCATATTGGATATGATGGTACAATACAGTAGAATAATTTCCAAAGACAATTAATGTAAGCACTGCCGTTGGAGAAAGGTGAATGATGTAGGTTGAAAATTATGGTTGAGAATATGCAATCTGGAGCAAGGCAGTGCTGAAAGAACATTAAAGTGGCCTGTCAATGTGGTCTGATTTCTACCATGACTTCATGTTATTTTTGAAACTCCTTGTTGGCAGAAAGCAAGATTGTGCAAAATGATGATGATATAAGCAGCATGTTGGATGATATAGCCTGAAAATGAATACACTAAGAAATCTTCAAATCAGATGCAGTTGTGTCCAGGAGGAAACAATTTGCATCAGAAGTGCTCTGTAGCTTGCTGCACAGGCTTGGCAGCCCACACTCCCTCTGCTCTCTGTTATCTCATTAACATTATTATTTGGGAGCCAGAGTCAAACACTTATATTAGGTAATAGTTATGACTACTTGACACAATGTCAGTAAAATGCATTTTTTTTTAATTTAATTAGAATTTTGACAGGAAAGAGAGGAAGAGGCAGAAAATGAGAAATTAGTTATTTCCTGTACCTCTGTCATTGCACACATTAAGCTTCACTGGTGCATTTTGCATGATCTCATGGCAGCCCCTTCACAGCAGCCTGATCACTGTCAGATTTAAAGACAGGATGAGCCAAACAAGGGATGATGAGTTAGAAATGTTGCTGGTTAAAACAGTAGACCTTTTAGATTTTCTAAATCACAAGAGGTCTGAGACAGAATGCTGTATTTCTGATCTTGCTGGGGATCAGGGTTTGTGATAATAAGAATTTTAGATAAAACTTCCCTACATTTGCAGGTACAAATTTGCTCTCATTAGCCTGGACTCTCTGTAGAATAACAGTGAAACTTTAATAATAAAGGGAAGTCAGTGAAAGTTAATTCTCATAAGGATTTAGGATCATAATAAAATAAAGTTTGGGTTGTTGTGGCTTTTTCTTTCCTCTTTCAGAAAAAAAAAAAAAAAAAGAGGTTATTTTCTCCTTTAAAAAAAAGATTCATTCTTAAAGTCTTTAATATGGAGCTCAGATTTCAGAGGTCAATGATCTCTGCATACAGGCAGACATCTGCTACCAGACCTCCATCTGGGACAGATACTGGTGAGGCTAATGTCACTAGGATAAAAATAAAAGAAAAAAGAATCTAGTTTTTCCCATGTCATCTTGGAAGGAGCCATTAATTTAGAAATAGTGTGTCTGTTTATAAGAATCAAATATAAATAAGGTTTTCAGCTAAGTACATTTATTCAGCACTACTTATGGCACTCTTCTCATAGGGTTTTAAAATTCAGATAAATTTATTAATTCTTTCTCATTGGTCTTTCATGTCCTGGTCTTTGCATAATTTGATGAACTGTAATGCTCAATTTGGATTGTTATACAATTGCAATTCCAAGTGAAATCAGAATTTCCCAAGGGACAAGTGCAAGTGTGTGGTGAGAAGAGTCCTTACCCTGACGTTTATTTTGTAGTTGATCAGAAGTGGGCAAGGAAATGGAAACACACAGAGGTGATGTTACTTAACAAGGGTCACAGAACAATTACATGGCAGAGCAGAGATTTTTCCCAGCAAGATTTCCTGAGATGATCCAATCATGTGAGGTTGAACTCAGCAGTCTGTGATCTCTCCCTCTGTTTTAGGCAGAGATCTGATGAAACAAAACAAGTTTGCTCAGAGCAAAACACTGGCTCAGATTAATTAAATAATAGTGAATTCCCTCTCTTGTTTTTCTGCTCCTCCCTTTTTATTTTTCTTTGTAAGATTCACATTCTGCTTCCAGATATAAAATTGCTCCAATGATATTTTAAGTTCCAAAGTGATTATGATTGTCTGGCACCTCTTGAGATCTGAGGAAATTAATAATAGCCTTATAATACCAATGCCACCTTAGTTTTCTTCTAAGATCACTGAAACTGGTATAAAAACCTCTGCTGTTCTTTTCTCCCAGGCTTTTGGCAAAGATTATACCAAACTAAAAGTCATTTTATAATATACTTTTTTGTGTGGTCCTTCCCCAAGTTTGAATCACAAAAAAAATCTACTTAATGTGTGTATTTCATTGGAAGTTGAACCTGAATTTTGATAGCAAGTACTTTGGTCAATATTGCATCTTGCTAATGATCTCTGTATTCAAGTGTGTGTTTTGTTCTTCAGGCTAATGCTGCAATCAATATGTGTGAACTTGTCCATTATCTATTTGTACTGTATTATTCAAACTTAAATGCTGGGTTCTCTCCAATAATCTAAACAGAACTCAGTAACCCTGCACTGTTCAGTAATCTCCTTTTCCTAACTCATGTCACTCTCTTTTAATCAGATAGTCTGATTCACCCTCTTCCTCTGACATTTCAAATCCCTGGCAGCGTGCTATGTTTAGACAGTGTCATGGCATTTTCTGCAGATGACGATAGAAACGTGTGGGTTTTTTGGTGTCTCCTGTTAACAGATGTGTATGGCTAGATAGTAATCAGGTTAATTAGAATGAAGTGAAATAAATCTCAGCTTGAAAGGATCGTATTCCTCTGGAGCTGCTGTTGTGGCAGATACAGCAGGAGGAGCTTGGGTTGAGAAGTCCCTGAAATGTGGGTTGTGCCGACCTAAAGCACAGCATTTCATCTCCCAGCTGACAGCAGCCCAGGCTTCAATCTACAAAACCAAACTGCTTTTCTGGTTAGTCATAGCTCTTTGTACACTGGGAAAAAAAAAATCATACTCGAGACTGCAGTGACTCAATCCAGAAAGTTTAGTTTGGAATTGCCCCTTCATGTAGTGATTTCTCCAAATATATTGATCTGGTCTCTCTAAATCCATCAAACCCTAATAAAGTATGGATCAACTAATCAGGTGATGAGTACAAATTTCTCCTAATTAAGAAAGTAATGCAATATTTAAACTCCCTGAATCCTCATACCCTATTCTCCCAAAATAATGTCTTCCAAAAAATGAGGGGAAAAGTTCAATAGGTGTAGAGTTTCTTTCCAAAGACTAAAAATTGCCCTTATCAGAGTTACTTGTTCAAAGATTAAACCTATACTGATGAAGAAGACTTGGGGAAAAAAATCAATTTTATTTTTTCAGTATTCTTACAAGATTTACCAGCAAAATTTGTGTGGTTGATAATATTAATAATATGAAATATATGGGGAAAGGAATAAAATTAATAAATACACACATTTTGTAAAAAATGTAAAAGTATATAAAATAAGCCAGGTTGGATGTCTGATGAAACATCAAGCATATGGTGACAATTTCTGCCACTAGTTATTTTATAAAACAGGGAACTGCAGAGAAGCATCTGTTACCTCACTTTTTAAACAGAAGGACTGTGTATATCTTTTGATGTATCCTGTATTAGAACAGCACTGTCAGAAGGGTCACACTGGTTCTCACAAAAGTACTCCAAAGAACTTTTTGTATAGATTTCACTCCTCACACCAAGAATCATGCATTTTAAATAAGTGGACTCTCCTCTGGGCATGGAGGTTGTGGAACAATTCTGTGGAATTGTAAGATGTAAGATATATTTTATATATATATCTATATATGGTCTGTGTTCCCATGAGACTGTGCTGTGAGAGAAAGAGTAGCTAATGCATGCTCAAGTCAATGGCAACTTATTTTTACAGCTGTTGTCAGAGGTGTTTATGTGTGTGTGTGGATGGTAAAGGAAAATATATATTGTGACTGGAAATGGCCATTACTGCACCACTGTTATCAAGGCATCCAAAAGCCTCTCTGATTTCTCTTACAAAGCTCCATCTTTTTTCTCTTCATTATGTGTCTAAGTGTTACTTTTTCTTTTTTTTAATTCATTGCTTTCAGTTAGAAAGTGAAGCAGATTAGCAGGTATTTGCACCATAGGTAGAACAAAGCATCTGCAGAGCTCTATGGAAACCCCTCAACAAAATGACTGAAACTTCCTAGCATTGCACTAACATAAGTACACCATCCAACAGACATAACTGACAGCTCTGTAATTTTACTTTCCAACATAATGTTCTTGGAACCTCATAGAAATTCAAAATGAATTCTTGGTAACAAATCCACAATGCTATATGTAGTTATATTCTCCTCAATTGCCAGTGAGAATTTCCTTTCAAGGCCAATTTAAAAGTCGATGGAAAGAGGGTCAAATATCATTTAATCTTGAGAAATGCCACCAAAAGATAGGAAAATTGTTATTATAAATTGGATATATACATTACATGCTGTATTTTGAAATTCTTACTTTTGTCTCAAGATCAGTGATGTGCAAGTCACTGGAAAATGTGTTGGGGAGTGATTCTTATACTGACAGAAGTATATGAAAATCCACTAATATTTCATAATAGTGGCATAAGGAGGGAAATAATTGACTGTATCTTGTCATATGGGAATACCTTATAATCTAACCAGAAATCAAACATAATCATATTAATCTATATGAGATGTTTATAAACTGTCAGAAATTAAGTCATAGGAGAATAATACTGCTTCATAAATCAGTAAATGAGATCAGTTAAATAAAGTGCTGAGATTTTTGTGAGGGCACATGGAGTGTACTGTGCTCTTTCTTGGCTTCTAGCCTCTCTTTTTCTTATTCGCCTTTTAGGATTTTTCTTCTATTGGTTGAATGTTTAGAAGGAAGAATATATAAAATGTAGAATTTATGAGAGCTTCTGACATTTATGGGATTTTTGATTAACACTTTTATTAGTCTTGTCTGAAAAATAATTCATTATTTCAGCTTTTCTTTGTAGTTCTCTAAAAAGCTGCCATGATCATCAAATAGATCAGGGCATGCAATAAAAGCCATACTGCCAGTAGTAGAACATACTGTCATATAACCATTAAGACTGTTCTAAGAGCCAAAATGTTGGAACTGAAAGTATTTTTAATGACTTGAAATTGCTTGAAGTGCTTTCTCAGAGCTGAAGGGTGCTGATTTATTTATCTAGTGTACTTACCTAAATTAATTTGGATAGAACTACTTTGGTTTTAATCCTCTTACAAGTGAAATTTATGGTAATATTTTTCGATGGCATATTATATAATGTCTGAAGGAAAGAGTTAAATAGTACTGGGCTGAGCATTGTCATTAAATAAGAAAATGTGAACAAACTGTCCAAAAAAGCATTATGCAGTTAAGTGTTAAGCATCTTACCTGGATTACAGTAATAACTTTCAGAAGTGACCTTGCAGGAAATGCAAATGTCAGTGCTATCTTCTCTCAATCTACTTTTAATTAGTGTTTTAGCACAGCAAGCCAGTAACTCAAGTACATAAGCAGCTGTTTCAAGTAATTGTGTATCATATGCAGGTGAATTAATTTATTGTTAGAACTTCCTTTTTCTTTAGCACTCATTGAGGGGAAGATTTCATGATTTTCATTTCTCCACTTTGTGTTCTAGCATGTCCCAGCCCAATGGAACCTTCCAGTTCTTGTGTCACTCACAACTGAAGGTTATTGTGGCAGGCTGTGCCTGATTTATTCCCCTACTGAAATGTGTCAGCATTTTGCAATCTCTGCCAAAACAGCAGGACCTGGGAGCCTGGATCTCACTGCAGAAACCTGAGCAAAGCCACAGAGCTCTGGGGGCATGTGGTGCTTTTCCCTTGCTGGGAGCAAGGAGTGAGAGGAGTTCCTTTGGCCTCCCAGGTTTCTTCACTGGTAAAGTTGAGGGGTTTTTTAGATCAAGGAGGATAAAGAGCTGATATATTAAAAAGCTTTTCCCTTGCTGGGAGCAAGGAGTGAGAGGAGTTCCTTTGGCCTCCCAGGTTTCTTCACTGGTAAAGTTGAGGGGTTTTTTAGATCAAGGAGGATAAAGAGCTGATATATTAAAAAGCCTCTCCCTGGTAGGGAACTTGTGGTCATTTTTCCTGCAACAGACCTAGTCTTCCAGAGACAACTCAGACAAGATGTTTAGGAGATTGGAGATATATATCCTGCTTGCATAAAATTTAACTCACCAGCTTGTTAATCACATACTCTGTAGGAAAAGAAAGATTTCCCAGAAAAGCCATATATTTTATTAAAGTAACTAATGCATTTCTGAAATAAAAAACCAGGCCAGCTTTCAGGGAAACAAGAGCTCTCAAAATCTGAAAAAAGAAATTGCAGTCTTCCAGTCAAATGCAGGTCATAAACAAGTTTGATTAGTAGAACATAAATGGTTGGTTTTGGTGAAATTAGCTCCTATGAGCAAAAATGCAGACTAGCTAAGGAATGAGAACTTTGTTTTTCTTGGTTAGCAGCACCACTGGCTCTCAATATTTTCAGTCCTCTGCATTAGGTTTTATCATTTACACCTTTTACCTTTGCGCTTTTACTGGTGGTCCCCAAATGCTTGAAGAATAACTCTGTGAAATGAATTGAGGAAGTATTGTACTCTAAAAAATACCTCAGTTTCCTTTTTTTTTTTCTTGAGTTATTTTTAAGGTAGATCATTGCAGGAGTGCAGCTTTCAGGGTGAATGGTTGTGCTGGGAAATCTAGCAGGGCTATGTGCTGTGATGCAGAGATGACAAAGGAAGAACCAATCCCCAGCCCAAGATCTGAGCAGACAGTGCACAGGGAATTTTAAAGGAGATGCTGTGCTCTAAAGATGATATCTTAACACCATCTTTTCTTCCATATGAGATAATTTACAGTGATTTTTACCCTAAAGTACCACCAGCAGAAATGGGGTGCCATGGCACATGCTGCAGAGAGGGATATATCCTTTAGCCTCTAAACCAGAATTCAACACTGTTACTAAAATAGATTTTCAAAACTATCTAAAGGCCCTTAGGGCCTGAATATGTTTGGCAGGGAGGAAGGGAACTGGAGCTCAGGTGCAATAGAGGAAAAGTGTCTGTTAGAAAAAATTGAATTAATTTGAGTTAATGGCCTTTCTTCCATACTATTTGAGGTATTCAGTGTATCTACTGCTTGGTATAAGAGCTTTTTCATTGAAGACAATAAGCTAAAAGGCACTATAAATTATGAGAAAATTTACTGATGCACAACATGATTGTTTGTATCCACTTGAGGGGAAGAAAAGAAAAGGGGGATAATTGTCCTAATACATGGAAAGCAACAGCAAATCTGGAAAGCAGTCCTGCAGCACTCAGCCCTTCTCACAGTCACTCATGTTATGTGTAGGCAAGTTGATGGGATAGATTTTAAACCTCCACGAGAAAACTTGTTCATAATACAATTCTGTTGGTTGCTTTGGGTTTCTATTCAGTCATTTAGAGGTTCTTGGTAGTTGTGGTTTTGTGGTTTTTTCAATTTAAGCTAGTAGTTAACAAAACTTGGATGCTGGCTAGCCCTAACCTTTGTTCTTTATTGTGATCTTTATTGAGTGATCTTCAATTCCCTCATTTTTCCCTTGCTGCTATGAGCTCTGGTCTGGTGTCATCTGTTCAGTGTGGCTGCCTGGAAGGGCAGCAGCCACCTGGGCTGTGTTTGCACAGGAGTTCAGCACAGACCCTTCGTTGGAGGAATCGGCAGATGGAGGTGCCAGTAGCCAGACACTTGGGAACAGGCTTCTGATTCCTTGGGACAAAAACCCCCAAGCCCCTGTAGCTGAAGAAGAGCAGCACAAGCTGGCAGCTCTTTCTGAGCAGCAGAAATTCTCCAAAGCCAGCTCTGCTTTGGTGGCAAGTGCAGGGGGTTTGCCTCGCACCTGCCTCACAGTCCCTTGGCAGTGATTTTTGCTCCTCTGAGGAAATGAGGAGCAAAATGCTCCTCTGAGGAAATGAGGAATGCTTTCTCTGCAGCACCTCAGCATTTCCCTTCCAGGGTGTAAAATCTGGCACTGAGGAAGGCTCAGACTCTGAAGGCACAGCAAACATCACTTGTTGTATAACTTTGAACAGACACAGCAAGCTCCTCATGACACAAGTGTCTTGTTTGGAGTGTAAAAGCAGACATGAGAGCAAAACAACTTTAATATTTACTGCTTAATCAAAGGTGAATGCTAGTTCATCTAAAATAAAGAATTTAATTTAATCTGTCATAAAATCCTATCTTTTATGGCATTTTATCTTTCCTTGGCATTGCTTTTCAGTCAGAGGCTCCCATCCATTAATTTGCCTGAGGGAAGTGGGAACTCCCTTCATAGGATACAAGCTGATATGTTTGCAACTGTTCTTGTAATGTCCATATTCACATATGAAATCCATCAGTATTTCTTACTTCTTCTTGCATTTATTACACCAGTTGTTCCCAACCTTTAAATGTGCCATAAGCTTTTTATATATTTAATTCCATTCAGAATTTTTAAAATATTTGACATAGCTGTTGAACCCATTATTGTTCTCATTTCCAAAAAAATTACTTTAATAATGGCCTGTTCACATTTAAGAGAAGTTTCACTTTGAAGGAATAGGCTTGTTATAACCTAAGTTTATGTGCATTTTTCCCAGCATGCTACCTACTGACTTAACATTCAATACCAGCTGCAATTATAATTATCCTGTAAGATCTTCAGATATCAGGAACACTTAAAAGTTTCTCACACTAGTGGATTTTAAGCTTTACTAATTACTGTACGTTGTCAACAAAATCTGTAGTGCACCTTCTTGTTTTATTAATTGCAGGGAAAAAAATCTGCATGCAGGAGTAAAGGAGAATTACCCAGCTAGTGGCTCTTAGAGAGCAGTAACATAACTTGGGTATGTTTTGAAGGAGTTCATCCTTCAAAAGAAATGGTCAAGAGCTGTTTGGTTTTGGTTTTTTTTTTTCCCTCTGAGATTTTGTGAAATACTTTTTAAAGGAAAGATACAACTTAATGCATAAATTTTGTAGAATGCCGAAGTTGAAACTTCATTTCAAAAAGCACAAGGGTTTGTTTAACTCTGTATTTTTAGTATCCAGAGTTACTGAACCAGACTTTACTTAATTAATAACTATAGGATGTGAGGCAGTTCCAGTGCTGCTTTTTCTATTAACTTGCAATTTCCTCTAGGAAATGAATAAACTGGGGGTTGTGGGGGAGGGGGAGGCATGGCTGCTGAGAATAAATGTGGCCCCACCGTACATTGCCAAATTCATTTGAACGAGTTAAAAAACATGGGTTATAAATTGAGTAAGTTCAATTCTGTAGCTCATGGAACACGTTTTGTAGGAAGAACAAAAGCAGAATTTCCAAGATGAATAAGGACTGAGATTAGGAAAGCCAAGAGATCATTTGTAAATGTTCATTAAAAAAGTACTTCCATATTAAAATCCACTTGGTAGTTTATCACTATCACTATCAAAGCCACATGTACATAAAATGTTGAGACATGTTTCAAATATAATTCATTTTTTTCAATGTAAACCCTGGTTTTTTCATTGAATTTGTATTTTGTCACTGAAAGCAGCATCTGGACTGCTCCAGCTGATAACAATTTTGCAAGGCTTGGGCTAGACAAGAGTTACCTTTGTTTGGAACTGAGAATCTACCAGGAAAGTGTAAAACTGCTGAAGCCTGTGGCTATTTCCTGAAAGTTATGTTAGATCTGGAGGGACTGAACCTTTCCAAACATTTTCCACATGGCTGAAGAGGGACAATACTAATCCTTGGTGCTATTTAATGAATAACTTGTCATAGTTTTACCCATTAAATCCAGGATACTGATGTTTTTATTCTGTGTTTTAAATGCTCTAATTTCAGGAGGCTATAACTTATTTATAGGGAGGTTTTGTAGTTAAGTCGTTCAATTGATTGTAGGAACTCTTAATTGAAATATCTTGTTTTCAATTGTTATCCATTAAGAATATCACTGAAGCAGCAATGTTATGTATTTAATCACCTCAAACACTATAAAATTTTCTGGTTTTTTCAAATTAAATATTTCAGGACAAACGTTTCTTCCTAATGTTGGTAATTTTCAGAATACTTGAATAGAAAAGAACCATGCTTCTGTTCCTATATAAACACCTATTGAATGTGTACAGTGAGTTCTCTGCAAGCACTGCTTATTGTCTGTATTTATAGTGCACATTCAGGAAATATTTTTGTTGAAACCAAAGGAATTAGGCAGCTATCAGAAATTAGACTTAATTAGACTTTTGCTGCAGTAGTTAATTGAATGCTAGTGCAGTTCTGTTCTGAAAACCCCCACCTACAAAATAAGTTTTATTACCTACATGTAACCATAGGGCAATAAGAATCTGCTGTGGTATAAACCACAGTGTGAGTCTCAGTGTAGTTTCTCATTTAACTTGTGCTCTTTGAGGAGTCAGCCCTGCTCCCCATTTTTTGTTATCAGACACTTATGGTCAGTGCCTGTGTTTATAACATCATACCTTCATCAGTATGTGGATTTAACACCTTTATCTTTTGTTTAATTTGAGCTGTGTATAAGTATCTAGTCATGTACCTGAAATTATTCCTTGTTCTTGATTAACATGTGCTCGTGAGTTCATCGGAGCGTGTCTTGTTATTAAGCTTCTTTATTAAACTCACCTTTTAATTTCCTGAGTTAATTAAAGATTTCTGTTATTTTTACAATCTCCCTGGTTGTGTGATGGCAAGTGTAGTATGTTTTACTCATTTGGTTTCTTGTAATTTATCATGCTGTCAACGGAGCTGTTGAACTTTTACTTTGTGTTTAGGTATTAGTAATGAGTGACTGAAACAAATGATGTTATAATAGCTAACATGTATTTGTAAATGATATTCAAGTGCTATCTTTATTTCCAGCTGAGCATAGACATTGAAAGAAAAGTGACATTCCATCATTTTGGTCTTTGTCAAGAACACAGTATAATAGTGTTGGTTTGAATTTAATTTTCCTTAGTTCTAAAGAGCTAACTTCATTTTTTTTTAATCTGTTCTTCTTGTGATAGGTAATTACATCTATTTTCTTTTACATCATATTTCTGTGTTCTGCTTTTATTATGGACTGGTGGAAAAGCATCTCTTACTCCCAGATTTTTGAGATGTGTGATGCAGCTTGTTAAAATTCTAGATATTTGGAATTTTTAGAGAAAATTAAAAAAAAAAAATCATATAATCTTTTAGCCTTAATCCTTCAAACTTTTTTTTAAAAAAAGCATATAAAAATCTTGTCTTATAAGTGCTGCAGAGATGTTGATGGTGAAGGCATTGGATGCCTGTGTGCGCTGGAAATTATAGAATGTTGGTACCAAAACCCAAGGAACTAGAAATACACACTATGTAAAATCCCTCTTACTCATCAAATGCAACGCAGAGAGGAAAAATTATGAATTTTTGATGCAAGTTATAAATGAAATTATAAAATCTGAGAATTTTACAGTTTTCTATTTTTCAGCATACTCCTGTGCCATGTGCTCTGGAATGACCCTGCTTGAGCAGGACCTCACTCTGGTCCCTTCCAACCTGGCCCATTTTGTGATTTTGCAGTTGAATTAACAGAAGGTGGCTTTATGTTCAAAGATTTTAAAAAGACAAAACAAACCAAAAAACCCCAAAACTTTTCTGAGGGAAAAAATTTCACATTTCTTTATTAGTTCTTTTTCTTAAATGTATAATGCATTTAGAGTTGTTAATTTTGTGATGTCAGTTAGTTCTGTGCTTTCTTCAGCAGGACTTGCATAAGCTGTGACATTCAGGAATAAGGTGGCCTTCCTAAAGGGATATTCATTGCATGTTTGCATCTTTTCTGTGTGTGTGAGCAAGAGTTTGGGAGGACTTGCATTACTCACAAATGAGCAATATGTGAGTTATAGATCACACCAAACAATCATCAATAAAAGCTCTGTAGATCACATTGCTATACATTATGCATATGCTACACATTTCACAGCAGAAAAAAAATGGAAATTAGAGACTGTGGTATGGGTTTGCTTCTCGTATTCTTAGATTATAAAGCTAATTCCTTAACTTCTTTCAGCCCAAATAGAAAGACCCAAAGCAGGTGTTGTGTATCTTAGTGGAATGCTGTGAATCTCCCAGTTTAGGTTATCCAACCTTTTAATTTCCAGCTCCTAGTACTATTAAGTAGGATGCCCAAAAGTGCTCACTGGTGCTAAGTGAAATATCAAGTGTATATACCATGAGCTTTTAGATAGGTTCCAGATATCTAAAACTGAGAAGTGCCTTGACATTTAGAGCTGGGGAAAACTGTTACAAAATCTATTTAGATATTTTTAAAATCTAGTCTATATCTCCCAAAGAGGAGTTTTTTTTTATCCTACAAGTGTGGAACAGGTGAGCAGAGGTGCAATGGATTATATCTGACACAACAGCTGTGATGATGGTCTGTGTGGGATGCAGGACAGCATTAATTTAACCATCTGCATGTACATGGTAATGGGAAGGAAAGATGTGATAGATGCAATATTGAAGAGCTCTGGTAACATGTTTTTAGATGATTTGATGAGTTTGCTTTCAGAAGAATCTGGAAATTTGCAAAGACAAGATGTCTCGTGTTACACAATCTGTTGCAATCAATATGGAATAGATGTGCTGTAACAAATCTGGATCTTGAGGGAGATCACTGAGTCAGAGAAACAGATCTGTATAAAAAGGTTGGATCTCTCATTTGTGGCTCTGCTTTCTCCCTTCATAAATTTTTGTTTTCAACCTTTGGTGATTAGTAAGTTCATTTTATGTCTTTATTTTCTTTTCAACTCCTAATGATCCTTCTCAGCTCTTAAAAACCTATATAATAGGGACCTAATTACACACAAGTGCTCTTCAGAAAACAGTTCTATCAATTGGAGAATTAAAGACAAAATAAAGTTCTTTGAACATGACAGTCACAATGATCCCTTGCTGAAATGTTGGTGGAAAGCATAAAATAGTACCACTGCAATATTAGTACTAAATCAAAATTAGTATCTGCCTCTAAAGTCATGTGTGCCAAGTTATGTGGAGTCTGCCATGCTTCCTGCTCACAGGACATGCTGTGGAAAAGCAGAAAGCAGTCACTTCCACGTGTTTTGTGCAGATGGTCCAGCATTTGTGGTCATCACACAAAATCTTTTTAGGTGTGGATTAACAGCAATGTGGGTAATACCTGTAATTTATAGTAAGGTACTGAACAGAAGAGGGAAGGATGAGAAATAGATATGATGGCAGGACTGGAAGTGCCTCAGAGTAGCTGTAATCCCTTCCATGTGATTGAGTGGCACCCTTGATGGGCTTCTGTGTGGTAAAAATGAATAATGCCTCCTGACACACGTCAGTGAGTTATCTGCTTGTAAGAACAGAGAAGATGGTTTCCTTTTGTGCTAGAAATTGCTCCTAAGCATGGACAATAACAGTGTCTGTCTCTGTCAGGGCTGTGAGCAGCCCAAAAGGAAAGAGCTACAGGGTGTGCATCAAGTCTTTGTCAGCAGATGTGGTCCATAACAGCATGCTGGGAATGGGATAGATATAAATATAGAGTGCTTTAAGTATATTATGCCAAATATATTATAAGAAAAAAGGATACCCTTATTGCACTGGCACATGAAGAACCCATGGGCTCCCTAGGAGGTTGTGGAGACAGGATTTATTGGGGAGCTTGGTTACCCTTCCTGAAGCTGGAGAGAAACTCCTGTGACCACTGCAGTGTACAGAGTGCTAGAGATAAAGTCAGGGAGATGTGAGCTTTGAAAACAGTCTTAAAGGAGACTGACTAATATTGATTAAAAAATCAAAAATATGAAAGAATTTTCTAGTGACTGTTGGTGTTCTGGAAAAACAGGATCTTGGGAATTGTCCAGAATTAATGTGCCTTTCCTTCTGGGGAGGGGGGAGAAAAACCCCTATTTTTTATCTTTGGAAGTAATTTTATATTTGAAGTCTGGCTCTCATGACTTTCATCATAGGAAATGTGCGGTCTTCTCTATCCTGACTCCTTACAGCTCTGGAATACACAACTCTTAGTGCTGGTAAAGCACCTGACACCTCCTGGGAGCAACAGACACCTGCAATTTTTAAGGCTTTCTCATAATAACAATGACTCAATTAGAGAGAATCCAGTGATCTGCAATCTAGGCTGTGAGTCACTTGTCTTTTTCCAATTACTTTCTGCATACTGAGAGAAGTCAAATATTTACAGCAGAGCTGAGAGGTAGCAGGAGGCCCTTACCAGCCTTTGCTACCTCACAAGAAATGCCTGAGCCCTGTTATCCAGCAAGAGTTTGTTTACAGATGGTTAATTAGGGACCTAGCTGAATCTTTTAGAAGGACAGATGCAAGCTGATTAACATCTATATCGTCTACATGAGTAGCCTTTAATAAGAAGGTTCTTACAAGAAAAAATAAAGTGATATATCCAATTAAAATCTTCAGCTTGCTCAGCAGTTCACAGAAAATTAGGAAACTCTAATGAACAAAACTAGGCAAGCTGGAGGAAAATTATAAATATACAAAGAGGCCTTTCATGTGAACATAAAAACAATGTTTTAAATATAAAAAGAAAATATAAAGATAAACCTCAGTATTTAAAAGACTGAATGGGTGAAATGTTAATGGTCCAAGTTAAGCCTGTCATTATGTTTATGTTCAGATACTTCTTGGCACTGAAGATTGCCCAAAGATAATTTTTTTTTTGTAAATGAAGAAAAATATTAATCTGTGTTTTAAATTACATTACTTCTGGTAAATTCATAGAAGTTTGAATAAGGACAAAACCAATTGGAATGTGAAGGGCAAAGATTGCTTGAGCAAAGAGTGTTAGCTGATAAACAGACCAAAAAAGATAGTGTTTGGAATTGCAAATTTCTACACTAGGTGATTCTGCAAAAACAAGGACTTTACAACAATCAGAACTGGAAGTCATCCAGAAATATCACAGCAGAAAATCAGGGACAAGGAAACTGAAGAGAGTAGAAACCATTCTGGCAATTTATGGTCAAAGAGAACTAAAGACATCTACTAAATTTTTTAATATATTGATGGCTCTAGAACCTTTTAGTGCAATGCATTTCAATAGACATTTGGGGAATTATGAGAAATTGCTCTGTCTGGGATAGAGGAGGTTTTCAAGAAGATTTTTAATTCAAGGTCTTTGATGTAGCTTTTATTATGCTTAAATTTTTCTTCCAACATCATAATCCACAGATTTCTGATAGCACAGTAAGAATGATGACAGGTTTTTTGTGTAGGTGGCCTACCTGCATATATGTGCAATTCCATGTGTTTGGGAAAAGTCACCTTAAGTCCATGTGGCGTTCAAGGGAGCGTACTCAGTGAAGCTGGGAAGTAGGAGGCAGTTGGATTCCCTGCATGGCTGCTGTGATCCCTTGAGTGCCCCTATCCAGAGGATTTGGCTTTGGCCACGTTGGGCGCAGCCATCCATAATTCCTCCTCCATGGAGAAAGCACAACCTACGTGACAGACACAAAATCTTTGAAGATGTTCTGGGTATCCATAGATACCTCCAGTGAAAAGAGAGCTTGTGTGTTCTCTGGACCCTTAACCTTCCTGTAACCACAGTATTTAACTGCAGCTCTTCCCTCTCTGGCAGTGATCCACCAGGACAAGTGCCATGACTTTATTGCATTTCTCTGTATTCTATCCCACACAGACACTTCCAAATTGTACCTCTATCTTCATAAAACACGCCTGCTTTGTCTGTGACCTTTTTCCAGAATATCTGATGCCACACAGTTCTCAAACTTTAAATCTCTTATAAGTATTTTTAATTTTATTATTATCTTCAGCACACCATTGCAAGAGAACAAATCACCACAACTAAAACTCTTTAGCTGGCTCTTTAGTTGTGCTTAATGCTTTTCTGCTCTGGTGTGTTATAATAGATGCCAGTGGCACACACAGTCCCATACTTCTGTATATTCTTATGGAAATCTAATTGTGCTCTGATTGCATCGCTGTATTTTAAAACAGATTTGTTTTACAATAATGAAAAGCAGAAATCCTTAATGTTACCTGAGTCAAGGCCAAGTTTTAAATTAAATTGTAAGCCCTGGATGGAACTGGTATTAGGGGGAAAATGTAATTGTCACACATCTCAAAGATAACAAGTTTCTGAAAGATTTGGGTAAAATTGTCTTATTTGAACAGAAAAACAGCATAAAAAGTTAAAGGAGACTATGAGCACGTGGCAGTAAGTTGAGGATGTAAATGGCTTTGCAATTTTAATTTTAATTATCAGAATTTGTGACCATACCTGTCTTGAACGTACCTATATTTTGAAATATTAGTTTCATTTTATCCTTTATAATGACTTCTCTGTAAAGACAGGCCTCAGACAAAGAATATTCACTGTGTCCACATGGTACATTCATTCTGTAATAAAACTCCTCCTAATTTCCTTGCACAACCTTAAGTACAGTTTTCCTTTCACTGTGTTATAAGAAACCAGCAGTTTTCTGGTTTGTCCTGTTCCCCATCTGTGGAGGCTGAATTGTAGCAGGGGGAGATGTGGTTAAAGCACAGGTATGGGATCTCACCTGGCCCTTCCCATGGGCCATGGTGCTCCCAGGTGACCCAGCAGTGACATCTGTGCCCTCTCCTGCACTCAGAGCCAGGGATCCTGCAGTGCTCTCCTCACTGGAGCTGGGATCCAAACTTTCCCCGTGGTTGTGAGATGTCCGTGAGAGATGCCTTCTGTGTGACGCACGGGCTGCACCAAGTCTGCTAAGAATGAAGAATGGTTTAATTGCTAAGGAGGCTGGGCTGGCATTTAGTAACCACTGCTGGTTTTGTGCTGCTGATCTAACCACAGGAATTAGCAGTGGGTTCCTGTTTTTCGCTGTTGCTGAACAGGGAAACACTGATTTGAGCGGCTGCCCACAGGAGGGGGGAAATGAAGGAGACAGGAGTTTAGCGCTGAATGGGTACAGTGTGTGTCATTTTATGGATGGCTGGTACTGTGATACAGTCTCTTCTAAGACCTACAGAAACCCTGTCTTGTGGTTACTATTGAAAGCCAATAACCAGAGAGAAAATGTGCTCAGTAGAAAACTTACCGTGGGATGCAGCCTTAATGCAGAGCACTGTAGTTACAGCCCAGGGTAATAAAGAAGTGTTTGTTTGGAATATTTTACAAAGCTTGGTTTCTATAGTAACAATCATCACGAATACTTTCAGCTTCAGAAATAACATCTGCTTGGTGACTGATCTCAAATCTCAACCCTTGCTGAAGTAAATAAGTTCCTGCTCCTTCTGCTTATTGTTAGTCAGTGCTATTTGATACAGAGCATTTATTTCCACAGGACTGGGAAAGGTGTTGGGATTGGGTGGGAAAAGGGAAGAGGAGTCAGAAGATAATGGTAAAATGTGTTATCTGCTCCTTTATCCCTTAGTCACTGCTAAAATAAATCAGAGTTTACATAGAGACCAAAAGTAAATGTGTCATACTGTTCTGTTGACTGATGTACAGGACAAACATTGCTCTGCTTTATTCTTTCAGTGATTTAAACTTTGTGCATAAACTTAGGGGAAGAGAAATAATTTGTTTAGATATAGAAAATGTATGGAGAGAGTACAAATCTTAATGGAAAAGTTCACAAACTGGTGAATTTTCAAGGAAACTTTCTAAAAGGTGGTCAGTCTGCTGTGAAAATGGTATTTCTTTTGAAGAGAAGATGCTAAAATCATCATCACTGCTGCTAAATTTTGCAATGTAAAATTTTAAGAAAGAATATTTTCTGAAGCAAAGTAAATCTTTTCATGTAATAAGGATTGGGACTAGAGAATTTAATATGAATCATGATTTTTGTTGGTGGTAACTGAGTACCACCTTAATGAATAATGAATATATGACATAATTAGAAATTCTGCTGTGCCATAGGAAATATAACTGGAACAGAAGGGTGAGTTGAGCTGGGCTATATTTCCATAGCACTCATTTTCAGTTAGCAATGCCCAAGAGTGCAAACAAGCTTGAAATATGGTAACTAAAAAACCCAAACAAATAAACAAAAAACCCCACCAAAAAGCAACCAAAAAAACTGAAACAAAAAAACCCACCAACAAAAAAAACCTTGCATGCACACAAGGAAAAAAACAAAATAAAATAAACAAAATAAAAGCAAAAAAACTAAAAAAATCCCCACCCCCCTTCCCCCATAAAAACCAAAAAAAAGACCCACTTACTTTCCATTTAGGTGGGGTTCACCAAATCCTTTATACTGTAGATCTATACTGGCTTAGTAAAAATTATACAGGTTTTGTAATATTTTAAAGGAGCAGACTTTTTCCTTTTTTTAATAGTAAATAATCTGTCTCTTTAAAAAAAAAATCCAAGCATTCTGTCAGATATGTCGAGCTAACATGAGTAACAAGAATAAATAGTTTCATTCATGCAAGTAATTGTGTTTGCTTTAATGCAAAGTTTCTCCAAGCACTAATTCTCATGTGTCTAATTATTTGTCAGATTAGATCCTGTAGCTTCCATTTCTTTGGTGCATTTTCAGTGATATTCTGAATATGAGCACAGTAAGTACTAACAATCTTGATGGGAAGCAGCTTAGAAAGCAACATTAAGTGATAATACTTGAGCTTGAGTTTATTTGTAGGATTTTTCAAGGACACTATTAATAAATGCATAACAGTGTCAGATTTGCAGCTGGTGTAAATCAAAATAGTTCTGCTGCTACTCGAGTGCTGTGCTGATTTAAGCAACTGATATTTAGGATTTAAATTAATTCATAAGATTAGAGTGAAAAACATATGTTTTCAAATTGGTGAATGGTCAGAGTACGTGATGGAGGTCGTCAAGAGAGGAAAGTGAGACACATCTTGGAGCACCTTAGACAAGGTTTGTGCTTTCACACTCCTGCCAACCTGCCCTCTCCCTTCTCCCCTTGCTGGCAGCAATCACTGCCAAAGCAGTTTAGCACATGCTGCTGCTACCACCATGTAACACAGCCAAACCAGGCTCCCTTTTGCTGCCATCTCATCCCTTCTCCTTGGATAACAGAAATCTTTCATTTATCGTTGCTCTTCCTGCTGCTGAAGCAGCTACAATTGGATCCACAATGTCCACATGCAGTCACTGGCATGAAAACTTCTACAGACTTTCAAATCTTAAATAGGGATCATTTGTTTTAGGGTGGTTTTGGCTCTGGTGTACACACTTTACATCTGTCCTTGGGCCATGGCATGGACAAGGAAAATAAAAGCTGTGTCATGCTTTCAGACTCATTCGTGTCCTCCCTACATTCCCTAGTCTGTGATCTGTGTAAATTGTCATGATAGAAAGTAATTTGTTATTCTGGTGCCATTAACATTTTTTCCTGCATTAAGAATATTGCCAAGTTTGCACTTTAATCCCTTCTGCTGACAGCTAGGTTTCACAATGTCTTGATTTAGTTCTCTTTTTTATTATTACAATTCCAGGTAGAAATGTTTTAATTTATCATTCACTAGGCATCCTGCATATGGCCAGGAGGTTAAAAAAGAACTTGAAAAGGCATTGTTGAGGAAAAGTTCACTAACACTGTATTTTGGATGACATACAGGGTGCTATATTTTCTTTTCAATTTTGCAAGAAATGCAAAATACAGCATAATCCTTTCAGGACACTCACCTTTCTTAACCCTCACGTCTGGCATAGATCTCCTAAATGATGATCAAACCTTATCTTTTATGACTCTAGGGTGCTGCAGAGCTACAGGAATAAGGTCTCTGCAGTCACAAAAGGTAACTGTTAGTCAGAACTTCTGCCTTTTGTCTGAATTTCAGTGTCACAATGACAGATTGAAACTTTGGATCCCCCCCCTGAGTAAAGGACAGCCCTTCTGGGCTCCTCATGGACATTTCAAAAGCCTGCAGCTGGTTCAGTTTGCTTGTTCCCCATGAAAGCAACCTGTACTGTGCTCATGCTTAGCCCTGCCTGTTACCACAGCCGCACTATCAGCCTGCAAGAATTTAAATTGTGCCTTGTACTTTATTTTTCCCAAGCCTGGAAAGTTAGTAGTGTCTCTGAGGGGCCCATGTCCTCTTCTACAGGCAGTCTAGGGTAAGATTAACCCATTGTGACATTTGGGAGTGACTCTGCTCTGAAGTGATCAGCCCAAGCTCAAACAGTGATGGACTGTCAGTCATTCATCCCCAGGGAAATGAGTTTTCACAGATGAGTCTTTAAGGCTGAATTGTAAAGGAATAATAGAATTCTCTACTTCTCATTTCTAATCCTTGGAGATCCAGCAGATATGCCCATCTGGGAAACAAATGCCCATTAGCATCACTTCACTGCACAGCTCCACTTTGACTTACAGGATGGCAGTCAGAAGAATTTACAGGAAGGTACCTGGGGATACATGATTCCTGGTATATGCCACAGACACAGAGTCTCAGGTGCTTTTCCCAACAGGATCTACCTGGATGCTGCCAAGATAAATTTATTTTCACAAACTGGACGCTGTCACTGCCAGCCTTTAATCAGACTTACAGAGCTTAATGGGGGAATATTCTGGAACTCTAGGGGATATCTCTGGCAGTAATCCAGTACAACTACTACACACACCATCCGCTCTAAGTTATGCTCAATATTTTCCATATTAACCTGGAATTACCCTCATTAATGGGCAAGATGTAGTAGTAAAGTAAAACCAAGTTTATTTAACAGTATGAAGACACAGGGAATTGCATACATGGGCACACAGATAAAGAAATGCAATGTTGCATCTTTGCAGCCACCTGATGTTTTAAATTAGCTTCAATGTCTTCTGGTCTGTTGAGCTACTCATGAAAATCAAGAAAATCCAGGATGGTGCACACTGATGTCACAGTTCAGGAAAAGCAATCTCTAGGCAGTAGGACAAAAGCTGAAGAGCAAACCTGATAAGGACCTCTTTCTGGAAACCCCCACTGAAAAAAAATGCATCTGCAGGTCTTTCTCGTAGTCTTAATAAATCAGTTTTAATCAAAATGTCAATTCAGAACTCTCTTGCTAATGAAATGCTTCATGACAAAGTATTAGCTTTTGAAATCAAGTCCCTTACTAGATTAACTGAGAGTAACTTTGTTGCAAATAAACATAGTTCTTATAATAAAAATATGACTCTTCTGAGCATAAACACGTTAAGACTAATATATAAATTTAAGATTAGAACAGAACTAACAACCATATTCTACTCAGAAAAGACTGAATGAAAGATTGCAGTCTATCATTGCTAGAGCTGAGATAGAGAAGGAAGACAATAAATCGAAGGATAACAATGCAGTTTGTGCACTGGGGCCATAATAACAGCTTTGTAATCATAATGTATTCTATTTATTCTTCATTTCCACTGATTTTCTTATGGAAAATAATGTTCCAGTAAAGTGTGAGTGTTCCATTTCTATTTTGAAACAAGGAAATTAATTATTTGTGTTCTGCAAAAACAGTGGGGCAGAATTACAATGGAAAGATAATTTGCTGTCGAAAAAGTAATGAGAAATATTAGTGTAATTTTGGTTGGGTTGCATTTAATTATCAATAAACATGTTGATCTCAGCTTTATTAGATACTCTAGTTTTCAGGGAAAACTTCTTCCTTTTGAAGGGCTGGTAGGGTTGGTGGAGTCCTCCCAGTAAATTGGTGCAACTGGATGACTCAGTCACAGAAACAAGTTGGTTGCCTTGAGTCTCTTCCAGTATAGAAGATAATATGAGATGCAACAAAAAGTTCACCAACTTTTGCTGCTGTTGGTCATGTGGTTGTGTACTTCCCATAGGTTAGTGGGACCTCATTAGCCAAAACTAGAAATCACTTAGAAATCCTCAGGCAAAAGAAGGTGCAGTGTAGGAACTCAAAGTGCTGAGGACACTTGGGCTCTGTGCCATTCTTGCAGGTTTAAATGAGGTGAAGCTTTCCACTCACTAATTGCAAGAGAGGAACTGTATGTGGTGTATTAAATGAAAGTCTTCAGTAGATGCTCAGAATTTCTGTAAAACCCTGGAGTCACATGAAGAACTTGTGTTTCCTCTACTTGCCCCAGCCTTGTTTATTTATTCTGTGTTTCCTGAAGTATATTTCTCCCTCACACAAATGATGTTTTTTGAAATCTTTTTTCTTTTTTTCTTTTTTTTTTTTTTTTTTTTTTTTTTTTTTGGTATTGCACTATCATTAAGGCTCATTACTCATTGAATAAATCTGTGGAGAAAATTGTCAAAACTTGTGGGTGGATGGGAAGCTCATACTCAAAAGTGTGTTGGTGAGCATTAGTTCATTTGTTCACCCAACACTTAGAATAAATAATGTGGTGTAGCACTGACAATCTACAGGACCAGCAGAGCCTTAGCTCCAGCACTCTGGAACTGTCAGGTTCTCCTTGGGGCAGCAGCAGGTGCTGTGAAAGTGGTGAGATTTTGTTGGGAGGAGCAGACAGTGCTGCTTCTTTCTTCTGACATTACTGCCGGGTTTGATTCTCTTGGTAAATGACCATGGAAAGAATCAGGTGGAGATGGGATGGAGGTTGTCTCCAGGTGGGACTCTGCCATCTCCTTCTCCTGGGAGGATTGCTGCACAAGGGACAGTTGGAGTTTCTTCAGGAAAATGGCCAAAAACACTCCAGCCAAATTATATCAGTAGAATTCCATGATTTTCAGAGGGTGAATTTTCTTTTCTTTCATTGCTGAGAAGTCTGCCTGTACGGCACTGAAAATGGTCAGAACAATCACAGCATTTGACACTTCATCTTTAATTGTAGGTCAGAGAATTTCACCTCAAACATTCATTTAGTAAAAGGAGAACAGGGTGACCAGGGTTCATCCTCTTACCATAAAAAACAGAGTTAATCTCTGCTTTCTACTGTCTTTTAAAAGAAAGTGGCTACAACTGCAGTGCAAAAACCTGACTTGATAAGGATGTTTTGGGAAGAGCTGCCTTGATCCAGGGCAGATGCAGGAATCCTGAGTGGGCACTGAAGAGACCAAAAGGTGCCTGGCAGCTAGAGACCATATTAGATCTTGGGAAATTTTTCATACTGAGACTAACAGGTTTTTGAGGCTTTTGAATTTGTGTCTAGGCATCTGAATTTGACCAAAATTTAATCTGAGTACTCAAGTGCATTTTGTAACCTGAGACTTGTGTATCCCAAATAAATCAAATCATTCAGAAAATAACCAAAGAATTTAGGAAAAGCACCAGAAGCTGAGACCAAATGAAGATGTGAATACTTGTAATGTAACAGTCTGAATTTTATGTTTTCTCCTTTTCTGCATCTCTTAGCTCTTCAGTCTTTTTATAGTTTTTTTGGGGGTTTTTTGGTTTTTTAAATTTTTCCCCATCTCTGAAGTCTTGCATATTAAAAAATAAGATAAGTGGCTGTTTGCATTCTGAGTCTGGTTCTAATCTTGTTACAACACCAGATTTTATTGTTTATTTGCCAAGTTATCTAGCTTAGTTTATGTGGAATTCACCAGACTGATGCTGTTTTAATAATATGATTAAAAATGAAATTTAAATTGACATAATTATTAATACAATAAAAAGTATAATTCAAGCTGTTTTTAAGAAGAACTGAAGTTTTTTTATAATGAATTCTTGTAAGTAATACTAAGACCGTTTTAGTTAGGAAACATTACATTGATTAATGCATAGCTGTTTGCATTTTAATACTTGATTTATATATCAGATCTGTATTTGTGCACACTGTCAAACTTTATTCTGTTCTTGTCAAAATACTTATTGCTTCTGACAGGTGTAACATGCTCACATTAATCCTTAATTCCTTGATTCAATTTTCTAATTGCTTTTTTGGCATGAGTTTGGAGCCATTTAGTCTTACATGAAGTATTTGTCTTATGGTATAATAATGCACTTTTAAAAATTGGATGCACATAGCTTAGAATGTTGAAGAAAATATATAGAGAGGTATTACTTAGTACTGAAAATCAAAAGTTTTATATCACTTCTGAGAGGCACCACTTCTTGGAATACAGATAGCACCAGAACACTTTATACTTTTTATCTTCCCTGATTCACAGGATTAAATATTTTCATAGATGCAAATTGGTACTGAAGTTTCTGTGCATTTTCCCCAAGGAGATGCTGAACACTTGGAGAAACTCCATGAACATTCCCTGAGTCTTGGTTCTCCTGCTCTTCTCACCTCTGCTCTCTGCTACCCATCCCTCCCACCCAAGGGGGACAGAATCCATTTCCAGCTTCTCCTTGTTCTGCACTCTTAAAGCTGATCAACCCTTTTAGTCCCAAACAAATAATGCAAGATTTGCAGGGCTTTTTGGTACTTAAATAAATATACTCACCTCTTTTGCTGCTTTTTTTAATAAAGCATGGATATGGCATACACTGCCATGTGGTTTTTTTGCCTGCAATGGTAATATTGTCATCTGTCCTATGAAGGAAAAAAAAAATCAGCTCAAATCTATTTCTTACAGAAATAGATCCAAAAGAATCTTCCCAAAGCTCATAAACTGACCAGGCAGCTGAACTTTGACTTTTTAGGACTTTCAGGAAAAGACTGGGAGGATGTAGAGCCTTTTCTCTAATAAAGGTCTAGGAACCCATGAAGATGACTCCTGATACTTATTTCCTGTGAATAAATGCATGAGTACACACTTAAATTGTGGATAAAACTTTATTTTTTTAATTGCCTGATTTAATCCCTACCCTCTCCACTTATTTCTTCTTTCTGTATCCTCTAAGTTACTCTTCTTTTTTCCCTATCAATAGTAATGTATGTTCTTTGATCCTTTTATTCTTTCATAGTTTTCTGCCACTTTCTTTTTCACCTTCCCAGCTGACACACCTCCTTCTGTCATACTGGATAAAAAAAAAATATAGGAGTAAAAGTTTATCAAATAAATGTTTGTTTATTATGTCTTCCACTGATAAAGTTTTATTAATCTGTGACTGTCATTTGAGGTTTTGGCAAAAAATGTAAGTCACTTTCTCTACAAGGGGAGAAGAAAAAAAGATAATTCTAGCAAGTAAATCATGGTAGCTTACTGCTTTGGGCAAACAAACTTGTGCCTTATCTCTTCCAAAAAAACCATGGAAAATGCATGATAAATGGCACATTTCAGAGAACATGTTATGTCCCTGTGAAATAACTTTGATTCATGGTTATGTATTTATCTTTAAACAACTGACAAACCTCAGGCTATCTAAATTATTATCATTTGCTCTATGCTACTGTGTTATTTTGCTAGGGAACCTGAATGATGTGAGGTAAGATAAGGCACCTTGCTTTTGCAGTCATAATTTTTTTATTAAGAATAAATAAGCACAAAATTCTTACTGTATTTTATTTTTGGATGAAGTCCTTTGAAAGAATATTTATCAGAAATCGTTCCCTCCAATTGTGTTTTGAAGAGCATTACTGTAACTTCAAACAGAGAAGGATGGGGCCTGTTGATCCAAGGGTTTTATATCATTTGGATTTATAAGAAAGTAATCACCAAATAAAAACTCATACTGATAAATTTTTTTCTCCTTGTTTTGTGTCTGCATGAAGTGTTCTGAATAGCATTTTAAAATGAAGATTGCATTTTCTCTGTGTTTTCAAATAGTTGTTTGATTTGCTGTTGTGACAAGTCAGGAGTATTGACTTAAATGCTCTATTGGTTGCATTAGTAACACCAGCTGGAGCTTTTGGGGTTTTAGTTTTCTGTTTCATCACTTGGTAAAGGTTTTGGTGAATATAAGTTGTCATTCCCTGTGGTATGGCAATTTTAAATTAGATTTAATTGTTTACCAAAGTTCTTTAGTGCTGTCGCTTTAAAAGTATTTACAGAAATGCCTTTTAAATATGACCATGAAGCAATAAAAATATATATTTTTATCTATTTTTCACTGAGCAGTAATAAATAGAAAATTATTATCGGTTTACATGATGGAAGTGCCTTTGTTTTCCTTATATCAAGTACTTTGCCATGTATTTAACTTTGCTAAACTATCTTTTTTTCTTATAACACTGGAATAAGTTGACATTTATGTATACATTGCATTTTTTATGTAAATAGAAAGTTTGCTGGCTTTGAATTTTGAATCAAAATGTCGAACTCATATTTTGCCTTGGAACATGACAGACATTTAGAAAATTTACAAACAGAAAAAGAAAGAAATGTTTATGCTGATTTTGACCTAATGCTTTTAGAAATATCTTTAGTGCTTGACTAAACGTTTAAGCTCTCAAAAATGAAATGCCTATCTCTGAGTGAACACAAAACTTGGAAATATGGAAATGTGGGTACATTGTAAATTTTTCCCAGCTCCTACTGTCTCTGGTAAATCAAGAACAATATGGTAGCAACCATTTCGTTGAAAGCTAAGTGCAAATTAAATTATCTGTACAGTTAATGGGAGTTTGGTAACAGCACAAATCCCCTGCCATCAACACCACTGCTACCATGGCTTTATATAAGATCAAGCAAGGTGATTAGCACACAGGCAACATTTTCAGAGAGTTTCTAAGCATGTATAAATACAGTTGCACTGCACCTATTTTTTGCATATGCAAGAAGAATCAGGAAGGTCTTGCCTTGAAGAAATCATTTCCTTACAGGACAGATAGTGAGAAGTAAGAATTCTTGGTCTGAGGATCTCAAGAGGGAGTGACTGTCTTTAGCTATTGGTGTATATAATATAGATTTACTCTCATTTTATAGTTCTGGCATTAGGCAGACTAGGTAATGGATGCTGTTGAAGCAGAATTCTTTCACATGGATACTTCTTAATAGAGATGGGAAAGTTGGCTCCTCTCAATCATCAATGTGTAATCAAAAGGTTTTGCAGATTTCTAAGCTTAAATTTGATATTGCATGTTTAGCAAACTATAAAATTCAGTAAAATTTTGTTGTCCTTATGGTGATTTATTTTTTTTGTTTGGTTAGATCTGCAGTGTGGGCTGTTAGAGCCCATTTTTTGGTTTACATGGTTCAATCTGCTTGAATGCAAGGAACTAGTTAAGAAAAAATACCTTCCCACCATTACACTGTGCCTTAAAAGAACCCAAAGCTGCACTAGTGCAAATGGAATGGAAACCTCAGAGGTTAACCTGGTCTCTCCCTTTTGCAGGGTGCTCCCAAGCCGATTGCCATCGAGCCGTGCTCAGGAAACAGAGCCGCCGTCCTGACGGTGTTTCTGTGTCTGCCCAGGGGAGCCTCAGGAGTTCCACCACCCGGGCAGTCAGGTAAGGCTGCCATGGTGGCTGTGGGGTCTGACTCCTTCTGCACTCTCTGCCTGCCCGAAATCACCCTCACACATCCAAAATAATGGCACAGCAGATGGGTACGAGGAGCTGCTCGGTCAAGCTGATGTTAAGTTTATCCCCAGTGTTTCATTTTTCTTGGGAATTTGGTGTCGTGTCCAGATAAAAAGCTCGGTGATTAAGCCAGCCACATTTCATTAGGACTTCCTGAAGCAATACCTGTGCATGTCAATATGCTCCAACATTGTCTCTCAGGGAAAAAAAATTCATATGCAGTCACTTCCCTGGTTTCAGCTCAAGCTGCTGTAAATGAGGCTGTACAGGGAATACCTGCGAGTATTTTCACTTCAGGCTAAAATTTAGTGCAGTCTAGTTTGCACAATAAATCCCAACACTTTGCTGGCTGGGACTCAATTAAAATACTACTATTTCCCAGAATGCCTGTCAGATAAAACCTGGAATTGTGTGAGTGAATGCTTCTGCAGGGAGGTGTTCACTTTGGAAGTGATCCCAGCTCATTTTAAAGTAGCACTTGCATTATCTGGAAGCACTTCTGGTGGTGACCTACCTTCTCTGCTAGATCATTGTACAAAAACATTCTCATAAAACACTTCCTGAACAGGAGCTACCTACCTGCACCTTTACAACCCTTTAAATAGCTGCCTATAATGATGTGGTAGGAAGGAGCCATGACAAGAAAGTGTAGACAGTATTGTCACCCTGCACATGTGACCACTTTATTCATTCATTCATTTATTCCGGAATTCACTGGAGCTGCAGCCAAAATGAACACTTTTGCAGAAATTGCAGACTGCATGGTATGTGCCCAAAATGCAGGAATAAACCAGAAAATATGCTTTCAGGCTAACTTTTATCATTAAGAGCCAAAAGAGATATCCTTTTAACCTTCAAAAATCCATTTAAGAGATTAAAAAGTATTGAGTAATGATGAGGGCAAACTCAGTTGACTTATGTTGGAAATAAGCTCAGCTGGGTGTTCTTCTTTTGGCCTGATCACTATCTGTTATTTATTTGAGAGTTTTAGTTCATTTTTTGAGGGCGAGGGGTGTTATATTTTTTTCTCTCTGAGTTCTGAGATGAGGACTTAGTTCTTAAAATGCTGTTTATGGCTTGGAATATCATTTTTGGAAGTGCTATGAAAATAAAAGTGTTACTGATGCTTTGTCAAATACATTTCCTGGACGAAATATATAAAGTGCTCTGAAGAGAGCAATGAGAAAGGAAGGATGTTTAGCTTATTCCCTGTTCATGTTTTAAAGAAATGAAAAAGAAATGAAGGTGTTTATAGTCTTGCAACAAGAAAAAACATTATGCAAAGAAGTTAAAAGTAATTGTTGAAATTGAAGCTTAAAATGTTTTTGGGGGGAGTTTTTTTGTTGCTTTCAAATTTGCCTATTATGTACATCTTTACAGTAAAAATGTATTCATTTAGTTTCTTCATAATCAGTTTCTATTTACCATGTAAAGGAGTCTTTGAAAAGTAGTTGTAGATCTTTGCTGTGTGTAAAGCACCAACAGTATATGTGTTTTCAAACAGGACTGGGGTTCAGCAACACGTCAGATGTGACATTCTGCATGTTTCTCAACCTGTGAAAGAATACACCTCTTTTTTAAACACGTTTTGTCTTCCTAGCATATTCTATCTTCTCATTGCTTTGTAGGTGTATATTTGGAGTGCTATTCTTCCATTTATTATTATGGTACCTGCCAGCCACTTAGTGTTCCAAAATATATAAATAATTTAGGCCTACAACTTTCACTTTGTTAAGGGTCAAAAGCGAATGGAAATGCTTGAGGTGTTCGGCCATGCTGCTTCAACCATTAGAGTGTATTAGATGACGTGACTATAATAATTTTTTCTTGCTCATGATGAGTTTTGGTTCTCATGGATTGCTCTGTGTACCCATGCCTAGGCAGGCAGGAGCTATTATGCAATTTTGCTGGTGTATCTGTAGCTCTGCTAATTCACTCCATTCCTGTCCTGCAGCACCCTGGGCTGCCTGGGAGCAGATGCTGTGAACACCACCAAGCTTTTGGAAATGATGTGGAAACTTTGAGCAGCACACACATTCTCTATGCAGTTTTGTCTAAGTTAGACAAAACCAATGATACTGAGGTGGAAGTCGTGTGTTCAGTAATTAAGTCTTGCCAGGTAATATTAGAATCCTCCCTTACTTGCACACAGCCATTTTCCAGCTCGTTGGGATCACTCTAGGACAGAACTGACAGTGTGTCAAGCATCTTTGTTTAAATGATACATCAATGATACTCATTCTCATTTCACCCTGGGAGAGTGGGATTCATTCCTTCTATACATGCATCCCAAACATAAGAAGGGAATGCTTGTATTCTTATTGTCCTGCATTTTCTCCAAAACTGGGAAAGCAAATTCTTTACATAAATAACTAACCTATGCTCCACTGGAGTTCTCATTTGTATACCTAATTTTTTAAGCTCTGAATTTGAGTTTTCTCTTTCTGAGTTTTCCATTAACAAATATTTTGTTGAAAAATTAATATTAAAAAAAAAGAAACAAACCAACAAATAAACCATGCCCTAATATAAAGGTAGATCTTTGTGCAGCATATGTTCTATACTTCACCTTTAGCAGCAGCTGGAAGAAAAGTTGAAGCTGCAGATGGTGGGCTTTGGCCAAAGGCTATGAACAGCAAAAAACTTCTCTAGGAGAGACCATATGTCCCAGTGCAGATCTGTGTGTTCTCTGCTTCCTGCAGAAAATACTCACAACTTTACAGACTTTCAACAACGTTTTTGATCACTCAGTCCTAATTCTGTAAGTTCAACAGTTAAACCACTTAAAATCTGTGATTTAAGATAGATTTTATACAGATTGATCATGTAGATTTGGTCAAAATGTTGATAAAAATTAATTTATTACAAAAAAAAAGAGACATTAGTCATTGTGGTTCATGTTTTAGAAAGGGATTTTTTGAATAAAGCAGCTATTTGTAGAATTAAATATCCTGAAAAGACAGGCACAAAATGTTGCCATCATGGTAGGTCAGGTGTTTCACAGCAGACCTTGCATTTCCTTTTGAGTGTAAGCTAACAATTCAATTACACTTCTCTGAAGTAACTGAAGTACCTGTCTTTAAGTGACAGAAATTAGAGACAAAGTATAAATAAGAATGATCAATGCAAAACATGAAGGTAAATTTCTCAGTTTGGATTGACTGATAGAACATGTGCTTTCTTCATTCTTCATTTATCTCCTTCACTGCATTGTACCTGTGTAATCAGAACAAAATTAGAGGGTCCAAAAAAACCCAATTCTGTAGGGTTCACATGTCTATCAGTACAAATGCATCAGTGTAGTGCATATGTGACTTCAAGCTTTATGATACACTGGAAGCTAGAGAGCATCTTTTATTACTGTAGTCTCTGACCCCATGATTTAAATAGCTTAAACTCTTCTAATATCAAAGCAGATCTAATAATGAGAGCAGCTGCAACCAGTTTTCTAGAAAGAACTAAATTATATATCTCAAAGGGGATTGAACAAAACAAGATAGACCAGAAAAAAAGAGGATAATATATAACCTAATGCAGAAAAAGGTGCCTATGAATTATCAGCAGTGGAAGGCCCAAGAATAACTCCTTCAAGGTCTTCATACAGCTCTGGTGATATATTGGGCAATACAGAAAGAATAGCTTGGTAATGTGATAAATTCTGCTAAACAACTGTGACCATGTCATCATTACTACTACAGCCAACTAAATCCCATGCTTTGAGGTATTGAGTTATTGTACAATAAGTTTATAAAACAATGTTTGCATCATTCTGGGATAAGACCACTTTGTGCTTTAAAGCACAAAGAGAAATGAGAATATTAAACCATTTCAAAATAATTCAGAATCAAGGGGTGTAATTTCTGAATTATTTACAGGTTATTTTACTTTCACACAGCAGCACTTGCCCATCTACCAAGAGGGTAAAAGTGATAGAGCACCCAGTAGAGGAAATTCCCTATTGAGTGAGCTGGATGGTCTCTGCACATGTGCACAAATGAGTCTCTGTTAAACCTCAGTAGATCTTTAACACCTCCATGGCTGTGACTGGATGAGGTGAATCTAACTTAATCCATGAAATAACACTTGGAAGTTAAATGGAAGTTGAAATGGAAGACTGCATGCAATATTCTGTTGTTATAAGTGCAAATTAGGATGGCAGGCTTCTGAACAGTGCTGTCTGAAAGTTCCTGTCTGATATCCTTGACTCAAAACAGAATTTTGTGTAATTCTGGCTGTGCTAACTGGGGTGTTCAATCCTACTTAATCAGCAAGCTACAGTAGGATCACAGAATCAATAAAACTACCATGCCATCTGCCTTCCCTGTCCTCACCATCATAATGAATAATGACTCATTAAGTGTTCTACAAGACAATTAGCTCTGGTTGAAAACAGTAACAAGGCTTTCTTGATTGTATTTATAATTTTCTCTGATTAAAATGCAAAAAACCTAATGCATATCATAAGAGGCACATTAACATAAATATGAATTAACTAATAGTTTTTATAGAGTATTATATTTAATTATAATGCTCAATTTTTCTGACCCTTGGAAACAAAACCACAGCTTGTGGCTTTTCATTTGTAGAATGGTTTCATATGTGTACTTATCTCAGTATGCAGAATTGGTTGCAGACATACACTGGGGCATGTAAGTCTCATGAATTTCTACCTGCTACAAACACATTCCTTTGCACAGTCCTTTCATACTTGCAAAATGACCCAATAAAGTCAGTAGTGCTACAAGGATGAGTATAGATTTTCCTGTAGAAAAATGTAAGTAAAAGATGTAGCAGAAAATACACTGTCATTAAGACACTCAGAGGAGGGTTGAATCTCTGCTTTAGTGAAGAAAAACTGTGAGCACTGAAAGTGGTGAGAAGCAAAGTGAGGGTAGACACAGAAATGGGAAGATATTCACAACTGATTATTTAGATTCCGAAACAAAATATTTCAAAAGGAAAAGGAGCAATGAAAAAGGATAGATGTCTAGATAAGAACAAACATAGTTCTGCATTCTGTTTTTCCCAGCTGGTTTATCAGGCCCTACAAAGTCACATCCTACTTTTTATTTAAGTAAATTTCTGTGCATCATCCTGTTTTTTGTTCTGTAGCAATCCACGTCTCTAGATTGAATGTTGTCTCTCCTTTGTAATTTTGGAGACAAAATATTGGCTTATTTTCATTATTTGCTGTTTATATTTTATATTTGAAATCTAACAGTACTATTTAGGTATGATAAAGTGGCATGTAAACAGAGAAAACATTCGAAAAAAATTGATCAAAACTAATTATACAACACCCCTAGAAGAGATACCTCCCCCCATCATGAATATCAAGATTTTTCAAATAATTAAATATAAAAAAAAAAAAAAATCTCAATTCTCTTATTTCCTCTGAAGTCCCAACATGCCACTGGAAATAAGTGAAACTATGCATTAAAAAAAACCAGTGTGGATGTCTGGAACCTGTGTCAAAATACACAGGTGAGTCAGACATTTTATTTATTATGCAAAGTTGAACAGTCATATTTATTTGACCAGAAGCTCTACAGATAATCTGGACTATTATAAAAGACTCAGTGGGGAACAGAAATGTTTGAGTTTCCTTTTATTATTTAGACTGTGTGAAGACTGGGTTTAATCTTTCTCTCTGACCTAAGGCATGACTAGAGCATTTTGTATAGAAATGTAATTTTGGTAATTGTGTTGAGGGATACTCCATATTAGTTATCAATGTGCTGCCAGTTAAATGCTCCAAAAAAATAGAAAACATTAACATTGTGGGACAAAATCAAAATGGTCTTTGCAAGAGTTTTAATGACTACAATTAAAGCTAAACTCCTAATTAGTATATTAAGCAGTAACTTCAACTTACTGACACTGAGAGACTGTAAAATCCAGGGTTCTTTTCAGTTAGCTGGAGATGCTTACCAAAACAGCTCTAAGACTTGGTGTAAACTATAATCATCTATTCCCAAGATCATTTTACTGGAGGAGTTGCTTCCTTTAGAGCAGTAAGGCCTATTTTTGGAATGACTATTTTCTGCCTAATTCCATCCTTCTGTACTGCATCAAACGAGGGAGCAGACTGTGTTTATAGTATTGACACTGTGAAAAGAACACAGTGCTAAGTGGCAGATGGTGCCGATGATTACTTAAAAAATATTTATGGCAATAGCAAAAACAAAGTAGATAATAAGAGCTGCTAGCCACCACCACCTCTATTCCTGCCCAAACCCAGAGCAGTTATTTCTGCAATGTACAGGATGAAGTCTACTTGAAAAGTACAGAAGTTCTTAGCTTTGTAAGTGATGAAGAATGAGGTATTGATTTTGTCTGCTCTTTTGCAGAATTTTAGGTGGTTCTGTAATGAATTAGCTTTTACATCATTCTAGCCATAGAAACTTGATTCCTTTAAATTCTGAAGAATATAGTTGGAAAGGACATAAACATTTTAATATGAAGAACATGCAGTATAATGTTAGCAATGTGTCTTCCACACATCTTGGCAAAAGTAACTTATTGATTGGACAGTAAAACCTGCATGCTGTGGAGCCTAAAAAAAAGTAAAAAGAGAAGAGGAAAAAAGAGAGAGCAGGGGAATAGAGGAGGTGGAGATGGTTGTTTTACAACTTTATCACTGGATTTGCTGCCCTAAAGGGACTCAATAAAATGAGACATTAATAAGAACTGTTAAGTACTGTGAACATTTCTTTGACAACTAGTTATTCATTTTTCAATCCAAAACTGTCACTGTTTCTCCAGAGCATTAGAAATACTTTTTTCTTTGGGGGCTTTCACACCTTCGATTGCATAGAGGGAACTGAAAGAATGTCTGAAGAGGGTGTAAAATTCTGAGCTGTGAAGTGTGAGTGCAGCCATGTCCATCTCTTCCCCTCTATGGGGAGCTTGTCTGAGCTATTGCCAGGTTCCATCCAGGTGACATTTTGGTGGTTTCCTCTCTCCTATTGCCATGGGAATGGAGAAGCAATGATCGATGCTCATGGTCCAAAGCTTCTGGCCACAAAGAGATGCACTGGAGTCCAAACCTTGAGATCAAAGGCTCTAACCTGGAAAGAAACACCATTTCTCAACCATGCCTGCCTGCTCACCATCAGCTGCAGTCCTCAGGGCTCTATTTTCATCCATCACCCACAGTGTTTTAACACAGCAATCAGATCTTGTCTCCACCTTCATTTTGCCAAGGCAAATGAGGTCTGCTCTAAACCTGCTCTTCACTCTTCTGAGCACCTTTGTAGTGCTTTGTCCCAGTTTTAGCCTCAGTTCATCTCTTTTTACCTTGCATGACCAGGTTTGTACTCAAAGTGCCATGTGAAGCCCATCTGGCATTGCCCAGTGGCATTAACATTTTGTTGCTGTATTCATTCTAACATTTGCTTCTTAAAAACATTTTCCACCCCCCTTTCCAACTTGATATTTCTGCAGCCAGCTTATTTTCTTCCTTGAACTGTAAACTTTTAGAGTATAAGTTTCTGTTTGTTTCCAAAACACATGGCTTTGAATTTTGCTATTCAATCTGCCACATGTATATTCCTCAAGCTGTTGGGGTCAGGCATCTCTTTCTGGATTATATTCTAAGCATTCTCTGTGTGATTATATATAGTGATGTTTGCCATGATTGAATTGAATTACACTAATGCCAAGCTCTTTAATGAAAACAAAAATGAACAGTAAGAAGTATGACTCTAGTTTCCATGCTGTACCTTCATCAGCCTTCTTCCTCTTCAAAACTATTCTTTGTTTTCTCTCCTTCATACCATTATTCACTCTTCATAACTCCTCTATCTTCTCTTTTGATAATTTATCTGTTGAAAAATTCTCACATGATAAGATTTCAGAAATCTGGAAAATATTCTGGATGTTCTTCCCCAGAAAATCATCTAACTTATTGTAGAAAACTATCAGGGGATTCTGGCACGATCTTTGATGAAATGTTGTTGCATTTTGACCTGTTTTCCATTTACCTGCCTTTAATTATTTGTTCTAGCAAAGTACCTCATAGCAGAGTCTGATTAATAGATTGGCAAATAACTGAATATATTTTTCCTTGAATCTAGACAATATTTAGTTTGAAAGAAACAGCAGTTACTGTTCTCAATTTGTATGCATCTGACATGACAGATTATTAAATTTTCCTGTTACCAGCCTTTGTTTTCTGGTATTCTTGCAGAATTAGTGTTCTGATTACCCTAATGTCATTTCATAAAACTTCTGTTTCTTCTGTTTCCATGTCCTCATTCTATTATCCATATTGATGGTACCATCTTTGATGAACATTATCTCCCTCCTTGAAAACCTTCAAATTCACCCCTGGGATAAAATCTAGAAAATACCTGAGCTCTGCTTCATTCTTTCTATGTAATGACTCTGTCCTGTTTCGGTCTCTCAGTTATATACAGTGAAAATCTGTGGATGTTTGTTTTACTAAACCTTTGCAAGGTCTAACTCATCTTGACTTTTGACAATTCTTATTTGGCTCTTTCATGTCTTTGCCTGCAAATGACAGCCTATTTTGTTACTTGATGCTTTTTAGCCATTTTGATAGGCTTTCTGAATTTAAAAAGCTGTAAACTTAGGTCTTCAAATTTGATTGTCTCCCAGGCAGAGCCTTAGGGCCCTTTGCAAGGCTAAGCTTCCCCTGGTTGAAAGAAATCATAGTGTGCTTTTCTTCTTTTGACATAAATGATACAGACATCGACAAAAGAAAGGAAAAAGAAAAAAAGAATTATAAAGGCAACTAACAAACATGGGAAGTGCTCACTTCACAATTTTGCTGAGAGAGGTTATACAATACTTATGTAGTTTGTAATGGAAATCTCATGGGAAAAAATATCTTTTAATTGTGTGATGTATTTTACACAAGCAGAAACGGTGATGATCAGATAATGCTGTCAAGCAGCATCATGTTCTCCTTCTCTTGGCACAAAGGCACAGTGTTTCTTACATGGAAAATAGGCAGCAGTAGGGCCATGTGAATGTACACCTCAACCTAACAGAGCACCTTTTTAAATTTTGTGCTGTTAAACTTTGAGGGTTCAACACATGTCTAGTGAGAGGTGCAAAATTAGGTAAAGTGAACAAATCCCCTGCAAGTGACACGCTGGATGATAAGTTCCTTCCTATGTGAAATTGGTGGTCTGGTTTTATATTCAGTCAACACATACAATGTGGAGCAGATGGCTTACAGCTAAATTAGAACCATAAACCTTTCAAAGTTAAAATTATATATGAATTAAATCTTTCAACAGGGGTCCCATCACCTATTTCTCCTTACTCTAACATTGAATCCCTGGAAAAGCAGATTTTTTTCTTTAATCAACAGAAGTCAATCTTCAACAAAAAATAATTGCTTTGAGATCTGTCCTGATTCTTAGTCCTGGCATCATGGAAAGTTTCATCCATTACTGGGACAATGCAATTGCCCATAATCTACCTTCCCATGTTTATTTTATCACACTCTTGGAGTAAGATGCTTCTACTGCCTATTTTTGGGATAAAGCTGTCCAAAATTATACAGAGACCAATCAGATTTATCATTCTTTGGCATTTGATGGCATCCATCTGTTTATTTACAAAACTGCTAAAGACTTATTGAGTTACTAGACTACAGAGAAAATAAATTGAGTTATCATACGTAGTTAAATTCAGTCCTTGCATCTGCTGTCTTTACAGCCTGTATGGTGTTTTCTGAAATTACACTGGCTTGCAGACCCAGGCTTCAGGAATACATTTACTTCACAGCCTTTTTATGCCATTTCAAGTGAATTTCTAATGCATGAGCAATTTGTGGTTCAGGAAAATGTTGACAGAAGAATGTCAGGGCTTTCTGTTGTTAGCAGTTTAAAAGCATGATAGGGACAGTTCTTACTTAAAAGTGGCTCTTAAAAGTTTGGAGCTGCTCAATTTCTGAAATAATTTGATCTAACCCCTTTCAATCAATATCGCACAACTATTGTAGAAGGCTTTTTAAAGCTTATGGGCACAAATGAAGTAATATTATTAGTAAGTATAAAACACTTTTAAGATGAGGGATAGGGAATGAACTCCTCTCATGCTCTATGTATTCAATTACTGTTGTAAGTACAAACGAAAAGAAATAAGGTTCAAAGTTCAAATCTTTCCATTAGTAAAACTGAATAGCAAAATGAAGAGATACATCTTAAAGGAATACTTTAGTTCCTGTAGCAAGCGTGAGTTTGCAACAGTGAAATCAATTATTGCCTACATCCTTTCTGTTTGTGGGTGAACTGCTCTGTAACAATGAAATCACTGGAAATGTCCTTTGGAAGGAACTGGTGTGAACCCAGCGAAGATTTTAACTCAGAGCACCCACAGGTGGCTGAGAGCCCTGGCTTTGTGTTAATTAGGTCACGATTGTTAGAGAAGGGTTGTTGCTTGTAATGACAAATCTCTCACTGTGATAAATTCTCAACTTCTCTTATTTGTATGCCTTGCATAGTTCTTCTTCACCATTTTGGAGCTGAGAGGTACAGGGAATATATTCCAGAGAGATCCACATGCCCGCTCCTGTCCTGTAGGGATACAGCAGATCCAGGTCAGTGCTGCCTGCTCAAGGCCAGGGCTGAGCTCTGCATCTCCTGCACCATCCTTTGGCATCTAAGAATGGCTCTGTGCCTACACACAGCACCAGCTAAACGGTGCAGCCAGATGACTAAGGCTTTGTGGGACATGAAATGGGGAACAGTGTGGAAACCACCAAATGCTGTTTTGGGAATGATTTGGAGCCTAGCAAGGCAGTCAGAACTTGTACAGCCTGGTGAATCATGCCTGACTACAGAACTACTTTGAAAATTTCTGCAGGATGCACTACTCTGTACTAGCACTAGATGGGTGGGTTTCTCTCATATCACATCTGCAATTCCATAGATTAAAAATTAACAGCAACAAAAGCAAAAAAAAAAAAAAAAAAAAAAAAGGTTGGAAGTTGATTTTTCTGCTCTTTCATACAAAATAATATAAATATTTAAGTGCTGCAGAAACAATGAGAAGGAATAAGTTTGGGCATACAAAATTAGCAGGTTCATAAAATAAAACCAGGCTGTTGAAAATAATTATATAAAAATAACTCCAAACTAAAAATCCAAGGATCAGTTAAATCTACGAAAGAAATAAAAATAAGTAAAATATAACGTAAAATGAAAGTAGGCTTCCGTGAATTTTATTGGACCTGGCAGGTGAGTCACACATTAAACTGCATATATTTTTCATACTGGAGAAAATGAGCTTGAAAATGACTGATAACCAGTTAATATGTGGAAATGGCAGACTAAATAATCCATCCAAAAAAGGGACATTTTAAACTAGCACCTGGATGTGAATCACTTCTAAAAGAATTCATCTTTATAAACCTACACTTTCTAAAATGTTTGGGTCTGAAAAACATTAGCATTAAGTAAATCCTCCGAATTCCTAAGCAGGAAGTATGGTTCTGAACAGTGCCTGAAAAAGGCACTTTTCACTTTAGGTCTTTCATTTCAAGAAAGTTTTCTCAAGTGCTCAAAACATGCCAGGGTGTAAGGGAAAAATTAAAAAGAAAATGACAATGGCAAACTATATTTAGGGTTGAGAGTGACTCAACACGAAATGATTAAGAAAAGTTTAGAATGACAATGTATCTATCTTAATTTGTACTATTTATATATATATATTTATTACTTATAATTCACGATTCAGTGATGCACAGTCTGAAGTGTCTCCTATCAAGTGTTCAGTGTCCTCAGCTTCTTTTGAGTGCATCAGACTGTAAGGGGGATGTAAAATATCTGGTGCCTTGCCACAGGGCAAGCCCTGGAAGGCAGAATAGTTGGATTGCAGTGATCAAAGGGTAACCTTCCTTATCCTCACCCTCCGACAGTGATGTAGCAGCACGAAACCCGTAACTGCGGCTCAAGGCTTTCAGACTTGTCCCTGGGAGCATCACTCAGGGCCTTTTCCAGGTACAAAACTCCTTCAGGCTTGTGCTGTCCATTCCCCCACAGCCCTTCCTCTTCCTGAGTGTTTGTGGCTGTATCTGCCTCCTCAGGCTCAAATTGACACAGCAGTGGGTTCAGCAGAACTCGCTCTGTAATCCAACATTTTCACTGACTGGAGGTGGAAGGTTTTGTTGCTGTATGCGGTTCCAGGGCAGTGGTGAGGACAGCAACATGGCAACTTTCTTACATGAGCAAGAAAGAGCATTTATTCAGGGAAATAATGGGTTTAAATAGTATACATCGTGCAAAACAATTTAGAGAAAGTTCATTGGGCAGAGGAGCAACACCCCTTTAGAAACACGCTCCGTGAGTAGCATCACATACTCTAGCAGGTGTGAAATCTTTGAGTTCCTGTCCTTGAGCAGCCTCAGAGCAAAGCTTGAGCAGCCTGAGAAAAATCCTGGCTGGATTTTCCTAGGTCTCAGACAGTTGCCCACAAGGTTTAGGGGGCTGATTGTAGTTAATCGTATCAAAAAGTGAGAAAATTCTTGTGGGGACTTGCATCTACTGGAATTTGCACACAGAGTAGATTTTAGCCCTTGCTCTGCTAACCAGACTGTGTTTGTGGACACGTGGTCTTTCTCTACGTTCTCTGTAAAATGGGAATGCTATTTTTTAGGATGTTGTATGAATAAATGAACAGTGTTTGAGTTGTTCTCAGATTCATTGTTCTAAGTGTAATAGAAAACAATCCAAGCAATAGTTCATAGCATGGTTTAATGCATAATACCATTCATTAATTTCCAGATCCCTGCATGGCCTCAGCAGAAATGTTTGAGTCAAGGATAAGGACTCTTCTTCACTATTTGTTGATGAAATTTCAGATCAGTATCTAAATATGATACTCTGTCGTTCTGTTTTAGTTTTTGTTGTTTGGTTTTTTCTCTAAGGGAAGAGCAGATTAATCTGTTATTCTTTCTGCAGATAAATGATTCCTGTCAAATATACTCATGCAGGAATCTTTGTCCAAAATAGAGAAATACTGATTAGTCATCATGACAGAACAGATAAAGAATCTCTGATGGCACATTGCAGCTGGAGTACCAATGAAGTTTTTGTGGAGATATTTTGGTTACCTGAAAATGTATCAACATGCAAAAGGCATAACAAGTTACGCTACAAACTATTACAGCATAACACATCAAATTCAAGAACAGGCTGCATCTTTTCCTGGGGAAACAACAAAAGAATGCTGGTCATAAGGTAAAAAAATTATCCAAGTATAAATGTGAAGTTCAGATGAAATTTTCTTCACAGTTTCTGGAGACTGCAATTATTAAATTTCAAATCTGAATGCTGAAGAAATAACCTTTGAATAAATTCTATTTGCATTTGTATGTGTAGAGGATGAAAATAATGGGGGGTTGTTTTTCAGAAAACAGCAAACCATGGCTGGCAGCACATCCTGAGCTGTGTCAGAGCATTGTTCTGACTGACATGGGAGAAGAATTATGTGTAGCTTTAAATGGTGCCTTAGATTAAAATTAAAATCTATCATTTAATATACTGCTTTCTGATGATTTAAGAGTATATGCTCAGAATAATATTTAATTTTAATATTTAAAGAAAGCTCTAATTTATGTGAAACAGTGCATTAAAAGCAGTTACTCATCCACCTAAGAAACATTATCAGCTACTCATCAGCTTCAATTCAGAACAGAATCTGAAGAATGGCCTGAAAGAGGCATCAAATTTCTGCTTTTTAAAGACCTTGGCAATGCAAGATACTGAGTGTGACAAATGCAGTTAGGTATAAATTACCACCCTTCTTGCAGCTCCTGGCACTCGAGGTCCTGCTCCCCTCCACTGAAACACACACAGCTCCACCTTGGTTTGTACTGGAGGAAATCTGGAATGCCATTACAGAGCACTGCAAGCTCCCATTATTTTCAACAGGAGTGATGCCAAGCTCCTTTCAAAGTTGATTACAGAATCATAAAAAAAATAAGGCTGGAAAGGACTTTTAGAGATCATTTACTCCCATCTCCCCTGTTCGTGGCAGTATCAGCTGCATGTAAACTATTTCTGGCAGATGTTTGTCTAACCTGTTCATGAAAGTGTACAAAAATGAACTTTCTGCTTCCTCCTTAGGAAATTTTTTCCCCATGAATTCCTGTTAGAAAATCTTTCCTAATGGTTAACCTAAATTTCTTCTGCTATGGTTTAAGCCCATTACTTTTTATCATGCCCAAAATGAGCAAGGAAAAAAAGATTATTTCCTTCCTTCCTTTTCTCTGCAGACATTAATATTTTTCTGTTTACACTCTATCACCTTTCTCTATATCAAAATAATCCCAGTTCATCCAAACCAGTCAAGGTCATATTTTCTAGACCTGATTGCTTTGTATTAGTCCCCTAAATTATGCCTGTGCAAAGACAGGTACAGCCAGAGGGTAGAGTACTGAGGGATGGAGGGGCAAATTGAGTATTTTACTAGAAAATATTACTGAAATTATACCAATCATTCAGCAGCTTCTTTATTTTTAGAGTGCCAACTTATCTTTCAGCGTCTTCTTCAGTTTGCCATTTATATATGCACAACATCCATCCTTCCTACACTGTTAATTACTGCTTTCTGCTGTAGTCAAAGGCTGGCATGCCTAAAATGAGAGGTCTGTGATATGGGACACCGTAATTCTGAACTTGGGCAATGTGCAGGATCTGTAGAGTAACAGGAAAATCAAAGCTGTGGTTGATTCAGATCTTCTCCTTCCCAAAACTTAATTTTACTAAGTGACTTGACACTGAAACCAGAAAGCTTACTCCACGCTTCTTCTAAGTCTGGCTATTTTTAGGATTTCCTGCAGAGATCTTGGCCCTGAGCTTTAATTCCTTTTCCCCACACACATGCCTATCTCTTTCCATCCACAGTGGAGTCAGTGATTCACGTCTGGTACACTCAGCCAGCAGGGATCAGTTATTTCTTCCTGTAGGGTTGTGGCACTTTGCAGCAAGGTGCTATGAAAATTCTTTTTAATTAAGAGAGATTTGTTTTAGGGAGAAAGTGTGGCTTGCATCCCAGCAGAAGTGGTGCATGGCAATTTGGGGTCTGTGATGTAGGTTTTGCTTACAAGGATGCATAATTCATTCACGAGGGAATTTGTAAATTATTCCAGTAATCCTCACCTGTGGGATAAATATTGTCCCCTAAGAAGCTCATATAACTTTATAATCTGATAATTTATTCTGTCAGTATAATACTAAGAAATTCTGTAATAAACTTTCACTGCTTGTTGTTGGGCAACTAGAGCTTTATTCAAATGTTGTTTCCCTGGTATTATGCTTCAGTGATGCTTTTTCTGATTCTTCTCCATTGATCAATAGTAATATGAAAACAGATTTTTAGAAAGCACCATTCTTTTGCATCTTCTCATCATAAATTATTGGTTTTTTTCTTTGATGGTAGGTACATTAAAATATTCCAGATAGTAAATCAGAAACCATGTCAGGCATTTCAGATACAGGATTTTTCACTGGATACAGAATTTTGTTTTACCATCTTCAGCATAGGTAATTTTTCTGCACTTGTGGGAGGCCACTTTGCACTTCTGGCCTGTGACAGACCCTATAAAAAATTCAAGACATGCAGGATTTTATATCCCAAATGCAACAAGTTGCTACAGCAGGATTAGAGTGTGAAGGTTGTAACAATCAACAACCACAGTCACAGCCTGTCCCACTCAGAATGTGCAGCCCAAACCCAGGGAGAGTTTGCATCAGCTGATAGCACAGGACATCCTGACACAAAGCTCAAGGAGGAGGCAGCTCCATCCTTTGTACCAGAGCATTGTCAAATCCCACTGAGCAGCTCTGAGGGGAGCTGGGCAGCAATTCCCTCATTAGATCCTACTCAAAACATTTCAACATGGACATGCTAGCAAATGCTAGTTTGGGAGCATGGAAATGCCAGTCTGGAGTGTCTGACTGGTTGCTGTACAAAGTCTGTAGCTGTCACTGAGCCATCAATCTGGACACTGATACAGGACAGTAAATTACTAGGAGGTACAGTCAACATAAAATATTTCACTTCAGTCAGTGCCCTGTTCCATGTCATTATATTCCATGTATTCTATGCTTTTATATCCTCAAATTTTCTGAGTGCATTTATTTATACAGATACATAGAGGTGCAACTTGAACACCTCAGTGCGGCAGAATGAACTTAGAATCCACAAAGGACAGAAATTCCCAGCTACCAGTAAAATACATTACAAATTCTAGTTCTCAGTCCTGAATTAAGCTAATGTGAGTTTATCCAAATGAAAAGGTTAGTTCTCAGATCAAATCAGTGCTTTCAGTAGATGAAAGATGTCTAGGCACCTGAAAATTGTGAAATTAGTACCCAAGCTCATCTTCTACACACACTTTATGGGTGTAGTTGTGAGTAGATTTTTAGCCTATTTCAGGTGTTCTAATGAAAGTTGATGTCCCTTCAGTCGTAATTCCTGTAGCTGACTAAGACCTGGAACATAGTTACAAGAAAGTTGTTGTTCATGTTCACACCCACCAATGGTACAAAAATAACATAATTAGGAAAGCAATTGTGATTGACAGTATTAATTCCAGTCAAAAGATCTTTGCTCACCAGTTGCAGTGCAGCCTGTATGAACAGTTAAAGTGTGCAAATGCACCAAATATTGAGAAAAATTATTAGCTTTCTTTTTCAGGAGTAAAATACTGTGCTTAAATCTATGGATTCACTTCCAGATCCTATCCATATGAGGAATTGCATCACTACAGTGATACCAGTGCCATTAAGACAGAAAGATCTTAGAAAAGTCTCAAGAAACTTTATAAAACAAATCATGTATTCCTCCTGGTGTTTGTTCCATGCTTTCAATATGTCATTTTTATGACAGTGCCTGGCTGGGTTACCTTGTGCAAAGTTGCTTGGGTACTTTTGATAAAAGCAGTTGTTACCTTCTCCTCTTAAAATTTCCCTACCAAATCTCAGTAGCCACGGTATGCATTTTCTTCTACATTTTGAAAAACAAAAGTTGAGATACTTTGCTCCTCCAAATTATTTTCCTTTTGATATCAAATTGCATGCTTGAATTTTAATGCTCATTTTTTGCTCTGGGAGCTGAAACTGGCAGGACTGGTGCAGTTTTCCCAGCAGGGCTCACTGAAGTGCCTGCTCCCTTACTTTGAGGGGAGCTGTTCCCACTTGCTCCTTAATGCTCCTAGAGCAAATGCTAGCAAATGTGGAAGTTGGTGACGGCTGTTGTGGTTCTTGTAATATTTTTTCTGTTAGAATAAAATGAAAAAAAAAAAAAAAGCTACATTCATATCACAGAGCACTAAGCTCATAATCAGATGGTAATGGTCTGCAGATGAAGATGAAGGGGAGATCCATGCCCAAGCACGTAACCTGCTTTGTACTTGTGAGATTGAACTGAGCATGATTTCAAGTTATGAGCTCTGAACTGTTGGATGACTTTGTTTTCCTGTTGGCATTATTTATATCTTTTGGATTGCAATACAAAGGGCTCATTGAAAAATCAGTAGTGAATAAAAGCCTCAACTTCAAATCAGTAGTTGTAAGCACTCTCCAAAGTATAGGGAAAGAAGGGAATATTGATTTCTCAAGAAATCAACTATTAGGAAATGAAACAACTTTTTAAAGGTGGGGATGTTACCTTATTGGCAATGCTTCATTAAGTACATTTTGATCTTGGCTCTTGGATGCCACTTATACCATCTTCCTACAAACTGGAATGCTGTTTTGCCAGAGCTTGAAAAGGAAGCATTTTTTCCTGTTCAAAACATTTTCAGCATTTCAAGCCAAACAATTTGTGTGGAGGAATAGATCTCTATTTAAAGAAATAAGAGCAGACTATTCATTATCTGGAATCCTACTTTAGAATGTTCTTTGAACATTCTTGTCTTGGAAGCAAGGCTGTGAACTGTGCTCATTTTATGACCTGACCAGCCATGAATGAAAGAGCTGGCTGATTTTGTCTCCATAGTTATGTGCCTTTCTTGTAAACTCTGACTGAGCATGCTGTAATATCATTTTCTTGTTCCAGACTGGTGAGGTTGAAATGGAAAGAAACCAACCTGATTGAAGTTGCAGGTCTGCTTGTAGCTTGTTTCATTCTAGATACAGTTGGAGCCAATTTTGTTTCCTATTAGTCAAGATTAAAAAAAACCTCCAGTCTCACATATGCTGACTCCACAAAGAAAGACAGATATGCTACAGTTTGATTTCCTGGATGTCTCCTTGATCCAGTGAGAAGGGGTTGTTAGATGAGGTTGGAAAGACAAATACCCCATTTAAAGGTTGAGATGCTGAAACAGGACCAAATTGTTGGAGCAGACAGCTTTTTCTACTGTGAGGTTGCCCATGAGTGTAGCAATGCAATCAAAAGTAGTGGGTTGTTATGGGTTTCTTTCAAATTCAATTTTGATGCTTGTATTGAAAATATTTAATTGCAGAGAAACTTCAGATGTTGTCCTGCACTCACAAATATTTTTCAAACTAATGCCTCTCCTATTTCTTAACAACAAAACCAGCGGCGTAAATGGAAAATGAAATCAACCTTAACAATGTGCACCATTCCTTTATGAGCAGATTTATGTGTTCATTTCTGCATATAGAGTGCTGTGCTGATATGACAGCACAGAATATTCTGACTTCTCCCAGACTTTTAGGACACTTCAAGGTGTGATTATGGAAAGTAACATTCAAGGGATTGTGCAAGTTCTGTGTGACATTTTGCTTGAAAATGACAAGAAAATGACTGCTCCTCTGAGGAGGTAGATGCTGCTGCATGTAAACATATGGGAAAATGTAATTTGCTATATTTTGCTTATGGAAGCAGTTATTTTTATTATTTAAATGGAAAGACAAGATTCTTTCAGTGTTACTTGGTATTACTGAGTTATTTATTCCCACATATTTGGCTTTCTTTTGCATGTAACTGCATATGCATTTTTTGAGACCGCGATAGAAAACGTGGCCCCAAAAATAAGTTATGAAATTTTAAGAGCTCTTTAAGCAGATGCTTTAGAAATCATTTCCACATCATTGTGCCATTCCTTCTATGTTTCTCCTGCCCTCAAGATAACTTATGTTTTAGAAATGTTCAGACATTTAAGTGTATTTTAAATCTGTTTCTATGAGCATGTGTGAGCATAAAGTTTCATGGTTTTTTGTCAGCTGAATATAACATGCTTGGGATCCCTCTCTTTAGAAAGCTCAGATCTGTAGAAATTGTGCTGTTTAAGAAAATCTGTGTTTTTTCAAATTTATCAACTGGTCAATACCATCTCTTTGTACAAATCCTACCCCAGTGTCATTCAATGATGTTTCACTGTGATGCATCATTAAATATTGAACATTGATTATGTAAGTGCTGCAAGATTTTGTTCACTGTACATAAAGACTTGTGAAACTTGGCCAGTAAGTTTCCACAGTGTGAAGAAAGGATAGAAATGCTTTGTAATGCTGTTTTTTTTAAAAAAAGAGTTAGATGGAAATGGAGAAATTTGAGATATTCAACGGTACAATTTACAGACTTGAGAGAAATGCTCAGAATAAGTGGTCAGAAACACCTTGGCTGTGAACTTTGCTGATCTGAACCTGCTGTGGGAATTATCCCTGTTATTTAAAATATAAGATCTAGTTTATTTATACCTAAATTCTGATTGCTTAGCTACCAAGCAGACGTTTATTTTCTAATACTATTAATGATTCATTCAGGCTGTGAATCAGGCATTAGTACCTATACATAAGGTTGTCTGTGTCTGCAGCTATTTCAAGCAACAAGTTTAAATGGAACTGCTGTCATATGGGTGGCCATTTTGTCCTATTTTTAAGCTTGTTTTTGAAGTGTTTCTGTAGTTACATATGAAACATATATTCAGACAAACTTAGGTCTATCTGCTTTCATCCCAGCTCAGTGGAATGAAAGATTTTTGCAGAAAAATATGTTCACATTCAAAGGCAATTTCTAACACTTATGTTGTTTACAGTACGGTTTTAATCTGGTCAAATTGGAAAAAAAAGCAAACAGAAAACAACCATAAACTGAAGAAGTGGCATTTCTTTGTTCCCTGAATTCAGTCCAGTTTGGTGGACTCATAACCTGTAGAACATTGCAATTTTCTTTCTTTGAGTTGCATTTCATAGGAAAAACTGGCAGCAGGCCAAAAAAATAGCTGAACTCAAACAGTTTTAAGGATTTGGGTCCAGGTTGTGAACCAGAACAGCTGCACTGTGAAATGTTGGTGTTGCTGGAGCAGTGGGGAAAGAGGAGGAACAGTCCAGGTTCTGCTCCTCAGCCACACCCTCCAGACCTGTCACACCTAGAGCTTTATCCCTTTGCCACAGCTGGGAGCCCATAGAAAAGATAATTTTCACCCCTGGGATTATTGCTGACAATTCATATATTTGTCCTGAAGGTAAAGTTGAAGACTTGTATGGTGCAGGTGATTTGTCCAATATGAAGCAGTAGGGCACTGGGGAGAACACTGCAGCTGAGCTAGCAAACATTTAAAGTCTATTCATTACAGCAAACAAACAGAAAAATGGAGGGGGGGAGGTGATGAGAATTGCTTCAAGGGTATCTGAAGAGGAAACAAATGAAACTAGAAAGACAAGTTTTTGCAAGTGGTGGTTTGCCAGATTTATCTTATTCCCTTCCCCTGGGTGAGTGCATTGTGATGCAGCCTTCAGTAGTGTGATGTTGTTGTGTGTTTCTGCAGAACAGCTGCAGTGTTCATTGCACAGACTGGACCATAAGAAAGGACAAAATTATGTTTGAACAAACAGCTGCAATGTTTGGATGTTTGCTCTTGCCACTCACATATATCTTAAGGTTTTCTGAATGTGGATGTTGTTGGACGCACATTTAAGGGTGGGGGATGTGTGTGCAAAGACATGTATGTACACCTGGAATTGAGGAAAGGAGGAGCTTTCTGTTGCTGCACAAAGAGAACTATCAATTTCCCAGAAGAAGAATGCTTTAGGGCCAGTTTAAACATTTTAGTGCTGTAGATGTATGACTTTAAGCCCTGGGTAAAAGCTGGCTGAATATGTCATAGACATGATTTGTCTTTGGATGATAGCAGCATCTCTCATAAAGCACTCTGCTCAATCTGTGCAATGATATTAGTAGTGAATGTGGAGAATGCTCTTTTCCAGTAGCTTCAGGTATACTTATATGAATCTAGCTGGTGACTGACATGGTAAATAAAATCCAGAGGAAAAATGATATACAGTTAAAGATGTATTTTAGTGACAGGCAGTACAGCAGCAAAGGCAAACAGAGGTAGAGTTCTGCAGTTAGTATGTGAAAATAAGAGGAAACAAATGCCTTCAAGAACTAATGATCCCTTGAATCTCTTATCTGTTATCCCAAATTAGACTGGGAAAGATCGGTTTAATGGAAAAAAACTATTCTGCTCCATCTTTTACTAAATCTTGTACATTCCCCTCCTCAGCACCGACATTTATGAAATGCATATTAGGAATAGAATCATTCCATTTGGAGAAGAGTGTAAAAATGCACATATTAACAGTGTGGAGGTCTGTGTAGGTACATTATTTTACTATCTACATAGTTTAAACCACATTTTCTCTTATCTTTCTGACACTAATGCTAGCAAAAGAATTACATTAGTCCCCATAGTGGATCTTCATTTCTGACAGTAGATTTCTGAGCAAATGAAAAATCATCTAGTCATTTCTCTCTAATTAGTTGTCTCTCTAAATACCTAATTATCACTGGGAACAAATTGCATGATATTATGGAGAGCTGTTAATCTGTTAAGATGCTGCTTTTGAGTTCTATACAGTTGATGCAGCTGTTAAAACAGAATTTTTGCCACCTGGATATATCATTACCATTTTATTGTAAAATTCAGAAATAACTGATGGGAAACCAAAGTATTGGAATTGGTTTCTTTAAGCATTGTGCTTGTCAGATAAAGAAATGTATCCTTATGTCCTTCATAATCTACTCTTTTCCATACTTTAAGCTACTTTGGCATTCTTAAAAGGTGAGTCTGTGGCTGCAATAAAATTAAATGTTCTGTCAGGGTTATTTGGTTTGTTAATAGCTTGGTTTGCATTGTCCACATATACATGGCAAGATAGAATAACACAGTAGATTCATGGAGTTTTCAGCCAAATGCAATCTGCATAGAAATTGCACGTTTCTGTAGAATACTTGACAATTATGCTTAGGTGGCTTAACTGTAATTAACGTGTAATGTGCACTTTGGCTAGAAAAGAGAAATTACCAGGTACTTACCTCATGATTATTTCAGCATGCTCTGCACAGTTATGGTTTGTGGGCATAGTAGTGCAGAGTGCTGGGTTTTCTCAGCTCATTCTGAAGTCCACTGGTGCTGAGTATCTTCAGAACCTCCTGATGAGGTCCTGAATCCCTGGGAAATATACTGTGATTGTATGTAAAGTATAATTTATAGCTGATGCCTGCATAGAAGCAATACCACTGCTTGCTAATGATATCATCAAAAAATTCCCAGTTCAAGAAAATTCCTGATCACGAGAGTTATAAAACTTTATCTGTAGTAAAACCTCCCTTTAGAACTGTTGGATTTTCTTATATTCCTTTTTCCTTTTTTCATAGCAATTCTTTAGGCTAGAAGACTTTAAAGGTGACATGTATGAACTAGAGTGATTTCAGTTTTAGAGGTAAATGCACCTGTACACGCATTATGTTTTTGTATTGATCTGCTAATATGAAACATATAAAAATGTGGACTGATAGTAAGTTGAGAGTTCTAATTAGCAGTCATCATGCTGCCACCTCTTCTATGTAATCAAATCAGCAAAAATCCCGACAAATATGAAAGAGAGGTGCTTGAAGAAGTCTGTTAGTAATCTCATAGGAATACAACTGAAATTTATGCCCTATTTTACTTTCATGAAAAAGTTAATTAAACTAATCAGCACTTCAAGAACCACAAGAGAAATCCTGTCCCAAATTCTGTACACAGACAGCCTTGAAATGGGAATGAGGACATAACCACACTGTGTCCCTTGCCAGAATCTCAAGAGACCTGAGAGGGTGCTGTGAGCATTGTGACCTTCCCGTGTTGTGTTGGTCAGTCCCACTGGACTCTGATTCTGCATCCGTGGAGCCTTGGAGATGTTGTAGGATTCATCACTGGCTGTATCCAGAGATGTGTGTGATGATTTGTTTTCCTCTGGGATCTGCCCACATTGACTTCTTAGTCCTCATGTCCTCTCCCACCTAGCAAAGATCTGGCTGGGTGATCATGAGCATTCTTTGCATTTGTCTGGGGATTTAGGCAGGGGAACCTGGGGACCCAGGCTTGGAATCCAAGTGGTGGACAGAAACCAGTGCATGAGCTGGAGCAGAGAGAGCAGGACCAGGCAAGGCTGAGGCTGTTCCTTCCTAAGGAAGTTCTTATCCCAGAGGGTGGTTGGACACTGGGACAGGCTCCCAAGGGAGAGGGGTCACAGCACCAAACCTGACAGAGCTCAAAGAGCATTTGGACAATGCTCATGGGCACATGGTGTGATTCTTGGGGGTGTGCAGGGCCAGGAGTTGGACTAAGTGATCCTTGTGGGTCCCTTCCAACTCAGCATATTCTGTGGTTATTGCATGAGCTGTGGATCACAGCACAGTAAAACACACCAGAAGCCCATGATGCCTTAAACAGGGATGCTGTGAGTGAGCATCTCCTTGCACCCAAACTGGCTTCAAGGAAACTGGTTTCAAACTCCAATTTTTCTGGTAAAAGAGAGAAACAGAGGTTCTGAGCCTGCTTACTTAAGAGGAGCCAAGACAAAGTAAGCAGAACCCCAGTACCTAAAGCACACAATGCAATAGTTTGACAAATTTTATTCAGAGAGGACATTATTTAGCTAAAAGCCACAACTGTGAGCTAGACTGAAAAGCAAGAGAAACACGAAGGCTATTTTTCAATGATGATCAAATGGACCAGTATTGCTGAGTAATTCAGTTTTGGTGGAATTTGATTCCTCTGTGTTGTGATGTCTGCAAGGCAGCGTCTGTTTCCGGCACTCCAGCTGGGTTATTTGTTAGAATGTTTGCTATTTTGTGGGTTTTTTTCCTGGTGCTGGGAAGCCTTAATCATGGGTCAAGCCTGCATTGTTTTAGGCGCTAAATGAACTGAGAACAAAGAGGCAGTGCTGCTGCCATAGAGTTTATAATCTAAGTATAAAACAAGAGACAACAGATGGGTCTAGACAGACGGGGGAGCATAAGGAAACAATGTCACTGTGCTGGGCAGCCAAAATGTCAGTGTTCAAGGGAGAGCAGCAGGCCAGCTATGAGTTTTCTATAAGCAGAATATCAAAGACAGGATCTGAAATGAGATAATTAAGACAGCTTTGCAGATGGCAGTAGGGAACTCCTTCTAAGAATGAGGCAGTTTGGTGGGGAAGGGCTTTGGAAGACAAACATTTTGTGTTTTAGGGCATAGAAAGTGGGAAGCGGAGCAGAAAACACTCAGATTTTGGCAGATACACCCAGATATATAATAAAATATTAGATAAGTACATGGGATTTTTTGCAGCTGCATTCTGTATAGGTAGGAGTGAGCTAAAGCTGCATGCTTTTGATCCACTTGGTAAGTGAGGAAGAATGTGACAAATGCTTCTTCCTCTCATCCTCACTGAAGGATTTCTCCCTCATTCTATCAGCAGATACTTCTTGGCCATGGAGAATTTGATGAGATTCACTTCTGAGCACATAAAATACTTTGTTTGGGCATGGAGGCTACAAAACTCTTCTGAACCCCCAGAATTCAAAGACTACTGAAACAAAAGCCTGGATTTGGAAGTCAAATAAATTTTTTTCCTCAAACAGAACAAAAAAATAATCAAAAGACCATGTTTGATTATACTGGACAGTTGGTAAACAACTTGACAGCAGTTTTATCTTATGGTTACATTAGCTGTTATTTTATATGGCAGTTGTATTTGGCAAATTACAATTTCCCTTTGAAAATGATCCTTGGAAAATAATACATGACATTTTAAAGTGCCATGGTACATACATGCAAATGAATAAATGCAAGATAACTACCTACAGATAGATGGTGTTAACTGAGTTAAAGGAACCTTTACTCTTGGATTTCTCATTTTAGCATTTCAGTATCCTTTTGCTTTATTAATAAAGTTTTCTGTATTTAAAATGAAAATTGCTTGCAAAAAATATATAAGCATTGTTTGCTTTCAATTTCTGTGCAGTACATAAAGAAGATAAGAGCACTGAGTATCTTTTAGCAAAATGAAATTCCTCCATATGGCACCCTTCTCCCATTAAGATGTATAATATGAACCCAAAAAGCATCTTTTAAAATAGTTTTATAGCTGAAATGGGATTTTAGTTTAGCTTAATTTGTGAATTGCCAGAAGCAAGAATTATCCTTAATGCTGTCTGTATAAGGCTGCTCCCACAGCTGCTCTTAAGCAATTCTATATCAAAATAACCAGGAGCTGTCTCACATTCATCCAGAAGTTAGGTTTCTAATCTGAATTAATCTAAGTTTCCTTGAGAGTCAACAAAAAGAATGAATCACTTGGACAGGACATCTTCTCCTGTTCTATTACACGAGTTTGAAATAAAATTATCTTTTAAATCTCACTCTTGAGGTATCTCTGTTCCTCTTCTACAGAGGGAGCCTAGGTGATTAGCTCAGTCTCCTCACCTCACTCCAGGCAGCTGGAGTTGGAGGAGATTAAAAACAACCCTTGAAACTGAGCTGAACTGCCTTTTATTTCAGGCTGTCACATGTAGCACATGCTGCAGTTCACAGACATGTCTCTACTCAGCAAGCCTGGGGAGAATGAGTCTGAATAGAGCCAGGGCAGAATCACTGCATCAGTTCACCTGGCAGGTTCACAGCTCCAAGGCTGCCCAGGTTAGCAGTGACCATGAGCTGTAACAGCAAATCACCTTGGGAACCTCTAATCTTTGGTGTGAGGCAACCCCAATGTTGTGTGTTGAGTGCTGTGTAAATAATTAATAGTCTCACATGCTGTGGTTATGACATAAAGAAGAGGCTTTCTTTAAAAGAACACTATTTTTTTTTGCGTGAGTGGACTGTTCTCATATCAACCTGTTTGCTTCATCCATGAGGTCCTCACCTGAGTACCCAAAGCATCTTCTGTACTTGAGGTTAATGCTGATTCTGCAGTGTGGCAGCTGCTGTTGTTCTGCAAAGATTGGATCTGGGGAATGCAAATTGGGAACTTGCAGGAGCCTTTCTTCAGCTGTAACATTCTTCATTCTTGGAGCTACTTGCCAGATGCAGATGCATTTGATTGAGTGCAACGACCATGATTCTGTCTCACCTGCTCTCATCCATAATCTGCTTTATAACTTTCTCTGTTAAAAGTTCTGGTAGCCCTGCTGTTTGAAAGACTTTTTATAGAGTGCTCAGAGCCTGCAAAAGAAGCCTTTTCCATAAATCGTATTTTTTAAAGTGCTCCGAGTGATTTGATATTTTTTCAAAAGTAAGATAAAACTTTATGTACTTGGAAATTATGTCTCTAAGAAGTATGCACTTTATATTTTATTTATTTTGATAGCTTATGTTATGATACATTTGATAGATCCTGAAAGACACTGTCAGTTTTAAAGATACAGCCAATAAACTTTCATTAGTGGGGAAAATGTGCCCCATAATGATGCCTTTGTCTATGCAAAGACATTGTATTGCCTTATGACATTTTTCTTTTTCAAAATTTTTGTTGTGTGTTTTTGACCAGTCTTACATAATTCCAGAAAAGGAATATTTGTCAGTGGAAGGAAGGTCAAAAAGTTTCGGGGCACAAATTATCTGGGATTATACAGTAATTTCACGATTATAAGCCGCACCATTTTGACTAAAACTTTGGTCTGAACCCGGAAGTGCGGCTTATAATCAGGTGCGTATGGACAAAGAACAAAAAGTTGCTGTTTTAGTTTGGAGGACAGGTGTCTGCTGAGAAGGCAGAAACTTCTCTTTGAAATGGAGAATGTAAACCCCCTCCCTCCAAATTATTATAATTTTGAAATCAAGGGGCTCTCAGGCAAAGATATGGGAATTAGGAATAACAGTTCTTTTCTAGGGAAATTAAAATAGAAATACAGCACTACAAAGAAACAAACTCCAAACCCTGACACAGTCAGAGTACAACCTGACACCTGTCAGGCAGGGTGTTGGCAGCAGTCCCATTCCATGGTGGCTGCATCCTCCTGCAGTGACAGATGTGGCTCAGTTGGAGCAGTGCTCCTGTACAAGGTGCAGTTTACCTCCGGAGCTCCAGTGGTGATGTGCAGAAATCTGGTTTTCCTCTGGAGTCCAGTGGAGAAAGGGGCTCCCTTAGTGTGCCAAAACCTCTGTTTTTATCTTGGTAGGAAATGTTGGGCTCTTCCCCCTGGCTGGAGCAACTTTCAATGGGATGCAGTAATTTTATCAGTCACACAGTGGGACTCAATGGCCATGAGCAGAAAATGACTGGCTGGAGGAAGGATGGGTTGTGAAAAGATAAAGAACAATGCCCTGCCTGGTTTCAATGGATGGCCCATTAGCAGAATATCTCCCATGTAGATAAGGATCACTGCCCCCACCCTCAACAGATGGTGATAGAACAGATACCTTTTATCACACTCTGTATTGTAACCCAAGACAACTGCCAACACCCAGATGTGCGGTTTATAATTGTGAAATTACTGTAATCCTTAAAGAAAACAGGGAAAAGACAGCAATAATACATTTTCTTATCAAAGTTTAGTCCATATATATGTGTATATATAATTCTAATACCAACATACTGTAAGTAAATTCAATTGGGCTTGCATCATTTGAACCAGAACCCCACGTAGCCAAATTTTTTATTAACCCATTGCATATGGAAGAGACTATTCATTAACACTAGCTAAAGATATGACACACAGCTCTTCTGAAGACTTCAACATTATCTTTCAAAATAAAATGTTTCCTCGTCATCAAACAAATTTGGAGAGCAATGTGGAAATGCATTGAGTTGAAAATATTAATTAATCAGTAATGCTATTTAAAATAGTATCAATACAATGGATTTTTAACCTAGAAAAAATTGAATTGCAATTAGCAGGTGGAGAAGTTTAAACAGATGTGTTAAGTTTCTGGCAACCTTCAACCAGTTTGATTGGTGGATTACAAGGTGAGAGCAAGACCAACACAAAAGTCTTGTGCATGTACTGAGGTGCAGTACAAGCAGAACTGCAGTGTAGAGATAAGAGACTGCTTAAACTCCTGCCAAGCAATTCTGCTGGTTTTGTTCTATTTACACTGATCCCGCAGTCAGTGCACGCAAGGATTTTTCTTTGTCTTGTGAAGGACCAATAATTCTGAAATTTCATAATGGTAATGCTGTGATTTTTACTGAAGCAGGAACCCCTTCACTGCAGGCAGAGTACAAGCACTCGTTACTGTCATTGTTTCACAGAATGATATAAAGTACTTGTTTACAGGCATATTTTTAAACTGAGGAGAGATTTGAGTGGTTTATAGCTGTAAAAATCTTTGCAATTCTGTCAGAGCATGTCTACATGTGCAATGCTTCACTAACATCTCCTTTCCTCATCCATTCTGTATCACAAATATCTCTCCTCCCCTTTCTACCAAATGTCAGAATACATTTACCCTGTCTATATCCCCTTGAAAAAAAACCAATAGCAAACTTAACGGTTTTGTCTGAGGATATAATTTAATTACCTTTAATAGCAATATTTCTGAGTAAATTCTTCCTACAACAGTATTTTATTTTTAACACCTTTTCTAGGTGTCTTACTCTCAAAGAAAGCTTTAATACCAACCCCGTGCAAAATTGCGACCATGTAGATAAGAATTATTGAATTTATTTTTTCTTGAGATGGTGGATAATGTACCATGGTGAATTTATGGTCTGCCACAGTGTGCAGTCAAGAAGCATCTCATTTTATGGCAGGAACCCTCTAGGAATCTGTAAGTTTGAGGCAGGCAGCCGTGGGTGCCTTGTCCTTTGCAAAGACTTCCACTTGGAAATGCCCTGGCAGGAGAGCTGCCTTGGTGCAGTCCTACAGGGAGAGGGACATTGCTGAGCTCTGCTCAGAGCCCTCCTGGACAGAGACCATTTCAGAATGAGCTGAGGTTTGGTCTCCCCTGCTACTGCCCTGATACAAAGGTTTCTCCTGGACAAGTCATGGATTGATTAATTGCATTTAACTATATCCCTTAACAATGTACTGTGATGGACATCTGTTATTTGTAGAGAATCATCCTTTTTCCTTCTGTTCAGATGTACTTTTGCAGTGATTTCTATTTCTAGTTTATTCATGCTCTGAAGTGTGGCAAGACAGTATATGTGAAGTTTCCCTAATGCTAAAAGTGAAAGTGTTTATAGTTGGTAAACCTAAGCATACTGTATAATTAAAACAATTATTTAATCAAAAGATGCTTTCTTAAACTACTTTGCAATTAGTGCTATTGAAATAGTTCTATTATTTTCCATGCATTTAATTTCTGTTTTGGTCTCTCCAAAGCACATCTTTTGTGGAAGGCAAAACAACTTTACATCTATAATTATAGTTTAAACAATTCAGGATGTGCATGATCAGATTAAAAGACTAAAGTAAACCTTACCATAATGGGACCAAAGCACAGGAGAATATACTGTGGTACATAACTCTCTTTAAGGTTATGAGCCCATGGGTTTGTTTACAATATTTCCTAGTTTCAGGGATATTGTGTCACTGTATATTCCCAGAGAGTTGAAAAAAGGATTTCCCACTGCTGACACATACTTTGCAAGTGTTTGCTGAACAGCACAGAGCTGGTTCATTTATTGTAGCAGTAATGGATCCCTGGTTATGGGTTTGTTTGTAATATTGATTTCCCGTCAGTCAGATTTTATAAAGAGCTTCACATCCTTGTCGTGCATCTCTGGTCTAGATGCTACAGGTATTAGCCTCAGATTGTGAAAGAGATTTGCAAAGAGAATGTTTTGTGTGCACAGTTGCATTAAGGCTGATGGAGAATTGGTTTGAAGCAATGCCTGCTCTGTTTGAGAGCCTTTCTGCAGTTCTGGTGTTGTGTCCTGAAACCTGTGTTCACATCTTTTGTTTCCACAAATATTTTTGTGGAAGATGGCCATGGGAAAAGAAAAAAATCACATGAAGCTCCTAAGAATGTTACTAGATGCTTCTATTAAGGGATAGACCCTTCCCTATTGGAAGGATTAGTCTGTAAAATTCTAGTTCTGAGTGGAAATTGAAGTGTGCAGTGGGTGCATTGATGCGAGGGTAAGCTTGTGTGTGGATGACTTTGGAGAAGCTTAGCAATATGAGGAATATTTTGGAAATCAAGAGGGGAAATCTACAGAGACCTGTCCTTTCCTTCAGTGCTGAAAACCCAATTGGCTTCCATGTTTGGGGTGATGTTACCCTGGGACAGCACCAGCTCCCCTCAAAGCTCCTGTTCAAGGGTGGGAATGGAGCTCACCTGAGGAGGGCTGCACAGGGCACCCAGCCCAGGCTGGAGGTTCTCTGGTTCTATCCTGTCCCTCCCAGGGAACAATCTGCCAGCAGAAGCTGTGCACCAAAGTCCAGTGATCCTTCTGCACCAGAGCCAGCAGAACCACAAAGAGGAGAACTCGTACATCCATAATTCACAATTCACTGCGAAGCTTCAAAATGCAATCAAGAGAGATTAGTCATGCAGAAAACGTCTAAAGTGTAATTTCATTATGGCAATAAGAACCACAGAGTCCGACTGTGTGTTCACTGTCTGGTTCCTGTGCAGGGTTTGTGCACTCTGCACTCCTGGCATGAGAACAGCAGAACTTGCTTTTTTCACAGCAGAGCACTCAGTAAGGTAAGGGATCTCAGAAGGGCTGAGTCCTGTGGCCTTCTTTTCTTCTAAGCAAGAATTACACCTTTTTTTTTTTTTTTTTTTTTTTTTAAGCATCTTTTGATATATGTAGGCTTTTCTCCACAATTTTAAGTCTAGAAAGACCTATTGTAGGCAATACATTTGCTGCTTCCTTTCACCCTGTCTTTTGTTCATACTTGTTTCAAACATTGGATTAGTCCCTATTAAGGGACAAGGTTCATCAGGCCTAATTACACACAGCTCTCAGAACATCACAAGGAGTGTTAGAAAACATCGTTGCAGTGGGAACACACAACTGAATTCCTGCAGAGTTTTTGTTACTGAAATTCAAGTAGATGATGATCTGAAAAAGTTTGATATTTACAGCTTAATTTCAGGTGGGATTTGTGTTGGTTCTTTACAGATTGACAAACCCAAAATGCATAGACAGTTTGATGATTTCAGTTTTGTTTTTTCTCATCTAGAAGCTTGTTTCATTTCCTAAAATTACTTTATTTACTAGACAGTGAAGAAATCCATATTTTCAGATAATTTGTTTTTATAATTGCTCACACCTGCGTGTGTTCCTTCCAGTGCCTTTCTGTCATGTGGGTTTTTTTGATGAACTGACTCCAACTTTGTTGTCTTTCCAGGGTGTCTGCTTAATTCTTTATTTTCACAGAGTTTAAGATGTGAATTGCTAATTCACCTACCCTGATGATTTTTCACAGTTCCTTTAAGCTCCCATTCTTTAGGTTTTCTGAGTTCAGGCTTTAGACGTGTGTGTTAAACTTGTTGAAAGGGTGAAAGAACCTTTTTAGCACATGATCTTCCTCAGAACTTTTAAAATGTAATCAAATCCTTTCCTCTTCCCTGAGTATAAAGTAGAGAGCCTTTCTGAAGCTATTGCTTTGATTTTGGTATATCCACATTGTTGTCCCAGACATGTGACTTCTTATTTTGTTCTAGTGACAAAGTAACTGGTAAGAAAATGAAAATTTAAGAGATTTCTTTTTTTTTCTATGGGTGCACTCCTCACCACAGCTGACTGTTCTGTTGTGCCTACCCCCATCACTGCCACATTCTCCCATAAATTGCAAGATTGAAAAATTTGGAACCTGTGAAAAACCTATTCAATATCAATTCCTGTGACAGCTGTCTATGTTCATTTTGTCCTTCTTTAGTCTCTTTTATAGTAGGCCCATTGAATCCAAATGTTTCATGTAATCTGTGCATATTATTTTAAATGTGTTACTGATATGATCAGCTCGTATCCTTAACACTTCTGTCTAAGGGCAGTTGAGCCACTTGGAGCCTTGATTCCTCTTTGGACAGACATCTCTGCTGACTTTTGAAATTTTGACAGGAACTCTTCCAGATTTGGATGTCTCAGCTAAGTGCCTAAAGTCAGGTGGGATCAATTTGAGATCTTCATCCCCATGACAAAAACCCAATCTACCTTGATCTGATGGATTTCTCTAATTTAAGCAATCTGTTCCCCCATTGTAATGTACTTCTCTCCATCTTCACTTCTTAATGTTCTCTCCCTACCTTTCCCACTTCCATCTCTGCAATTTATCTCATCTCAGACTATTCCCTTGTTGCCCCATGCACAGCTGAGCTCCACCACTGCCCCTTCCATGTACTATTTGCTTCATCTATCCCTGCTATGCCCATTCCATTTCTTGTTCCCTTCGATATTTTGTTTTTCTGTTGAGATGCAGCATATTTTCATGTTTTTAGAGTCTTATAAAAATTTTTATATCTGTATATATTTTTTTCTTAATTATCACATTGCAGTTTCAAATAATATGTCTAATTCTACTGTGGTGTTTTTCAGTTGATTTCTATTTAAGTAATGCTGTAGAGCAGTATGTTGGGCAGAAAGCTTTGTATTATAATTGGGTAACAAATTATTATTTTCTTCTTGTGTTCAGTGAACTGGTTTTGCAGATCTTTCAGCTCAATTCATTATGATCAAATGGAGAAGCATTTATTTCAATAAGATTTTAATCTCTAGGACTATCTTTTGCATCAGTGACTTTTCATTGTTAATTGCTTTCTTGTCCCCCATTAAGGTGTTCTTGCAACTGCTTCATCCAAACTAAGCTCCCTTTCCACACACACACTATTTGAAAAGACTCTTCTCAACTTTTTAGGTGAAATAACCATTGTTGCTTTCTTAATCCATCACTATGGCTTTTGTGTTTTATCCTCCCTTGATAATGACCAAAAAACTGTACAAAATCACCTCTGCAACGAATTTTAGAAATGGCCTGAATTTCTCCCCACATACATCAAAATGTAAGAAATAATTTTATTATTTCATAGCACCAATTAAGATCACCAGGGCACCTAGTATGTGCTGGATGTTTGTGAGTGAATTATCATTAATATTAATGATTTGAGAGGATATGTACTGACTGGAGTACACCCCTGATGTCTCAGAGTCACTGTACCAAGAAGGTTTTTTATTACAAGTTCTCTGAACCTGTTGCTACTTTAAACCCCATAAAGGGCATAGAAAAGAAAGACTTCAAACTACAATTTTAAATATGTAAAGAAAAAATTTACATGCTGAAATAACAAAACTGGGAGATGGGTTCAAGTGGTTCTCTCCCTTTTCAAAAATCAATTGCTTGTGAATTTATTATTTTAACACAGCTGACAGAACATACAAAAGGAATTCAGTAATGAAAAGCATTTGGGGGTTTGACAGGTCTTGGCTGAAATGAAGTCCTTTGAGACCAGCACTTGAAGGCAGAGGTGAAAGTAAAAACTGGTTTACCTGAAGATCCCTGTATATGGAATCTAAATTTTCAAGACAGACTGCCTGCCAGCATCAGGGCTTATCTTTTGACACATCCAACCTGAAATCTATCAAAATCTGGAAACTTCCTGACTTTTCATTGTAATGTCTGTACATGTCATTTTCTACACAAAACATGTGCTAAAAGTTCCCTGGAAATTTTGTGCTAATTCAAATAATTTAATTTTGTGGCTTATTCATGTATTAATTTTCAAAATAATTTAGCTCAGTTCTCTCTGTCAAAAAAACCCCAAACAATCCAAATCAGTTGATTAATGCAGTCTTATAGCTTCACAGATCTGTAAAGTGTTTACATTGACAGTTTTCAATATCAAGCAGTATCTTTTTTTCTCGTGTTAGAGCTGTGAGGCCAATGTAGATAGGAGTAACATGGATGGTGTTCCTTCTTACACACCATTAATGCAGCCATTCACAAAGGGCTGCTTGGTGATAGCTGTGGAACAGGGTGTCAGAAATATCACCTGAAGCCTCTGAACTACACAGTGTAACTGGGAGCTGGTAGTGATTTGCAGAATTTTCATTCCTTAGCCCATTATTGCACAAAAGTCCAGCTAAATTTGCATGTTCAGCCTGAATGTAAAAGCCTGTGGGCTAAGGAGGGCTGAGTGTGTGTTTCTGTTCTATTTAAGTGCAGTGCAAAGGGGTTTGTGTTGCCAGCTCTGTGGTGCAGTGCTCACAATTACACACAAGGCAGTGAAACTCTGTCCCTGATGGAGGTTACAGGCAGGTGGCTGAGCAACAGGAACAGCAATTACACCCAAAAAGAAAATGAAAACTGTCATGCTCTTCTGAGGAGCCATTCTATCCATGCACGCTGTAATATCTAACAGACATAGAGCACATTTCTCTGCAATTTTAAATATTATTCTGAAGTGCATCTAACCTAGCAATTGAAATCTGTGCAGGAAAATTGGCTGTGCTCTAGGAACTTTTGCCCAGCATTTAGAGCATGCACAGAATGATACCATTTAAAAGTAATCCTTTCTTGGAGTCATACTCACATATATCTTTGGAGACCAGATTAGTGTGTGTGTGTATATATGTGTATATATATATGTATGTATATATATATATATGCACACACACATTATGTCTATATTTATTTATTTACATGTTCAGTATTTACTGTCTAAAAAATTCAGCCCTCTGTTCTCAGGGCACTGAAGGCAGAGCCAAGCCCTGAAGCTCTCAGAGCTGAGTCACTTTAGATGGCAGACTGATGCACCATATTCATCCTGAGCTGTGCAAACCAGGAGATATTGCTTGCATTTGAAAATATTGGCAACAAAGTGTGTTAACTCTCATGTGCTCACTGGAATGCTCTGTTCTAGCCTTTGAAAACATAAAATGTAAGAAAAATATGATAATATGAAAAAATCTATAACCTCCTGTCAGACATTGCAATTGCTTGAATGTTCAGCAGGAGTTAAAGATGGATAAAAAGCGCAAGGTATAAACCATAGCAATGAGTAGCAGATGAGCTGCATTCAAGACTAATAGATTCTTCATGAAAATGCTGTGACATTTATTTTCTATATTAAAAATTCAAATGCAAGTGTTTAGTATGTCTCATACATATCATCTTTCTGTAATTCTGGGACTGGCACAGTTTTGCCTTTAGTCATTTGTGTATTGCTTTTCCATCCACTTTGATCACATTGTGCTTCTGGAATATTCCCACCAGTTATCCTAAGAACTGTGATAACTGAATCTTGCTTCATCTGTCCCAGAAATTAAAATATCATTAAGGAAAGTCTCAAATAAAACTGTAGAGGAGGAAACCACCTTCCCCAAATGTTTATTAGCACCTTTAATATAAATATATGTATTAATGAGAAGCTAACCAACCTTCTCATAAATATATGTACAATAGACATGCAGTATCTTTTCTTTCCTACACAAAGGAAAGCATTTATCATTCTGGTAACACAAGAGACAGAAAACAATGCCAATTCACAAACAAAACCTTTCATGATTTAATATTGTTGTTTTGTCCCCTTAGATCCTAGAATGATAAATATTGTTCCTCCTTTTGTCAGCATCAGAAGCACTTGCATATGTGGGATAAAGGCTCATTCATTATAATCATACTGGTTTTTTTCCAGGTTGCTTTTTCCAATCTGGTTCAGAATACATCATGCCAGTGATGCTGTGCCAGCTTTCTTGTGGTTATTCCAGAGCTCCACGGGTACCTGTGATACTACCAGTTTGATTTCTGTTTATGACTGGGGTTTTTTATCATTTCTATTCTCAAGGTTTCAGAGTCCTTACTGTGTCTGGAACTTATTTCACTGAGAGGTGTAGAAACATGTACCTAATCTAGCCTGGACATGCAAGTCAAGTGTCCATGGAGTGTGACCCTCTGGGAAGCCTCAGGCAAAGTCTATTTAACCTCATGGTTTTCCTCAAAGAAGGAGGGAGCCTGTGGACAGCCCTGTGCTGGGGATGGCCCTTCCCTCTAATGCTTTCAAGTATTTTCTGTGCTATTTGCTCTTGAGAAGGAGCTGTGAGGGGTCATTGCCTGTGAGGTTTGTGCAGAATACAAGAGTCATTCCAGGTGAAATGTCTGCAGCTCCATCCTCATCCCATTCAGCCAACAACCCATTCTGGTTTTGTATTTCAGTATTTCAATAACTCAAAACATACCTTGATTTCAAAATGTGTTTTTGCAAATTGTGTCAGTACTCTAAATAGACTTTCATTATTTTCAGACAGAAAATCCTTCCAGACAAAGGTTATGTTTTAAGGAGAGCTGAGGTTGGCTATGGTGTGATGCTACCCCATCTCATTCAGTGGTGGCTTTAGGAAACACCCATTGCACTAAATCTAGGCAAACTATCTAATTATTATATTAGCATGTATTAGTTAATTTGTGTGTAGCCCTGTGGAGATAACAAGCTCAATATTTTAATACAGTTTCTCTTCCCTGGACACATCTCTTGTCTTCATTTTTAAACCACTATGAAAAGGTCACTAAACATTGATTTTGTAAATGAAAGCTCTAAAATAGGACTTGAAAGAGGTAATGTTTGGGAGGAGAAAAAAAAAGTGTAAAAATTCAACTTGTTTAAGTCAGACCATGAATTTTGGGGTGCAGATTTCTCCTAGCAAGCTTTAGATCTCTTACCAGTCCCAGAAATGACAAAGCTCATTTTGGAGGCTGTTTGTTCTTGCAAGAGGCTCCTGGCCCTACTTCCCTCCCCTTGAAACCTATGCCAGTGGATCTGGAGAGGATTTAAACCCCACTGCCTCAGCCCCTGTGGATATTTAGCAGCTCCATGCACAGCTCACACTGGCACAAAGGATAGCTGTATCCTTGAGGCACCCCAGTGAGGAAAACACATTTTTGTCCCTTTTGCAGTATGAGTAGAGAAAGCACTGTTAAACACATCAAAGATGAAAAGTTGCATGAAAAAATGTGCACTGGTTAGCACACAGTTTTTTAAATCCTGAATGTTAATATTGTTCTTAAAACACAAGTGGGACTCAAATAATGAAATAAGGCTGGCTGCATTTAGATTGTTCTCAATCTACTTCATTGCTCTTAAAGAAATAATTAAGTCATAGTTCAAATGTGAACATCCATTTCTATCTCTCTTTGCAAATAAGGGTTGTGTTATCTTTCTTAGAAAAGAATTGCCCACTAAAATATGAGAAGTCATGAGGACAAAAAATAGAAATGATCCTTAGGATGTTTGCAACTTTTCAAACTACCATACCACGTTTTTACACTAGTACAAGGCAAAGAGTTGAAAGAAAGTAGAATGGAATTAGAGTAGTCTTAGTAGCTAGCATCAGATTCACAAAGAAAATCCCTGATTATTGGAAGTCTATATACTAAATACTTTGTAAAGGCAGTTAAATGGTGTGGTGACTGAAGCTCAACAGAAAAAAAAGCAGCAAAAATAAGAATGGAAAATGAAGGGCTATTTGGAAGGGAAGGCATTGGAATGTAGTGTAGAAAAAAAGGCAGAAATCCTATATATTCCTCTTGTTGTATTGACCAGACCAGACAGGACAAACAAAAATCAACTCACAGAATCACACATGTGGACACAAACCTTACAGAGGTTTATATGAATCCCTCTTGAGTCTGGCTCTTCCCCTTTTGGGGGATAATACCTTATAATTCTGAACTTCACACATTGTCACACAGCTTTTGTTTTCCTCTTGCCTTTTAAGATGTCATAAAATGTGGTGTCCCACCTTTTAGAAAAAAGGTGGTTTGCCACTCATTACTGCTATGTTCATTCTTTGCACCCAAAATTACAGCAAGCTTTTAATAAACTAATCCAAAGCATGAACCACGATTTCCATTGTTACCTTTTTTCTGCTATTCTGTATGAAAAATCAATGTTTTCTTATGGCTTCTTCAGAGTCTCGAGTGTATAGTGTCTAATGGTATTGCCTTTTAGCTTTATATTACATTTTTATAACTTAGGATAATTATTTATAGCTGGAAATCATACTGCAGCAGACTGTAGGAACCAGAATGGTGTATTGCACAGCAAAGGGAGAGCAGACTCATGGTTTATTATATTATTATGCTACAGAAGGCACTTCAGGGGCTACAGAAGAAAGTTTCACAAATTGTGGTACTTCTCAGAAGCTGGGAAGTACAAAACAGATTTGATTCAAAACACTCTTGGATCATTATCACTGTATATATAGCTACTAAAGTCTAATTGAAATATAGAAAATCAGGAAATAAGAGAACCAAAGCTAAGTTATTCACATGTGATCAAATAGCATATGGGGAAAAAAAGGGGGAAAAAGGTCAGCAGTTAAATAGCAAATAGAAGCCTCAATGCAATTTCTGCATTTAAAAAACAGATGGGAGATTTAGCACAATTGCAGTGAGGGAGTTCTAATGTCCTGCTGAAGGTTTGTTTCTCCTTCATCACACAGGAAAAGCTTTTTTGAAAATGCTTAAATGAAAACTAGCTCCTAATCACATCCTAAAAATACAAAGACAGTGTAATGCTTTGAACAGCACAACCATTTTTTATTAAAATATTGGGAACAATGCATGGAATTGCTCTAAATTTTGCCTGTTGTCTAAAAGAACCATCCTGACATTGGAAAACTCCAAGCTCCATGTATCTCTTCCCACATCTTCTTGTCCATGGTTTCAGTTCAGCCATTTCATACTCATATGAATAGGGATGAGAATGGGCTGCTGCAGTAACTCTTTAGTGTCAGAAAGTGTATTTTCATTGAGTGCATTTTCAGGAAGCTGATTTTGATGGGAAATGCACATTGTGAGATTTTCTCAACTGTATCTCTCACTTGGTTTCTGCCTTGTTTTTCCACATCCATTTAGTAACGTAAATCCTATTCAACAGATCTTATTTTGTTGTATTAAAAGAAGGTGTACAAATCAGGCTGAGATTTATGCCAAATCACATCCAGAGAGGAATATTTCATAGCTCCTGTATCTCTGAAGGATATTGATCCTAACAGGAGAAATGTGGAATCTGAATTTGATGTGCCAGGAGTATCGTTCTCATTTTTTCCCCACAGGCATTTAGAGAAATGTTTTAAATGGCAGAAGTTATAGTTTGGTAATCTTTTACAAGATTTGTTGGGGGTTTGGTGTTGTGGGTTTCTTTTTTTCAAAAATTTAATTAATTTAATGGTGAATGAGGCAATGGGTGCTACTTGTTGGATTGGGAATACACTTAGAGGTATGTGGCAAGCCATGACTCTGGACTATCAGCTTTCCAGTTCTTCTTCTCCAAACTAGGACACGTGCCTAGAACATATAATATAATATATTTACAGTGATATCCAACCATTGTATTACTATCTCTCAGTTTCAGGCATTTGCTGTATCTGAATGTGTCACACAAGCAGAAACAGTGCTCTTCTACTCATTTTACTGATATTTATCTGTACTGACTGCTCAGGACCAAGTGAGTGTATGTAAGGAAGTGTTTAAAATGGAAACCTATTTCCATACAATTTGAAAGGTCTAGGTGTGTAATTTTGCCTGTTACAGTCAGACAATGTTTTCAATACTAATACTGACAGCAGGGCATTTGTGACTTTATCTTTCTTTTTTCTTTTTCTTTTCTTTTTCATTGTTCTCAAGCATTAATATTACTGAAACTACACATACCCTTATTAGAGATCTTGAGGACCCTGAAGTCATCACTTTAGTGATAGTCAAAATATGTTTCAAAATTCTCATCACACTTTCTGTCCCGTTGACTTAATTCTGTGTTACCCTCCCAAGATCATTTGTTTTGTCAGAGTGACTCCTGGCTATGTAGCTGGGGATGTTCTAAATGTCTAATTGGACATCAGCAGAATACTGATAAACTGGCACTGCTATTTGGCCAAAACCAAATTAGTATCAAAACAGTGGTTGGAGTGATGATATATTGCACCAGTATGTTGGAAATGGTAAACAAGTCCAGTAGTTTGCAAACCTTGGAAAGCAAAACTTTAAAATGAGAATTCTGTTTGGAAAAGTACGGCAGGTATCATGCCTACTGCTGATTAAGCTGTAATCCTACTGAATTTCTGGTGAACTACAATAATTTCTTTGCATTAACCTATTCAATACTTTCTGGTTTAATTTAAAATTTTTGACAAGGGGAAAAAAACTGGCACCTGTGACATAAAGGGTGCAAGAGAGAGTAAAAGTATTTTAGAGGATTATTGTTCTAATCTTCTTCCTTAAATGGAAATGGTAATGTAAGTAGTGTTGTTTTATCTCCAGCATGGGTAGAATTGGCCCCTCTTGGGCCCTTAAAGCTATTGTCTTTAAGGTGGTGTGTTTTGTCTTGAGGAGGAGAGTAGTAAAGCTGCAAATCTGACAGTATATGTACTCACCCAGATGGAACATTAGGGAGGTATTCATAAAAACTGAATTTCACCTGGCGAGGTTTATCACCCCAGATTTCCTCTACAGACAGAAAGAGATCTGCTTTAAATCACCCCTGCCAGAAAGGCTCCTCTGGAGGGAAGCAAACCCCAGTGACTCCTGCTGCCCTTTCTCCTTCTGAGCCTTCTCCTGGTCACTCACGTGTGTTCCAACCTGCTCTGTTTCCCAAATTCTCACATGTGGATATTCACACACACACAGAGATATTCTGATTACTGAATTGCATGAAATATAATTCAGCCCTGTAATAATGGCCAATCACACTCTGTTTATATGGATGATAAATCTCTGTCCCACACATGTTCATCTCTCTCATGATGTATAGTGAGGCTTTAACTTTCATCACAGTGGTTAAACATCCAATTGCATGAATGGGTTTGGGTAAAAAGCTTCTAAAATCTTGTAACTCAAGCTTTTTTACAGCTTTCATATCTTCATTGTGCTCTGATTTGCATCCATGGTCCAAGTAAAAATAGTTTGCTGAAGATAGAGACAAAGAGTAAAATAATGTGTACAGGCAACCTCAAGTGTGTCAGGCTGGAGGAGACTTCTGCAATCCAGACGTGTATAATTACTATAGAGGGGTTCATAAACTAACCCCACCTGGACCATAACTGTGATACTGACTTCTAAAAAAAATTATGATTTTGTTTGTATTAAACCAGGTATTGCTAAAAGTAAGTGAAAATAGAGCTTCTTCTTCTGACTAGACTTTTTTCTCTTCTATAGAAATAGGTTTACAAGACCAAATTAGATTCTGGCATGATTAATGCATCTCACCAAATTCTTGCAGAGTAGAAAATTAGTTTATAGTGATTTTCTTGAAAACAAATTAAACGGCTGCACAACATCACAAGAATAGAGATGTTTTTCATAACATATGGATAAATGATTCAATGGAAGTGAGATGTAATCAAACTGAAAATGTAATCCAAATGTTTCAAATATGACTGTCCATTGTAGAAAAATGTGTAATTACTTGCATTTTAATCCATGATGTGTAATATACAGTGGCAGAGCAGCAAGGAATTAGTCTGCATGAGATGTGCACATATTCTAAGTAGATCATTCCTTTTTAGGTATTTTTATTATCATTCTGTTAAAAACAATGTGACAAGAAGATTTGGCCTCAGGTTGCACCAGAAGAGGTTTAGATTGACTATTAGGGAAAACTTCTTCACCAAAATGGTTGTCAGACCCTGGGACAGGCTCCAGGGAAGTGAAATCCCCATTGCTGGAGGTGTTTAAAGGATGTGTGCATGGCACTCAGGGACATGCTTTATTGGTGGTAACTTCATGGTCGGAACCCATGATCTTAAGGGTCTTTTCCAACCTAAACAATTTAATGGTTCTGCTGTTCTTGTGTTCCAGGAGGGCTTGAGTTGAGAGAAGAGGGGGGAGAAAAAAGCTTCAGTTAATCAATGTTAGGTTTCCCCATTCCATTACTGCAGAGTCTCCAGCTCCCCACTGGGTCCTCTTCACCAGGACACTGTTTGAAGCATCCCAGAGTGCATGGTGAACTTCCCCTTGTCCATATCCAGAGAGGCCAAACAACCTGTGCTGTCTAGCACTGGCAGGCTGGATAGTTGAAAGGAACCAGATGTTGTACAGACCTGCATTTCTGACCAAACTGCGGATATCTCACTCTGAAAGGGAAGGAGAACTGTGTGACTGCATTGGAAAAAAAAAAAAAAATCACTACTGACGCCGTGGAATACAAATATTTCACACAAATATGTAGGGTCATTTCCTTTTCACAATGAGAAAATTTGGGAAAGGCTGAACATTTCTTCAAAGAGCTTTTATTGTATAGTCTGCATTTCCCACAAAGTGACAGCAGGTAATTTATAAGTCTATTCTGGGAATAGGAATTTCTTAGTCCCTTATAGATAGCCTTTATTACTAAATAGCAAAGGTGTAATAAAAAGTAGCATGACATCTTCTCTCTACTAGTGTGTGGCTATTTAATTCCACACTATCGTTATTTAGTTTATTATTGTTATGGTTTAAGCTCTGCCTCGTATTTTACTTATTTAATTAAGTTATATGCAAAAGAAAAGGAAAACATACCTCCTGACCTCTTGGCTGTCTTCCCATCTTGCAAAAATTATCACTGAAAAAAAATGATGGGGTTTCTTGCCCAAAGTAATTTCCTAGTTAGTTTAGTTTGTTTAATATATCTTTCCAAAAGTAAGAGCAGTGTCAACTTAAAATACACATTCATGCACCAAACAGGAAGAGAAGCCCGTAAAAAGACTGTGAATTTGAGGTGCTGTCTGCTTGTCCTTTTAAAAATAATCCAATTCAAATAAAAAACATTCAGTATGACAGGCTATGAAGACACTTACTGTTCTTGGCAGATGCTTATGATTATTTTTCTCTGTGACTAAGTCTGCGATCTCTGGATACTGTCTAGGCACACCTGCCAGATCAGGAAACTCGGATACACATGAAGGATTTGACTGTTTTCTGACTTTGAAATGAACTTAGATCTGTTGTGTTCTTCTAGCCATATACAGTCTTGAACTTCAGATGACTCTCAGTTTTTCTCCTGGAAAGTGCACGAGTATCAGGTTTGTACTTGCTTAGGAGGAGGCTCTGTGCATCACGTTTTTAAATACCAAGTTTTGTTCTAGTTCTGTTTTATGTGCCTTTTGGACATCTCCCAGCATGACTTGATCCATAGCAGAGGAGTATGCAGCACAAAGAACAAGCTGGCCTTTTCAGCCATGAAAGTGAAGCCTGAGTTGGCCTGCTGGAAGACAGTTTGGTTGAGAATACAGGAACCAGGAATTTGTGAAACTATTGCTAAACATCTAAATTGAATATGACTATTTCTAGCATGATATCTCATAGAAAGTGAGAGAAATTTTTCCATGTGTACTGAGAAACACTGCCTAGTAACAATCTTTTAAAATGCTATGTTCCTTCTAGAATGCTATGTTACCCCACTATTTTAGACATTATAATGAACACGTTTTTTCTATGGAGAATAAACCTGTGCATTTCATAAAAGTTATGGTGAATGTGATATATTTCTTCAAATGAAGAAGTAGGCAATAAAAAAATTATTAACTGAGGGGTTGTATATAATTCATGTGTTTGTACATATATATATACATATAAATGGCATATTTAATTTATATATATAATGACATATTTAAGTTGCATTATTACATAATTTTATATATATATTCATATACCATTAATTCACAGAATATACATTGTGTGTTGTAGACTTGAAATATTGATAAAGGGTGGAATTAATTACATTTCCTTACATTATAGCTGGTAGTTTTATTGATTAACATGAAATTGCCTTAATTGGCTTCACTGTGGCTATGATGACTTTCATTGGGGCACCACAGTATGTGATTCTCATCACTTAGTGTATCTTCAAACAGCTCAGATCCATTCCTACAGATTTCCATGGGCAATAAGTCTTCCACAATGGCAATATTTTGAGTAAAAGATCCTTTATGATAAAAGGAGTTTGTCCACTATGGGGTGAGCATGCAAAGTCTTGGAAAGAATTGACAGATGGAAGGAGCACAAAGACTTGTGGCCACTGAGGGGTGAAGCTGTGACTTTAATAATACAGTGTTTACCCAGCCTTTTCTGCTTAAGTCTCTCTGTATGGCAGCTGGCATTTTATTTTCATTGCTTAAAGTCACCTTAAACAATGACTATAATTCTGGTTAAAATGTCAAACAAATCTAATTGATCTACCTAACTCGTAGTTATTTTATTGTCTTCAGGTTTCTGAATGTTCTGATTCTGCATAACAATGATGTGTAGAAATTTAATCAAATGAGGACATCTATCCAAATGTTATGTCTGAATAATGCATATTCAAATTGAAAGGAAACATTTCCAGTTACCCACCTAACCATGAATCTGAGGTCATTCTTTGTTCCCTTACTTTTAACAAAAGAGGTAGTAAGAATCCCATGCATTTCTCATTAAAATTAACAATACAGGAGGAAAAAAAAAGATTTTAAATATGCACATCATTATGTAAGACTAATTTTTTTTCAATGTAGGCGGGTTTTTTTTCTTCTTTTAGAGATAGTGTAGCCTTACATCAGTTCAAATGTAGTTGTATACAATCAGAGGAAAAATGTTTAAACATCCCAGCATGGGTATTTCCATTTAAATCTGATTACAGTGAAATAAAACTGTAGCTATTAAAGGTTTAGAAGAACTACAAATACAAGCAGTAAAAGAAGACAGTTAGTAAATGAGGTAGTAAAACATTTCAGCAGGGCAAACAGTTTATAGCACTCAGCCTTCCTGTAGCAGACTGTGCTATTCACCACAGACCCGCGCACTGCTCCCCGAACTGCACTTAAACCTGCAATTAACCTTTCACGCCTAATGAAGCTGTTTTGCTGCAAAATTAAAATATATAGTACTGCCTGCTTTTACAGAGACTGGGAGGAGAGCATCTCAGAATGAATGACTTTTTCAGATGCTCTTGTTTGAATGCAGGATTAAAGGGCTATTTGTATATAACCCATGAATGCGCTTTTCAAGGTAATCTCATTTGATTTGCTGTATTTTATCCCTCTAATTATTAATGGTTTTTCACTATTGTGAAAAAAATTTAAAAGGAAAAAATTCACACCCCAGTAATTTTATGATTAGAGACTTCCTGAAAATAAACTGTTACCATTTAACTTCCATTAGAAAAGACAATAGTTCTGCTAAAGATAACCAAGTTCATATTGCTTCCTCTGGTGTTTTCCTCATTGTGGATGCAATTATCTCTTACAAAAATTTACTTTCCACTTACAATTTGACTGGGCTCACTTCTTAATGACTTATGCATACATATCCTTAAGACAAGATAGAGGTTTTTTAACCTGCATAGAACTAGGTCAGGTTATTTCTATAACATTTAGTAGGAAAAAACCAAACTAAATTTAAAAATAGGGCTGGTTCTGCCACTGAGATTGAATTTCCAGAAATTAGAGGTGACCTGTTGAGTCTCCATTTGGGATCCTTACTGACTCCACTGTTCCTTTCTGCCATGCTGTTCAAGAGTGAGAAGCAAACAGAGACCACATACTGATTTGGAAAATAGCAGTTTGGATGTTAGGTAGGATATTTAAACAGCAGCATTCAGAGAAGGTGGGGTAAATGTAATAACTTAGGAGTTGAGGTAATGCATCTAGAGCACTGTACAATTTACAGTTCCAACTTCAATGACTGTAAATGTATTCACATTTGTTATTTAGATTAAAAACCTGTAACATCAAGGGAATGTTTTGGGTTGGTGGTTTTTTGTTTGTTTTTTAATGAATATTTAGGCCACAGCATTTTCTTCTGTTTTATTTTGATGTAAATTCTCCTTGCTCAAAGTGTCTGTGCACAAGCTTGACTTGGTAAATGAAATTCCTTTGGACTGCCAGTCTGAAATAATGAATTGTTCCCCAAGTTAATTGTATTGCTTTGATAACAAGGAACTATGCTGGGCGTAGAGAACATAATAAATGAATTTCATCAGATGATTTGTGTGATGTTTTGAAAAATGATCTTCTGTAGTGACCTGATTTTAATGGAATTCTATCAGCATGCCAGCACATCCCAGTATGTAGTGTTAGACCTCAGGATTCCTTTTTGTTAGTTGTTATCTTAAGTGAAGTTAGCTCAATACATGCAAATATATTTTAAAATAGCTTATTAAATTTAAAAATCTGTTTACTAATAATACTCCCTCTGTTTAGCATAGTCCCTAAGCCTAGCTGTTGAAGATGGGCTGACATGTAAACAATCATCAAAATGTTATTTGGGTTTTATCCCTCAATTTGCTAATACCAGATACTGCTTCAGCTTTAAAGGTACCTCAAAGATTTCATCAATTTGATTTGTCAAAGTCCAATTTTAAGCATCACTGGCCATTGCCAGGAAATATTTGTGTATGTGAGAAAAAATAACTTGATTAATCTTGGCTCCTACATATCCTGAAATGTATCAATGATAATTTTACTTAGTGTTTTACAGTATCATGCATTTTTTTAAAAGCTGGATGCACATTAATCAATTCCTGCAACTTTTTTGTGACTTAAGAAAGGTTATGTTATCAGTGTGCAATAGCACAGATTTTTTTCAGGATACTGGAAACTGAACTGAATCTGACCATATATTTTTTAATATGAAAGAAAACTGTAGCAACACTTGTTAGTGAAAAATAATTTTTGCACAATTTCTTAGTAGATAAGTGCTGTAATGAGGGGTTGCATGAAAAGTATTGCAAAATTTGATTCTGTGTAATAGATGAATTGAGTTTGATATTGGCTTGAGATAAGAAATACAAACTGCCTGTTAAAGATGGTGAAAAGTATTTTCTAAGGTTTCCTTGGAGAGTGGTGGTGTTATTGGTTGGAGAATGAAATGTTTTGAGCAGTGTGGAGAACCAGCACCATCCTTATCTACATTTTGGGTCTATGTAGATGTGGTTTTTATGGTTTGTTTGTAGTTGAACATATAAATTATGTGAATATTCCTAATCCATTTGATTGCAGTATCACCTGTTTGAATTTAAAAACATAGAACTACCATGTATTAAGTGTGTTGTTAATCACAGCATTTTAGAAGTCACAATTTTTTTACAAGGAGGCTGTAGGAACAGCCTGAGCTTGTGTCAGGAGAGATTTAGGTTGGGTATTAGAAAAAATTCTTCATCTAGAGGGTGGCTGGCACTGGAACAGGCTCCCCAGGGCAGAGGTCACAGCTCTGGCAGAGTTAAGAAGGACATGGACAATGCACATGGTGGCATTCTTGGTATTGTCCTGTTCAGGGCCAGAAGCAGGAGGTGATGACCCTAGCAGGTCCTGTCCCACTCAGGATATTCTGTGTTTCTATGACTCCAAAGCATGCCAGTCTATGCCCTTGGCAATACCCTGTCAGGATTACAATAGGTCATAAAATATCAACAAATTAACCAGAATCCAAAACAGAAAAGTTTTAGTGAGTTGAAAACATTTAGAATTTACCCAGGAGATATTTTTGTTTCTTTTTGTGGTAAATACTAACTCTGAATATTCTTTAATTAAAGAGGTATACATATATATATATACATTTTTTTTGTTTGTTTTTGTTTTGGTTTTTTTTTGTTTTGCAGAGGCAAATATTGAGGGGTAAAATGTTATCCTAGCTGCAGTTTCTGTTTCTCTCTTACTTTCTGATTTGATGGTTTCATCAATTTCTAAATGCAATGCACATATATTTCATATGAGAAAATTAATGTCAGAAAGTTTCTGGTCCACACAACCAGTAGAATGGTCATGCTAAGATCACACAGCAAATCAATGAGACACAAATGGAAATCAGTTCTCCTTATTTCCAGTCTGGTGTCTTAACTGCATTTTTTCCTTCTGCTGTTTCTTCACTGTTACCAGGTAGCATTTAAGAAAGTGATAACTTGTTATCTGACTGAAATAGAACTGATCACTTCTGGGAAAGTACATAAACTTGGCTTGAAAGAAACCATCACGCTGCTCTGGAATTCTTCTCAGGAAAACTGAGCATTAAATTTTGTTTTTGCTTTGTCTTACAGGTCTTGCAATTGCAAGTGCTCTGATAGACATTTCACAACAGAAGCCTGCAGACTGTAAAGATAAGAGTTCAGGAGTCAGAAATCGAAAACATCACCTTTCAACACGTCAAGGAACTTGTGTCTGAGAGTCAAAAACTACAATTGTATATTCTGTAATGTTTTCTTTTTAAATGGCTTCCATTGAAAGCTATACTACAGCCTCAGTTTTTGTGGAGGCAAATCTATGAATGAACACTTGAGGTACTGTGCTCTGTTTTAGTCACACAGCCTGCTATCCCCCAAAGCAGAACAAACTTGTGGTAGGTATGAGTATGTTTGATGAGCTTTAATAAAAAGAGTGGATCCTGGTATCAACAAAATAAAAAATAAAATACTGAGTATTCTTAATCATGAACATATCAGAGCAGGGAAAATCCTTGGACAGAAATAGAAAAAATTTTACATTTTTTTTTTGTAATGTAGAAGCAAATTGTATGATTGAAAACTGAGCAAATTCCAAGACACTAAAGGAAATTTTTGTATAGCTTAATGTAATAATGGGAATTGTACAGTTCTTTCCTTTTAATTGGCATTAAGATTTCTTTCCAGCAAGCAGGAACTAAAGAGAATCATTAGGATTTAGATGTTTTTTTACCATTGCCCAGAAGAAGTAGGCATCTATTGAATTTAGCAAAGGTGTATCCCAAAAACACCACATGTAATATTAGGAAAATAATTCTATCAAATACTATGACTTGAGCATTTTTTCTTTACATTGGAAAAACCTCACAAACATAATTTGGGCTGCAGAAGAGTGATGGGTGGGCTTTCTTTTCTGTACCCCAGAGTTTTTCCTGAATTAGGGTTATTTTACAAAGATTCCTCCATGCCAACTAAATGATCAGCAAAATTAATTGAGCATTGAAAAGCTGCTTTACAATATTTTTTCCCCAAGAGAGTCTCCAAGACTGCAAATCTAAGGAGAGTTGAACATGTTGTTATTCAGCCTGCTCCCGTTTCAATATTGAAATTTGCTAGTATCTATATATTGTCCTGACCTGTAAACAGAAGAAATTCATCCCAGTTGGCACTTTGGCTCTTGTTTTTATAATAAAGGATTATAATAAAGGATTTTTTTTTCCTCACAACTGCAGAATTTCATCTCATTGTCACTTTAGCACCTGTTAAGGAATTACCCTAAATAAATAAATAAAATAAAATAAATGTTTAAAAAGTCAACTTGCTTCCAACATTAGTTATCAAATCAAATCCCACAACCAGTATGGAACCTCACACAATCAGTACTCCAGAACAAAAAGCAGATGAAAGAATTTCCTTTGTGCAGGACTTTAGTCTTCTGGGGGCTCAGTAGCCCCAACAGATAGCCTGGCAACCAGCTTTAATGGCCCTTGGTCTTTTTATTTGCTCAAAATTCATGAACATAGAAAAGAGTAAGAGAATGCTAAGGGGCAAGTAGCAGATGTGTCATATTCTCATTTATGCATTACACACTGACAGAGTGTAATATGAAACCAGTAGTTTTGTACAAGCTTGATGAAAGTATAGTTTCTCAACTCCAAATTTGTCACCATCCTAGTACAGGAGAGTGATACAGAGGTATAAATGTCTCATGTAATGATAGACTTTTGGTAAATATGAAAGATATAAAAAGATAATTGATGTTTTATTACATATCTGTATTTTTTATGTTCTTTTTATTTCAGGAAGATGATGACATTTTACTGTTTATAGTTGACTACATAGTTACTTGCATGCCATGGTGGTGCAGTAGCAGTAATAAAGCCCTGTTGTGAGTTGTGTTTATTTCCTAAAGCCATTCATACATAGAAGTACTCAGCTTAATTTGGATGAGGACTAAATGTAAAAGTAATTATTAAAAAGGAACAGTTGTACAGTATGTAGTTATATCTTATACAGGAGTGTTAGGTTGCATCTAACCATGACTGCTGTATTGTTTTGATAAATTATGCACTTATGAATTATGGTATAATTATTTCTTATACTGGCATGATTGTTTCAGTATTTTCATATCTTAAAATAAGATTATTATCTTAAAATAATACCATCACAATCTTGTGACTTTTATTGCCTATTCTGACCTCATATAACCTAAAACTTTAAAAATGTATTTTTAAAGGTTCTGCTGGGAACTTTGAACCAGTGCTACTTAGCCTAGTGAAAAAATTGTCCTTTGAAAACAACCCTTTCTGCCAGTTGTAAAGTTAATCTGTTCAAGTGAATATAAACTGATGGGACTGGTTTACATGATGCATACACTTAGGAAAAAGAAAGAGCCACTTTTCTGGAATATATTCCAAACTCTGAATTATCCTCAACCTAAGCATTTCACATAACAAATACACAGTGTGTGTTTTGTGAATGTTCTGGAATCCCCATCCACAGAAAGATCATCCAGTCCTGTAGGGGAGTTTTGTCTGTGCTCTCTCATACAGGATTACATTCCTCTGTATCTTAACCAGAGTTTGAAAAATACTTGAAAATCAGGTGTGACTTTTAAAGGGATTAAGATATTTTATTGCGACACTGAAGATAGGCAAATAGTGATCAGCCATTTTACTGTGTTTTCAGGTAAAAATGTTATTTTACTGTACAAGAAAAGCATGTTTGTCATGGGATCATTCAGCATTTCCCTTCACTCTGAGAATTTTTTTTTCTAAAGTATCTTTCTTCTCCCAGGATCCCTGATTGCATGCAAATAAGTAAATTCATATAATTATGAAGTAAATAAAAATACTTATATAATGGCCACACTTAAAACCAAGAAGTTTGCAAACACATCTTATACCAAAGCTTTCTTTTTGGAAGGTATAAATAGCATAAAAGTCTGATAACTACATTTTGTTAGTTGTTGACAAGTGCAAACTTTCTGGTAACCACCACATCAGAGGAGATGTTTTATGAACAGTCCCATTATGATGGTGTCAAGAAAAGGCCATATTTTTTTTAAACCCTGTTCTCCAATTTAATTTTGGAACCCTTTCTTAGAGTCAGAAAATGTTGAATGGCCTGTTTTACTCTTAATGTGATTTATATTGGATGAAAAATAAAGGAGTAAGTGCTGTTCTGGTAAGTAAGCCCCAGTGAAGTTCTGATTGTCAGGATTCAACCTCCCCCTCCTCAATCCATGGATTCTGCTGAGGGAAAACCAGCAGTTGCAAATTACTGTTCCAAATATGAGACAGCCTGTCCATGGTAACATGGGTTTAGTGCTTCAGTTCCTTTTTGTATTTCTATATTTCTATAAAATCCTGAAACTACTTAAATCGAATTTGCACACTTCAGAATATTTGCTTCCGTTCATTACATTCCTATGAAATGTAATGAAATGTTTGTTTACCTGTACAAAAAAAAAAAAAAAAAAGGTTATCAATATGTTGCCACTATTAAAATTATTTAATAAAAAAGTAAAATTCTTAAGCCATGAGTATACCATTAAGGAACATTTGAATTCATCTGATTTGAGAATTTTCATACCTGACTGCTCTTTTTATACACAGAGTTTCCTCTCATCTTCCCAAATCAAAAATGTTTTGACAATTTCAGATTAGAGCATGGAATTTGTTATGTGTAAAATCTGCAGCAATAATTATTTTCTAAATAATTTAATGTAGAGGCTGGAATCCTGATGGTAAGAATTTTAGTTTGGGATCACTTTAACAGATGTTCAATCTTCATGCATAATAACTTTCCTAGTATTCATATAAATTATAAAATCATGATGTACCTAATTTCATTGCCAGTTTTTTAAAAAGCATCTGAAAGGTTTCTTGACAATAAAGAAAAATTCTCTGTTAAAGGTAATTTACAATTCCTCTTTTTTATACGCAAAGTTGTCCTGTTCAGAATGTTTGACATTACGTGGGAAAATTAAATTAATTGACTGCATTTTTTCCACTCTCTAAGGTGCAGCATTACCTGAAAAACTGAAGTTTGCTGATACTTGTTTCAGATCTAGAATAAAATATGGAATATCCAAGGCTCTTTTAGGTGCTTATGACAAATAATAACAAGCCCAATGATGTCTGCAGGTGGCCAGAACTTCCCATGCTGCCTTCGGGTGTACTTCCTCATTAAATACTAACAACATAGGACAAAGATGGCAAAAAAAGTCCTTGCAGCATCTGGGCTTGTATACCTCAGGGCCATCAGCTTTTCCTTACTTAATGCAATTTTACTTTCATAAGGATTTTTTATATTTCTATATGACTGCCTCTATGGCCACATGTGGCCATTCCTATGGCTGCAGGTATTTCTGATCTGGAAAATTATCATCTTGTACATAAAGTTGGAATTCTAAGGGCTCTTTGAAATTTATTGTGAGGCTGAAAAGGGTCTAACATTACCCCAGGTTTGGTCATGTCTGCTGAAACTTGTTTGTGTCTTGAAACAACATTTCTGTGCCCTTGCTGATGTGTTAAAAGCTGCTTTTTTCTAAAATGAGAAAGCAAGAGTAGGACCAATGGGCAAACCAAACAAATATTTTTAAAGCATGTGTGTGTGTGTGCCTATATATATATATATTTAAATATATATACAGAGAATTGATTATGCAATTGGTTTCACAGCTGATCTTAATCAGAACATTCTCTCAGCTTCCTCACTTATTACATTGAATAATATGAGGGCTAACTCAGTGACTATTTAGGTACATAATAACAGCCATTTCTACAGAAATAAAATCTTAAATGTTTGTCCTCTGAGTGAGGATATAGAAATGTGCTTGAAGCACTGTATAGAAAATGTTATCAACTATCATTTGTTGTCAATTATCAATTGTGTATCAGTATTTTCAGCATGTCCAAGACTGAGTGCAGAAGGTGAGGCATCTCCTGTCCTTTTGTATCCTTCCTTTCTTAGCATATTTTCCTGTAGCTGTTCTTCTATGCTAAGATCAGAGTTAATAATACAGAAAGAATATTAATTTTGACAGAATTGCTACTCATTTAACAATAACTGTTTCTATGATATTATCAAAACAATGTTTAGCTATGCTATTTTCCAATTTTAGCAAATGCCTTTTTCTCAAAGACCTTTCATTAGACAAGAAGCAAGAAAAAAGTAAGATGGAGCTCTTCAAATACATTTCAAGACCTAAAAGATATCAGAAAGATTTTATTCTCCTGAGAATAAGGAGACCTTATTCTAAAGTCAGTATTTTTTTAAAGTCATTTTTATTATATGACTTCTAGGGATTAACATGAAGCAAAATTTATTTTTTCATGTGAAGTCCTGATGGTGTCTTAAGACATTCAGTTATAAAATACAATTGAGAAAAAATAAGCATAGTTTTGGAACCTAATTTTTAGGATAACCAGCATGGATGTTTTCATGAAAAACTCTACACAAATCATCTGTTTCCTAAAGCTTCCTCTCAGACATGAAATTTGTCAGTACTCCTGCAAATCTCCTCTTCTCCATCCCTTCCCATAGCACTAAGAGCCAAATTGTCAGATATAAAAATATTTTAAATCTATTAATACTGTAATTTTGTTTCTACTTCTAACAAGATGGTGGAAATTTGGCCAAAAAAAATTTCCTAACTGAATACTTATGCATGACAAAATTACCCTTACTCGGGAATATTTAAGATTAATTAATTAATGTATTGAGAGTGCTCAGAGCTCTTTACTGATCTAAAAATATCAGTCACTGTAAGAGTACTGAGTATATTTTAGATACTAAGTTATTTAGTATCAGGTTCATTTCATAGTGCTGGGTGTTTGTTTTTTATAGCACAATTTGAGATACAATTTTAAAAAAACAGCAACCAAAACAAATTATTTGCTGGCAGATATTCAAACTTTTCATATGACAATGGTCACAGAACTTGCTCTTGGTTCTGCTTGTCAATGTCATTTTCATTTTCTTGGTAAATGATTTACTAGCATATTGCTGGTACATTGCTAGCATATTTACTAGCATTTTTTTTTATTATTTGGGGTTAGTAGATATCTGATTTTATATTGTTTCATCTTTGTTCTTTTTTCTGCAAGTAGGCGTTTTTCATTCACCACCTTCTGCTTCATTCTCAGTTGCCCAGACTGTAGGATCTCAAAGGTGCTCCACTATTTTGTCCACTGCAGTGTGAAAATGTCAGTGAATGTAACATTTTAACCATGTTGAGGAATATCAGGGTAATGCATTTCCATGCCTTAATCCCTCATTTATATTAAATGGGCCAGAGATTTTACACCTTCTTCATGCTCCATCTTCCTATTGCAAATTGTGACTGTGCCTGTTAAAAAATGTCTTATGGAGTTATAAATTCCTCCAATGTGGCTCAAAGGCCACAAAATAGCAGTGTAAGATTTCTTAAATCTAGAAGTGTGTGTATTCATTCTGACTATAATGTTATATATCTTCAAATAGCTCATGATTATTTAATATTTGGGAGAATTCCAGAATTCAAATTGGTCTTACTGAAATGTTCCTGCTTTATTAAAAACAAACAAACAAAAACCCCATAAAAACAAACCCCCAAAATGCAAACCCTTCTGAGAAAGCTTTTTAGGCTTTCAGAAAAGCACAGGCACTCTCTCCACCGGCTTTTACATTGCATTTCTGAAAACCACCTTCCGTGGTTCTGAAATTTGTTCAGCTATCTGAAATCTACAGAATTATTCTGTACAGCCCTTGGCTTTGTTTGCCTCCTTCTGCTTTTAATAATTTAATGGCAACCCTGTCAACACACGGTGCCAAGTTCTTCCCTAAAGCTTGTAATTGCCTCTTGGATCCCTTCAGAGCTGAGCTCCACAAACAGCTCAGGTCCATCCTTTTGTAACTTCCTTCTTTGAACAGAAAGGATTTTCATTGTTCATCAGATTGGCAAAAGAATGATGCTCTTTCCTCCAGGTGCATATTCTGCTTTCTTCTCAGGTATTAATGTTCCTTCTCTGCCCCATCCTCTCCACCATGCCCTTCAAATGTTCTGAATGGGCTTTGTCTCTTGGCATTTGCTTTTGATTCAATCTCATCATGAACCTGATCCAGGTTCTGAAGGCATGCAGTCCTTGCCACATTCTGATCCTAATTCCCTTCCAAAATCTTTGCTCTTTCCTCTTGGGAGTGTACTGTTGGTTTCTTCAGCAGTTCTCCTAAAGCATCTCCAAGCATCTTACACCTAGCATCATCTGCACGCTTCAGATAGAAATCTTCCAAAGCTTCAAACCTGTCCTTAGCTGTACTCAGAGTTTGCCTGATTGCTCAGAATGTGTAAGTTTTACTTGTAGCATATATGTTTGTCTCTGCTGGGACAAGGCTGTCTCCTGCAGAGGCATTTACAGTTTTAATATCCAGCCAGCTGTTCCCATTTTGGGTGCTTTTCTTGTACCATATGCACTCAAAATGTTCCATGACCTCAGGGTCCATCTTTTCCTTAGACCTCTCTATTATCTGCCTTCCCAAGATTTAGTCAAGCATTTTCTAAGAATTTGTTCCTCTTTATGAGGAAAAGTCATTGAATTCCAAGTAATATTGCTTTAATATGACCCCACTCCTTTAGCCTGCCCAGGTTTTTACAGTCAGCAGAGCTTTCAGAGTCCAAGGTATTGTTTTATGCCAAGGTCCAAGCAACTCTAGCTAGAGCTTGTGTGCTAAGTCATTGCCTAATTTCTGTGGTGCAATACACCTGGGAGTTGTTTTCTGCAATATGTGGAGGGTTAGAGGGGAATGTTTGAGAAATCAAAATATTTTAAGCCAATGATTCATGTTACTGTAAATGTGCTTTTTTATCACTTGACCAGATTGCCATTTCATAGGGTTTACCTCTCACTGTGCTTCTCCCAGTCCCATAGAAAGAAAAACTTTATGTTCTGTTCATGACAAAGACACTGAAATTCCTAATGGTAGGCGATGTTACCATTTAGTTTATTTAACTAAATACTAAACTAAACTAAAACTAATCAGTTTTTCAAAAGAGGCCTTTAAAATTGTGCAGCTTAATGGTAGCTTAATATTGAAGGTCTCAGTGCTTGCCATTTGCCTTGTCATTGTTCAATCTTCTGTTACAACAAACTACCTCTTTTATAAAAATTACCAGCCCAAAAGAGTGCTTTGAGGCTTGGGTGTCTTTTGCCTGCTTTGCAAAGCCTTGTTTTGATGGCAAACAACAGAGGATTGCTAAGGTTTCTTTATTTGTGTTCCTGTGACAGTGCAATGTGCAAGCAATAGTTTTGCTGTCTGGGAATATCAACTTGTTCAGTTTATAGTCTCTAAAAATGAAGGCCAGCAGGAAGGGCATCAGTAGATGTACCCATTAAGATTGTAACTTCAGCAACAAAACCAGCATCACTAAATTCTAAATAAGTAAAGGTTAAACGAGGGAACAATGGGATATTCAGTTTCCTGATTTCTCCCTTGGCTGTTAGGAGTGTGATATACGCAGGGGAAGAGAAAAAATAAAGTGCAACCTACCTCATATTTACTCCAAATGGTCACACACAAACAGACATAAATGTGTACATATGGATCTCACGTACAGAAGTATTAGTTTGGCTCAAGGTTGTTGATCTTGCTTGCAAATATGTAAAATGTCTCTGCATGAAGAGTGTGATGTCTTCTAAAGGCTTCAGGAGTTTTCCAACTTCCCTTTCCTTTCTAGTTTTACACTGAAAGCTAAAGGGAGTTGAGCTTTATGAGTGGATACAATCCTTATCAGGGAGAAGAATGAGCCCCAGTGAAATCTCAGGCATCCAGAAGAAATTTCATGGCTGTGGACTGGAGATAGATCAAGCAAAGTGGTTATAGCATAACTGGCTGGATGTTCCACCCCTGCCCCTCAGGTTCTAGACTACTAATGGCAGGATGAGATATTTAGATCAAGTTCTTTACTTTGTCTTAAAATTGCCCTTCTGATGTTTCCATATCAGAAAGAAGCCATTGTAAAATCTAGAGTAATGGCACAGATTCACAGAAACTGGCAGCAAGCCCAAACTTCTCCTGTGGTGTAGGGACTCATCTTTAAAATGCATTACTATGGTGTTTATATTTACTGGAATCATCTTGTTATGTCAGCTGCAAATATATTCCATTGCATCAGGGTTTTGTTTCTCTTTGATTTTTGTTTTCCCTTTGACTGTGAGGATACCCTTACATAGCATCAGCACTATGGTGCAAATCTCTCCAGCTAATTCTAGGTGAGTTCGTCTGGGTTCCAGAAGGGCACAGCTGCATCAGCACTGTCTGCACCCCTGCTAATAGCTTACTGCTCTGCAGAGCTAATTAGCTCCATGAGAGAGCACAGGAACCTGGCACTGGGACAAGCCAGCTTGTTCTCAGCGAGCTCAGGTAGCTCTGCACAGCATTTAGTTTTCCTGTCCAGTTTTGAGGTTAGTAACACTTGCTGGATTAGCCTTAGCACCAAAGCAATGTAAATAACAGCCCCACTCCAGGAGTACACTCAGTGTCATTGAGTGACGTTTTCCTGCAGGATTTCTTCTATGAGCTGGTGAAGCAAAACAAATGTTAAGATATTCATATTAGTAAGTATATTGTGCCGTTAAAAAGTCAGTTCCTCCTCCTATGAAGGCTGGCACTAACTGATCTGAGTCATAGCTTAAAAAACACAGCCAGAAGAACTGTGTAACAAGGAACAAGTGACCAAAGCATAGCATTATCCTTAGATTCCTTTTGAGCCAGCTTCTTTGATTTTTTTTTCTTTTTCCCTGCTGTTTCAAAGTGCAATGGTTACCCTCCCTGCTGTTTCAAAGTGCATGGTTACCCTCTGCACCTCCATGTCTGACATTTTGTTAGGTGCTTCTGAGCAAAGCACTCCCACATTACTTCAATTTCTATCAATAACAAACAGCTTTCATTATTTCCCAGTCAATGCTGGAATATGCAAAGCAAATCAAAAACCATGGTCAACAAAATAGATGGAAATATCTATCTCTTCCAGTCAGCCATTGCCTCACTATGTTTTTTCTCCACTTTCGATGAACAATCTACAATGTGTTTACTGAGCCTTGTACTGATATCCCTCAATGGCATAGGCAAGTCTACTTTTATTCCAGCAGACACAGAATAAGCCCACGGTGCACAGTGCGTGCAAACCCCTTTGAAACCCAAGATTATTTGTTCTCTGACTGTTCTAAGGTAATTAAGGAGCATTGCATGTTTCTCAATTAATGATTCCTCATTCAGCTGGGGATCTTTGATGCTAATTTGTTTTAATCAGGACAGAGACTGCTAAAAAACTAAACAATTCAGTGAAGAGGAACTAGGAATTTTTAATCAAGTGGAAAAGATCTAAATGCTAGGAGGGACACATCCATCATAAGTTTTCACTTCTTGTTCATTTAACTTTGTTCTTTCAGGTCTCATAAAATGTTGCGTTAATCAATGCAGGAAAGTTTGTGAATATGAAGAATGCATGGTGGTTTTTCTCTTCGTCTGACGTGAACATTTGTGCAAAAATGAGGAGTTGAAACAAGAGCCATGATGTTAAAACACATTCACCATGGGTTTTTAGTTATGCACTGAAGTAGTTTTCTGTTTTGTCAAACATTATATAGGAAGTTGTCAATCATTGTGGTCTTAATATGCTGTGGAGTCACTGGGAAAAAATATTGGTTTTGTGGGGGATTGGATGCTCTCCATTTAAATGTTAATTTTTAAATTATTTTGGTATCACACTCCATGCATACATTGGGTAAAATAACCTACTGTAAACTTCTGCCCATGGAATTAGTATTTCAAATGCTGCAGCCCATGCTACATGAAATCACATGGTTTCTGAGGAGACCATGTATATGCTCGATAAAATAATGTTTTATTCCTAAGTACATTTATTTATAGCTTTGAGGCAAAAGCATTTCACAGTTCTGTCTCCTCCAGCTGCTTTACCACGACAGACTTTATAGACTTTGTGTCTTCCATCATGGAAATACCAATGTGTGTATTCTACTCCTGTGGCTTCAACAGAGTGGAGATGCTCCCAAGCCTTGACTTCCAGAGATCTTTAGCCATGTGTTGGAATTAAAGCTATGAAGCACACTGAAATTCAAAAAGTGAATCTTTCTGAACAAGCAGTATTTTAGCAACAGTTCAATTAAAAGTAAATTTTAGGTACTAAGAAATTTCCAGATCACAAGAGGCATTTAATGACTTTGAGTTTTTTAGTGCTGGGAAACACTTTCAGATTACTGATTCTTATGTGACCTGCAGCATCTTCCCTATCACTGCTTTTAATGCATGAAACCTTTTGGACTGGTACCTACTATCCTAGCACCTGTCTGCTAAGCTCTAAACAGTGCAAAAATAGGCAGAGAGACAAGAAATCTAACTGGCTTCCTTCCCCTCCTTTCTTTATGGCTGTGAACAGTGTGTTTATTTCATAGCTGAGAAGTCAAAATGAACAGAAAAGTCCTGCTAATAAATTCCTAATGACCTATCTTAAGTAGTTTAATAGCAGCAGGAGTTTATTTGTTTGTTTGGGTTTTTTCTTGCAAGCAAGCTTAAATATATAACAGTTAAAAGCAGAATTCTATATGATTCCCATGCAAATGGAAGCACAGCCACCAAAGAGTTGCCTTACAGAAAATGCCTTTTTCACCAAAAGCTGTCTGTACACTGTGAAACTCAGTTCAGATGCTTGAACTTATGCTAATTGAAAGATCAACATTTTTCTTTCCTCAGTGAATACCCTGCTCTTTTCGACTTCGAGATGGCTCTCCCATGTGCAAAAAATGAGCTGTAATTATGCCCAGCTCAAGGCAATCTCAGGATCTAAAATATCCTGCCAACCAGTGTGTTCTCAATCTGCCTTGTTAGTTCACAAAATTGTGCATGTGCCTTTGCTACAGTCTCAAACCTGATAATGTCACATCATTGGGACAGGAAATGTTCTCTGATCTTATCTGAAGTGACACTTGCAATTTCAAGTTCTAGCTTGATGAGATCACGTTGTCAGGGCTCCACATAAGTGTGATCTTTCCTGATTTGCAATTGTATCTGTTTTGAACGGTCTTTACACTGTTCAAGCAAAAGCATATGATAATGCATTTTGTCAGATGCAAGGATAATGAAAGAGTGATTTTATGTTCCCCCTTTTAGAAAATGCAATTCATGTGACTAAACTCAGTCAGTTTTCTTAACAGTGCCACCCCATCTGTCTAATTCTGTTTGCACCTGGAAACCCTGGTACCTGCAAAATGTGAGTGTGTCAAAATGTGAGTTCTCCCCCTTCACAAAAAGATGAGACTTATTACCTTTAAACCTGTATTGCTTCCATGAAGCTCTGGGCTATGAAATGTTTCGCATACGCTGGAGTTGTTAAAACATACATTATGCCTTAAGCAAAAATATTTAACATAGTAAAAGCTTGTAAAGTTGAAGAATACTTAAATACCTATGTCGTGTTATTGGCAGTAAGAAAGTCTGTAATATTTAAGAGCAGGAGACTCTCAAGTCATATCTCAAATATTTATTCATTATACTAATTTTCTTTAGATGCACATTATATGGGAAGGAAAGAGCTGTTACAAATGCTGTATTTCCCCTTTTAGTGTATAGATTACTGGCTGAATCCTGCAACACCAAGTTAAAATACAAGAGGGAAGAAATATTGCATATATCTAACCTGCTTCAGGAGTCTGTGAACAAAACTATGGTGTTAAGGTGCAAAGGCTTAGATCTTCAATCCCCATTTAAAATGCATTATGACAGGTCCTACATCAATGCAGATGACTAAGACAAAGAGCAAGTTGTGACCTCTCTTGTAGCAGTACCACGGGAGCAGATTGATTTGTCTGGATTGTGGCATGTGGATCATAGTAACAAGCAAGGCAGACCACAGCTATTTGACTAAATTGCTGAAAAGCCAAAAAGGGAAATAATATTTATTTTTCCATTTAAAGTGATGAAAATGGAAGGCAATAAGAATCCAAGGTATCTGAATTTCTTGGATAGTAAGATAAGAGTGGGCCTGAAAGGCTGGAGGAGTGGAAATAGAGGAGTTTCTTGGCAAGCAGTTCTGAAATCTGTACAAAACCTCTGGCAATTATTTTTTTAACTGATTTTTCTTCCTAAATAGTTGTGTCCAAGCCAGAGGAAACACAGTTTCTAAGAGTTGTTCTGATATCTCAATAATTGTATCCCTCCTACTACAAGATTAGATAAATATATATTTTTGTTGTGTATCAGATAATGATATATGACCCAGATATATCACTAAAAATTAAACCTAAAGTGTTGCATTGGACTGACTAATCCTGGACAAATGCTGTTTCTTTAATAATGAACACAAGCCCCAATGCATTGTATTGTAAGGGAAGTGACAGTTCTGCCAAAACCCTGCATAACTTGCAAGATGCAGGCTCATGTGAGATTACTGTGTGCTGTGCTGACTAAGAAAAAGAAAGGACAGAATTGGGTTATTGTGATGCTACCATATATGTTAGGCCATTCCTGAGATGAGAGATGCACATGTGGTGCTGCCTCTGTGCATCCCTTCCAGAGTGAAAACACTCTCCAAGTTTTGCTTGAATTTTGGGGTCAAAGTAGGCAGATGCCTCTCTCTACCCAATAAATAGGGTTTGAAAAGTTTTTGAAGTGAATATTACCATGTCACATTTATCACAGAGCTGCTCAGATTAGTGCATTTGAAGGAGAAAGCTGTCTTGCATTATTTCTAAGGGACTGGATTTCTTTTAGCTCACAATGTGGTTTTGTCTTTATTCCCATGATGATATTCAAACTTTATGACTGGATAGTTTAAAATGTTATTAGATGGCAACAATAGCTTGCAATCTATTGCCTGGTCAGCTGGATTTTTATTGTTTAAAACAGCTTAACCTTTCTCTATCATTTTATGGAGTATATAGAGCTCATTCCAAACCATTTTATGCTTTGGCTGAAAGATGTATTTAGTAGACGGATTTCAAAAGTACTGTGATTGAAAATCTGCATCCTATTGCAGTAATCTGTTCTTGGCCTAATGCTAGTTATTCTTTAGCACTAATCTGGAAGAAAATACAAAATCTCTGCTAGTAAATATTGCAGGTGACATAAAAATTAGTGGAGTGGTAAATAATGACAGAAGAGATCATTTCTGTGTTCTGGATTTGCATAATTTCATAAGGTGAGCTCATCTGAACAATATGCATTTTAATGCAGACAAATACAAAGTCATATGCCTGGGAACAAAAAATTCCAGTCACATGTACAGAATAGCAGAAAAGTACCCTTGAAATACTGTGATAGTGATGAAGATTTAGAGTTTGTGATAGGTAGTGTCTGAATGTGAGCTCCCTGTGCAATATAATGGCTGAGAGAAAAACATTAGCTTTGAATGGGTAAGCAGTGAATGTCAAGCAGGAGGGAGATGAGTTCATGGCATGACTGAGATAATTGCTAGCATTCTCTGTCCAGATCTTGTTTGCTCACATGAAGAAAAAAACTGAAGGAAAAAAAAAAAAAAAGAAAGATAAAAGGTTCAGAAGGGAACAAAGGAATGATTCTAAGCCAGTTGAAGAGAAATTCCAATAACCTGTGATTTAAGAAAATTAATCTATCCAATTTATCTAAGGGTGGGTTAATAGGTGAATTGATACCAGTCTTCAATATCTACATAAAATACCTGTTTCACAATTCTGAATATGTCTGAACACATCACTAAAAGGATTAACAGTGTCTTGTGGATGGAAGCTGGAGCTAAACAAATACAGACTTTAAAAAACCACAATGTTTTAAAAGTCAGGGTAATTGATTACCAGAACAATTTGTCTAGTATCAGAATGTATTTTCCCCCCTGAATATCTTTTTGAAAAATGTACTATTGTTTAAACAGAAGTTAATTTAAAATAGATTATCGTAATGATCCCTTTGGTTTTACAATCCATTAAAGAGACATTACAAACCTCCAAATATGACCCAGAATGCAGATTTTTGTTTGAAGAAGAAAATGTTTACAAAATGAAAGACCTATAGGAATATGTGCTTCATTCAATTTTAAGTCTCCAAGTGAAGTGTTTAAAAGAACCAAGAAACCTCTAGTGAGAGCTGCAACACAAATATTATGTATCAGAATTTTAAAAGGAAAACAGAGGAGCAGTGACATGAGTTTCTTCTAACTGTCTAAGCTGTCCCAAAATGCTGAAGGAAACAAACTGGGAAGGCATGGCACTGAAAACTATATGCAGCAATAACATAATTATTGGCATATTGCTTATAATAAATCTTGTTTATCATCCTTTTAAACTTGCCACCGACTTTCTCCTTTCACTGAAATGTAGCCTAGATTGTGAAATAAAACCGTAGCCATTAGATAAAAGAGTTTTGCTGAGACTTTTTTGAAATATTGGTATAACTGCTGTATATTTCTGTGGCCTGTCATGGGAAAGAAATGAAGAAAAATATTAGTGAACCATTAGAAAATGTTTGACTCTCTAGTGCTGCTCTGTACTGTCATGTGAAAGAGCAGCTCCCGTCACGAAGACACACAAGGTAAAAGATATTAGTATGGTAATGACACCAGGAAGGGTCAAAGGATGAAGGAGTAATGAGAAGAGACATGTCAGAAGGATGAATAGGTGTGGTCATTAATTTTAGTTGAAGAGCAAAATGTAGATTCTGGCAAGATTTAGAGGACAAGTCGAGGCTGAATATGATGCAATAGCTATAGGAGAGACAAGAGAGGACACATTTGGATAAGGCAAGAGAGAAGAGAAACACTCTTCCTGCATATAGCATTTATTCTTTTTTACAGGGTAACACCTCATTCTGCTTCAGGGCGAGCTCAGGGACAGGAAAGGAAAGAGAGCTGCCAAAAGGCAGAATGCTTTTGTCTGCAAGGTGTAGCTTTTCAAAAACTGCTCACCCCAGTTGATTCAGGGTAGTGTCAGCTTCAGAGCAAACGATGCTAAATGCAATGACTGAACTACTTGTGAAAGAAAGCACTTAAGTACAGAAACTCATGAAAGATAAATTTCCCAAGCCCAAGAAACAGAAGCAGCAATGAGAGGGTGTTCATCATTTCCTACCTCTCCTCTGCTTCAGAGCCATGATTAGCACTGCTCAGTAACGAGAGTGTACATAAATCAGGGGCAGGGATCTCAGCAGGGTCCCATCACAGCAGCCCTGGAATCCTGACAAGTGCCTGCACTGGGTTTGTGGCATTCTTATGTGTGATACTCACTCAGTCACTTTTCTGGCTGAATACCTACAGGAATGGAGTAATCCTAGAAATGCAGTGAATGAGAGAGGATATGTATGTATGTTTTAATGGCAAGGTCATGAGCACTGATGTAATGGCAATAACTATCCAAATGTCTTTGACATTCTGATCAAAGACACCCAAAAGCAAAGAGTTCAGTTACTTAGTTTAAGCTCCCACATTTCAATTAACGTTCAAAGAAGTCTTTCCTTCTAGGCTGAACTGAAATGAGTTATTGATGTAATTATACCACTCAGGAGAAAAAAACTTTAAATACTAGTTTTACCAACTGATACTAGGAAACTTTTCAATATCCCATTAAATGCTTTTTCTTCTTCTGTTTGCCAGGGCCTCAGTTCAGCAAAAACATTAAAGTGTTTGAGGTAAGTTAGTCTATTCAATGAAACACACAGTTTCATACTTACCCATATGTCCCATTGACATTAAGCACATACTTAAAGTTAAGCACACAATTAAAGGCTTAGCTGAACTGGAGACTAAGCTCTTTATAAAAGAAGTTAGTTGCAAAGAGAAAATGAGCAAGGGTTCATTTCTACTTAGTTGCGCTTTACAGCTAGATCTGTGTTTAAAGAGAATAGTGTCTAGAAAGACAAAATTCAATCCTCATTCCTCTCTCAGGAATCTCCAGACAGAGCCAGCTGCAAAGGAAGACTGATTGGAAATCAGGATTTTAGGACTAGCACATCAAGGACCATCTATTCCAGTCACCCAGTTACTGCAGCAATGTTGCCTAACCCTTGTGAACTCTTCTTGGGGTACAGTGGCCACATGGACACAGAGCTGAGGAGCCACTCACTTGCTGCCTGGGCCAAAACAAAGTCCTTGGGGACATTTTATAGAAGCTTGTATCTCTGGAAAAAAATTTCACAGTATGTGGAATCAGGAAAGTGAAACTGTAATATGCATTCCTTTAGATTGTGAAACCTTTAACTAAATTTCATCTTGTATGGCTCTCTCACTTCTCAGGGTTCTTACTCAGATTTAGAAGTGCTACAGACCCATCACCATGCTATGACAGCAAAGTTCATAATTTAGAGCATTAAACTCTGGTTACCATTCTTGAAAAGTGTTTGGAAGAGATGATAATTTTCCTTTTTTGAACTGTCAGGCACTTTTCTCCTAAATTCCCTAAATCACAGATTGATATCTAAGAGCATGCCTGTGTTATCTTTAGACCTCACACCATTCTCATAACCATTTATGATTACTGTTATTAATTTTTGTCACATATCACAGTTTCAGTTTTCAGTTTCATATCACCTAGTCCTTTTTTTTTTTTTGCAATAAATAGCATTACTTATGTATGCTTATCTCATTCAATAAACAAAAGATTCCAAGAGAATCTTTATGCTACAGTTGGATTCAGATAAATAGTCTTTTCAGCACTGCTGTGAGTACAAGTGACATTTTTGAACCAAAACTTAATAGAGAGTGACTGGAATAGCTGACTCCTGATTTTTTGTGGAGATAAAATGAAACTTCAGTCTTCAGACAGTCCTATCATTGATTTTAGTCTTTTATCTCCCATGAAAACATCCCCCTCAAAAATCATTTAGCTGTGGATTTAGCAAAAACAGCGAGCAGATTTTGTCTGTTTTCAAGCTAGCCCAGTAATACAGTTATCTGACTTTATTATGGCATACAGATGCTGGTTGGAGAATAAACCTACTTCTAAGCTCACTTAACCCATTTCTTGCCCTAACAGGAAGAAATATATTTAGAATGTATCCTTGGCAAGTCACACAGAAAGAAATCACTGCTGAGATCAAAACAGATGACAAAAAAAATTGCAAATGGAATAATAAGAGGAATGAGGTGCCTGCCAGCCCTTAGTTTGATATTCTGATTCCCAGCAGCTTCCTGTGTGTTGTTATATCCTTGCTGCTGGCCACGTAGAACATTGTTCCCTCCCTCCTGCCACCCATCCTCCTCAACTACCCCATTCACTTGAGCATATCTGGTATTGCTGTATTGAATGTTTTTGATCCCCTGTTTTCCACAGACTGCCAGGACTCATCAGCTCCTGGAACAGGCCAGTGTGTCTGTCTGTGGGTGGGACCACTACAAGTTTGTGCTTTGATTGTGCAGCTCTTATCAACCAGCCTTGTCCATGTATGATGGACAGAATGCCAGTCATTAAATCCTTGGGGTGTGGAACACACAGATTTTCCATGCAATTATCTAAGCCAGGTCATCTTCTCCACCAGGGACATACAGGCCAGAGTACTTTCCAGAAAAGCTTAAGAGCAGTGTTGAAAAAGAGTGTGGGAAGCCAGAGATCTGAGCAGCACAAGTGGGAGTGCTGCAGGATGGTGCCAGGTAGCCTCTGCTTGCTGCTGGAACTTGTAGCTCTGCTCCTGAGTGGCTCCTCCTGCAGCAGTGGAGCTTCAACATGCAGATTTTGCAGGTGCCTAGTTTCAGGAATGTAAGGAGAATCCAGCCATAGAATGAATTTATGGATGTTTGGCATGATAATGGGAAAAGGATACAACTTCTTTCTTGTTCAAGATGAACACAGAAGAGAAGGAGGGAGGAAACCAAATGTGCTCATGAGTGCATAGTGAAGCCTGAAGTGTACTGGATGAAGAAGGGAATCTATTTGCATTGTTTAGCTGTGTATGGTTATGTTTGTCCAGTAACTGGGTAATTGGGATGTCTTTCCTTAAGTGCAAGTTAAATTAAAGGCAGCAGCTATAGAAAGAATGTGAGCAGAGACTTGAAGAGCAGGGTGAGGAGGGTAGAGGTTGGGTTTGCCTGTGCTCTGTGGAGCCAGGTGGGAAACTGCAGCTCTTTGTCTAAATGTCTGATCCCACTGTGGAAATTCTTACTGCCATTAAAAATGCAGTAGGGACTGGATTTAATTTCCTAGTTAGTGAAGAGGAGAAAATCACGACTCTATTGGAAACAAAGGTAATAAGGTGATAGCTCAGGATACTGCTTTTCTATGGAAAGGTCTTGATCCTCAAAGCTGCTGAGTGCTGTGGCAATTTATACAGCAGGATCCATATGGAAACAGTTTGGAAGAAGTCAAATATTCCATGGTGACCTTTGCTATTGTCACAGATTAGGGTGGTGCCTTTGGGTATCCCTCAGTATGTCCTGGTGCATGCAACTCACTGTTTTCCCAGAGCTGCACTAGCTGATAGACTTGGCATGTTTGCCTGTTTGTTAAAGGTAAAATGTTGAAGAAGCCAGCTCTTGCTTTCATTTTGATGGAAGTTTGTCTGTACACCCTGTGCTAATTGTAACACTGCTCTTTGGCTGTCTGTGTGCACGCACGCATCTCTTGCAAACCTCAGCTTGCTGCAGCTCTGTTCACATTGCCCAGCAGCTGGTGCTGGGAACAAAGGGGCTCATTGAGCACTGCTTGGTGCTCAGCACTGCTCTGGGAGCTGGAGCTGAGAGAACCACCAGATGATTCAGTGTTTGTTGATCTCCCCACACGCAAGCGCTTGGTGCTCTGTCCTGAGCATGAACCCCAGCTTTCGGAGCTGCAGCCCCCGTGTAAAGCACCAGGACAGCTGCTGGCTGTAGCTTTGAACTGCTACAGCACTGTGAGCTCAGAATATTGCTTTAAATAACCTGTGAATGATCCTCATGTCCCCAGCACATATATCCATATCCCTTCCCTGTCCCCTGTACCTGCAGAGTGTGAGGGCAGGGACCAGAGAGAGCTCAGAGCACAGCTCCTCACTTTGCTGAGCACAGGATGCTTCTGGCTTCCTCGTGCCATTTTATTTCATTTTGGGCTTTTTCCCCTCCTCTAACCTCCTATAAAGGAAGTTACTGAAGAGCCCTTAATCCTGGGGGCAGGGCATCCTGCTCAGTGTTTGCTGCAGCCCGTGTTTGCCTGGTGCAGAAAAGCCTGTGTGCTGCCAGAGCTGTGGATGGTACTTGACAGATCTCAGAGCTGAGATCATCCTGGAGATGCCAAAGTAACAGGCAGGCAGTGAGGATCTCTGACAGCCAATACATAACACCAAAAGTGGTAGAGGGAGACTGTACCTAAAAGAAAATCATATGTAAAATTTAATAATTTAATATGGGGTGCTGTTTGTTGGGTTGTTGGTTTTCTTTTTAAAGATAGATATGCAGTTTCCATGGACACCCATTTTTATCGTAATGTGTTTCCTTTTATTAAATATGCATAACCAGGCTAGCTCAGGATGTGAAGTCTGGTGTTTGATTTTCTTTACATTTTCCACAGGGAATTACAAATAGGCAAGCAGATTTCTGGAGACATTTAGGTCAGTATTACCTTCCTGCTATCAGTTGTTTCAAGGAAGCCAGCCAGATACAGGAAAAGGACAAAGAATGCAGAGAAGGGAAACTGCTGTATGCAGTGTGAACATCTCATCTTCCCCTAACACAGCTTATTCTTCTACTGGAGCCATCTTTCAGCAGGCTTTCCCACCATTTAATCCTCTTCTTGTTTTGCCTTTCTCTTAGCCTTGGTAGCAGCAAAGTTAATGCTGATAAAATCTGATTGGCATGGAAGGTGTTGGCTGTGTGACTTGAGGACTTGATGCTCAGTCATGGGGAGCAGGTATGTTCAGCAGAAATGCCCCAGTGTTTAAGAAGGGAGGAACTGGGAGCTTGTTTTGGTTACTTTATTTTGGGTATATCTTGCTTTAGAAGAAGAACCTCTCAACAGAGATCTGCTTTTTCGGATGGCCTGGGAGGCCTGGTTGTGTCTTACTGAGGTGTCACACTTTAGGAAGCCTAAGCAGTGAATTACACTGAACTTAAAGAGAAAAGCTAAGTTGTATAGGAGGTGGGATGGAGCCTATTTTTGAGTTTTCTTAAATTTCACGGCAGAACTCTTTGTTTTGGCTTGCTAATGGAATGAGAATGAGGAAGAATTATAGATGGCCCTTTACTGAAGTTTTCCTTCTGTTTCCCAGTCAGGACACAAGCTCAGAGTTCATGGGTATGTTACCTTTTTTAAGAAGCAAAACCAAAACCAAAAGCAAAAAAACCCAGCAGATAACTTCTTTAAATTCGTTTTCATCTTTGATTTTTAGGAAGAAGAACTGGTACCAAATCCAGAAAGTGTATTAAAAACTATTGGAGTCACATTGTTCTGTGTCCAGGTCTCTACCACGTCATCTGGTTCAGGTTCATACAACTTTTTACATTAGTGTGGCCTTCTGGAATCTGGTAACACACATTTCTCTGTCAGGTTTAATGGTGAGAACTTTGTCACTGTCTCACTGATGTGCCATTTAGAAGAGAGGAGAAAAATCCAGAATTATTCTATCAACATCACTTTTTCCATTGAAAAGGAAGAGTATAGAGTAGGTTCCCCACAAATGTCATCACTTATATCTGCTTATAGTGCAGTCTTCCACCTGGAAGCTCTCATGGTGTTTTTATCCATTAGCTCCTTCTTTATCAGGGCCATTTCATATTATCTTGGAGACTGTATTGAGCAGCAAACTATGAAAGCTAAGAGGCAAAGCAAAGGACAGGTGGCACAGAGGCTTCTGCAGGAGGTGACTCATTTGGCATTTCATTCTGATCAGATTATTTCATTTAATTTGGGCATTGAAATCCGACATTTTCTGTCACTTCTCATGGCAGACAGGAGGAGAGGTGGAGGTGGAGAAACTTGTACAAAGCTCTGAAATGCAGCAGGGCACGAAAGATTTGTTGCCATTCTTTTGTATTGTTATACACTGGAAAATACCAATTAATTGCTTTCCAACACTGGCATAGGGTTTCTTGGCTGTGAGTAGGAGGCAGGTTACACTGAGATTGGTGCAGGTTCTTTCTGGCAGCAGAGATCAGGGCTGGAAACACATCTACAGATTGTACAGCTGTCTCCATGAGAGCCATGGGCAGTGAATGAGTTACACAGGACCCTGGTGAACCTCAGTTCTTTCTCATGCAGCAAGTACAGGAGCCTGGAGAAACTCTGCTCTGACCTGGTGTGCAGCCACATGCCCTCAAGTCCTGAAGTTATTAATCAGTTTCTTCACAGCCTGAATGTGAGTCAGGCAATTCTTCAACAAGGCAGAAATGGATTCTCTGTGGTGAAACCTTGGATTCCTTATCCCAGCGCTACTGATGAGAGTGTGCAAAGAACTTGGATATGTTTTATGCCTTTATCTATGTCTAGGTAAACACAGACACCTGTTGCTCACCTGCCTCAGGGAGCTCACTTTATGCATCCTCCCGTTTCCTACACTCTCCTGCTGTCATGTAAGAGGCAGGGAATCACAATCAGCAATTAACGTTGTTGTATAAAGTGCCTTTAGAAGGGATTCTTTAGCTGAATCCTCTGCAGTGATAACGATTTCCAGCAGGGCTGGTGATATCCTGCTGCTGAAGGATGAAGCTCTGCCTCCATCAGTGCAGCTCACTGAAGCACCTGCAGTTTGCACTGGTGTGGACACACTCTGGAGTTACTTTTCACACCAATCTCCTGTGGCATGGCAGGCTGGGAGTGAGCTGCATTGCTTAGGGCTCTCAGACATGGTAACACACGTTCCCATGGCAGGCAGGGATGTGCAGCAAAGCCCCTGCTCTAAGGAGGGGTCTGTGCCCTCCAGCTGCCAGTGCTGGTGTGATTTGTCAGCCCGAATGCTGAGCTCTGAGATTAGTGTGCTCCTCTTCTCCCATCATATCCCTTCTCCATGAGGCATTCTATCTCTTGCATCAGTGATGACCAGCTGCAGAGCCTCAGGGTTTTCTCTAGCTACTTTTAACTGATCTAGAACTTCTTATTTTTTCCATGCTCTGCCTTTTCCTTGATTGGTAAATTCCCCAATGTCTTTAATCAAGCTGTGTTGAGCCTAGCAGCTCTGGCAAGTTTTCTTTTGTTTTAATAAAAGGTGAGTTTGTTCCCCAGGCAGGTTCTGCCAGCTCAATTTCAACTACTGCACATTGGTCTTAAAAAATAAAAGGGGCCTCCCATCTCAAAACCACAGGCAATGCAATATCCCAGGTGAGCTCCTGCAAGCTGCCCATTCCCCTTCAGAGGAAAAAGAGACTTTTCCCTCCCATTTCACTGAGCTCAGTGTTTTGCTGAGTGCATTCTTCATTCACAGCTCCAGGCTAATAGACTCAAAGGATTTAGTTGTGTGGCTGCTGTTCAGCCCAGCCTTAGATCTCAGATGACCACTCGGGCTCTCCAGAAATGTCCTTATTTAATATTACTTAAACCTGCAAAACCAAAGTTAGGCATTCTGAGATCTCCCTGCCTGTCTCAGTTCTCAGCCTCTCCCTTTTTTAGGCATTTAATAAAACCTGGGAGAAATGTTTCGAGTAAACTGATTTTGGAAAAATTCACTGAAAAAGGAGACCAACATTTTCGTATCAGTTTGGTCAGCAAAAGTGAGTGAATTTTGTTGGCAGATGTTTTTTATTAGCAGTATTTCAACCTTTTCTTGAGCTGTTACCTCTGCAACAGCTGGTTATAGAACTGAGAACAGGTGAGAGGAATCCCAGATAATTCACAGAGACTGAGAAGCTGTGACCCTGCAGCTTGTCCTGGCATTCACTCTAGAATATGATAGTCCTTCTGACAAGCTTGTTTTAAAAACCTTTTTCAGATTTTATATGATTTGGGTTTTTTAAGCTTCCAGCTAACAGTAAAATGAGAAAAATCAAAGGTAAGGCTAATTATCGGGAATAGTTCCAAAATTTAGACACTGGAAGTGTGAAAACTGCTATTAAAAGCATCTCTGTAATTAATCTAGCCCTGAATAAATTGAAGTAGCAAGTCAGGATAAGTGCAATGTAGGGCTGTTTCAGACAGAAGAAATCAAAATTGAAATATTGAAATATTGAACCAAAGGATGTGAGAAATCATCAAACTTGATAAAATGCAATAGTTTATTAGTTCCATGCTTTCTGCATGGAGAAAGTGGACCTCAGTAAAAACTAATTTAGTGGGTCTGCATGAAACTGTTGGGTCAAAGGTAACAAAACCATTTACAGCTCTTTTCTCCCCTCAGATCAAACCATCAGGAATTTGACCTGAATTCAGGAATAGCTTCTGGACAAGAGAAAATGCATTTCTTGCTGAGTTTATTGTTGGCTGAAAAAAAAATATGTTTACCCTATGCCACAGCAATATAAATAGCTTTTATCTCCATTACAAACAGACTTATTTTATCTATCAGTGATGTACTTTAAATCTCATATTTCCATTACAAACAGGTTTGTTTTACCAGTGAATTACTTTAAATCTTGTAGTAGAGTTCTGCCAACCTTAATTTTCTTTATGGGCAGGTGCAGAACAAAGAAAAATAGGTGCTATATACACATCCACATCCACTATCAGTGAAGTGGTGGGCTCAGCAAGATTTCCTTCCTGGCCAGACTGTACAGAACAGAATGAGAGGGAGATATTGGGGTGATTCCTGAGGCTTCCTTGTCATGGAGGAGAGAGAATTGGAATCAACATGGGCTGGGAAGCTGTGCAAGCAGGGAGTGAGGCAAAGAGGAGCTCTAATGCTGCTCTGCACGGGCCCCCAGTCACACAAATGTCATTAGCTTTAGGACTCTGTGTCTGCACAAACAAACCTCCCAGGCCCAGATCAGGAAATTATTGCACTTGCTTTCTGAGCAGAACAAAGCTTAGTGCAGTGATGAAGCTACACACTTAGCATTGAAGACATGAATGTATGAAGTCAATTATAAAAGGGAAGCTCTGTGGTGCGCAAATAATTGGTACAAGCACAGTGGCTTTTCCGTGTGGAATATATCCTTGGTGTACTGCTGCAGCCTTCCAGCACAACCAGAGCAAAGCCACTGACTGGAGAGAATAAACACACCTTAAAAAGTAAGAGGGGGATGGACAAAGATGGGAAGTTAGGGGTTAGCAGTGGGATAGATACTAATTAATACTTTGAAAGCCCCAACTATCAGTTTCCATGCTTTGAGATATTTGAAGTTCTTTTAAGTACAGCCAGAACTCAGACTCCTCTGAGTCATTAATGGCTGTGATGATCATTAGTGCTGGGCACCCAGTGAGTGTTAGAAGCAAACAAAGACAGTTTATGCTCAGAACTATTTACAATATGAATTGAAATAGAGCAAAGTGAGTGGAAATGATGACCAAATAAAACGTACAAGTCAGGGTTTTGGTGGTACTCCAGTGGTTCAGTGAGGCTGCTGTAGGTGTGCAGGGTGCTGTGGTATTGCTGCATCACTTCTTCAGTGGCTACAGTGGCCTCAGCAGAAAAGGACTCGGGGTGCTGGTCAACAGCAGCTGAACAGGAGCTCAGGTGTGTGCTCAGGTGGCCAGGGAGGCCAGTGGCTCCTGGCCTGTATCAGGGACAGTGTGGCCAGCAGGACCAGGGAGGTCATTCTTCCCCTGTGCTTGGCACTGCTGGGTCTGCACCTGCAATCCTGTGCCCAGGTCTGGGCCCCCTAGTTCAGGAAGGACATTCAGGTACTGGAGCAGGTCTGGGGAAGGGCAAAAAAACTGGGGAAGAATTTAAAGAATCAGTCATATGAGAGGTGGCTGAGGGAGCTGGAGGTGGATGAAAGGATGCTCAGGGGTGAACTGATGACTCTCCAAACACCCTGAAAGGAGGTTGTAGAAATGTGGGGATTGGTTTCTTCTACCAGGCAACCAAAGACAGGAGGAGAGGACACAGTCTCAAGCTGCACCAGGGGAGGCCCAGCTGGGACATCAGGAAGAATTTCTTCACTGAAAGTGGAGTTAAGCATTGGAATGGGCTGCCCAGGTAGGTGGTACAGTCACCATCCATGGATATTTTCAAGAAACTACGACATGGCACTTAGTGCTACAATTTTGTTGATATGGTGGTGTTCAGCAGGGTTGGACAGCAGCCTTTTCCATGGCCATTTAGGGTAGAAGTGGGGCTAGCACAATGAAGACAAGAAGTTAAGTCAATATTTAAAAATATTTAAATGACATTTCAAAGGAACTCTAGCTGCTGATATACTCACTTGCACAGTGGATGCTCCATCTGACAAGTCATTAAAAGTCTGGAGAAAAACGGACATGGGAACTGAATAAGAAGATGGTACCCATTTTTTAGAGTAGGAGAATTATTTGGCCATTATCAGACCATTATCTGATTGAGTTTTCCTCTCTCCCTCCCTCCTTGTTTTTAGGGTTTATAATTTGTCCACTGTCATAGCCTTGAGGGGATTTGGTGGAGTCTTTGCTATGTCTTGGTTTTGGTTTTTTTGGGTTTCAGTCAATTCCTCTCCTTCATGCTTTTAGTGATGGGAGGGGGAAGTTCTGTCCTATTCAGGACAGAAGTGCTGGAGGTTGGATGGCTGAAGTGCCATTTCCTTGTAATTTTTGGCTCAGTGGGGGATGGTGACCGTGGAGGAGCCCCTGGGTTAGCTCCTATCACAGCTGATTTCTTCTCTTCAGGAGCAGAACCTGGGCAGTCTGTGGAGCTCTGGCAAGGTCTCCTGGCTCACAGGTAGCACAGCAGGATTTGGCCCACTTTTCATCTTCCTCTGGTGTTTCTACAATGTGAGAAATGTTGTTCTCTGAGCTGCCGTGAATCTGTGGAGTTAAAAGAGGTTACAAGCAAAAGTCTTAATTCCCTGTACAGCATGAAAATAACATTCAACCTACAGTTGCCAGGGAACAAAGTTCTTCCTAAGGAATAATGGACAATGGAGAAGCCAAAAATACGATTAAAACTATTTGGCAATATACCATATTTTTACTTTGTCTCAAGCCTTCATCTTATGATTGCCTTGATAGAGGTGTAGAGCACAGAATAAAATGATGGAATGGAAAGGAACATAGATCATTTTTTTCCAGTTCTATGTCACTGCTTTGCAGAGAGGATGTTCCTGCCAGGGGACATGTTCATCATTTTTCAAGTTTTGTGTCAGTCTTCTAAAGAAGATATCTGTTGATCATGCCCAAATTTATCTAGGGAGTATATCTATCTCAGCAGAGAGAAAAATAATTCAGTCTTTAGATCTGCCAGTCAGAGCAAACATCTGTCCTTACAGTGAGGAAAAATGATAGAATCCATATCCATATCCTCTTTGACAAGTTATCCCCAAGGAAGGCATGAGTCTCACTGTTAGTGTGTTCTGTGGGAGAAATAGTGGTATGCAACAGAAAAAAGAATCAACCTTCCTAAACAAAAGAATATTTATCCCTACAATTTCTAATTTACACTCTGCCTTACTGCTGGAGAATTTTACAGCACCCCCAGAAAACCCTCAACAATTTTTTGTGCTCATTACTGTTCAGGTTTAAAGAAATTGTTTCTCAAGATGCCTCACAAACTGCATGAGAAGACAGACTGCAAGGAGACACTTTCTGACTTTGAGTCCCAGCCTCAGACTTTGGACTTCCCAATCTTATCCAGATGTTCAGGACAATAGAGAGTCTCTAAAAAGTAAGTCAGGCCTTGAAGTAAGAGAACAAAGCTTATCATGTCAGGTGGCAAAACACAGGAGCAAAGGAATAGTGGCTTAGGGGAAAGAGAAAAATAAAATTAACTATCATCAGGTTGTCAGGTTTACAGTCTTATGATCTGTACAAGCTTAATAGAGTTTAATAGAGTGGAAATCCGTACCTTTGAAGCTGCTGTTGGAATGCATACTGCCTGATGGGTTAATTGAGGAAGGCCTGAATTCTGTGCAGTCTTAATAGTACCACTTAAGTGGGTAAAATATGTATTCATTTTGTTGACAAAACAATTAAAGCAGTAGCTCATGGCTGTACTCATACTCTATCTGCTGCATGTTATCTTATGCAACTTCAGTGTGTTTTCTTTATCCTCCCTGTGTGTTGGTGCTGTCAAACCACCCCCTCCCTCTTTTCTGGTCCTTTTGTAAGTGGAGACACCATTTTCCTCTCCTTCCCCTCTCCCTTCAGCATTTCCTTCTGTTCCTCCCTGTCTCTCACCATACACTGTGGAGTGTGTTATGTTTTGCAGTCCTAGTTCTGAGAGACAAGCAGCAACACCTGCTCATAAAGCTCTAGCAAGCCCTTTGCCAAAGCTTTTGGGATGTTAGATCTATCATTGGTGGCCTTGAAAGTTTACACCAATTTGAGACACAGCTATTGATGCAAAACCTTTATTACAGGAGGAAATTTTAAACTTGAGGAACATGGGAACAACTATGGCTATAATATTTTTGGGAGGAAGGAGGAGGCTTTTATTGTTTTTCTCAAATGACAGTTTCAGTTTTGACTTGTTTTCTCCTTATTGGGCCAATTTTCTTAATGCATCCTTAGGATATACTGTAATTCTTCAAGCTCCCTAGCTATGGAGTCATATTTAGAATTTGAAAACAATTGAAACATCCTTAAGGGCTCCTAAGTACACTAGTGATAATGTAACTAACTGAAGCAGCAAGAGATCATTCCTTTCTTGGCTAAAATATTTCTGCAGGACAGTGCCACAGCCTTGGCTATATTCCATCAGTCTCATCTTCCCTGGCTCACTGTCATGGCTTGCTAGTCTGGAACAGAGCTCTCAGATATGTTGCAAGAAATAAAAAAAATCGTATAGAGAAAGAGAGTTAATGACCACAGTCAGAACTATTAATACCAAGCAATGCTGAGTTAAAGGAACATGTGGCAGATCTTCACACTGGGCTCCCTTTGTGACTCTTTGATCCTGTGCAGCTGTAGAACAATTCAGAGCAGTAACACCTGCTGTAAAACAGCTCAGTGACTGTACTAATTGCTTAACTGAGGAAAAACAGCATTAAATAACATGAGGGTGACCACACTGCTTCTGCCTTCAATCACTCAACAAGAGATCAAACACCAAGATCTGCTGCTGAAACAGTGAGAAGGAGTAGGAGACCTGGCACTTAGAGCTTGAGTCTCAGCTAATACCCTCAGGGGAAGAATTTGAGAATAACTTAAAGGCATTTTGGGTGTTTGGGGGCCATCTTTCCTGTATTTCTGTCAGTGCATATTCTGATGGATATGTTTGGGGACTGAAAGGAAGCAAGTGTCTGCAAAACCCTAAATACACATCAGCCAGGCCCAGGTTTCTGAGGAAGGAGTCAGTGAGGAGATGTGAAATCACCTTTTTACAGACAGGACTACACTTCTGGCCAGGAGTTTTCTGGGTAACAGTTCCCATCCTGCTGTAAGAAGCCTTTAGGCAAAGAGATCTGTAAACATTTTTGTCTGAGAAACAGAATGATGGGTGCTGAACTGATCTACATTGAAAAGTTTAATAGGCACCTATCATGGATGTGGATGCTTATTGTCCAAAACACAGGCCATTTTTTATTATGAAATTAGGGTAGGTTTGAACTAATGGAGTGGGATGTTACTGTTTGCTATTTGCAGATATGAAGCAGGCAGCCTTTTGTCACCCTCAGACATTGCAGGTAAAGATCTTGGGGGATGCAAGAAGATGGAGACTAATTTGCAGGTCTTACCTAAAATAGTCATGTATATTAAGCATTCCTTCCAGTGTGAGACAGTGATAAATTAGAAATCCCTGCCCTGGTAAGGCTTGTTAGTAAATCTGATATGCAGTTAGCTGACAACTCTGATGCATGGGGTTTCAAACCTGCTCTTTGGCAACCCTGCCTTCTGCCCACCTCCCACCTCACTGTGAGGGAGTATATCCATCAAAGTTTACATGGGATAGCTCATATTGCTATCTGGATGATAGGAGCAACATTTTCTGCATTAGCAACTCTCAACAGATAATGTCTAGAGGATTGAGAGAGGAAGATTAAGTCTGAATAAATATCCTGTGTTATTCATATTTAATCATTTTACTTAGACATTGTCTAATCAGTCAAAGCAACAACTGTTACTGACATATAGGTTTCATAAAAATATAGACACTAAACTAAAGCACTAAGCCTTGTCCCTTTATATTCATGTCGAGCCTGTAAACAGATCTCAGAACAAACTGACTTAGAAATAGAAACTGATGGCTGCAATGGAAGAGCCATGTTACCAAGGAATGGCAAATGGGAAATTTGGGCAGATCTACACTGCTGGAGGAACAGGGAAGGTGAAATTGTCCTGTGAGTAGCTTGGTCTGGTTAGTAAATCTTTGTCACTCAATTAGCTTCTGAGTTTGGGACAGATTAAAGCTGTGAAACCTCTCTGCCCAAGTATACATGTTCTAATATCACCACCTTAGAGTCTTTCCTTCCTTCCTTCATCAATACCAATAGGGAGAGGGGAAAGCAGCAGGGGGAGAGGGGATGGTTTTGGAGAGACTAAAATGTTTCTGTTTCTCCTAGTACAGAACTGCAATACCTGGCAAAAGGCTGGGAAGCAGCCTTTGAGGGAGAGAGGGAGGAAGGAAACAGTGAAGATGAGCTGAGAGGAGGACAGAGATGGTGATTTGAAAATTTCTAGAAGAGACAGAGCAGATATATTGCTGATGTGCTGTAAGTAAAGTGCACCATAACCAGTTCGGCTGAGGCGAGCTGGCATGTGCTTTCACAATGAAATTTGGCTCCTCCATCACAGGAAATATTCTCTGGTTGCTTCCCCATCATTTAACTGCATGGCATTCTACTTAGGACACAGCAAGCTGTTCTCTACCTTTAGAGACAGCCAGTGCGTGTAGCAATGTCTCGACTGTTTTCATTGCAGCAGAGAATAGAAATCCTCTCCACGGCAAGCATTAGCAATGCAATTTCATAACTATCCGTTCAGACAGTGCACAGGAGCTTGAAAAACAATTTGAGACACTTTATTCCCCCTAGGAAATGCCATCTGAGAATATGTTAATCTGACGAATATGCAAAAGGCTGTCCCCTATTGGTGAACCATGAAGAAAACCACTTCCTTTTTTTTCTGGGCTTGTGAGATGTGCTCCTCCCTGCCAAGAGTGGAGCAATCCTTGCCCTCTCATCAAACCAGACAGCTGAAAAGTATGGAGACATTGTGCTGCCTCCTTTGACTTGCAATGTGAATTTGATATTATCTGTACCACCTTTGACAATGCACTTGAAATTAATCAGAGGAGAAATGTCTTATTTGATTATATTTGACCATGAACATTGATCAGTTGCATGCAATTTTGACTTCAGATCTGCATGTCCAAAGTCCTTTCTAAAAAGGGCAAAATATTACCCAGAGATACACAGGAGCTTGTATTATCTGAGTCTCTGAAAAGATACTCTCAGGGGAAATGAATGAACGTCTGGGAAATTAAAAATCATTTGCTAAGAAACTCTCAGTGAGAGATGGACAGTATCAGAAGAGAGATCCCCAAGACATCGATCCTTTGCCCATTCACTTTTCACTGCAGCTATGTTAGCTCATCCTACTTTCATATGCTTGCATTCATTTCTGGCAGGTTAGAAATTCTGTCAGTCCTCTGAGGAGACCATGGCAGGATCTGAAGTGGCACAAAAGGCATCTGACTTCCCTGTCTGTAATCTGAAAAACCCATGGAGACTACACAGTCCTCTATATAGCCTCTTTTTCAGGCTTCCTTTCTGCCACAAGGCAGTTGCTGTGGCCTTGGGTACAATGATGATTTGGCATCCTTAGGGCAGACCAGTCAGAGGATTTATCAGGCAGGCTCAGAGTCAGGTGAGCCAAGAGCTCTACACAGTACACTGCTTGAGGCCTTTGCTTTGGATGTTTTCTGTGTCTCCTAGGCTGGAATTCCCACCAAGAATGTTGTTCAAAGCTCTCCACAGGCCTTGTTGTTGGTGCACCCCATCACATCCTCAGTGGCTGGTCCGTGGCTGGACCAGAGCCCCAGGTTTAGCTGCCTCCAAAAGCTCTGGAGGTTTCATGCACCAAAACTGCTCCACAGCCTGAAGCAGCACAGAACTGCCCTGCTTCACTGAATGAAGCAGTTCTGTTAAGGAGTACTTTTTTAGGATGCTGTTGGAAAACTTCCTGCTGTTATTACTTGTGCCTTGAAGGAACAGAGATCATCACTTGCCAGTTCTGGCCTTTTCTTCCCCCTCTGTTTCTTGGGCTAGGGTAGACCTCCCAAATTTGGTCTATCCCACAATAGTCCAGCACTATTCACTGATGACAGTAGTTCAAATTAGGGTGAAAATAAAGAAAAGCAGAGAAGAGATGCCTGTTGTTGCATGTAGCAGGATAGTGCTCTGATGTCTGCTCTAGTGTGGAGCTTGTGATAACTTAACACTGCTCATGGAATCTGCATGGAATCTGGGAACTCAAGAGCACACAGGCTCAGGCAACTCCTCCTAAAAGACCATCAGGATTGCCATAGTCCCCACACCTCTCAGAGACTTCAGTGTACTGAGGCAGATTTGCATGTCCTGACAGGTTTTTCTTGACTCTTTCAGATTCATCATTCATTTATAAAGGGCAACAGCTTTTCCTACCTCTCACCCTGTAAATTTCTTGCTCTTCAGTCACCCAAAGGGTCTTGGATGGCATTTCCTGAAGGGAGTAAAGTGTCTCAAGCTGGTTTTTTCAGTAGGGTTTTTTGGGTTTTGTTTGTTGGGTTTCTTTTTTTTGGAATCTGAGAAGGAATTAATATTTCACAAAAGTGACTGGGTGGGTGGAGGGGGGGAGCCTGAATACAAAATTCACTTGTTGATTGGGATTCTGGGGTGGGAGTAAAGGAAGAAAGCATTGCAGGGAGTGTTTTCAAGCTCTTAAGAACATGTTTTTCCAAGTGCTGTTCTTAAGCATAAGACTTTTAATAATAAGAGCACAGTAGGGTAATATAAATGACACAAAAGGCACACTCACTGCAAAGCTGAACAGTTTGTGGTTTAGTAGATTTTTATGATAAAAGAGACAAAAGGAATAAAAGTTTTTTCCTTCTCTAAAGCTACCATGCCTAGTAACATCTTTTGCTAATAAAATGAATTCAGCCTCCCCCCCCTCCTGAGATATGTTCTCACCCAATTAAAGTCCTCCTGCAGATCTGTAGGCCTATTGACAACTTGTTCCATGTCACTAAACTTGGTTTGCTGCCCTGTTACAGAAATTACAATGCAGGGTTCTTTAAATGGTCTTAGTGTTTATAAGTGGCAGAGAGAGGGTGTTTTGCAGACCCTCAGCCTCCTACCTGGGATCTCCATTCTCTCCTTCACCTTCCTCTTTGTTTTCCCTTTCCCTGTTTGCCAGCAGCAGGGCTTAGCTACCAACAGGAAGAGATTCTGTTTTCTCTTGTATTGTAGCAAAACAACTGCTGTTGTTGTTTGCCTTTTATGCTTTTTGCCAATTTGCCCTAGGCAGGCTGGAGGTGAGGAGCTCTGAAGTGTGCAAATTTGCCACGAAGATACACAGAGAGAGGCTGGTGTCTGAGCACATGGAGAGGGCAATGAGACTGTGGGAAACTATAACCAGCATCCCTTAACACGAAATCAGCCTGTGAAATCTTGATGGAGAGAAGGAAATCCTTTTCTGTGCAGAGCACCAGGAGCCTGATGCTAGTCCAAATAATGAAATCCTCTCAGAGTAGACCTGTAGATAAGCTGTGCAAGCAATATTAATGCCAACTATCATTTCAGCTGCAGCTCACCAGCTGGTGCAGGCTACTTGTAAGTCTGAGTGCACTGTGGAAAGCAAGGCAGTGTCCCCCCCTTTAGCAGTTCAGTCACCTTCTCATACCAGAGTACGGAATCCAGACCTTTTTTGGCAGAAACAGTAGGAGCAGAGGCTGTCCCAAGCTCAAAAAGCTGAACTATTTAGTGTTGGTGACTAAAGCATGGCAAAATGTAAGGATGAAACCACAAGGCTTTAAGGGGAATATATGACCTTAATCCCACTAGAGAGCTTTGTATTAGTTTTCTCTTTCTCACAGACCATGTGAAAGGCTTGGGTAGGTATCTGGTACAGTTTCTGTGACCCACTCAGGTATGGAAGTCCCACTGAAATTAGGGGAGAGGCCTCAAATGACCATTTAGGAGCTCTGTCCTGATGTATATTTGATATATAAAAGAGAAATTATAAAACTTCCAAGGTTTTATCCCTATTTAGGTCTATATATTCCTTGCTGAATGAAGTTTTTCCAGTGCAAGGAGATCCCATCTTTTGGCACCGCAGTAGTTTTAGGCACAGCTCTGCTCTCTGGACAGAAAGGCCAAAGCAGGCTGTAGTCCTTGAGTCACCAGGACCTACCCCAGCAGTGGCAGCAGAACACTTTCTCTCTCTGCCCAGCTGCTGGATCCATTCCTGATCACACATCTGGGGCAATAACCCTGGGTGGATCCCCTGTGGCTCTGTAAAAATCCATGCAGGAAGGAGAAGCTGTACCTTGCTGTGTGGCTCTAGGCTAACCCACTCTGCAGCACAAGACAGTATTACCTCTGGGGTTTTTTTTTATTTCTCTTATTAAAGGCAAACCTTTGTCTCTGCTGGATGCATTTGTTATTGCTAGTTCATTGGCTAGTGCATATACAGCTGGTTTTAAATGCAATTTAAAATGCAGGGAGTTTAAGCATTAAATGTAGAATACAGCAGGATAAATAAAGACATACTTGAGCAAACATACATTTAGTAATTTATTTTTCTACCAGCAGTTTTAGAGAGCTGTGGGGTTTATGAATTTTTTTATTTTTTTTAAATCTAATCCATTCAGTCAGCGGTCTCAAGAGTGAAAGCTTCTGCCTCAGCTTGGGGTTGATGCTTGGTCGAGCCTTAAAGCTTCATGGTTTTTTGACACTGCACTAAGTCTGAAGCTTTGATGTCTGAGGCTGCTGCCTGCACAGCGTAAATCATATTTTAAAGTTTTTTGCTACAAAGGATGCCTTTCCTCAGACATACACATGTGCATCCACACACAGCATCTTTCCACTTTTTTTAGCTACCTACAAGTTTCTGTAGGATTAGAGGATTCTTTCAATTGCAATTCCCACATGGATGTTGCCATCTTTAATTGAAAACTCACAGTATTTGTGGGCTAAGGTAATACATACTTGTGCTTGGCAGTGCTGATTGAGGGTCAAAAAGAGAAATGAAAATGTTTTTCTCACTCCATTACTGTAGCTGGTGTACCTGGTTCTCTTTGACTGTGTGTAAAAGCTGTTGCTGAGGCCAGAGGGATTAAGTGAAGGCCAGACCTGATGTACAGAGACCAGCAGTGGCTTTTGGTGTGTGGATACAAACCAGAGCATCTTTCATGGGTCTCCAAAGAGCTTGTTTGTTGCTTGGCACAGTGGCTGTGCAGATTCTTTGGCTGCTGTGTTTACTGCTCCCCTTTTGGCTGGGCTTGAGGGGGTGTGTGAGGCACCTTCTGAAGTGTAGAGTGCCTCTAGTTGGGGAAGTTCGAGTCTGTCTTTCACAGACTAATGGAGCACATCAGGGCATGGGATTAGCAGGATTAGCAGGATCAGTGTCTGAGTTGTAGCTGTTCAAAGCTTTCTCCAGTGTACAGATGACTGCTGGCAGGAAGGAGATGTGGCTCCCTATGGGAAGGGAAGACACTGACCATGCCCTCATTCTTCTGTTTCAGTCATTCTCTGTTCCCAAATGTGCTTTATATGAGGAGTACAGAGTGCAGTTTGCACGTGTAGCTTTGTGCCAGATGTAAACTTTCTAACAAGCCATTCAAACCAGTGGCACTGGTGATTGCATTTGAATATCTCCTGCTTTCCATCCACACAACTGAGAGCACACAGAGAGGTTGTGCTGGCTAAAACCTGTGCTGAATTTATTTACACAAAGTTGTAAATCAAAAAGCAGCACCCAACAAAATTCAGCACACTGTGTACTGAGGGTGACATATGTTGTTATTCAGTTCAATGTCTTTGGAGTTCAATGTCTTTAGAGGGATGGTATCATCAGGGAGACAAAATATGGAAGAAGACTGAGAGTTTCTTGTGACAACAATTCAAGTCACAGCAACTTGGTTCAGAGCCTAAGAGCCCTCAGTAACACAAGGCCAGGACTCTGAAGAAGTGACCAAGCAGAACTTCATTCCCAGCAGAAGTAAAAAAGACTCTTAATGTAATAAAAAAATTAAATCAAATCCAACATCACCTGCACTTATGAAGGGCAATGCAGAAAACCTGCTGTTCCAGGTGTTTTTTGTGCTGTGGCTTTTCAGGAAAAGCTAAGGAATGTAATACCTGACAGTGGGACTTAGGCTCTTAAATCCCATCCATACTTTAAAAAAAATCCTCACTGGCCCCCTCAACCATTGCAGTTACCACTGCCAATGTCACCTGGAATCTTTTGCACCTACAGGGAATGCCTGGAAGTTCTCAGGGCAAGAAATAAAGCAGAAGGTATTTCTTCTCTTGTTATTTTCAACGAAACTCTTTATCAGTCATTCTTTAAAGAGCTGAGATACTGTCTCACACCTACTTTCTACAGTTGTCACCTAGAGTAAAAAGCCAAGTATTCAGGCTTTTTCTCTCTTTCTTCAGAGTAGCTGGAGAGAGCTCAGGGAGAAGTATATTGAAATACATTAGTAGCACAGAAAACCTCCTCCATCTACTCTATCACCTCGGTATTTTTCCTCCAGCTTCTATTTATCATCTATGTATAGATTCCCTGAATGAACAGAATTCTTCAAGAATTCATGAGTCAGGCTGTAGGGCCAGGAGGTAACTGGGGGGAAGAAAAGAAATGGCAGGTAAAACGTAATTAATTGTCCATGCACTGCTTTCCCTCAGCCATCTACACAGCTCTTTCCTTTGGAAGTGGAAATGCCTTGGTATAAAGGTCAAGGTATTAGTGCGCTGGGCAGGATTCAGACAACCTTTTTTCAATTTCTGCTATTGACTCCCTGTATGACCTGAGGTAGGTCTCTCATTTTTCTCTGTCTCAGATCTCTGTCTGTAAAATAAGGGTAAGTGTACTTCTTTTCCTTTTTCTAGTCTGTTTGTCAGCTCTTTAAGCCTTGGTGTTAGGTGTGGATGCAAACACACCCACACCTATGGCCCTCAAAGCATAATGACAGGAATGTAAATATTTAAGACTGTACCTGAGCTTCAAAATCAGCACAGTATATCTGCTCTCTGTTACTGATTGTTTTTCTTATTTGTATCCTTCTTTATCCATTAAAGACTGATTTTAAAACAGCAAAGTAGCGATGAGCCCATTGGTATAAAGCAGGAATTTGTGATAATCTTAAACTGAAGATGGGAAATGCCCACTGAAAATGGGAAAAATCTCCCAGCAGCAGGTTCACTTGCAACTGCAGCTTTGGGTAAGGAGTTTCTTTAGGAAAGTCTTGCTGGCCAGGGTCTACACAAGTCTACACAAGGCACTGACTACAGGGATCCCAGGCTGATCTGGCACTGCATTCCCTGTCATCCTCAAAGGTACTGAAGAAAACGTAGCAGAAAAGGGTATGCTATTTAAATTCACAGCAGTAACAGCAGCAAAATGTTTAAATGTCCCCACGAAGCAGCTTCTTAATATCCTGTCAATGCCACTTCTGTCACACCCCTGCTGTAACCAAGAGGAGCAATCAGAGGGACGCAGATTTCCACAGCAAAACTGGCCAAAGACGTGTTTTCCTCCGGCCAAATCCCACCTCCTTCCTGCAGTTCATCACCCCTCAGCTGTGTTGATACAGGAGTTTATTATTAACATTATTTTCAGACAGTTCACTTCAGGAATCCAGGCTAGGGCTCAGCCCCCCAGTCTGGTGGCACAAGCGAGGCGTGTCGGACGCGGGGCTGGGATGGATGCGCAGCTGGGAGCAGCGACTCGTGATGCTGGGCTTGCTGCTTGCCAGGGTGCAGTGCAGTGACCCAGGGCTCACTGTGTGCAGCCTGGGGTCCTGTTCACTGCATGGGAAGGAGTGTGTGTGCTTTCCCCAGGAGCTGGGTGCGCAGTGGATTCCTGGGGTTATTCATGGCGCAGCATTCCTTGGGGAATGTGCTAATTCGAATGTTCGTCTCACAGTATGTAGGAGCTGGAGTCAATGCTGGGAAATATAAAACTTGTGACACACTGTGATAATGGGGGCATTTAACACAGACCATTGAGAAATCATAGTGAGGGGAATCAAACAAGAAAAACTGTATGAGGTGACTTTTCATGAGTTTTTATTTTCCTTTTGTTCTTTCTTTAGAGGGTGAATGAATGGGGATGGTGGCTCAATTTCTGGCTTTTAAGACATAATTTTAACAGTGATCTTACTAAAACATTGTTGAACCTCATATTGCCCAAGTTACCAAAATTGACTTCAATTTGCATGCTTGTGCAGAAGCTTATGCTAGGTAGAAGCAGAGCATTTATGGTCTCCAGATGGCAGCTGTTTTGATATATGAAGGTCACATCTTTTAAGATCCGTTTGTTTTGTATCCAAGACAAACTGGTTGAGGTTTGGGGCTGCTTGGAATCAGAATGAATGGATAATGAATAATGGAACCTCAGTTTCCATGCAGGAAAAGTAGCTTGTGAGCTACTAAGGATACACCTATTGACCAACAGATTGGCCAATGCCAGCAAACCCATTAATCAAGATAAAAGAAACATACCTGGGGATACCTGCTATGAAAATTACCATCAGAGGGAGGAAGGAGGGAACTTCACAAGGAGAAATACTGATAAATTTATTCTTCCCAACAAAAATTGTGGAGATAAGCCCATTAACAATCTTCTGTTTCTGCTTCTCTTTGTATTAATTTTCTCTTTCTTAGTTGAAAATTTAGGAGAGCATTTAATCTCTTACAAATTATGTCGAATTTTATGCCTATTTGTCTAGTTCCTTCCATTAGCAAGGGTAGAAAGAAATTTTTGTCAAGTATGTCATTAATCCTGGGCTTCTAGTCTTGATTTGACTATTGTGAATAGAGTAACTTCCAGAATCCATTTGAAAATGTACACATCCATGCCTTTTTGAGCAGAAAAATTGCTCAGCTTCCTGACAAATGGTGTGCATAATATCCAGCTTCAGTCTCACAGGTGGAACATGGGGACTTAAAGTGAAAGAATCAAAGCCTAGGAGAAAAGAGCAGAACAAGCCTGGATTCTCAGATCTGACTAATGATAAGAGGGGCCTAGAAGAAGATCTGGCTTTCAACTAGCTTTGAATGTCTAACCTCTGAAGATTTAGAAACATTTAAGATGTCTCAAACCAGAGCCAAAATTATCTTCAGTCTGAAGTTTGCTCATTGACTGTTCTCTTCTCTTTGGGCTGGTGACTTCATGTGTCCCACAGGTCCTTTAACAATGCATTTCCCTATCGTGGAAATGTGGTCCTTTCATCTTGCCTCATTTCCTGAGAGTGCTAAACTACTTGGAGTTCCTTTTTTTTCGCTAATTTGAGAGTTCAAAGTATGGATTTGTAGCAAATTATTCCTGATGAGTGGTTTCATTAAAAGAACAGAAAGGAAATTGTTCTAAGAACCTTCTGTGTTGAAGAAAAGAGGGATAGTGAAATAAAGTACAGCCTCACATAACATTGAGAACTTCCCAGAACTGTAATGCATTGTTTTCTGTAGAATTAAGTGAATGGTTTGGACATGCTGCTACACCTCTTCTTTTCTGAGATTAAGATGAGCTCCCCTACTAAACACAGTGCCCTTCCTTGTTCACAGAGTGGATTTTCCAAAGTGGTAACAACGGTTCACTACAAATGGGGCAATTTCTTCACAAAGATCATAGACATAGAGCCACAATTTTAGTGCATCTCAAACCCTAAGAGATTCATTAAGAGATTATTTGTACAAGAAAATGCAGCTTTTTCATGCATTTTAGTTGTTGAGCATGCAGTACAGTTTCTTCCAAGCTCACTGGGGAATTGTAGTTGTACACCAATCAATAAACACAGTGGGACTTCCTCAGCCTGTGATGCCATCAGCCATTGTCATGATGAAAGACATGTAGTCTTGTGAAGATTTTCAAATTATTGTTTAGATAGTGTCAGATTAATTCTACTGTATCAAGAAGGTAAGACTAAACTGGGAGAGCCTGGGGTGTATAAAGCTTAGAAGAAAGGAGAGAACCTATCTGTCACTGGGTCAGACTCTCAGAGGGCTGTTAATAATGGATTTTCATGAGTTAACCTTTTATCTTGTCCTTTTCAAAATGCTGTCATGTAACATGAGTTATGTGCTACCAGATAATTTTCCTAAAGTGGTTGCAGTGCGCACCGAAGGTAGTTGTGCTCTTTGTCTGGACTATCATTTCAGAACACACTTTAACTACATCCTCTGTAGAATATAGCCACTCTGGGAATCTTTCAGAGACACAATTCACAGCAGACAAACCGTCTCTTATGTGTAGTCATGCAAAGTGGAATAAAACAAGGTAAGAGTGAAGGCGTCAGTCGACTTTAAAAGTATCTGAATTCGTTCTCCCAGGAGAAGCAAAAGGCAGTGGTTCTAATCTTGCTGTGGCTTGTACAACTTGTACAACACTGATTAACACTTGTTCACGCTCTGCCTGATTTCATTGGAAATTCCATGGGGCTTCTGGGAATTCTGAAACTGCCAGATGAGGAATTCATTGAGGGTTACCCGCTCCAAGGAAAAGACAACTAGCTCAGTCAGAATTGCTTCAGCACAGGAACACAACATGGCCCAGCCTGGCTTTGGCTATGCCCTGTGGTTTGTACTTCTCTGAAGAGCACAGTATGAATCTGAACCCTTTGGGGCCAAGCAGGACCTGATCTCTGGGTTTCCCACATTTTGCAGATTTCTTCAAGAAATGGAAATTACTCAATGGAGGCAGCACCCCAGCCCAGCACTGTTTTCCACCAAGAGCCTGGGCAGAGTTGAGGTGTTTTCCCACCTAACCCTGGAGTGTGATATACTTTAGGTTGGAGACAGGCGCCCTTCTGCTCCACCCAGGGGGATTTTCCAGCATGCAAAAGTGCTTAATGAGCTCTGGAGCCCAGGATGAAGGTGCTCACTGAATTAAATCATCTTTGGGACTACGCAGTGTAGGGAGTAAATACTGTACATCACCATCTGAGAGGCTGGCTCCTAACTTCAATTTAATCCCTATTTAAACTGCTTGAATCTTTATGTTCTCATCCATAAAATGGATTTAACAGCGTTTTCCTGCCTTTCAAGGCAGCTGGGTAAGCACACAAAGATATGTGCCTTAGCACTAATGAGCTCTTATGAGTACTGTAAATGAGAACCATCTAGATTAAAATGATACAGGGGCTTTTCTTTATTTTGCTGAAAATAACTGAATCTCTAAGGTCACTTATGAGAGGTTTTTTTCAGTGGAAACTTTTAAATTTTCTGTAGGAAAGAGTGGGGCCAGAATCTATCAAATGTAAAGGTGCATGCATAAATATGCATAGAGTAGTCCAACATTTTCACCCTAAGGAACTACAGCATAAAATATTTTATTATATTTTATTTTGTTTATTTCATATTTCAATTTTTTCACAGCTGTCTAGTAGAGTCAGCTGCATTAGGGAGAGATCTGATGCTTCAGATGCTGTCTTTGGGCTTTGGACTCCAAAAGTGATGGAATAGTTCCACAGAAACAGAAGGTTGACTGAGAGAAGGAAAAAATGTCATGTTTTGTACACAAATCATTTAATCCAAATCCACCAATTATTACACTATGATTGTAGACTTTGACTAGCATGAAACATGACAATATCTATTTTTTGGACAGAATATATTTGTTGTACAGAAGAAGGGGCATGAGTTTGAGATGCATATGTAAGAGCAGAGGTTCAGAGGAGCCATTCCTCTCACCCCTGCTTTGTCTTTTATCCTTTACTTGTGTGTGTACTTACTGTGCTTGTGGCTGCTATTTGTGCCTGGTTAAGGGAATAAATTCCTCATTTGTGGCAGGATCTAAAAGCCCTAACGCCAAGAAAGAGAGTGTAAAATGGTGTAAAATTACTTGAACTTTGAATTGTTACTTAGGCTTGAATCCAATGGACTTCATTGCTTGATATTAGAAAATGAACATAGTACTCTCTTTTCTTGGATTGGTTTTTGGTTTGGTTTCTTTTTGTTTTGTTTTGAGTTTTGTTGTTGTTGTTTTGTTGGTTTGGGTTTTGCTTGTTTTTTTCTGGGTGTTTGAAATAAGATCTTTTGGAGCATCCTGTGCTATTTATCACAAAACCAGCTGCAGAGCTGAAACATGAGATGTACAAGGCAAAATGAATAGATTGTCATCCTTTCTGGTTTGTCTCTTCCTGCAGGATTTCTGAGGTGCCCTTACAGTGACACCAACAGTGTGTGATTACAGTGAGTATGATTATGTCTGGATGCTTAGCACCAATTTCCAAGCTGAAGACTTGGAATCTTATTGAACTTATTGTGTATTATTCATAAAGTTCCTGCTAGGCCTAATGCTTGCTTCAGGAGAGATCACTGTTGAATATTTGAGCTGAACCTGTCTCATTCCACTTAACAACCCACTTCATCAGCACACTGTCCACAGTAATGCTGAACACACTTCCCAACAGGATATATTTTAACAACTCCATTACTTTATCAGAAAACTGGCCCTCCTTGTTGCTAAATACCTTCTACCTTCTTATACCTTGGACTGACTGCAACAAAAAACAAGGGGATCAGGGTCTCCTGCCTGCAGTTGAATGTTATTTCACCAGCAGCATTTCACTCTGGAAACTTTGGACTCTTCTCAGTTTTCCAAGTCAGCAATTGGATCATATTTATTTAGAGCTGGCTGTGCAAATGTATTGATTTGTAGCCTGTTATTGTTTTTTGCCTTGTATTTATGTGGCTCTAATGGACTGAAAGTGTTTCAAAACTGAAGGGGATTAAAATATAGAGCTTTTTCTCTGGGTAAGTGTAGGAAATATTATAACTTGAAATCTGTTCTAAAATGTGATTTTACAGCATTTATATACTGTTATTTTAAAGCTAGAGATACTGTGCCATCCAGTAATTGAGTACAAAGCCATGAAAATAGTAGAAAGAAATGAAGGTACAGAGAGGAAACAATGAAGCTGGCAACACAAACCCTTGTCAAATGTGAGGAATGAGCTTTGAAACAAGCTCTGACTTTGCCTCAGCACCACTTGCTTGGTCGAATAATCTCACCCCCCCAGCCAGATGTCACCATATGGCCAGTGACAACTCTCAATTAAAGGCCTATGGTATTTATCATCTCCTTTTAGATATGGATGAAAAGCAGTCCTGTGGCCTGCCCATTGCACCCAAGAGGATTTGTGCTCCTGCTTTAAATGGTGTGTGCACCAAGGCTCATCCCCATCTTGGTACTGTAAGTTTCCAAGCCCAGTTTTAGTGCTTTGAACCTTTGTTGCCAGCTCTGGATTCAGCCTGCATCTCCAGCAGTCCCTGGGTACTGAGGGTGGGTTTTGGAGAAGTTCAGGGCTCAACTCTTGACAATGCTGAAAATGTCACTGTGCACTTGTGCAAGGGGCAGTTTCAGAGAATGGCCACACAAATGTGGATGTTGTGTCTTGAATCTCAACTATGGAGCAAGGAACCCCTGCACTGGGACAGCACCAGTCACACTTACCAAGGATCACAAATGAGGGACAGATGCTAATGATCCGATCAGCTGCTCATCCTTGAGATTGCATAATGATTATACAACAATTTTGATTATAGGAGTTACTATGTGTTGTAAGTTAACTTTTGTGCATGGCTGAGCTTTCCCAGTAATCCTAGCCAGTATCCAAGGCACCATTCAGCAGCTTCTTGCAAATCCCTGCAAAGTAATTACTGTCCTTTCTACATATTCAGGAATTGTCAGTTTCAGGTGCAATTAAAGTAAAATTGCTTTCAGTAGGTACTTGGCTATGATGACTTTTGCTGGTCATAATTCTCTCTACACTATGTTGTTTCTTCAGATAAAAATTATATTTCTCTTGTGCCCTGGAATCTCAAGCTCATTTTTGACCCAAAGTATCCTCAGAGAGTTGTAAAACTAAGATGTTATAACTGCACATTACCTAGTAATGAACATTGTGAGAGTCAGGCCAGGAAGATGAAGACAGGAGGTATGAATTAATGTTTTAATAATCTTCCTCAGATCAGTACAAGTCATACAGGCAAGGATCCCAGTAACTGCTGGTGAGCAATACAGCTGCTCCAGTATGGTCTGATATTGCTGTGTAACTCTCCCAGGAGATGGTGCTCATGTCTGCAGAGACAGATGGTCACTCAACCACCAATAGAGCTCTGACCTTGTCCCAGCATGATGGTGCAACTGTGTACTTTGGACAGAACTGCTGCTTACAGGGCCACAGCTTTTGCTGGAGGCATAGGAAGCTCATTTATTTTTACTTCTATTTAATCCTAGGCTATGCAAGAGACTGTTTTCTGAAAGTAGTGATCCAGGTATCCACCATTTTTATAATGGAAAAGAAAGACCTGTTGCATTTCAGACTAACACAAGGTTTGAATTGAAACACAGCTGTGAACCATGCCACTTGGTTCTGCAGGGCTAGGACAGGAAACCTGTGGAAGCAGCATCTCCCACTGCTGGTGCTCCTGCTTCAGTACAGGAGCCAACCAGCATGAGACATTCTGCAGACCTGCACAACGCCAGCCTTCCCACACACCCCTGTGTGCTGCCAGTCAACATCTGCTGGGATTCGTCCATGGTCAAAATAACTAGAAGAGCATCTTGTTCTTGCATTTTAGAATACAGAGAATGCCCAATGACAGTGCAAAGACTCTGTTTTAACTTCTCACAGCAGAAACCCCAAACACTACAGAGCTATATCCTAGAGAAATAGGTTTAATAGATTAAGAGGCTGTTTTCTGGCACTGTGCAAGGTGTTGGACTTGCCTGAATCATTTCTTGAACACAGCTTTTCTCTGGGAAAAACACCTTGTCTGGTTTTAAAGATTTTGTTCAATGGTGGAGAACACAGTACAAATCTTGTTTACTTGTTCCTATGTTTACTTACATTCTCTGCTAAAAATACGACACTTTTCTATGCTGAACTGGTCTAGATTTAACAGCCAGCCAGCCTTGTTGAAGCTTTGTCTATGGATGGAAAACTTTCTATTTATTTTCTAATTTTCTGTTCCTTGTTAGGTTCCCACAGTCAGTGTTCATGACAGTACACAGTGGGTTTGTGATGAGATTGCACTGTTAGGGATGTACTATTAGCCATGCTTTTCACAGACACTTAGTGTCACCCTTTTGGCTCTTCTTGGAACCATATCCAATTTTTCAGCACTGATTTGATAAGATTTAGTGAAAAAGGACAGTACAGACGCAGATGGCTTCCCACCCAGTGCATTTTAAAAAAAAAGTGACAACACTTCCATGTGTGTTACTATAAATACAGCAACAAACACTAAAAATTATTTCATCTTATATTTTTAAGTACCTGACAGCTATGAGATGGGTGCAATGCCACAGAAGCAGTGCTCAGAAAAGCCAGTGTGCTTGAGTTGACCCTATTCCTCCATTTGGCTGGTCCAGAAAATATGGTTCAGTACAAAAGGGAGTACATTTGCAGTGCTGTACCAGATACAGCTTTCTCAGACATCAGTAAACCAAAAAATTGGGAACAGGGGGGAGTTAATAGAGAAACTGTTATCATTGCAACCTCCTTTGTTTTCTTTAATATACCCTCCTGATCTGTTCTGTGTTCAAGCTACCTTCCAGTTGGTCAGTCACCATTAGCCCAGCTCCTGGTTGTTGGGTGTTTAAAAAGTCAGTTAACCAATAAAAAGCTGAGCCAAGCTCCGAACGAGCATCTGGCTGGGGTTGTTTGGATGTGTCTGTGAGTAATGCCAAGCTACAGGAAAGCCAAGCCAGTATTCAGACATCAGTTTTTGGAAATGGGATTTGTTGTGTTATTTATCTTCTGTATTAACAGAGGGGGCCTGGCTTTTGTTTTTTAACCTTGTTGTTTCAATGCCAGAACAGTAGAAATATAACCCAAGTTAAAACAATAGCTCTTAAAAGATGTGATATTTTCTTTCATTCCCTGTTTAGTAAGCAGCCTTGGCAGTGTCATTTCATATAAAGAACGGCAAAGTCACAAGGTCCAGAAATACAATAATTCCAGGAATGACAAAAAAAATTACCTGCTTTGTCTTTTTATTGACTATAACTGTGGTGGAAAAGGCCATTCTGCATCCTCAGCCGTAACTAGTTAATTACTTTCTGTTGTTTTTTGTAGATGTTTCTAACCAACATTAAGTAAAATGTACATTGTGGAACAAACCATCCATACAGTATCTGCCATAATTACTGTTTAGCAATTTCACACTAGCAAAAATTTATTAAAACTTCACGACTCATTAATAGTAAGTGATCATAATCGCTTAATAGAAAAGGAAACTCAGCTAATGATAGAAGTGCTGATTAATGTTTTTGACCTTAAGACAGGAAGTCAAGTGAAATTAATGTCACTGGGTGTTGAAAGTTAAGTTATTGTCAAGTGTAGATAGCCTCTATTCAAAAGATAAACCCCCCAACTTCACAAATTTTGTATTCTTCAATGAGAAAACAATTGCTTTTCTATACTCTATAGCATTTTTTAAAATGTCGCTGCCACATTTCAACTACCAAGATTGACCCATTTATTACAAAAGTCAGTTAAAAAATGAAGTTATATATATATACACATAAATATACATATATATATCGTTACTTCAGCAGGAGATCTTACAGAAATACTTAACATGCTGGCCATAATTAATCAAGCAGCTTTATATGTACCTATTTATCTCTCTTTTTTTGGTCAACAGCATTCCATTTATGAGCTCAGGTTAAATATTTTTTAAGAGAACACCAGCCCAGCTGACCAGTCAGTTGCCTCATCACACATCAGAGGCTTGGGCACCACTGGAGCTGACAGGGCACTGTCCTTGCAGCCAGCTGTGTGCCTGGAAAGCATCAGCCTCAGCTTTGCATCTGGCTGCTTCTGATGCCCACTGGGGCTGTTGCAGGTGGTGGCATTTGGGGTGCAGCAGGCACTGGACTGCACCAGGAGCTCTTGTGGCCAGCCTCAGGCCAGGTTAAGGAGGCAGTGGAACATTTGTGCAAGGGTCCCAATCCCTGAGATAATTCAGGTGCTGGGTTGTAAATGGAAATTACTTCTACTTCAGCTGTAAATATTTTTTATACATGCTCTTTTTTCATTTTTTTGAGATGAGGCATTAGTTGAAAGCAGGATCCCCAGGACATACTTGTTCTCAGTTATGCCACAGCCCAGCATGTGACATTGCAAGGTGAAGGGTGTAGAGCCTCTCACATATTGGCCTGATCCTGTCCCACTGAAAAGGCTGAATGGAGATGCCTCAGCCTTTCACCTGAGAAGCCAAACTTCTTTCTAGATACTAGCTCAGGTTGAGCACTGTAAAACTCAGTTTGAATAACCTTCTCTAGATTATTCAACAGCTCCCATGATGGGCAAAGAGGGAGGGACAGTTTCTTCTAATATGAGCAGAAACCTGGCTACGTGTTAGTGAGCTTTGTGTTCATTTGACATCAGTCAAAGTCACAGAGGGAAGGACAATCCCTTTCTAATAATGTCACTCAATATTTAGCCTACCTACATTTGTATTAATAATAAAGCCCTCAGGCAGTGAGTTATGTGCAGCCATTGATTTGCTCAAAACAGCACTGAAGTATTGACAAACACTGTTTTGGAGACAAATAAAAGCTAAACTGTATTTGTATCCACCAGATTCTGACCTCTGACAAACAAACAAATGGAACAGTACAACCAGGTTAATGCTACCTTTGATCCTCTCCAAACCAGAATGAAGCCACCAGTGGATTGGTAAATGCAGGTTTATTTTTAGATTTTTTGTTTTTTATAATTTATATCTATGTGTGTACTTTGTGGGAGAATTGCCAACTGCTTCTCTTGAAGATTTTTGTGTTAACATCTCTTTTGAAAGAGGGATGTGGCATACTTGCAAACCTGGAGATAAATACCATCTGTTTAGTTAACCTCACTGAGAATACTGGTGGAATGTTGTTCTTTTTTTAAAACATATATACAAGAACAATTTAGAGACTTGAATTGCAAGTCCTTCCAAAGCAACTGACTACAAGACTTCATTTTATAATGCTACAAAACATTAATGTTTATTTTTTTAATTAAAGACTCTGTAAACTATGCTTTCTAACTCAGAGCAAAAGATGTTTTAGCATCCTCTTTGGGGGAAAAAAATGCCAATAATAACCAATCCAAAAAGCCTTCTGCACAATTACTATGAAGCAACATTTCCCAGTTCTTATTTTGGCTTTTTCCTTGCTGTTGCTCTGCAGTTTTCTGTAATTAATACAGATAAAAAAAATTGGCAATGCAGAATTAGGGGGTGTAATTTGTATTCAGAGCCAAAAGAGACATGCATCTCACCAAAACAACTGAGTTTATTGTTACCAAAAAATTGTTTCAGGAAATCATACTTCTGTCTCTGAACACAAACCAGAACTCAGCATGAAGCAGACAATAACAGAGACAGGGTTTTTTGCCAACACACAGGAGCAGTGCAAGTGTCAGGGCAGGCTGATTGCTTGGGCAGAGTGTTTTGGAGAGCTCGAGGGGCATGCCTGGAAAAGGGTTAGGATCACCTTTCAAAATCCCTCTCTGTGCAGAACTCTGCTGATTTAATGGCACACTGGAAATGCATCTCCAAGAAAACTCCAAGTGGGAAGGTGTCAAATTTGCCCCCTCTAACCTGCCCACCTTTGTCCATGCCTGCTTTGAAGATGCCAAACCATTCATCTGCTTTCCAGGGTGTCATTTAAAATGTCTCTGCACAACCCAACCCATTTAAGTGAAGTTATTCTACAAATGCCTTGTTAAGTAGATTACCCCACTTATCCAGGCATCACTAGACCTTATCAATGTTCCTAAAGGAATTCAGCCAAAGTGTGATGAGCACTGTTTGACACATGGCAGCCAGGACAGTGGAGAGAGAACTCAGTTTCTTGGTGAGGATGCTGGTGCCCACTGTCATGACAGGAGATGGATGCTATGAGGCATCATTCTTTATTAACAGAATAACCTCTACATGTGGAACAAAGGCAATGTGATACAATGGCTCATGTTTGTGCACTTTCTAGGCAGCCCCTTGGTACTGCCCCAACTAGCATTTGTCCAGGAAAAGTACCCTGATCTCTCAGCCCACAGGGAAATTGCCAAAGGCAGCCTACATATGAACAGTAGCAAAAAGCAAAAACCCTGCCAACCCTAGCTCAACAAAAGACAACCTAAAAATCAAACCCACAGATGAGACACACTGAAGGATGCATCTGGTCATGCACAGTTGGCTGCTTAGTGATGTCAAACACAGCTTGGATTCATCTGTCCCAGGAGAGGCTGCTCAGCAAGCCTGTCATGGAGCTGTACCTCTTGAGTGGAGGCTTCACTGCTGTTCCTCCATCCTCATCCTCCTCTTTCACAGCACTGGAACTGTGGCAGTGCAGAGAAGGAGGGAAAGGTAGAAGGAAAGTCAATCCTAACTCATACTGGCAAACATTTTCATTGCTTTTGTGCACTGCATTCTCCAGACACGTCTTTGAAGTGGTTAAACATTTGGAAGATGGCACTGCAGGAGCCGAAGAACCTGGAGCACTTTATGCACAGGATTCAATAGCAGCAGAATGACTCCTAAATCCAAGCAGCCTCAATAGTTGGCCCAGGAAGCCAAGCTGAGGGTTGGATACTGCCAAAGAGAATGTGCTGCCTTCCCCTCCCACCTTCTGAAACACGGATCATCTGGGCAGCAAACGGTGCCAGGACAGCTCAACATCACCTACTTGCATCACCCCTGCAACTCTAGACCCTCCTGGAGCTGCCAAGGCACGATGATGATTTAGCTGGAAAAGTGTTTTCAGCCCTTAACCCTGGATTTTGTGCATCCCCACCTTCTCGCACCCTGCCCCCAAACCTCACTTCTCCCTCTGAGCAACAGCAATTGAAACTGTCTGGCCTTAAAATTGTGGGAGGCTCTGGCCCTTTGCTGAGCAGCAGCTTTTTCATGGGTGAGTGTGATTGCTTTTTGCTCATAATATATTCATTTGTTAAATCTCAATTTGAATCTGAGTAGATGCTGAAATAATTCTCCTCGTTTTTAGTCACCAACATGAGGAAAGCCATCCTGAAAGCTTGTTTATCCACCTTCCCTTTCCTCTCCCAGCACACTCTGCATTTCCTAAAATATCCTCCTGCAAGTGCTTTTGTCTTCAAAGGCTTTGCATCTCTTCTGCTGCCATTGTGTGGAAAGAGGAGGGAGCCCTTTCTTTCTGGCCCGGCAGGATGAAGGGGTGGGATGGGTGTGGAGGCGTCTGTGCGTGCCAGAGAGTGAACAAGCATGAATAGGGCCAGCTGGCCACTCTCGTGCCCGTCTTTCCATCATTTCCATCTGATACTGCCTGCTCATTGTCATTTTGCACATTCACTGACACAAAAAGACCAGGGAGCGAGCAAATGAACAGATATTTAAAGGGAAAACGCTGTATTTCTTATTTTCTTAGATCATGGTAGACTGCAAAATAAGAGGGGAAAATGAGATCAACCTTGTTGTCTTTTTTTGGCCAAACTTCTTGGTTTTTTGGGTTTGTTTTTTTTAAATAATAAATCAAAACAGAAGAAAAACAACCAGGAAATTGTTCTCACAAAAACATGCTTTTTAATAAAAAAAGAGAATAATGTTTATTGAGAGGGATTGTTTTCTGGATATGTACAATACCAATAATGCAGGAGGATTATGCTAACAGAAAATGCCAAACATCATGGATTGACTTCCAAAGTGGGGACAGTCCAAAGTCCTCAGAGCAAGTAAGTCAACAGGAACAAGTGAACAGTGGTTTTGGGGTTTTTTACAACAAATTACCAGCCATTATGACTGAAGACCTGACATGTAATAACCCGCAGTGAGATGTACAGAAATCCGTAAGACAACACAGAATTTACACAAGAAGGTAACTGTTTGTGTAAGAATTTCCTCCAGAAAATGGAAGCATGTTCTAAACAGTTTTGGAAAAAGACAAAGAGAAAAAAAAAGGTGGAAAAAAAAAGTGCAGGAAAATACTAACATTGAATAGCCTCAGATCACAGTGAATGCCAGTCTTTCTGGGTCCAAATGCTACCTGTTACCTTTATCTTCACCACTTCTGCTGACCCTCAATTCATTGCTTTATTGTCATGATGTAAGAAAAACTACTTTTATGTGAGCCTTATCCTGCTATCTCCTTTTTCTGCAGCTCTTGTCAACTTGCAGTTTACACAAAAAGTGCAAAATTCAACATACCCTCAGGTGAAAGACACATGCACCTTGCCAGCCTGAGCAGTACTAATCACAGCTAATCATTTCAGCACTAGGTAATGCTGCACAAACCACCACACAAACCCTGTCAGAGCAAACTCAGTAGCAATAATTCTGGGGGAGGGGAGAACATGGAGATTAATAACTGCCACCAGTGAAGTTTCCCACATGCTGGAGTTCTTTGAAGCAATTTCTCCCACTGACTGCATTCGGGATTTATTTTTTGTTCTTACCCAGATACAATGTAGGGTACTAGGAAGAGGCAAGAGGTTGATTTTATGCATTACTTCCCAGGAAAGCAGCAATATAAAAATCAAGACCATATTTTTCTTAGAATTTTTACCTCCACTTAAGTTTTCTTTTTCAGCAATGTGTGACTCAGCTCAGTCTGGGTTGTGCACTCCTGACTTCCAGGTACAATCCCCTGTGAGGCTTTGTTCCACCCCTAATAACCCTTACAAACATTCCTTCTGGTTTACTTTCCCTTAAAGGTTAAAGCCTTTGTCTCACCCCAAGCAGGCAGAGGATGTCACTGCTAATAACCAGGTCTGGGGATGTGAGAGGGAGATCCTGTGCTCCCAGCATTTAGGTTAGCATGCTCCAAAAGAACTGAACAGCTTCCATGGGCTAATCCACACAGACAAAGAAAAAACTCATGATTTCTCTGTTTTATCCTCAGTGGGACACATATTTCTTTCTCAGCAGTGTGCTTTCTGCAGTATCTCCCGCTAAAATAAATGGTGCTTCCCTAAACAGTAATTTTTGCATCTTCAGGCTTTCTCCTGTTTCTCCAGCTTGCTACTGTCATACATATCCTAATCCATAAACATTACCATGAGGGGACCTTATCATTTTAATCTTATTTTGAAAATTACTCCAGAGTTTCAGTAGATTTGCTGGCTTCTCTGCTTGAAGGAGTTTACATCTCCCTATGGTTCACTAAGTCTGTGGGGTTTAGCTTTTGTAGCGTTTAAGCTTTGACCTAAGGACAAGTGCACTGGCCAAAATCAACTCCTTACTCAGCTGAAGAGCTGCCATGACTTATTTGTCAGTGTGTAGCTCTGACAGGTTTGTTAGTGTGGGATAAGCTTCACCCCAGCTGGACAGGCCTGAGTGATGGAGCAGACAAAGGCTTTGCAGTACAGAGGTTTGTAAGTCAAATATTTTGGTATTTTGGAAGGAGGAATTCAAGGAAAATTCCCCTTAAAATACTCATTTTCTTCTGGATTCTAGGAAATTCTCCTTTTGACAGATTAAAAACCAGCGCAAAAGAATTACAGTGTTGAAATCACCACAAGCAGGTGAAAAGGGGCTAAGATTTGGGTGTTTTAATCTAGGCAACAATTAGCTCTAATTCTATGCATGGCAACAGCTATTGGCACCTGAATAAGATGAAACAACAGCAACTGCTGTACTCTGGTTAAATGTGCTCAGAGAACTCTTGTGAATAGTCTAGACAGTAGTAGTTTAGTACCAATTTAGAATATTATGGTCTATATTGGTAAGAAATGCTACTGAGAAATTTGTTGACTCTGTGCTCCTTTGAATTTGCTGCTTATGGTTTTATGAATGATAAAAACGAGATGGAACATCTTGTAGGAGTTGCAGGAATTGGTTTCTGACTGCTGAGGTGCCCACATCTAATATGCATCTATAAACATTGCCTGGAGGCAAATATAAGAGAGAACATGAAACAAGGGTATATAAAAGTTGAAATAATATTGAGTTAAAAATGGGAATTCATCATCCTCCCTGATTTTATCTTAAGAACAGAGCCATCAAAATTTCCCAAAGAGAATTCTTACTCTTGTAAGAATTTACTACTTAGTGAGATTTTATCTATTTGACTGAAATTCCAACTGGAAAATACATTAGAAGTATTTAAATATTTCTAATAACTTGTAAAGAGTTTGAAAGTTTTCAATACTATTCAGTACCAAACTAGATTTTAAATTCCGTCTGGGGAATAACAACATAATGTTTCAGATTATTCAAATCAAACCAGTGCTAAAGAGATAAAATGAGAACTTTCAATTTCCTCCCTGTTAGACGTTTTCTTAGTTCAGTTGAGACATATTCCTGATTTTTTTTCTGAAAACTGAAGGCTGTAATTAAAAAAGAAAACCAGAAAACCAGCATTGAAGCAAATTTATAGAGTTGGATACTGTGGAGTTGGATAAAATGACCTTCCAAAGTTAAAGAGAAGCTGAAATAGCCAATAATTGAAATGTCACAGGAGGAACTGGCTGCTGAGAAAAAGCAAATATTTAAAGATGAGAAATATTTAACAAGTCACTGGATTAATTTCTCTGCCAAGTTCATCAGAACCAAATATATTTCTATTTGATGTCAGGGACATCAGGTACAATCTGACTAACCTTATGGGCATAAAACAACCCTGGAGGCCTCTTTAGCCCAGAACAGTTTTAATGCAGAACATGCAGAAAAGTTTAATGCAGAAAGAAAGAACGTCAGTGAACATATATTTTTTCAGTGAGGTAGATCCACCTTGGTATTGAAGACAAAGAATTGCATTTTATGAAAGTTACAATAGTATGAATAACTGCTTGTGCTTCCATCTTTTACTGCTTGCTCTAAAGGAGCTGCTGTTGCAGCAGAATCCAGCTCTTTTATTAGAAGCTAAATATGAGATACTCCTGTCACTTGACATACATAAGATTTATGTCCCTTCAGGACGCTGTTCTGAGTTTTATTCTTCTACTTCACTGGTTTCTCACCATCTTTACTCCATGGAAATATCATCGGGATTAGCCAACAAGCACAAATTTTAATTAATTTGAGATTTCAAGGTGATTCCTGCTCTGTTTTCTTGATCTCCAGCCTAGTTACACCGGCTTAGCAAAAGTAGATACTTTTATGGTTTCAGTCTACTGATTTGAACTGCAACAAATTGTGACCACTCATATTCAAAAGGCTGGGTCTTAGAGGGATGTGATTTCATTGGGAAAAAAAAAAAAAAAAAAGAAGGGGTGTCCAGACAAGAGTCTGGGAATGGGTCTCCAGACAAGAGTCTCTCTATGCATGCTTTGAAATTATTAAGAATTCCAGTTCCTCCTAATTCTTCCTACTGTCACAGTGGGAATGAAGCTGCTCAAAGGAAAGTGGTCGGTGCCCTGGTGGACCCAGATGGACAGATGGACAGATGGACAGCTCCTGCTCAGGGCTCAGCACCTCATCCCCATCCCTCTGAAGGGCCAGGAGCTCAGGGAGCCTCGGCAGTGAAGCAAGGGCTGTACCCTCCCCACTGACCAGGTCCTGCATGGTCACTCCTGGGGGCTGCTGCCTGCTGGTGCTGTCACCACCCACACTGGGACAAGGGGAACCCTCAGCTGCTGTTGTTTTTGCAAATGTCTGAAAGGTTCACCTGCAGTGCCTCTTGCACTGGAACAGCTTGTGGAATTAAGAGTTATGCTGACTACTGCAAAACCTCAGCCATATATTTCAGTTCGGTCTCAATTTTACCTTTGTGTGCACTACTTTAAAAAAGCAGCATAAACATGCTATTAATAATACTAATGACAATGTCTGTTCCAGTACAAGATGATTTGGATATGTTTATGGTAGCCCAGGATTTAATTTACACACAACTGAACTGCTGAGATTTACAACTGGAACAGTAGATCATCTTGGTGTACATCTTTATTTGGACAGTCCCTATATTACTGTTATATGGATAAAATTAATCTTTTAAAGGACTATATAAAGCCCAGCCTAAGATTGCTCATTAAGCACTCAACACATGATATCTTAGTGACTGAAAGGGGAAAATAATTAAACAATTTGCATAATTCAGTACTGTAGCAAGTGACTGCATGGACAAGGTCACCATGCTAAACTGACATTATCCACACCACATCCAACTTCCAAAAATCCTCCAAAATTTGCATGGTGATGCCTGCAAAGTGTCAGACTCCTTTCTGCCTGTTTAATAAGCAACTGAATTTTTAAAATTAGGACTTCAGTATACTTTTAATTTACGGGACAAAAAGCTTAAGTGCTCTGTTGACCTTTTTTGGCTACCTGTAAACCCACCATTTTTTCCTCTACTACATATAAATTTTATTTTCAAAGGTAACTCTCATTGACTCAGATAACCAGCAGTTTCTTTTGTAATTAGAAGCTTATTAGGTTGTTATTTACAGTATAAGTGATCAATAGTTTCTGTTCTGGATCAGCTCTAATAACTGCTATTAAATATAAGAGAGATACTGTAACCAAAGCAAACATTTAAAAATCTTCAAAAAGTATATACTGTACTGGGAGATCATTAAAATTCCTGATACTGGCTAAAATGTTTAATGTGCTGAATACAAATGCTATTTTAAAGAAAGATTTGTGGATCAAAGATAGATTTAATAATCATAATGTTTAGGAATTTGTTTTGAAAATATTTTTAATTGGATAATGTCAGGCTTCTGAATTGCAATGCTATGTTCATTAGCATTTCAATAGGTTATATTATCAACTCCTTTTGACATAAAAGAATTTGATTCATTTTTAAAATCATGAATCTCATAATCTTTTTTCTGCTGCCACTAGTTTTCAATAATTTGATTATTTTCTACAAGAAGAGCAACAGGAACCACATGGGCTTTGCTGGTAATGATGGTCTATGTATCTCTTCTCCAAAAGCAGCTCTGCTGCCTTTGAAAGTAATTTGCAGTTTCTTATCAACACAGAATTAAAAAGTAATATTGTCTAATTTGTTATGTTCAGTGGCACAGAGTATTGTAGAATTCTATCACATACAAATTGCTTTGAAACCTATATTACGTGACCGTAATCAAGACTACATAAATGAATTTCAAAATTTATGAAAGTGTTTATTATTAGCCAAGAAAAATCTCAAAAATATGAACTTGTAAATAGGTTTAATAGTCTCTTAGCAGTGTGTATTTTGCACACTCAAACCTCAGTGCAGTTTATAAAATAGTAATTTGTACTTTATAGATGTATTGCAAATAACTGATCTGGACATTTCAGAGCAGGACAGGGCATAATTGTGTCTCAGTCTCAGAGAAAATCCGTGCATTCAACATGATGAACTCCTTGCTTGCAGAAGTTATCTTCTACTTCCAATAGGAACAAAAACTGATTACTGTTGATCACTTAGACCTAACTGCTTGTAACAGTCAACAAGCCATCACAGTAAGGTATAAAGACAGCCCTTAGGAGAAATGCTGCCTATCTGATGACATTTAAAGCTTTAAAGAATTCCTTCTAGATACTGCAGGAAATCGTCATGAGCCAGCACAGGCTGCCAGTGTCTCTGAGTGAGAACCAAGTGATTAAATCCTGTATACTGGTAACACTGCCATCCAAACCATTAAATTAGGGAGCTGGTCTTGCAAACAGTTCATCATGTCAGCAATGCCAAGGTCTGCAGTAGGAACTACCAGGGTGAAAAAACCTGTCACATGGGTACATGAGCATGATGCTGCCTTGCAATTGGATCAACCATCCTTTTGTTCTTTTAGCAGTTCTAAGACACAAAACACAGTTAAAATTATATCCTACTACCTCTTGTCCCTCTACAATGTTTTGATAAGAGAAGTAAGGCATGAAGTTCCTGTAGGTGTTTGATCAGACGTTATCAGGAATGTACAAACAGATGATGATGTTTTAGCAGAACAAATAAATTGTATGTCACTTTTTTATTAAACAAAGAGTATAATAACTGGACTATATTATCACAATGGAAGCATAGAAGACCATAGACTGTACAGCTGAAACCCTGTAGCAAAATTTGTTCCTCATACTTAAAGAAATGTATCTTTATCAAGCTTTCACAATGGCTGCATCTTGCTAATGTAAAGAATCTTCACTCTTGTTAAGGCTAGATGATTATAATTAAAAGATAAATGTACTGTTAGAAGGTTCTACGCCACACTCTATTTTTATGAGAATTTAACTGAAAGACATACATTATACCTGTATGTGAATTATAATGGCTTCTCAGCAGGGAACGCAGAATCACTTACAGTACGTAAACATTTAAAGAGGAAAATGCTAACACACTGAAAGAGTTTAACATCAGTAGCGATTTATCAAATGAAGAAGTTTCATAAAGTCCACTCTCTGGGAGAACATTCACCATTAGACAAAAGCCTGGCATCCTTGATAGTCTGAAGTTCAAACAATTTGAAAACCAAAACCATTTAATGAGATAAACAAGATTTTAAGAAAATCGTCATCTTCTTTCTCAGGTAAAAGCCCGAACTAAAATAATAATTATTAAAATAATCCAACCAGGTCGCTTTACAGGCAAATTTACACACTGTCTCTTTAAAACACTGCATGCCCAAAAGCCTTTTGGGTTTGGAATGTAGCACTGCACCAAGTATTTCACAAAGCCTCTAAATATCACAAGAAGCTTTTTTTAGAGAGAGAAAAAAAAAAAATTCCAGCTGACTGAGACTGTTCTAGCAGGAGTGCCTCAGCTTAGCTCCCAGACCTGGAATTCCAGATAAACAACAGAGGACAGCAAACAGATTTTTTTTTTAAACTTTTTTTTTTTTTTTTTTTAACACGTCCTTTTGTAAAGCAGCTACAAGACGACTGATGAGCTTAGGGACAAAGAGAGTGAGAGTGCAAGTGCCATCAGGGTGAGCTGTGTGCTTAGATAGAAGCTGGTGGGAAGAGCCAGGGAATTCTCTGCAGATATGTGACTGGTGGAGACTCCTGCTGTGTTGTCCTTCCCCAGAGCGTTCTGCAAGACACAACACCAGCTTGGTCACCAGCACAAACACTGCAAAGTCTACATCATGAAATTCATCTTCTGTTTGTCCATGTCCCGCCCTCCACTGACATCTACACATCAATCTCATGAACTGAATGATAAAAAGGGCGTTAAAACAGATGTCACAAGGACAACATTTTGAAATTAGTTAACACCAGTACTGCACACTTCAGAAAAAGAGTATAAAAATGCTTCCATATCTAAAAGTATGGGTGTTTTTTTTGTGATTTGTTTTTATCATGCCAGTTTATTTTACACCAGCAAAAGCAGGACGCCCAGAGAAACTGCACCTTCTTGGACAGCCAATAGAACACATTTGTTTGACAAGTTATTTCTGGATAACAAAAACTAAAATTTAATCCATAAGTGCAGATTATTAAATAAGCATCCTAGCAAAGTACAATGGTGTTTACTATGGGATTTGCCTAAACATGTACATACATACAGCTACTGAAATATAAAATCAGCAGAGGACACTTCGAGTCCAGCTCTGGACTTCTAAGTGAGATCATTCTTTAATGCATTATGATATCCAAACATAACAAAACTGGCAGGGCAAGTGTGAGGTAGCCCATGATAATCTTGACAGACTTGGAATGTCTTTTCTTATGGGGAGGCACCTGTGCTGTGAAATATCCAAGATCCACACTTACCTCATTAAGACAGAGCTCTGTATCTACAGATTCATTGGATTTTCGCTTCTTCTGTGCCTATGAACAAATACAAATTTTATTCCCTGTGCAATTTATACTTCCAGCAGCACAAAGCACTTAGATAAATTTGCATCAGTTGTCATAATCCTATAATTTTGACAGCGATTTTCACATGATTAGCAAATAAACTCCAAATGTAACTGCATGTTTTCCCAATAACATTCACATTCTCATTTGAATTTACAGCAAAATTTCAAACAGTCAACTAAGGGTACTTAGTAATTACAATGATGAGTGCCATCAGCTGCAGAGTACATGTTATCTTCTATGGCCCCTTAAAAATGGTGCTGGATGCTCATGAGAAGAAATGAAATATGACAGTTAATAATTACTGTAATATCACTGCATATTAACAAATAATCTATGATATAACTCAGTTTCAGGAAAATATACAACACAGGAATATTTTATCCTTAATGATTCTTGCAATTTTCCCAACTATTATAAAAATATAAATATTATTTTAATAAATTTCATTCCTGCCAAATAATTTCTTCTACAAAGCTGCAAAAAGAACCCTGACTTAAGCAAGAAAAATTTCAGGTTACATCATCCAAAATGGAAGCAGCAGCCTGCACTCTGTCCAGCAGCAGGAGGTGTTTAATATTCCCATTTCTCAAGTGAACAAGTCTGGGCTGGGTGTATTCTGCTTTTCCACAAGAGCAGCACTAATCCCCATGGTGTGGAAGGTGCTCTCAATAATCAGTGCTGTGGCTCTTGAGCACTGCAGTGATCCTCAGTATCAGTTCTTTTTTTGTATATTCCAGGAACAAACCAAGTACCCTTTCATAGGGGGTAACTGCACTGAAGTAAATCATCTCTTGTAGGAGAAGACTTGGGTCTACAAAACTACTGACTGCACTGGGCACATCTGGTGCTTCCACCTGGAAGTTTTGTTTGACCTGCAACTCACTTCCTGCAAAAACCAAAGATCTGAATCTCAGAGTGCTGCATTCATTTTACACTGCAGAATCTCACTGGTTGAGGCAGTGATGGCCTGGACTAAAGCTGATGTGAGAAAGTGCTGAGCAGTCTGATTTTATGCCCTCAAAATTTCAGTTCCTCATACAGCTATTTTATTTCATATCTGAGAGCCACTGGTTCTGCCAACGGATACAAAATCGTCTTTGACCTAATTACTGATTTTAGAATTCAAATGAAGGAACTGAACTTCTTAGGAAATATATTCTCTGCTTTTGATGACACATGAACATATTACAGACAACTGAGAAAGTGAAACAGCTGGGATGACAGTTTAGCTATAGTAAGAATACACACTGAATATATGATGATAGTGTTCATACAGACAACAAAATAATAGCTCAATTTATTAATAAACACCTCCCATAAAATTTCCTTCTTACATATCCTTTCTACTAATTAGTACCATTAAAGTGGTTATGGTAAGCATACATTTAACTGTCTAAATGGAAAAAGAAATGCCTAGAAGTAAATTTACAACAAAAAGAAGCCTCACAGTGCCATGCTTGCAGTGGACAGGAAATTTCTTTCAAAGGGAACTGGGTAGCTTTCAACTCCTAAATGGTTGGCTCCAAGCAGACAGGTAAAGAAGGAGAAACTAGATTTAAATCCTGATTTTCTTACATCCATAACACCCCTAGTACCTTGAATTGGAATGGGAGGCTTCAGATAAAGCCTCTGGATCAGAGGTTCAGATCCTGACAGTGCAGGCTGTCAGGATCATACAAGCCTCTTATTTCTTAGTTTGTCACTTATTGCTAACTTTCCTATTCCCACAAGTGTTTGTTTATTTTAAACACTGCTCTGCTGCTTACACCTGCATCAATCAAGTGAATTGATAGCACTGTGATAACTACATACCTACATCTGCTAGTTGGTCTCAACACCAAAGCCAGAATTTATATGCCTTTTCAAAAGTGTCTATCAAATGAGTAAAGAGAAAAACATCATTATTTTGCCTATACAAAGTGAAGTCTTCCTTTACTTCACTCAGCCTGAAAACAATAGAGTGTAGCAGCTGAAACATATTTACCTTTGAGAACACCTTTTGAGGGTAAAATGTACAGCTAGAAAAAAACCACCACAAAAAAGACCCTTTTCAATAATTTTGATAAACATTCTCTGGTTTTCATTTGGAAGGTGATACTTCTCTGTATCCATACACTTATTGCAGACATTGTAACATCAACAACACTTATTCACATACATCCTCCATTATAATGTCCTCCTCTCTTAGCACTGAAAAGCAATTTTAATAATCAGGCAGGCTTTTCCCTTATCAAAACAGAAAGGACTGTATCTTCTATTTAAAAATACAACAAAAACGCAACCTTTTATTGGGAGGAAGGCAGAGGGAAAGAAAAAACTGTCATTTTGAGGATGAGATGAGACATTATATGCCAAGTTTCAAATTGGAAGAGTACATTTTTAGTGTTGAGTTATAAACCTGTGAGAATGGGTTATAATGGAAATACTGGCATAGGCTGCACTACTGGAATACAACAGTGCATCACTAAATCACAAATAATGGGATAAAAAACCCAAACCTACTTGTTGAAGAGAGTGCTTTAGTGAATGTCCTTTACTTACAAAGGGGAAAATTCTTCCTGGCTTGTTTTAGGCAGAAACAGATCTATCCTAGCAGAACTCTTTGTGCTACAGTGAGTGAACAACTTATCAGAGATTTAAAATAAAATAAAAAATCAGGGTTTGGAGGTTACGCTGATAGTTCCAGGCTGGGAGACACGCATTTGAATTAAAGAGGATACTCCCTGCTGTAAGAGATCTACTTTTTAACATCTTCCATTATCTTAAAAATGTAAACATGAAAAATGAGTGTCCATCACGTACAGCTGCAGACAATTCTGGAATAACTGCACCATCAGTTAATTTGGGAATTGAGAGTTTTGTTCATTATGCAAGATGCTGAAGATTCACTGCCAATCCAATCTCAGGTATCCAGCTTGCCTACCAAGCAGGCAAGAAGGTGTTTTCAAATGTTCTAGGAGTACTTAACTCCACAGGAGTAAAAGAGCACACACAAATGGCTAAGCTGTCTGTGTTCAAATTTGTATTCTTTTGAAATTTTAATATAAAGCTATTTATCTGGTGACAAAAAGATCTATGGGGATTCCATCATAAAATTAAAAAAAAAAAAAAAAGTGGGGCTGGGCTGATACAAACATATTTTTAAAAAACAGTGAAGGAAAATCAGCTTAAAATAAGTGACTAAGGAAGATGTATGAGTTCTTTTCTACCGGGGAAAAATAGCATTTGCTAATGACTTACTTAATGACACACTGAGCTGTGACATATCTGTCTGTAAAACAAAGTTACATCAGATGGGCTGACACTTACTCCAGTTTTGCAGGGAACTGTAATTCATTAATGTGAGCTACTCTGACAAAACTGCATCCATACACCAGTGGGCTTGGTCTCACTTAGGCTTTTATGTTTCCTAAAAATTAGTACCTCCTTTTCCAGAGAATCTTCTCACTGTAGCAGCACAAGCAACAGATGATATTTAGAGATAATTATATTTAAGCACCTCCTGATGAGCTTCAGTATCATATCTGTTAGTCACACATAAGTCTTGTTTTGGTCTCAAAATGCTTAGTTTTCAATATTAGAACTAAAATATTGGACTTGGTCAGAGGCTGGTAGTGCAACCAACAGCATATAAGGAAAAAAAAAATCTCATTCTGAAAAGCAAAATTTTACTTTCTTTCCTAGAAAGAGAATTAAATCAAGATCAGTAGACAGGACAGTGGTTTTCTGAAAAGAAATATTGCTTACAGAGATGCTTCTCCTTCAGGAGACTCTGTGGACCTCCATGTTTCCTTCTGATCCCAATGCATCCTAGATGAGTTAAACTGCATGCCCCTAATTAGTCTTCTCTTGCCCTGCACCTAATTATCATAAGATCCTCCTAAAATAACTCCCTGCTTTCCATCCCCCAAATCCCTTTGGATCCATCCTCTGCAGACACTACAGCCTTGAATTTATGCCCAGAAATGCAATCTTGCAGTTATGCACCCAGCTTTTGCAAATCCCAGCACTGCATGGTTAATAAATGCATTAAACACTGCAGCAGTGTCTCACCAGGACTCAGCACACACACCCCTGGCTTTTCACCAGCAGCATTTTTATATGTTCACTACAGCATCAATTTCTGTTACTCAGAGCAAGGGACAGCTCTGACTGGGGATGTCTCCAGATGGAGGTGAGCTGTAATGAGAGGGAGGGAAGGATGCAAAGGGAACTGAATGCAAACAGGCACAGATGAGCATCCAAATTCAGAACCCAGCCCCTTTCTTTAGCTACACACTTTGGGCTTTATGATCTTTATGGAACATATTGCTTGGACAGAGAGAGGCAGCAGAAGCATCATTAGGACAGATATCTGCTAGGTAGGCTGTTTATACAGCTGATTTTAATGAGTGAGCCCCTGTCCTCTCCTGAGATCCTGGTTAGTTATGCCCATATTAACAAACCTTTCTGAAGAAGGACCAATCTCCCAGAATGCATCCCTCAAATGACCACGCTTCTAAAGGAGCTGTAACAAACGAGCGTGTTTGTTCTTTTTGTTCTTCTCCTGTGTTGATTACAGAGATTTACTATGCAACTAACCTGCTTTCTCCAACAGCAGGACACAAACAATAAGCAGAGAAATATACAGATTGAAAAAATGCAATCAGTTTAACTCTTCTGTGCTCACTAAGTGGATGGTGCATCTGTCACAACTGACAATAGTATTTTCTTATTAGCACAGGAGTGCTGTGCCACACTGCATAATTACTTTCAACAGGGAAGATAAGAAAAGTGTGGGTCAGAGACACAGGCCACTGAAATAAGGATCCAATTCAGCACAGGGTAATTTTGAAACCCATACCATCCAGCCAGAGTGCAGACCTATTTAAACTACAAAAACAATCAACTCTGCACTGTCCTATAACAAAGCAGCCTGATCTTTTTTTCTGCTTTGTTTTTTTCCCCTCTCTGCTGAATCAAGCCTCAAGATACAAGCTCGGGCATGAAATTATCAGTTGTCATTCTGCATAAAAGCACTACAGCTCTGTCATGACACTTTGGGGAGAGAAGAAAGTATCTTCTAGAAACAAACACCATGAAGACATTACTGGCATTGTGCTCCAGAGCTACACAGGTAGCACCCAGCACAGAAAGAAGCAAATTATAAGTTTTTCAGCTGAGACACATTAAATAAATTAAGCCAAGCATCCCCTGGTGCCCAAATATGCACTGGGAAAACACACTGAGGGGTATTTTACAGCATTGCCCTTATCCCTCAATATTAATAAATTCTTGCTGGATTTGAGGACTTAAACATGAGAAACAAGAAACAGAGAGCAACCTTAAAGCAGGATTGTTTTCTGGCCAGGAAAGGGAAGGTCTACAGGAATCCTCTGGAAAAGGGGCTGGAACAAAGGTAGGTCCCTGTTGTGCTAAAGTAGATTTCCAGCTCTGCAGTCACCAAGGAGGGAGCATTGCCCAATCCTTCTGGATGGGGCCAGGTGTGCTGGGAACAGCATCTCCTTCCCAGACCGTAGAGGAACAATGACTCAAATCAGGTCTGGTCTAAGACACTGTAGACACTTGGGGGTACTGATAGATGCAGATGGAAACACACACAGCAGAAGAAATACTTCTCTAATCTAAGAAATGGACAGAAGAGTTGATAAAGTCTGATATGGATAGAGGCAAAACTCCCTTTGATTTGCAAATTGTTAGAAAATTTGATTGAAGTGGTAAGAATTGGAAATAATCTTCCTAAAATGAGCTGAAAAGAGTGTGGAAGGAAGGAAGGAAAGATGACCTATTTGATATTAATTACTGCTGGACCATTCCCAGATCCTTATGTTAATAAACATGAGACCTCATTAAGCTCCATCTCTCACTGCACTTATATGGCTGGGATAACATGGCACAAAAATTGCCTAACAGCAATCTTAAAGGGTTTATAAAAAACAGATCCTATCAGAAACACCAAACTGATCAAACAGCTTACAAGGACCAGACACAGAGATCTTCAAATATTTATTTCAAGCAATTAGTTTCCCAGTGAGCACAGCACAAAATATGACACCCAGCCAAGACAACTGAGCTGACTTACCTTTCATGGCAGTACAGTAACTTGCTAACAATTTTGTTTTCGTGTTCAGTCATTCATTTAGCTGAGTAAAATGAATTTCTGTAGTCCCAGATTCTTCCTTCCTATTTTTAGGGGATATTATGCAATTCTCCTAATATGGTTTTTTTATGGATTTGCCGCAAGCAAATATTTTTGCATTAAGAAGGGCAGAGGAGGAAACAGAATACTAAAAAGCAGAGACTGAGTAAGTTTTATTAGGTTAATATCTCAACATCTTGGGCTGCCTAGGTTGTTTTGGGTTTTTTCTAGTTGTAAAACTAAACGTCCATGTAACCCAAAGTTGAGTTGTTTTTTATTATTAAAATGGATTTCCCAAGTGATTCACCAAGAGATCGACCCAGTGCCATGGACAGCAGGTACAGGTAGCAGGTGTCTGCTGCACACTGAACAGCATTTGAAAAACAGCAGGAACACAAAGCCATTGCAGTCCCAGTTAAAAGACATACTCAGCTTTTAATTTTGACATAAGTTTAGTAATTAAAGCACTAGAGATCCCACAACACTCCTCTGTGCTGGAGTCCATGGGCTCACGTGTCTGAATACGCAATGTCATTCAGCTTGGCAGCTGCTGCCTCCTGATCAGGCTGTGCTGTGGTGTGTTGGATCCCAGGAACCTGGATTTTTTGAGCTTTCTGTGCTTTCTGGCACTGACCCCCTGGAGAATACTACTTCTGACCTGAAGCCTTGGAGAAGGCTCCAAATTTGAGTGATGGAGTTAGAGTCATGGGTGTGTAGTTAAACAGAAGTGTGGGATTTCACATGAGAAGGGTTTTAATTGTGAGGGTTTTAATATAGTAGTGGTATGGGCCAAGATGGAGGATTTTGGGTGCTCATCTTCCTTCTTCTTCATGATTTCAGGTAATAGTTTCTGGTTGGACAGTGTCACAATGAGGGTCATGGGAATTTGATTATTGGGTTAAAAGTATAAATAATATAGGTATTAATTTTCTATTGGACTGTTTAGCTTTAAGAGACCTTGTAACTAGCTAAATTCACCTCCATTTTGCTCACTTTTAGATGGTAGCTAGAAGTGTTGCTGAACTTTCTGTCAGCATTGTTAGAAGCAAGAGGTATGTGTAATGACACTAACTGACTACAGCAAACGGTTGTCAGCTTTTAAAATTCTCTTATTGGCTAAAAAACTTTAAAAAGACCATGAAACTAAGATCAACTTGTCTGCTGTTGTAAATGGCTGAAGCTGTTTCCATCTCCCTTGCTTGGTTCTTAAAATGAGGCTGATGGCCAGGACGGAATAAAGGCTTTGAGACAGCTGCTCTGGCAGACCTGTCCTGTTGTTTGTGTATATATATATATGTAAATAGAAGATAAAAGTATCCCAGAACCAAGACTCCAGGGCAGGCAGTACTCCCTGTGCCTGCTGCTCTCTGAAGAGCTTCCTGCTCTGCAGTCACACCCCAGGACACAGTGCAGCCAGGACTCTGCTGAGGAGCCTCCAGAGCCAAGAGCAGAGATCCCAGCTCACAGGGATGCTCAGCACATCCCTCAGCCTCATGCAACTCCAGAGCTGTGGGAGGTGGAAGGGATGGAGAAAACAAGGTCAGTGCTGCAGGAGCAGGAGAAGGGGTGCTGCTCTGTGGCTCTGCAGCTGAAGGGAGGATCAGGCAAGCTTGCCTGAACAGCAGTCTGCACAGGACACAGGGCACTCAGCACGACAGGAAGCTTCTCTTCCTGCCATGCCAACCCTGAGCAACTTGTATCACTGCTGCTGCTCTGAGCACTGCACTCAGAAACTCATACATTTTAAAAGGGAACAACCACGAACATCTGCTTTTTGTTAAGTGCCTAAAAATGTTCAGGACTTTTTATTAACAATACGTGCATGCACGTGTACGTTGTGAGTACTGGCACGGTTACACAGACAAAAAAACACAGAAAGCCTTAAAAGGGTGAAAACACTCCAGGTAAAAAGTGACTCTTCGTGCAATTACAGACAGGCAAAAGCAAAGGCTACAACAAAGGAACAGTGAAGTAACAGAAAGGTAAAAAAAAACCACTTAGCTGCCATGCCCTCCCTGCCTGTGTTTGGTTTGCACATTTCAAGCCCAACATATTAATTTCCACAGTGTGGTGGTGGTGTATGCAAGTCCCACTAAATCATGGCATGATTCAGAGGGTAGTTCTTTTCTTTTAAAATAATCCACTCTTGAACAGCTGTGATTTGGGTAATTAGTGAATTTTGCATTTTTGGCACAATCTGCCCTCCAGAAGTGCCACTGAAATAAAAAATTAAAGCATTCGCTCCCTTCTCTAATCCTGTAGCTGAATTTTGCAGGTGCACAGATGTACCCTCAGAACTGGCAGGGCTGCAGTTGTAGTGAACTTGCTGCAATACTTGTCTCAGTTCCTTTCTAGCACTGACAATACCATTCAGTATAAAAATATACAAAATTTTTAAAAATAATGGAATCAAATCTAACAAAGTGAGTATTTAAAAAAGAAATACACCAGGTTATGGAGCATTGTGACTTTGATACGCAGAGATTCCTCAAGAATTCAGCTAGAGCCACACACATAACATGAATATTTTCACCCAAATAATTAATGCTTTGGCTCTTTTTTAATATGCAATGTAAAACAGCTTCAACTTTAAGCATAGCTACTAGCAATGTCTATGACAACCTATTTTTATTTTCATTAGAATAAAAGCCTTTAGAAGTCTGTAGAAAGGTGTTCAAATTCACTACTCGCATTCCTGTTTAATAAATTTTGATGGCATTTTAATTTCTAAAAAAAAAAGTGAAATAGTATCATACAATTTGAATTACTGGCATTTTATTTTCTAAGACAAGCATATTTGTCAACAGATTTAAGCCATGACTGAAAAAAAAAATCCTTTGGTCTCATCCACACTCCTCCATTAGCTAAGCTAGACCTTGGTTTGTCCTGTCAGCTTCCTAAATGTTATTAAAAGGCCCCTGCAAAATGGATCTTAAAACTCAATACTTGTGAGAGACTTTGATGTAGCATCCAACATTCATTCTCCCCTTGTTGAAGTGAGTGAAGGAATGAAAAATCACCCCTTCTCAGAAATACTATCAGTGAAACCCTGACAGTAATTCTCTTTAATGGGCTATCCTACAGTGGACCATCCTTTAATGGATGGTGTTAGAGTGGCCTTCCTCATATCCCTGATTTACACGTGAATGATGCTCTCACAAACAGCCACACTGTAATTAATGAAGCTATTCAAAAAGGCACAGAAACTCTTGTAAGAGATCTCTGCAGAATCATGACATTATTTGAAAGGTGTCTTATTTTTACTGTCCTGATCCCACCACACCAGCAGGAATTTCTCCACTTGCCAGACAGCACCAACTGGAAATCAAAAGCAACTTCCTAATATCATCTGCATATATGGCCTGAAATTTGAGAAGTATAGAGGTTTTTTTTCCACCACTGAAACAATTTCTTAGACACAAAAAAGTACTGTGGATCTGAGATGTTTAACAATTATAATCCTACTAGAATAAAACTGTGTCTATAATGACCAGATTATGCAAATAATTACCAGATTATGCAAAATTGTATTCATGGGATATAACCCTCCTTTGTTTCATCCCATGAGTTCTTCACAGAAGGACAGAAGGCTCAAATTTATGTTTACATTTAATAAGCTGGGAAAAAAAAACCAGATGAATGCTAATAATGTCAGTAATGCAGATCAACATCACTTTGGGTATATTTTTAAATGTTTCCATACTAAGTTGCAAGTAGTTTTAGAAGCTTAGTTGTGACTAGTTTGCCTACTTTTTGAAGAATTATATTGTGGTAGACTGGATAGTTCAGGGGATTATTAATGAGACACACAGACTTAAATTCCAAGGAAGTTTGTTTAATCTAGCTGAGGTCAATACTGTATGCTGTAGTAGTTTTGAAATGAGGAGGTGGCTCTGAAGCATTTCTTCTCTTAGGTGGACAGGGTCAATGCACAGAAGTGGCACTAATTTGCACCTCAGGCACTGCACTTCATCAGAGACTGGGGAATTAATGGGCTATAGGTTTATAATGTTGCAAAGCACTCGGGATGTTTTCCTATGCCCTTCCCTTTCTGAGATGAGCTGCTGTGTGAAAAAGAGACAGTCCTACTCTAGCTTCAGGTATTTGTAATTCTATTGCAAACTCTCTAAGAAAAATCTTGAAGATGCCTTGTGCTACCAAATTTTAACACCCTTTGGTGGAACTCAAGAGAGAGATTATAAGGTTTCACCTAGAAAAACATCTTAGGAGTGCTATCTGAAGAGAATCTTGATTGATGATGGCTGGCAGCAAATATTTTCCTGAGTGCATAATGGTTTTATTAATAGTTCTGGACTGAGCTGAAGCAAGTAGACAACAGACCAAGTGAGGGGTGTTTTTTTGTAATCTACCTACTCAGATGCATGTGAACCCCCACTAGCATCAGCTTTGTCTTCCTAGCAAGTTTCAGTGTCAATACATTGCCATCAAGTATCTAGGGAGGAAGCATTAAAAATAAAAATACAACTGTGTGTGTGCCAACCACAGCAGCAATCTGGCTTCTTGTGTTACTCTACCTTCAGATCAGAGTGTGCAAAGTCACGAGGCTGAGAGCATTGCCAGAAACAAGGGATGGGTGTGATGCAGACAGTACCCACTGTGTATTAACACATGCTATAGCACATGGACACCAGTGCTGACACTGCACAATTGGGTTGTCCCAGTCAGAAGGGAATTAAATGGGCTTAAGAGATGCCATTAAATGGGCTTAAGAGATGCTTTGTTCAGTGGCCAGCACAGGCTAAGCCTCTCTGGTGTTTGAGAGCAGCATCCTTAGGAGGGATTTGAGGTATCACTGCTCCCACTCAGTGACTGCAGAGACATCCCATAGCTGAGATGTGACAGATGAATGGAACTGCACTCCAGGCTCTGCACAGAACCAAGGGCAGCAGATGATGGACGAGGACCTGCAGAGCACAGATGGGCAGATGTGTCTTGCTGGTGTGGAGATTATGGGGAGCTGAAGCTTTGCCAGTTGCTCTCTTTAAACGTCCATGGAACACCAGAGTCCAGTCCCCTGTCACAGGGACATCAGCCAGCACAACTGGCATTTTAGGGACTGTCCCTGTGACATGAACCCAGTTCAGCTCCCAGAGAGCAGAGTTCTGTCTCTCACTGAGGGCACTTACCAAAGAGCTGCACTGATACTAAATATAACATGAGCCACCAGCCTGAAGGTGAAAAGCCTCTGCCTAATTAATTATTCCAAAGTACTCTCATTAAGCTGTTCCCTGGGTACAGACACACTGTGTTTTTTATATAAACCTGTTTACTAGTGCCTATAACAATCTGAATTTGTTTTCTGCATATAAAGACTGAGTCCTTAGGAATAATCAGGAAATCTTAATCAAAATTAACAGGGGCTGGGCGAACTCTTGATGAGAGCAGGATTCTGCAAATAATTGCAAGAATTTCTCAAAGTTCAAAACCACTATGAAAAAAGGGGTAATTATTTTCTACTGAATTTCATCTGGATTCTGAAACTGTATACAAGCAGCTAGGTCCCTGCAGGAGCAGACCCCAAAATTCACCCTGAGAACCAGACAACTGCAGTGTGTAGAACAGCACTCCAACACAGAAATCACTATAGACCAGTCAAGACACACAAAACTCTTAATGCACTACTTTTCCCACAGAAGGTAAGCCTTTGTAAGAACCATACATCAGAACAGTTCTTTTTCACAGAAAGAGAAATAATTTTACGTCTTTTTTTACATTTCTGCAGGCACAAATTTAGGAATGGGTTTTCACAGATTCTTGTAACTGCTTTGCTTTTGTCTGTGCACACCTGATTTATACCCCATTTATCCAACTCTCTGCACAAATTAGGTACTTAGGGCTGCAGGTAGCTTTTTAAAGCCTGCCTGGTACAGGTCTTACCTGCCACACACATAACCAATTCAAATGCACACATTTCAGATCTGAGCATGAATTCAGAACATCCAAATGTTTAGGGTCGTGTGGGACTGTGTAACTTGCCTTGAACCAGGTTTCTTAAGGCTTCTGAAAATGTCAATCTGGAAAACTATAGCACCATGTAATGCAGTATTTAATAAATTACTGCCTGAATACCTAATTCTGTTTTAAGAAAGACATGAGGGAGGATAATCCTATAATTCTTTAGGAAACATGCTGAGTGAACCTATGAAAAATATTCTGTGTTATGCACATCAGTCTTTACCCATGACTCATAAAAAGAGCTAAACATGCAGGAGGGCAAAACCTGATGTGGGATTATTAGGCCAAGTTCACTGACTGGGAACAGGATTTGGTGTGAAATAGTCAGGCTCTCCTCCAAAGTACTGACTAAAATAAACATTTTGAACTCCTATTGATTTTGATGGCAAGGAACTGAAAGGGGTGACAGTGTCTCATGCTCTGGAACTCAATAGCAAATTGAAAAATGCAGTAGAGTAGATGGTTTCAGGCAACATGAAGATCTATTATTCAGGTAAGACAGCTGATTAGGAGTCATGGGGATGAAAACTTGGAGATAAAGGGTGTGATTTACTCCAAGTATTTAAAAGTAGAAACAAAAATTAAAGGCAGAACAAAATTTCTCTTCAGCTGCTTTGTTATCTTTTTTATTATTATTAGGAGTATAGATTAGCCAATTTGGTTAAAAGATTGTGTTTCATTTTCTGTCCTATAGACTTGGTTTGTTTACTTGAAAAATTAATGAATGTTATGGGAAAGATTTCAAATTTTAGCTCTTCAACATTGTACAATTTGTGCAGCTATGCTGCCTCGTCAGCAATGTATGGGTTAGAATGATTACTTATTACTGCATTCTAATTTCCACTGGGCTTTTCTATATTTCATTTGCTGGTGGTAACACAGAATAAACTATTCCTGAAAAGTCTTCTTTATTATTCCTGAAATGATTTTGATCATATCTGTCACATGGCAACTGAGAGTCTGGGTAGTTTACCTTTTAAGAATGTTAAGTCTTTGGGTTACAGGGAAATATCAAAGAATGGTGTGCATACATGTAAGGGGTAATGGATAATTACAATGTACACTTCAGGATAATTGCAATATACACAACTGTGGAGTTACTCCATTTTTACAAGTGTATAAACAAAAGCAGAATTTGATTAGGTTGTGTGATTGCCTCTTTAAAATCAAACTACTTTATATGCATAAACATACTTCAGGTACTTGGGTTAGCTGTTGGCAGAGGAAGGCAATGTATCCTCCTTAATCAAGGATAAGGAAGCAGGATTGATTCAGATATTTCACCCAAATCAAAATGCAGGCTTACCCCAACCTCAGCTGCACCCCAGTACAGCCACAACCCCCTGTGCCCTTCACTGTGCCCTCCAGGGCAGCCCAGCCAGTCCTGGCATGGAGATTACTGCAGGACAGGCTCAGCATCCTTCCAGATCAGCCTAGTGCAGATTGTGGTGGGGTTTTTTGCCCTGAATCTGCATTTAGCCATTGAATCATGAGAGGAAATAATAGAAATAACAGAAAAATAATATAAATAAGTTTCATAGCAGATTAAGTCATGAGGCAGTTGAGTGTCCAAACATTACAGAAGGGATCTGCAAGAAGAAAGGACAAAACAACCCAAACCAAAAGAAAAGAAAACAAACAAACAAAAAACACACAAAAAGGAAAAACAACCAACCAACCAACCAAAAACAGACAGGAAAAGGATGGAATGAGGACCAATGGCTAACTGGAAATGAGGTTTCAGATATTCAAGGTGTAGATATGCCAGTGAGCATAAGACCGTGAACTCTAATCTACACTTTTCTGTAGGATTAGACAAAATATGATCAACCACTTGTCCCAAAAATGAGCACATGTTTGCTGAGCTCTAGGAAATAGCTCATCTATGGAAACAACGTGCTGATCATTAAGACAGTGTCCAATAGTGTCTGCAAGACTTCAGGAGCCACCAAGGGTGACAGCAAATGAGAAAATTACAGCACAATGTGAATGTAGTTCCCACCTGTGAGCTCTTCTCTACCCACTCAGATACCCAAGGAGTCACAGAAATCTCAGGAAACAACACTTTTGGGAAAGACCCTGGGGCAGGCAGCCCCACATCCCTACTCCAGGATCTAGGAACATTTCTGCCACCTCTGGGGATTTCAGGGAACATAACAGAGACAAGGCAAACCCCTTGACCCTGCACCAGGACTGTGCACAACTCCTCAGGGTCCCTCTCAGGAGCCTTCCCCTCCAGGGAATTGTACAACAAATTGCTGCCCTGCTCCCCTGAACTCTCACCCCCTCTGCACCATCCCCCTCCAAGACAGAGAAGGCAGGTAATTCATAAAACTCTAGGCATCTGAATAAAATGCTCCACTACCCAGAATTATTCAGCCTCCACACTGTCATTTGTCCTAAGCCATCACACTACAGAACAAAATTGTCAATAGCACTTCAATAAAAGTGTTTAAAAATAGTTTTCAATTATAGAAGTCTTGTGAAATCCTTCTGCTTACCTAGGAAATAACAATACTTTGCAAAAATGGAAGAACTGATAAAGATTTTATTTGTTAAATTTTGATCTATTCTGGCAACTGCTGAGCTATTTTCATACCTTAGCAAAAAACATCTTTCTATTGACAACATTATCTGATACAGCATCAGTCTTCTACTTTGGCTTTCCTCATGAATCTCTGTGGATACATTTTTTTGAGGATAACCTAGTGCATTAACATAGTTTATAACAATAAATTATTTATTGTTTCTGAAGCAGTTAAATACAATGTGTAGTTTTCAGAACAAAAAGAAGCTATAAGATGATAGCTGCACTGAAGTTAACAGAAATTAATTGGCTTTTTAAGGCCAAGAGTAACTTTTCATTATGAGTTTCTGGAACAACTAGTATGATGGGATTTTGGTGTATAATAAGGAGTCCTTGAAAGCTATTCATTAAAAAAAAAAAAAAATAAAAAAAAATTAAAGATTTCAAGGCTTCTACTCCTGAGTTCTGTTCCACTGCAATGTGGTGGCACAATCCCTTTTGCCTGCTCTGGTATCAGGGTCAGCCTGCTGGCATGACCAGAGCTTCTTTCACTCCAGCAAGTGCAGATGGGAGCACAGCCATGACTAAAACCTAATATTTGCTAATAGCAAACAATATGTCTTAAACAAAGCACTTTGTCAGGTCCCATAAAGGCACAATATATTCTGAACTCTACTTCCAAAGGCAATATGATTAAACATGTACCATCACAATGCAATGACCTAGAATTTTTATTGGTAGTAGTTATGACTTAAAATTAATTTATAATACTGTACTCCATTTTATGGCTGTTTTTTGCAGACTATAGTGAGCTATCTGTTTTAAAAGGGAAATACATGATGGACTAGGTATTTGATTGAGAACTAGAGTTGGCTGACATTAGGAATACCTTCAATATGATGAAGAACCACATAAAGTAATAACAGGGGCTATGAATAGTTTGATTTGGCTTATCTGATGTGATCCATATTTCAGAAATTGGTTTATTCCAGCACTTTGTAGTTCTGTGCTATTCTTGTAAGAGGATATCCATGTGAAACATAGCAACACCTATGTGTTAGGGGAACATTGCAATTGCAAATCTGCTTTTAGTAGCAATACTTTGCAAAATTCTTTCTGGGGATAAAAACTATAATCTGTCCATAGAAATTTCAATTTTCTGTAAAAGTGTGTAGTGCATTTTCATAAAGCTGTAATTTTGTAAGTCATTAAATTGGTTTTTAGTAACCTCATACTCATTTTCAATTGAACAATTATTAAACTATAAAACAAAATTGCACAATTCCTGAAACTGTGGTCTGGAGTTTTACAATCTGCTATAAAGTGCTGTATTATTATAATACACTAAAGATGCTCAGACTATTAAAACTTTTTTTTTTTTTAAATGAACCATAAAATATTTTATCATTGATGAAATAATTCTGAGGTATTATGCTCTTCAGCAGTATACATGAACAATATTTTGGTCTCATGAAAAGCATGCTAATCAAAAAAACACAATTTAAACTGTAATTCTAATATGCAACATAAACCATGTCACTATCTTTCAGGAACAGGAGTTTACTACACCCAACTCCAAACATTAAAAATCAGAATACTGATTATTAAATATAAGGTCCAATCTTACAGACAGATCTCCATGCCAAAGAGACCGAGTGTTAAGCACTGGTGAGAACAACAGAGATGTGATGACTTTCCTGCTGTAAAGTTTTCACCTGTATTTCACTCCACAAATCATGACTGATCTTGTAGGGGAGCCTGATGTTCGACTCAGAAGTTCAACCAAGCCTGGTAAATGAGAACAATTTTTTCCTGGCTACTGATGGCTGATGTCTCATAACAACACTGTCAGTGAGATGATGTGTCTGAGCCATGGGTTTGATCCGTGGCTACATCCTCACACTGCTCCTCTCTGTTCAGAAGAGAGGCAAAGCACTCCCTGTATTTAGAAATTAATCAGCTGTATGAATCACATCTTTAACTTCAGCAGGACTTCAACAAACTTGAAAACAACCTATCTTGTGTGGTCCTGGAATTCTCTGGCAGAGATGAAAAGCTCAGTCCTGCTCTGAGTGGGAGCACCTGCATGACCATGAATACATACACGTGTGTGCATGTGAATACATACACATACATGTGTGTGTGTACATTCCCTGCAAACCTGCCCTGGACCTGGGATCCACTGTTTGCACAGCAAGGCAGCTGGGCTGGGGCTGCTGTCCTGCCTGGGAGCACCAGGAATTCCACACAGACTGAAAACTCCAACCATTGTGGTCCCCTCACCTCCTCTGGATCTTACAGTAATGACTACAGTCTCAGGGAATTGCACATCCACACTTTCTGAGGACCCACTCCAGCATGGGGCTGAAGAAAACCAGGATTAACCTCGCTGAAACTAGTGTCAATGAAATCAATGGACAAAGCAGCATCTGTTGTGGTAAAAGGGAATTTCATTTAGCACTCCCCAAATTAGAATCTTTAAAGATGAAACTTTAAGTTAGCCCTGGGCATCAGATCTTAATCTGCATACACAAAGCACTCAGGACTTCTTTAGGTACAAGGGAATTGCCACTAAAGCAAATTAAAGACATTGTTTTTTTAGCAGAAAAGCTGCCAATAGGTGTTCTCTAAATCACTTGTACCAGCAGGCTGACCCCATTATGTCAGCTAATCCTGGAAATACAGGAGGTAGATTTAAATCTTTTCATAGAAAACATTTTTTTCCTATTTTCTTCTAGCTCTGTCAGAGCACTGAGAGTTTTCTCTTGCTGTCCATCTTTTGCCCCAGACTGTATCTTTCTGTGCAGTTGCAATGTCCAGAGGAAGAGGTCCAAGCAAGAATTTTTCAAGGCATGGTGAAGGTAGGGCATTTGAAAAATAAGTGCTTGTTTATCACAAGAAGAAAAAGTTCACGGGCTGTGTGAAGGGATCAGGGAAGGAGGGTGCCAGATGTGTGTGGCTGAGTTAATACTGGTGCTCAGGGGATAAAACAAGCTTTGTCTGTACCCCAGTGCTCCTCTCAGCAATTGTGCCATTCCCTCACCTACACACTGCCTGTGCTTCCTGCTCATGCTCACCCACCACCAATTACCAACCCATGGAGACCCACACCTGCTGTGTCCTGAGCCTCAGAATGCTGCACTGCAACTTTCAGCCCTCTCCAAATATCCACATAATGCTTTCAAATAATGATATTTAGCACCTGGGAAGCAGCATTAAGCAATTACACAGGGTACTTAAACCACCAGATTAGCAGCTCCCTGCTCAGTGCTGAAGGTCTGCACAGACAGATCTACATGGCAAAAGCAGAGTTATTTTCAGTCTGAGTCACATGTAAGTCCTGCTCTCCTCAGAGTACTGTGAGCTTTCTCTCCTGTTTTTGTCCCAGGATTCTCCATTATAAACATTTTTTTAATCACAAGTATTACGTAAATTTGCATTATGACCCATGTGTGATATATAAACACTCACTAATCCTACACACAAATAGAAAGAATTGACATACCTAAGCATTCAGATTTCTCTTTTCCTGTGTTCCCCACAAAATGTTTGATATTTTCAATTTCTATCTCACGGTTTTTAAATTTTGCTGCTGAGAGCACAACATTTACATACTGGACTTGTCTTCAGTCCAAAGGGCCATGAACCTCAATTATATCTGTCCATTGCTACATTCTTCAAAAGCACAAAAACCTTAATTTCTCTTTGAATGCTGAACACCCAAAGCAAGAGCAAGACATAATAAATACGGGAAAACAAAGTACAGAGCTAGCAAGACTTTGATGCATGTATTTACTTAAATGTCCTTCACCATCTTGATTTCCACAATTTTTGTCTTTCACAAAACATTCTTTAAAATATTACAGAAAGCCCAGAGTGAAAGTCTTAGTTTTTTATTTATCTATTTATCTCTGTGATGACCCAGGAACAACTGGCCTGATCTATCACTTGAGGTTCATTCCATTATCATCCTTCAAGTCCATCCATCTCTTCTAAATGCAAAGGCAGCCTTTTTTTGAAGAATACATGGTGTGAGTACACATCCAAACTCATTCTTTTGTCCCTTACAAATAATCCAACACGATGGTTCAGGCAGTGGGGGTAGAACATGAGACAGGAAGACCAGAACCATTTTTTGACTGGCATACTGAATGCAAGTTATGACTGAAAATGAAGGATTAACATATATGTCAGTTATACAGAAAACATTAGAGTGAAGCTACCAGAAAAAAAAACTATAGGCTTGGCAATTACTTAATAAAATCTGCCTGTATAAGGAACATGCTGTCAGGATTCATCTTCCTTTTTGTTCACAATATTTTATGTTATTTTTATGTGGTGCTGAGCGTCCTTTGCAAGATGTCAAGCACTTCAAATATACTTAAATTTAGCATTTTGTATAAACCTAACCACTGTTTACTGTGTTTAGCAAATTCTGTTAGAAGCCAGGTTCATAAGAAGAGTTTAGAGGATTCTTGACAAAATTAAACATCTTCCTGGCAAAGACAGAATGCTGATTTAATTGAGGGACAGAAAAAATTAGTATCTTACACAGTCTGTGCATATGTAAACATAAAGTAAGTAAATACAGTAGATACTGTATCAATTTGAAATAAGAAAATACCCCATAACAGGATGAATTGCAAATTATCACAGAAATGATAAATCCAAATGAAGAACAACTTCTAAACAGCATCACTAAAATAAACATTATTTTAAAGTCCAAATCTACAACAGGTTCTTGAAATAAATATTGAGTACAGGTAAACAAAGGGTATCTCATATTTTCTTTGAGCATTCACCACCTTTCTGATTCCCAGCTTTGCTTGTGCAGGAGAACATGGCACAGCAACAAAACCATCAGTGCACTCCTGCTCTTCCTATGACCATTCTGAGCAAGTCAGAAAGAAATGTATCAAAAATTGCAAAAATTTCAAGTGGTGCTCTTGGCAGACTGGGTTAGTGCCCTGTGTTTTACAGCCCTGGGAGGCTGGTATTTGCTCATTTCTGTGGAATATTATACTAATCAATCACTTCCTGCTCTTTCTTCCCTTGCTGTATTTATTTCAATGGCAATTTATACTAATCAATCACTTCCTGCTCTTTCTTCCTTCACTGTATTTTTAAGCCCACCAGAATATGCAGCCCTGTTGCATTTCAGTGACCACTTCCTTAGCCCCTCTCTGCCATTGTCTTTTTGTGCTGAGACTGATGCTTGTAATTTGACTTTTCACAGTGTTCAGGCTACATTGCCTTTTAGAAACCTTTCAGCTCAGCTGCTAAGCATATAAAAAAGCTTTTGGCTGCAATAGTTCATGTTTTGAAAACACTACAAAGGCATATTTTCATGGGAAGAGAAGCTTGGAATGAATACCCTTCTCCAAGTGCAATATAAGTACCAGCTCTTTCATAAAATTTGCATTAGGGTTTAAGTCTCACATGCAAAGTGGCACCATACCGTCCAAAAAACATAGGTTTCTTTTTTAAAAATTGTGGGCTTGTTTTGGCTCTGTTCATAAGTTGCTTTTTGAAAAATGCATTAAAATATTAGAGCTTTGTTCTTTGTGTTTCAGTTCTGACAGAAGGAAGTGGTAGGCATAGAATATTGTGCTTCACAGGAATAAAACTGCTGGGTTCACATAACTTCAGTGACCTTCTAGTGCAGACTTTATCTACAGTTTCTACCAAACAGCAGAGATCATTCATTTAAAGGAACCTATTTTCCCTACAGACCTTGACTTCTTGTGCCAAGTACATCGGGGGGTTCACTTGAAGTCACAGCACAGCTTTAAACCAGAGCTGATAAACTCATGTGGGATGTGACTTCAAAATGCCAGAGTAACAGGAGAAAGGACAGGGAAGAATTTAAGTCACTTTCAAAACAGAGGAACATCTATTCAGGCTTAAGGAACATTTGCAAATTGAAGTGAATCCAATGGGATTTGTGATCACTTGCCATTTCTTCAGTTCTTTATTTATTATGTGTACTTTGGTAGCATCTGGAGGCCTCACTCTACAGGGGGCTGTACAAACACTGAAGGAAAATGTGATCTCTCCCATAACAACTTTTTAATATAACATGAAGTGACTCAGTAATACCCCATCAAGGTCTTATTCTAAATGCAAGATATTCCAAGTTTTAGGTTTAAAAAGCTGTGTTTCTTTCAGCATATTCTATTTGGTTAAATGACTACTGCAAATAGCAATATATGCCTCCAAACATCTCTTATCAATAACTTACAAAGCTTAATAATGAATGCACAGATGTAAACAGCAGAATTAAAATAGAAGGACCTAAACTCAGCACCATCTATTAATCCCCTATATTTTTGTGACTCTGTAATGTCCCTTATGTTGATGCAGATACAATTTTCCAAAGCAAAATAAATACAGGAACTGGATAAGGATGAAGGAGAGAGAGCAATGTAGGAAAAATTAAGCAAAACATATTTCTCAGAAATAAAATATTTCTGGTTCAGTGCACATGGAACCATTTAAGAAAAACAAAATTAATTTTTTATAGGGAAGTTAAAAATCAATGCTTTAACAGTAAAATCCAGAAAAATTTATCGTAATATCAGTTGAGACCTTAAAGCTTGGACACTTACATTTGTGTCACACAGCAATTTTCCTTCTGCAAAGACAAAAATAAACAGGACAAGCTGATCTATCCCTGCCTGACCTAATTTTGCATTTAAACCACCAGAAACTTTTATAGCCCGATTCTAATCTGGCCTAAGGATGTTTTCATTTTACATCTCCTGCTACCTTTTTCCTGCCTTGATATTGCTGTTGTCTCCTGCCCAAGTCCTTCAGTCTTTCAAAGAGCTGCAAAAATTGTCTTCAGCAAGTGGTGAGCCTCTAAATCCAGAATCAATGATCCACTATCAATAGCTTAATTTAAGTGTCAAAGAAAATTGCTACAGCCATTGGCCAAAATCACACAATGACCTCGACCTCAGCTCAGGAGAGTGTCTGATTCAAAACAGTTTTATCTTTGTCCAGCTTCTTCAACATGTAACCTGTAGCACCTCACATTCTCTAATATCCAGACCTACTCAGCCAAAAAACCTTCTTGAGTTTAATGCCAGTAACGTAAGAAAGAAGGCAGAAGAACATGTTAGCTCACATTTTAAGGGTTTCCTCTGAATTAGGAGTACTCAAGGGATTAATTTAATCTGACATATCCTGGCAGGATTTGAAGAGTGCCACATTCTATTCAAACCTGTGATAAGAAATTAAATACCATCCCCTTTTCCTGAGTCAGCAAGGCAATAAAGTCCACTTTGAGATGTGCAAGTTTCTGATTTAAAATAAGAGATATCTCACAACATATGCAGCTTGTTAGTACACCATGGGACTAAACAGATATTCCAGTTTAGGCAGGTATCTAGTTAGGCAGTGGGAGACTACTTAACAAGTATCTATGAAAAACTCCAATTTATGCACAACAAGTACAAAAGTCTCTTACCTGCAGGTTTGCACATGCTGGTGAATCATTGTGGGAGGGTATTTCGTTGTTGGTGGTCTCTGACCCTGTGTTTTTAAGTCTGGAAGCTGTTGTAGTTGTGGCTGTAGTGGTCTGTACTGGTAAGATTGGCTGCCAGACATTCACATCAGTGCCATTGCCAAAGGCCTGAATTGCATTTTCTGTGAAAATAAATTACAGGCAATTTTCTATTTCTAAAAAAAAAAAAGGCAAAAAGCAGAACTGAGTTGTTTTTTATTGCCATTATTATTACTATTACATTTAAAATGTGTATTTATAGAAACTCAATTTTATGCTGAGAAATGTGTTTTATTTTTGAACCTATCAGAAACATGAACTGAAAATCTGGGGTCACATAATTATTTGGTGCAGCCTTGTCTTTGTAATGTTTCCAGTAATTCTTCACAGAAGCTTTAGAACTTACCATAATCATATTTGTTACCATCTAAAAGACTCAAAAATTTACTTTCAAAATTTAAAATACAGTTTGAATGTCATGTCCTAATTCAGGCAGGTGAAGTTACAGAGCAAACTAAAAACAAACAGGATAAATATTTATTTCTACAGCTTGCTGTAGTAAAACTAATATGCCTATAACTATAAAATAGTTTAACTAAGGCAATCTTTTCCTTACCATTTTCAATCAAAATCTGCATAATTGGGTGAGGGAAACATGGTTAAACTAAAACTTTAGAATATAAAAGTTTAAAAGCTTATCACAGTTTCACAGGATTAAAGAGTGTGTTTATAGCAAGAGTAAATTGGTTGGAGTTTTTTATAAACAAATAGAAAAACAGTTCTTAATCAGGTCTTTGGGGATTCAACAAGGATTTGGGGATTTCTTATTTCAAATTCTTTGTACAAGAAATCAAACAATTTCACTGGGGACTAATATGTGGAAGTTATTAACACTTCTTCTCAGTGGCATTCCTTGCCTTATAAAATAATTTACATGTCATTTTCTTCTGAAAAAGATATATTCTATTCTGATATTAGTTCTCAGAACTTCAACATGCAAAGAGAAGAACTTGTAAAAAGCACCAGAATGAGCTGCATTAATGGAGACAAAGTGGGAGGAGGGACATGATCCGTTTTCTTGTGTTTCCCTAAATAAGGCAGTATCAAAAGCAGTGTTTCCTAAAATCATAGTAACTCTTTGTTTCCACTGCTGAAAGAATGGTCACAGAAATATCTGCAACCCTTCTAGTTTTCCAAGTAACAAATGGCCTTTACAATTAGTCTTCTTCAATTATTTCACACCATCATACTTGATGATCCTTACAAGTCTCTTCCAACTTGAGATATTCTACGATTCTACAACAGAGTCACAGAATTGTTTGGCTTGAGAAGACCTTTCAAGGTCTCCTTGTCCAACCCTCCTGCAACGAACAACTTCAACTAGATCATTGTGCTAAATAACAGGTTTATTTTTCATTTTGAAGGGGAAAAATCAAAAAAACTGACCAGCAAGAAATCCCTAGTTCCTTACTACTGTGGAAGAAGTTTTTGTGTTGAATAAAAGAAATGGGAAGGATTTTAATGACATTTTCTCCAGGCAATGGAAAGCTTACTAATGAAAATGCATTTTTAAAAAAATTCCTATTCTATATGAAAGACAAAATTTTGTATAAAATCCGAAAACACCTTTAATTTTGTCCTGAAGAAGACATTATCTTGCAGCTAGGATGACATAATTTGTCTCACAGTAACCTCCAATGTCTTTGATTTGTCTTCATTAATGCTTTTGTACTGATAGCAAAAGGAAGGACAAGGAATCGCTCTGTCTTTATGTTCTAAAAGGAACCTGTAACACTCTAGAAATTAATACATTCACAAAAGAATAAAATCTGAGGTATTGCAATAGATATAAATGGCAGCTGCCATTAGGCTTGAAGAAGGTCTGATGGCACACTCTTAAATTTTACCCCTTGTAAAGACTGAACTCTTTTCTCTTTTCCTTTTGTTAAATGATCTTGAGTAATTGATTTGTTCTTCCAAAGCTTAATAAATGGTTTATCACAGAGCACTCAGGTTTTTGTGCACAGAACTCCCTGTGCCTTCACTGCAATGCTGCCTCTTGAGAAGCCACCAATGGGGATTTTCAGACCCTCTACTAAAACACTGAACCCTGCACGAGCATCTGGCTGGATGGGCCAGTCTGGATCCCTGAGTTCATTTACTGTTTTTGAGAAAAGCAATGATGTCTGCTTCTTTGCATAAACTGATGAAATGTGACTTTTAAAACTACTTTTATCCTCCAAACTCCTGCTGAAATTCTATTTCTTAACTCTAGTCTGATGGTTAAAATTTTTCCCATTTCAAGCCTCAACATATATGGCCACTATCTGCCTTTTTGATCTTATGGCAACATTGTCCTGCAGGTGAAGAAATCCCTTCCCCTCCCTGGGCTTGCCCAGCAAATGCAATTTCAGAGCACAATCACATATCCTTTCAACTTCTGTTCTGCTAGACTAGGGAAGCCAAGCTCTTTTGGTCTCCTCATTTATCTGAAATTAAAACTCTGATGTACACTCCACATCATCCAATTATGCTGCTCCAGGCAGACAGGAAATTTGAAAAGAGAACCTGCCAAAATCGACTCCACTGAGCCATTCTGAAATTTATAATAGTCCCTAATTTGGAAGTGAGTCGGACAGAGAAAAAAAATCAATAATTTAACAAAATCTTTACAATAGTTACTATCCAGGTTTGTGTTAAAACCAGGCATCTGAGATCAAATATCCTTAAAAAAATGAAGTTGGCTGTAAATTGCAAGCACAATCCAATTTATACTTACTTCCAGCACATCCTTCATAAGCCAACTACATGTCTTTTTTTATATGAAGTTCTTAAATTATACAGAAACCCCTCAGGTGTTGCAATTCCACGGTAAAGATGCTGCCTGACTGCTAGACTCCAAATATGACCTGTGATGTAAACATATTTCAATACCATACAACTTTGGGTTTTGATTTGTTTTTCCAAGAGCTTCTCACACTTGCAATCTTGACCATAAACCATAATCAAGCATATTTGCTCATTCTTTTAATTTTTACACCTACAGCACAACCACGCTCAACAAAGTGCAAAGCGATGGCCTCGATGTGTCGTAACGCACTGAAGCAGTAGAGGAATTCCAGAAAACACCCTACAACACATTAAAAGACACCTAATTTTGTACTCACTAAGGCATATGTTGTCCTGGAAGAAATTCAGAAATTTCAGGCATTCATCAATGTCGTTGCCGCTGTTGCTGCAGTCGCACCACGGGGCCACGCTGAGGCTGCTGGAGTCGATGTAGTTTGGGGTCATCACGGTGCCTGTCACCACAGAGAAGCACAGCACTGAGCAACCTTTGCACTGCAACATTCCTTCCACCCTAAGATGGCAAACAGCCCTTGGGAAGTCGTGCATTTGGGGCTGGGTTCACAACACAGCAGGGCTCTGACCTGCAGACTGAAGGGCTCCTGCTCTCAGCCTCTGACACCCAGCCCTGTGCCGTGTTTCACACCCTCTGTGGTTTGCACTTTAGGGGCTGTAACACGACTCACACGCTGTAGACACATTTCTTCCCTCCAAAAAGGATTCCCACAGAGAGCTGCATCAGCAGAACTGACAGGTAGGAAACCATGGCAGAGGGAGGGATGGGTTGGGAGAAGGTGAGCACTTCTTGAAAGGGCTTTGATGCCAAATCAAGCACACGTGGACTGTGTCCTTAGAGCTGCACTTAAAAATCTGATTTTCCTTCCTCGCTTGTGTTTTTTCTCCTTTTAATTCTAGATGCAAATAAATGGCTGAAACCAGGTACCCAGAGCTGTGCTTCCTCCTTGAGTCTGCAGCCAGACTGAAAAACATTTCTGAAATGCATGAGTGAGGAGAAGGCTGGTCAGGCTGAGGGGAGCCCTACCACACCTTGGAGCAGTGTTAACCCCAGGGTGCTCAGGAGGGACCTGCCAGCAGAGTGGATTAGGGTGATGGGCAGAGCAAAAACCAGCATGCATGAAAAGGTACAGCAGATTCTCTGCAGGTAATAAATTATTATTAATCCTGCTGTTTCACTACTTCTTCAGTGCAGTGATTATTTCCTAAGCATTGTCAACAGCTTTCCAACCACAGGGTCATTCTAACTCTGTTACAAACTCTTGGGTAAATATTCTCCCATTTATATGCCAGCTCAAGGCAACCAAGAATGAAATGAAATGAAACCAAAGCAGGCATTTTGTGTCCTAGAAGATGTACAGCAACTGCTCATCACTCATCTGCACCAGGAAATTCTTGTATGATGAGCACTTGCCCAAGCCAGTAGTCTCACTGAATGCATTACCCCAGCAGGTCAGATATTTCAAACTTTCCTAAGGATTGAGAAGTTTGAATCTTTATTTTATTTGTTGGACCAAAAGGGGAAAATTAAATAAGAAGGGGAAGGTATTCCAGACCTGAACAGCTGCCAGCTGCTTCAGGGAACATGTTCCTCACTTGATGATTTGCAATTCTAGGACAGGTCATATATCGTGAGGAAATGTGATCACATCTCCTCAAAACTGACATCAAAGTAGTCATTAAGAAGATGGAATAGATGAAGGACAAATGTTAGAGACCCAAAGTGTACACTAGGAGAGAAAATTTGGTCCACAGGTCCAGGGTCCAACAGTCTGCAATAGCAGACGGGAAAGGGCTATCAAACATCGAGCTAAAAAAAGGAACATTAGGACTCACACAAATCACAGAGTGATGTCTAATAGCCTTTCAGTCACCAGGCAGTGCTGGGAAATGAACAAATCAACATGCAAACTGCCTCATATGTGACGTGGGAGACAAAGCACAACAGGCACTAGGGCTGGCCTGAGAAAGACAGTAATGGATGTGAAAATGAATGTGGTCCCATTGTGAAATTCACAAAAAGCATCTTTTCTCTTGCTTTAGGATGTTCTTAAATTTGACTAAAACCCCGTACCTTTGGCTTCCTGCAGCTTTTAACAGATAACAGCACTAATAATTGCTCGAATTCTACATGAGATTAGTACATGAGTAAACAGCATGGTTCAAAATTCATTAAATGGAGATAGAGAATTTAGTAAAATAGGCAAACATAATTTACATTGTTAATGAAAACTGGACAGTAGATAAATAAGAAGAGGAATGATGTTAAATTAAAATAAAACACATTAAAATGTCTCTCCCTCATCCATGTGATGAACATTATTTCAGCCTTGCAACACGATCTGAAGCGTGAGAAAGCGAAAATCAAGAAGATTTTGCAAATGGAAAGAAAATAGTGGGCTGAAAAAAAATTCTAATTAGCAAATGCTTAGTGAAGGGTTAAAAAAACAGAAAGGTACCTAGGAAATTAAAAAGGTCACTGAGCTAAGACTTTCTTATCACAAAGAGGTAATAAGGTAATTAAAATGGGTTAAGACAGGGGTTAAAAGTGTAACAGATACCAAGGTACAATTAGGGTTGATGAACAGAGGAAAGACAGGACAAGGAAAGTGTGTACACAGCACACAAACTGTGCATCCAGCAAAAACAGAGTGGCTGAAAGAGCAGCCAGTAGAAAATCAGTCTGTCATTTAAACCTGGGGGCAGATGTGAACCCAAGCAGATTATGTGCTTGGTTTCCTGGGGTGGATTTTCTTTTTTCCCAACGTGTGTGCCTTTCCCTTCCCCCCACCTCCACTAGCTGGCATCTTGGAAATTCTGCTGATGGACACTAAGGGATCAGAGAAACCATGGTGGCTGGCACTAAACTAGGACATGCTTGGTTTTCTGAGCTCCAGGTATCAAACAGCTCTGAAATGGTGTCAGAAGTCAGCAGCCAGACCTCCACATTTTAAACAAAAGCAGAGTTGGCCTGAACATAGCCAAGAGGTTGCTCAAATTAGAGTTAATTATTAAGGAGATGGATGGGGAGTCTGGGAGAAGGGGCAAGGGGCTGAAGTTTCCTTGGCCCAACGCAAAATCAGCTTATCCACACAAACTCTCATGAAATTCCAGGGAATACCACGGAACTTGGATGGATTTCACTGGAGACAAGGGAAAATGTGTCAGAAAGTGAATGCTAAAGCAGATCTTGAAGTCAGCACTTAGAGCAAAACTTAATTCATGTGGGACTGCAGAAGGTCCAGATGCCTTAGCCAGGCTGTAACCAAGGCACTGACTGAAACATGGCTATCCACTGTCTCCTTTTACTTTAATTTTTTTTAATATATATATTTTTATTTTCCTGTTAATTAGAAAAAAATATTAACTTATACCTATACTACAACGAGCCTAAAGCAATGAATTGAGGTTTTCCAACTTCCTGTAAAGCACACATATATTTAAAATTATATACATAACACCCTGATGCAAACATTAAAGTAGCATCTACAGACTGTTCTCCATTTTATTGATAAAAACTGTGACTAGCTCTATTTCCATTTAAAATCATTAAGTTTAGGTGGGATCCCACTAATTTTAGTGAAGATAACTCTCATTTACATCCCTGTATTTGAGGAAAGACTCACACCCACTGTACCTTCCATAGAGAAGTCTCATTTTCCTGAAAAAACTCTGTGGAGGTGCAATTTTTGCTACGTTTAATGAAGTGGGTAAACAAAATAATATTTTATTTTCATGAACAATATTTTATCTAAATTAAATGAAGATCCTGAAGCTCTGATGAACAAATGGATCTGTACCATCTTCTTACCCACAGTCTTACTCTTCTTGTGTTTTTTATCTTTTAAGCAGACATTTGAAAGATTATACCACTGATTTCTGCCTTACTTCACACTTTCATATCAGATTGATATCAGAAGCAGAAATTTACTGCTTCAGCACAAGAAACATTTTGGTAATTTCTTGATTTAACAGAATTACTACTAAGAATCAAAAACTCCTGTAACACCAGTCAGTTCCCCTTTTTGCATGTCTCTAGGGGCTAGCAAGAAGGAAGAAAAATGTATATTTTTCCCTTTGAAAACTAGATATCCTTTTGATTTGAATTCCTTAGGTACCCATTCCACATTTCTGATGTGTGACAGCTTTTTGCAGCATGGTCATCCCCAGTAACACAAGAACACCTCACAAGAGGAACTGGGTCACCTTTGGGGTTAAACTGAACAATGAAACCAACAAAACCGCCAGCAAAATTCTCCAAGTCCAGCAAGAACTTGGCAGCTCTTACCCAGAAGTATCTCTTAGTAATAGTTACTCCTTGCCAGCAGCCAGACTTCTTAATCTCATTGACAAGATCAGATTTCAAGGCTATTCAATTCTCTGTTTCAGAGTCAAATGACAGTCTGTCATAACTGTTCAGATGTTATAGCCTTTGCATACTGTCTTAATCTCTTCAGTGGTAGAAGAATATCCTTTGAAGCCATCACATCTCATTTTCCCCATTGCCACATGGACTTAGCTCACTTGTTAGCTGCTAGAGTACTGAGAGTGGTAACAAGAGGCCACTGAATATAGCTTTCAGTCATTTTTCAGCAAACCCAACCTGTTCTAGAAATATTTTCATTTCGATCTTATCTCCAGAGACATTTATTTAACAGCAGGATCAGCTTCAGGGCCTCAGCTGGCACCTCCATGCCCAGCAGAAGGGGATATTACTGCACTGCAGCAGGTGCAGGCTGTTAAGCTCAAAAACATCTTATCTGGTGGCCTTTCAAGTTTGTTTGTTTCGGAGTTTTGACATTCACTTGTTATTTATTGCCCAACTATGATATTTCTACAACACATTCAGCTTTTTGACATGATCTCTCTTTCAGGAATCAAATACTGAGCGTGGCATGTGGAATCTGCCTTCCATAAAGGCATCCTTGTGTCTGCTGACAGGAAGGTGACAACAAACAAAAATAACTACGCTGGGGAGGGAAGAAGATTTCAGATTTGGTCTCAGCTCATCTCACTGACAGGCATCACTGAAAACACTCAGAGTGGACAGAAGGGTAACATGGAAGGAATAGCAGCTGGAATTGATAAAAGGCTGGACAGAACTATTGTTTCACAGCTCAGATTCTGGTACTACCTTGCTCTGAAGGTGTTTAGCCAAACTTGAGATGACAGCTGCAATATCAACCAAGCTGCACTTCCACTTGTTAACTTCCTACTCCTCAGTCCTGTCTACACTCAACCCTCTTAAAAAGCTTCTCTTTTTAAGCTTGCATTTATTTCAAATTCAAGCACCTTTCTCTCCTTACCTTCCATCCCTAATTTTCTTGTAAGCTTACCCCAAGAATCTCTGTGAGGTGAAACAGGGCCAGTATATGTAGATGGAGAAACTGCCCTAGTATCATATCATACAGCATTACATTCCAGTTTTTATTTCACATAGACCTTCAAAATGCAGTTTGGGGTTTTTTTCTCACGAGCAAGCCCCCACCCTTCCCTGCCTCTTACCAATGAGCCCCGAGTAAGCGAGCAGGCAGTCAGCATAGTTCTCCTTCAGACAGCTGCTAACAGAGCGTGACTCGGGCTGGCAGTTTGTGAAGAAATCTGCAAGGCGAGATCTGCAACAGGAAGAAAAATGCCTATCTTTAAAAATCAAGCCTGAAGGCATTCTTACCTTTTACACTCTCTGTTTTTGGACAAGGCTTAATATTCTTTAACTTAAATGCATTTTGGATACATTTCAGCCATTGAGAGTCGCTTTCTAAGATGAATCTCTTCCCAGAATCTATTTTTGAAGTCAGAACAAAAAAGTGTAAGAAAACAGTAAAAAGGAACAGAACAACAGGGAAATGCCAGCCCTTCACTACAAGAAATGTTCTGCATTTTCATGCCAGGAAAAAAAAGACAAAAGACTGATTTTATCATGTGAGGAGTCATTTTGCCTGGATCTGAACTCTAACTGGAGCCTTTTATTCAGAGCACAGTTTCTGCTGTTTTACTGATTACACAAAACTCTATGTTTGTGCTCACAGAGCAAGCAACACTCTTACTGCAGGACTTGAAGCAGGACCTGCTTTGGTGGTGTCCCAGGTTTCCAGAGTGGGCTCAGAGCAGGGCAGGACCAGCTGCCAATGCCTCCTCACCCCCAGAGCCACAGCACCAAGAATCTATCTGTTCTCACAAAACGTGCATTTGTCCAAACTCCAGAGTACTGAGTGCAGGGCTGAGATCAAAGGGAGGTGTGCTCTGCATCCAGGGCTGCTGCTGAGTGGCCACATTACCTTCACTCAGCTCAGCCAGCCCCTGAGCAAGGAGGGGTGGCACTGATTGCATGCAGGAGGTGCCTGAAGAGCAGGAGTGAAGGGGAATTGTGATAACTGATTGCTACCATGCTGGAAATTAAAAGGACTAACAGACAGGACCTCTTCTGGTTATTTGTGATTTAAAGGCCACATAATGCTCCCACTCAGGTCTGTAAATTTGCAAGGCATTGATGAGGTGGGTCAAGGACACATCATACAGTCACTCCCCTGCTCATCTCAGCCTTATAATCTTGGAGTAGTGACTTTTGTTTACTTACAGTGTTATTTAGACCTTCATCTATGAAAAAAAAAATCACCTCGCTACTTCAATCTTCTCCTCTGTGAAACAGGTATAAAAATGTTCTTCTGCATCTGACAACCCATGGTAATGTCTCAGGATCAGATGCTTAATCTTTGCAAAGACCTCTCAAAATCAGAATAGTATAATCTATGAATTTTCATAACTGCTCCAGCATTATGCAGATTTGCAATATAAATGCTCTTTTTCACTTTTGCAGCAACCCCACAAAAGTTAGCAGAAACAAGTGATTTGCAAATGATTTACTGTATTTGTTTACATGCTCCAGAGACTAATTATCTTTGTTTGCTTTATTGTTTTACCTACCCCAGAATGGGACTGGATACACATCATTAATTGGCCTGAAAGTAACGATGGGCAAACATCAAAAGGTTCAGAGGCTTAGCTTGAGAAAGCATCCTATAAATAAACTCCATGCAATACCTGAATTTATGAGAGCTGTTCTCATGGCCTTATTTTAGTTCCATCTCTAGCTAACTGTACTGACACCAGCAAATCCATGGTTGCCTTCAAGCCACAGTCAACCCCAAGTTTTTCACTCCCTCTCTTGCTTTATTTAACCACTTAACCTTGAGATGGAATTCTGTACCCAGGTGCCTTTAATAGCTTTAAAAAGTCAACCTCACTAGCAATCCATCATACATATATGTATGTGTATATATGTATATATGTGTGTATATATATACATACACACACACATATATATACACATATATTTCTGAATTTACATAAAATCCCAGCTGGTGAATATATCCAGCTGGTGAATATATTCTGTACCTACCAGGACATAGGCTGAGAAGAATTTGGTCTCAAGGTATGGAAAGAGATAAATTGCAGCACCATGAGAAAATCTGGGAAAGGAAACCCTCTGTCACTGCAGTGATTCCTCTCCCAGTCAGTAACTAAGATAGTGGCTTGAATCCAGCTTTTAGATCAATTGGGAACAAAGAGAGTTGACAGTTTCCAAGGGTTTTTCTGATTCTACTACTACCTGGATGAACTCATGTTTAGAACAGAATAGAGCCTATTACATCCATCTAGCAGGAAAAGCCTCTGCCATGGTAGAAAGGGCAAGCCTTCTGCATGTCCAGTATTCTTGTATTTCTAAAACAAAGTAGCTCCTCAGATCTAAATTGCATTTTTTATGTGAGCACAGATAAATCTTTTCGGCAATGGATTATACAATCAGCATCTTGATAAACCTGAAAACACTTATTGCAATCATTTCATCATTCTTAAAAGCCCAGTTCTCCCTTAGGTTATTATGAGATGCACTGGTCCAGAGATCATTTAAAACACTTCTCCTCTCTAAATGTTTTTAAGGACTGATAACTATGGAATAAAACCAGTCATTTACTACCCAGCCTGCTTAAAGAACTTATTTGTTGCAAACCCTAAAGGAGGCTAAAAATACCTCTGCTGATCTCTTTTGCATACACCTTGATTTCCATGTGAATTTCTGAAGAATTTTTGCGGTCATAAAAAGTAATGATGTGACCACATTGCACATTTAAGATGTCATAAGTCAAACACAGTTCAGATAGTTCTGGTCTGAGCATTACTGGACATTATCACACAACCCTTCCCTAGCCAGTCATCCCAACTTCACAAACCCAGGCTCTCACCCTCTCCTGAGCTGTTAACTACATCTGATACTTATGTGGATCCATTGGCACTGGAGATAAAGCTAAGGCCAGAAAATAAAAACAAAGACCTCCATCTGCCACAAAATGCTCCAATACTTTCAGTGAAGATCTGCTGAATAACACTCACTGAAGATCTAGCCCCAAACACTTCCAGCAGACTGGCAGTGATGAAAGTGTGCTCATCAGTGAACACCAAAACAGGGGTACTGCTATTTATCTAGAGAGAGAGACAAATTAGCCTAATGAGAACCATTAATCCTAAAGTATTGCACATGAATATTAAGAACTGTTTGGGTAAAAAAACCCAATCTTTTTAGGGATGCAGAATCAGAGCAATCTGATAATAGCAGTCCTATAAAAAAATATGCACTGTGCTAACTCAGTGCTCCTTCAGCAGGGTGGAACTTGCAGGTGGCAACTTGGGGGTTTCTAACCCATGACTGAGCAGTTTTGTTATCCAGAGAACAAACAGAGTTTACAGTTTTACATGTGCAGTGTACAAAGAGGTTTGTCACTGCTGGAGAGAGACAGACAGGCAGTACTATATTGTTCATACCATGTAGCAGGGCCACATTTAAAAGGAAATATTAATTTATTTTTCTGTCACAAAATCCTCATTGTGCACAGACACATCTATGATGTGTTCCCTTCTCCTTGGATAAATAAGGGGTAGTACTCAGAAATCTTCCTCCCAGGAAGAGGAAAAAAGGAAAAAAAAAATCATCTTTTTGCAGGGAAAAAACCCCACAAATTAAATTAGTCCTATCTCAGCCCTGGAAAACCTGCTGATGTTTTGGAAAGCTTATGTTCAATATTTTGTATACCACTAGCTGGAAAAGTAAGAATAATCCCATCAGTAAATTGAAAGAAAATCTGCTCAAATAACAAACAGCCTTTCTGAAAAGAAGAGAAAAAAAATCCCAAACCTGCTATTCTCTAATGCTTTGTGTTAGTACCAGTAAAATAATTTGTAACAGTTAAAAATACAAAGGAAGCAAAGTTAATTTGCTCTCCTTATGATAGTGGCTCTTCAAATACTCAGTTGGATAATTCAAAACTTTCACATTTTGCTTACAAATAAGCTTTCTTAATAGCAGTATTGTATTGAATCTGAATATAATTTTTGAAGCAATTTAATTTTATATTAGCACAGCCTGTTGCATAGGCAATCCTGATTAGGTTTTCACTACTTTTTGTTCTCATGGTTTTGTAAAAGTTCTTTGATGTCCTGAAGTTATCTTTGATATTTATCAGTTCTCCCTCTTTGAGATTGGTCAATTCAGCTTTAGCATTGGTGCAATATTTAAAAGTATGATAGAAATTGTGAAGTTGCAGAAAGCTTTTACAATTTTTAGTTTGGATCTGGTACGAATCATGACCTATCAGAAAGCAACACGCTGAACCAGATTCCTCCTCAAGAAGAACCCACGTCACTGGGATGGCAGGTGTTGATTTCTCTACTTGTTTCCTCTCTGACTGTATTGTGGGTACACAAGGGATAAGGCCTTGAGGAGAGAAACCTCTCTCAGCCTTGCCTTGGCACAGGTGATGTTCACACCAAGAACACTGAGCTCAGTCTCCAGCTGGCTGCCTGCTCACAGGTTGTGATGTCCAAGTGAGTGGTCACAACCACTTGCCCCATTAGGAATGCAGGGAGTGACAGTGCCACACCTCAGGGATGTCAGGTGAGGTCTGGACATGCTCACTGCCACCTCTCCTTGCATTGCTGCTCGTGTTTAGGCACCTATTTATAGCAGGAACATAAAGAGTACGTAAATGCCAGAGCTGGGAGACTGAGGTGACTACACTAATTAGTCAGAGCTGCTCCAGAGTCTAGACACCATTTGGCAGTGCAGTCACGTAAGGGAAGTGCTGCATCAATATTCAAAACAGAAAAGAGGTATAAATCCGACACCGAGAAAAGCCAGACTAAGTCAATGAATGTGTGTCATAGTGACAAATGGCACCATTACAGAAAAAACCAACAAGTCAAAATACTTGTTCTTCTTTTGTGGGGGTCAACTGCAGTGTCCTACTGTGGCTGCAACAGCTCCTGTATGGCTGGAGTGGTGCTGCTTCTGCTGGGATGCAAGAGCTGGGTCCAACGGCTGGTATGTGGCCAAACTAATGGCTTCATTGTTGGAGGAGCACTTCATTTTCTCTGTCTTTCATAAACAATGAGAAAATGAGGCAAAAGCCATACAAGCAACTCTATCAACCTGCAGGATGAAAAAAGCCTCACAAGAACTCCAAAACGAGAGGTGACTCCCTGCACATAGTAAAGTAGCTTTGATCCATCTTTTTTTTCATTAAAGGACACTAGAGCTGTGTAATATTAATAAATCTTACACCTCCTTAGCTATCTACACACACTCTTGAGCACCTGTGAGCAACTACAAATTCTGACATTTTTAAGAGGTCACTTTCCCATGTATTTATTAAACAGCAACCCCACTAAATGTTTCCAATGAAAAGCCTAGTTTGTGTTTGTTTGCTGCCCTCTTTCTCAAACCATGAGTGTCCAGGCCCTGAGCCAGGTCTGCTGATGTCCCATCCTGTCCCCAGGGAGAATCCCCATGCCCAGGACTGCCCCGCTCCTGAGCTGGGGTGGTGGGATGAGCCCAGCCCAACAAGTTCTGCCCTGCCTGTCCCTGGAATCCTCAGGAGCCCCAGTCCCACACTGCACCCTGACATCCAGCCCAGCATTTGCACCTTTTGGGGAGGAGGAAGGCTGAAGAAGAAAATTTCTACTGGCAAACCATTTGCCTTCCAAGACCTGATATTGAAGGCAGTTTCTCTCACATGAGCTGATCCAAATCTTTTCCAACATGGGCAGAAACCATTACAGGATTTTAGACCCCAAATACCAGCTACTAACAGAAAGAAGCTGTTTTTTATCCGGTTTTGCTGCTTTTTGGTCATTTTAAATGTCTGGCAGCCAAAATCCAAGCAAATATTTGATTCTGGATTCAACCTACCTCTCAAAGTTTTGTTCTTCATCTGGAAGCAAAATATGGACAATGCCCAGTTACACAGAAGCAGCCTGTTTGGACTGTGGGATAACCAGACACAGGAACAAACACCAAAGACCACCCAAGATTCATGGAGATGCTTTCTAGCAGCAGGAGAGCTTGCTCAGAGCACCAGGCACAGGCTCAAAGCCCACCAAGGCTGGCTCAGAGCAGCACCCACACTTGACCCAGCTCTCTGCCTCTACCATGTCCCACCACATTTGCCAGATTTTCTGTTACTGCTCAGGCTTTTTGTTTACCAGGGGCTTTTTGGACATTTAATACTCCAGAAAATGGAGATCTAACTCTTCGAAATTCAGCCATGCAAAATGAAAAGCATTTCCGCCTATGCATATCTGTATTTTAAAATTAAAAGTACAAACATTGTATTATTTCTATTCTTCTGTTAGCAAATTAATACCCTACACCTGTGTTCTCTCACTGCACTCTGTGGAAAGCAAAATAAAATAAGTTCTATTCTGTTAACATCATCCTTTCCCTTTGCTCATGGCATCTGCTGCAGACCAGTCAGATCTTCTTACACAGTATCTGCTACAGAAAATCAAAAGAACTTAACAAAACACTAATGTCATAGTTTATCAATGTTAATTAAATCCTCTAAGCGTCTCAAGATCATGCATGAGAGTAATTTTAATTTAATATATTAGGTCTCCTTTGGGTTTAAGGGAAACTACTAAGCTCAAATGTGATTCTAAACAAGTATGATTTATTTGAAATTGGGTTATATAAATATTTATATACTAATGACCTTTTGTGTAATAAAACAGATTTTGAAAAATATGGTGAAAATCTTGAGCACAAGGTAATGCAATAAAGAATTCGAACAGTGATTCTCAGATGCTGTGACACAAAACAGAATTTTCTCTTTCTGTTTGCAAAAAAAAAAAAAAATTACCTCACATCATTTTTTAGAGGCCTGTTTGAGAGAACATCTGGAAAACATTCCACAGGAAATCAAACCTATATTAAACATGTTTTGCAGGGCTCTGTTTCCTTGCATTGACCTTAAGCATTCATAATGTGTTTCTGTCTTCCCAGCTGCAAAGAAAACACTTCTGTCAGAGTCTTCTACAAAATGACAGGTTGAATTGTCAGCCTGTGATTTTATCAGGGGATGCTGGTAAGATTTCTATTTAGTCTACCTGTCTCTGTACCAAAGCTCCCCAATAACATGAACAAATCCACCAGCTGCTTTCCAGCTATCATGAGTCTGTGTATTTTTTTGTTTAATTTCCTTTATGTCATTTAATTTGAAGCTCCTAAATAAAAATGACTGGCATTGTTGGAGATGCCCAAGCCTCAGTGTCTCCTGACAGGATGTTACTCAGGAAAGTACTGCTTTACAGGGAGAGTTGTTCTCACTTCATTAGCTGGGCAAGCAGAATAGTCTTTGAATTACAGGCTGGTAACCTAAGAAAATCGCTGTCACTCTCAAAAAGCAAGGCAAGGAGAAGCAGTGCCTCTGCAAGTCCTTGAGCGTGCCACTGGACGCTTCAGTGTTTATGAGTAACTGTATTGTGAGTGCACACTGAAAGGATGTGCTTCCACGTACCTGAGAAAGACAGCCATGGCAATAACACTCCCTGTAACCACTTGAATAAACTATAATAGACTATTACTAGCTCAAGCATGAAACTGATGGGAGTTTGGAGACGGAAAATCATCTAAAAAGTCCAATACAAGTTCTCTCTTTACCAGGAAAGTTTCTGTTGGTAGATGTACTGGAACATCAGGTTTCCTGGGGTTATGCAGGGATGCTCTTTGTGTAAGAAAATCTCTCAGTGGTATGTGTGGTGACATTCCTGAAGGAAAACTGTGTCCCCTTGTCAGAAAGGCGGTTCAAGGAAAGAAAGGGTGTCCAGAGTGGCCTTGCACTCAACTGAGCAGGGTCTGTGGGCAGCCAGAATGGCTGAAACCCATCCTGGAGCTACTCTAAATATTGCTCTGACCTCGGAGTAAGACAACAAATACAAAACCAGAAATACAGAAGACAAAAGCAGAGTAAAGTCTCTTTTATGTGAACCAATTTTTTTCATGCACGAAACAGCCCCACTAAAGAGCAAGTCAAGAAGTTCTGCCAGCAGCAAGCCAAGAGAACACTGATCTTATTCAGCATGTTTTTCTTGCTTTTAAGAAGTAATATGGATATACAATGATAGTACAGAAAGCACTGATTTGTATTGTAAGACTGGAAAATAAACCATTTTTACTAGTTAAGGTTGATGTGCTGTCTCAAGAGCATTTTTTTTTTTACTCCACTCTCAAAAAAAATGGGAGGCTGAGAGTTGACAGCCTGTGATACACCCAGACATTTACAGAGGTTGCTCTGAAATGAACTGTCCATTCTGGGAAATATTTTGCAATGCTGCATGATGGCCAGTTACTGAGATGTACCTCCAGCATTTCATAATGACTAATTGGCAAAGGGAGCATCACAACTGAGAGGACAACCACTGTGATTTATGCTTGAACTGTAACAAAAGAAAGTGAACTAAATAATAATAAAGCTTGAATTTAACAGAGTTCCTAGTTGTATGTGCTCTATAATAGAAAAGCTTCCTTTAATGGTTATAGAATATGCTTGAAAACATACCACGAAAGCACAAACATTATCTTTTGATGTAAGGTCATCTACTAATGATCTTAGACAAGGGTCACAGTCAGCTCACACAGAAAATCTATCATCAACAGTAAACACACACCAGAAAACCCCTTCTGTGTCACTTGTTTCAAAGCCAGCAGATCATTAAAACATAGAAAACAACCACCACTTCTTCTGAGAAGTCTTTGCAGACACTACAACATTTACATCTGGCTTCCACTTAACAGGAGTTACTCCAGTAACATGGTACTGTTTATTAACATAATTAAAGCAATGCAGTTTCTATTCAGTAAACATGAGAATGATAAAATTTGAAAATATGCATGTGGCTGTCACTTGCTCTGTTGAGAAACAAAGTTTTATTTTTAGCTCCAGTGCTTACATTTTCTTGCAGCTATTTTAATAGATGAACTGCCACCAGAAATATTCCCTCACTGGGCCCTGATGTAGAATGATATAAATAACCTTTACAAAGTCCAGCATAATGGAATGGTAAAATCAGTTGACATTCTCCTAATTAGCACTGCCTGAAGATTTACCTACACAGAACAGGAAGAGCCAAATTCACCCCTGGAATAAATCCACTGAAGTCACTGATGTCAGAGGAAGTACACTGGGAATGAACTTGATAGAACAGATCTGTTATTTACATTAAACACAGAGCAGCTTCTTGCCTGTAGCATATACATGGCTTGAGGTAAAAGAAAAAAAGCATTTTGATTTATTCAAGAAAATGCTATTGGTGATATATACACCCTTTCTTTGCTCCAGAAACAGCAAGTTAGCCAAATGTGACTGGGTGTACATAACAGATCTTCTCTTCACTACATCTAGTAGATCAGGGGGTGGAAACTACTCATCAAACCAGTGGATGCTAAACTCCTTTCTACAGAAATCTCTAACAAACAATTCAAAAAATCAGCAGTAGCAGTAGTCCTAGTGGAACCCCATCCAGCAAAGCAATTAAGTGCTTTCATAACTGTAAGGACATGAGAAGCTTCAAATTTTGATCTCTATTAAAGTTTAATGTCAAATTTAATTGTCCTGGATTTCAATATTTTTGACTAAACGTAGGAAACTGCTTAATTAGCATATGTAGTTTAATCTCTCCCCCACCCCTCCAATAAATCAACAAAATGGGTCACATTAGTCCTGCTGTAACCCCCTCCTCCCTGGCTCATGTCCCTAATCTGTAGTCTTCTTTTTTCTTAAATTATACAGGTAGCTTTTCTTTTCTACTTAAATTAACAAAATAAGCTTTTTCAGACAAAATGAACACTCAGGGCAGACCTTATGGCTCTCTACAACTACCTGAGAGGAGTTTGCAGCAAGGTCTTTTTCCAAGTAACAAGTGACAGGAAGAGGGGAAATGGCCTCAAGTTGTGCCAGAGAAGGTTTAGGTTGGATATCAGGATAATTTTCTTCATGGAACAAGTTTCCAAGCATTGGAACAGCTGCCCAGGGAACTGGGGGAGTCACCACCCCTGGAAGCAGTTACAAACTGGAGATGTGGCATTTGGGGACCTGGTTTAGTGGTGGCCTTGGCAGTGTTTGGTTTATGGCTGGACTTGCTCTTCTTGATGGTTTTCTCCAACCTAAACAACTCTCTGAATGATCACATTTAGATACAAGTGCCCCAAGTTTCCAGAGCTGAAATGTAGTGGTCACAAGCAGCTCACTGAGTCATTTTCCTAGAAAGAGACAGACATGGAAGCAGGATATTTAAATACAGCCTATGAAACCTGAATCATTGGCATCTCAGTTTAGTTTGTGATTGTTGCATGCTCACACATGCACTCTTATTTCCCACTTTCACTCCTTCAGCCCTGTAGACAGGTAATACAGAATATTGAAGCACCACAGGTTATTTTTAACCTGATCAGCAGAGGATCTACCTGACTGCAGGGATGCTGCCTGGAGAGTTTGAGCTTCCTGACAAGGGAGCTCAGCATGAAATATTGTCTAGTTACTGCTTCTTGGAGCATGAACTCTCTTCTCTGGTACAGCACAAAGCCAAGGGAAAGTTGAGTGCAGGACTAAAGCTGAGCCATTTTTCTAATTACAGTACCCTTGTGTCTCTCCTGCTTTTGGAGAAATGTCAATCACCAGTAAGGTTTTAATCTTCAAGCCCCTCCTAAGCTGAGCAGAGAGAGTATAAATAGGGGCCAGCCAGCAGATCTGGGCACTGCAGAATGAGATCCATCCACACTTCAGAAGGGACAAAGCAGTCTTGTTTTGCTGGATGTTTGGATTTCTTTGATTCCAAAGGAATTTATGGGTATCTTATAAGGAGGAACTGTTTGATTCATTTTGAGTTTTATTCAGATGGAAGAAATGTAAAATTACCTTTGTTTCTGAGGGGGAGGGGAGAGCAATATTATGTCTATTTACTCTGCTAACAGAAGACATCAAAGTAATGAATCATGTAAAGGACTGAAAGGGAAGAAAATAATATAATATTGCAGCATTTTCTATTGTTACTTTGCCTTTCTTGAAAGGTTTTTGCTTATTTTGCAGAGACTGCATTAATATTTTTTTCCAGGCTAGCAGTTCTCCACACACTACACCATCAAGTTTCCTCTACAGAGTACACCAGCTTCTTTCCCACCTCCCCTCAGACCTCATTTTTTGAATTTTCTGAACTGTCACCATGCCTCAGTATTAGTTCATTAAAATGAATGAATACCTGTTTTGTCTATTTTTTCCACTTAACTAAATAAACCTCCAGCAATATACACATGTATGCATACATTTACATGCTTGCATATACATATATGTATAAAAATCACTCTTCAAATTCAGGCTATGTGAGGTGAGCTTGTGGGCACGGGCTAAAAAGTAGACTTAACAATTTTTTCTGCCCCACTTGGTATTCTAGAGACACAGGAGCTCTCCTGAGTGCAGGTGGAGAGCTCAGGCTCACCCTACAAGCATCCTACACCTACTGCAGGGTGAGTCAGGCAAGGTTTTGCACCCACTCCCTGACTCAGGCTCCAAACACACAATGCAGGCAAAATCAGAAATCAAGAGCATCCTTTTCTTAATGTCCTTAACAGCATTACAAAAACTACACTGTTGTCCTGGTTTCACATAACCACAGCAGACCAAGGAGCTGCCAGAGTGCCCCAAGTGCCAATTTGATATAAATGCCCCGGAGGGACTCAAACCCAGCTCTGTTATCCAGAAATGTGGAATGCTGATGTGTCCTTCATGGAAATACCCACCAAGTGCTCTTTTAACATGCAAGACTAGAGTCAGGCTGAGAGTGAGCTCTCAGGCTTTTATCTGACCCACTGAATTGTCACCAGGATCAGTACAAGGCTCAGAAAGGGAGGCAGCACCTCTGTTTTCCCTCTCATTTGCTGAATTACAGATGATCACTGGACCGTGGCAGGATACTGAGGGAGGAAAAGCACAACATGCAGAGAAGCAGGTGAGGAGGCACTATAAGTGGCTGTAATAGAATTCAAACGTGTCAGAGAGGCGGTGAAAGTCAGATAATTGCAGGAAGATCTGGAAAGAGGAGATGAAAGGAGACTAAGTGAAGGGAAGAGGTAGGAGGGGAAAAAAAGCAAGGGGAAAAAAAGTGAGAAAAATGAAAGAGAAGTTTAAGGAATAGAAAATGTGAAGAAAAGGGCAAATTTATTTTTCCCTTCTTCCACCTCCTCCTGCACATCCCTCCAGGGCACTGCTCCCTGTTAATTCTGTCACTGAGGATTTTTCCCTCCTAGAAGAAGATGGTGAGCTCCCCCCATCCTGGAGCAGGACACAAAGGATTGCCTGCACATTTATAACACCTCACACAGACTGGTCTCTGGTGCTGAAACACGAGGGTGCAGGGTTTGCATTCAGTGCCATCCACAAGACTCACACAGAGAAGCCACTTTCACCAACAGGTTCCAGGTGTGAAGCACCGGCAGATTTTCACGTCTTGCAGAAAAGGAGTGCAGACACAGTGACTCCCTTTGCAAGGTAAATTATCATTAGGAGTGTTCAGCAGAATATCATGAAGGAAAATTATTTCCTTGGCAAGTTTCTGATGTTTTCAGGAAATGCAGCGAGCAGCTGAGCTCCTGTTCTAACATTTCCAGTGGATAAATTCTTCTGTGCACTGATGACAATGTTTGCATATCTTCAGAGAGTGTTCTGATACCTGCAGAAGCAGACATCCTTCACACAGCTGAATGAGTGGTTGCAACGAAATTAAGATTGGATAGGACAGGTGACCAAAAACTGGTCAAGAGGTAAGAACACACCAATGAAAGCACATTTATAAAGATTTGGCTCTCTGAACACACAGTGTTGGAAACATTTTTCACTGTATTTTCAAGGAGATGACCCATGTACTGAAACCTAATTGGATATTTCATTCTTATCCTTCCACTATCACACAAGAAGAAATTATTTCAGTATGTTAAGCATATTTCTGTATTTTTTTTTCAGTGGTCAAACAGCTGCAGACAGCAATATGTACCTTTTGTAGAACTAAGGCAAAAAATTAAGAGGACAACTGTATTCTGAATTTAGTTCAGAACTCCTTCCTGGCTATTTGAGCTTCAAAAATGAACCTCAGTGATCTGACCAGTCATTTTGAGTATAATTATTGCAAAGGACAAGAAACATGCTCCAACCAGTTTCTTTTATTAGCAAAAAAATGCTGCCCTTTTCTGATTTTTGCAGCACATGAACGGATTGATAGCATTATTGCAATAAATGATGTGTCTGTATCATTATCATTCTGGTCAGTGTCTTCTGAACATATCCAGGAAAAAAACCCAAGTATTCAAATTCAAGATTATTAAAAAGACCAAACTAATGACTCACACTTTCATTACTCAAGCAAAACAGTATTTGCAGTACTGTCAAAAGTGATAGAGGCAAATATGAAGCACCCTGCCCTGCATTTACAGCAGGATGATATTCTTAAAACATGCCAGTCAACTTTCTGAAGCTAATTGTTAGCTGAATTGATCAGATCACGAAGTTCTTTAAAGGTTTATGCAATTCCAGGACAACACTGGTGGAAGTTTTCAATGGTACACTGACACTTTTCTTGGAAGATTTGTTAATGCTCACAACAGAAGAGAAATCGAATGGCTTCTTCTTGTTTATTTTCTGGGGGTTTTTGTTTGTTTGTTCTTTTTTTTTTTTTTTTTTTGCTTTTCTTCTCACTGAGCATTGACAGACATGCCTGAGAGCTACAGTTGTTTCAAAGCTGGATATGGACTGGGATACAAGCAGAGGCAGCAGACAAATGATAATGAAAGTGAGCCATTCAGCATTCTGATGAAGTTGGAAATTAGGACTGTTTACATAAGTCAGAACTTATTTCCATTTCCTGACATTTCAGGTCCCTTTATCCCTCAACTGAGAATTTCTTACATAACAGATAGATTAATGAATTAAATAAAAAAATAATAAAAAACCAAAGCATCCTGCCACGTCTGTTAGTGGTACCTGCAGTTTGGTCAGATTGCTTTCCTGCTCTTAAATTTGCTTCAAGAAGAGATTTGGTGACAAATACACCAAGATAAAGCTTTTAAAGAGTGCTCAAAACTGAATGTTTAAATACTTTACACAGGCCCAGCTGATATTTTATACAGAGTATAGGCAGATACAAATCTTGCATTTCTGAGTAAGCAGCATTCATAATCCATTTTATGAACATATTTTCAGAAAACCTTTAGACCTTGTACCCCTTGTCTAAACTAGCATTATGAAAAGGCTTTAATAGATGTAACAGGCATGCAAATAACAGTTTCTAAATTACCTGGTTTCACAGTAGGCAGACCATATTTTCAAATTATTCTGCCATTTAGATACTCTTTCTGACTTCAAAATGAAATAGAAGTTATCAGAATTACACACCTACTGACTACTGCTTTTAATTATTCCAAACATATCTGGAATTACTGTAAGTACTGATATTTATCAGTGCCAGTAGTTACAACAGCAAGATCTCCCATTTCTTTCCTGCCCTGCCCAAGTCCCTGTTTTCCTGCAGGAGCAGGGGAACAGATCTCACCAATTTCCTTTAAGTTCACAAGTCAGACACACAAAATGCCTTTCACTGTCTGAGAGGCTGGGACAGCTTTGGTGCCAATTCCTGCTCTCTGTGACAGCAGAGAGGGAAGGTATTAAACCAGCAGCAGTTTAGAGAGCCCAGGAGGTTGTGACACCAACGTGAGGTGACTCTCAGCAACACACCAAGCTTGTTTTGACCCAAGTGCTGCCCACACTGAGGCCCCAGACCCTGCAGGCGTTTGCCCATCCAATCCCTTGCACCAGTGCTATTCCTCACCCTCACACCCAGGTCTCACTGAGCCTTGAAGAGCCAAAACTTCTTAATTTTGACACTCTAAAGCAAAAGAAGCCGCTGTTCATTTACAAGTAAATCCATTTTCATCTCAGTGCTGGCTGCAGCATCAGGCAGAGATTTTACCAGGCTTTCCCCTGCAACACTGCAATGGAGAAAGCACAACACCAGACTCCTGAGGTTAAATTAAACAAAATGCCATTAACAACTTAACTGCTGAGACAACATTAGATCAAAGCTGACCAAAGAAAAACACAGTCGTGAGAGAAGCAATGGCATTAAATTAACAAGTTAATTCCAGAATACAACCCAAATAACAGAGAGAAGTCTCTCTATAAAATCTCCTCTCCAGTATCACTGGCACTGTAACACACTGACAGTTTGACAGAGAACACAGTAAAGATACTGTAACTCCACTAATTAACATGACCTGTGTACAGGGAATGCAATACATAGAAGCAAAAGTTCTAATGGAACAAAATAAATGGTTCAGAGGCTACACATTCCCAGCTTTCATGAAGTGCAGCATCATCAGCAATCAAGGTGCTGAATGCCAGTCAGACTGCTCTGATTTAAATCAGCTCCTGTTGTGGCCAGCAGGAAATCTGTGTCTCCAGATTCCCCCAAGCCATGGAGGGCAGGGCATTGCTCACCTCCTCACCTCTGAACAGCACTCAGGCACAACTCAAGTGCTGCTGCAAAAAGCTTAGGACCAGCAGTGGAAATCTCATAAACAAACTTCAAAGTAAATATTTCACCAAGCATAAGTAAGTACTTATTAAGATTTACATAGTATCTTCAGTGTCCTTGACATTTTACAATAGTGTTTATCTCCCTTGTTTGCTAATTCACAGAATTGGATAATCTACAATAAATTTACACATTAGAAACGAGCAGGATTCTTGGGCACGGCTTCATAAATACAACATTAGGACAACAATGCTCTAATATAAACATACACAATGCTAAGTAGGAGCACAGCATTTCCTGGGGGCAGAGGGGCCCTGTTGGCCACTCAGTAAGCTCTGTGTGACAACCTGCAGGGATCCCACCAGGGGAAAGGACCCGGCTTGTCCCGTGGAGCAGGGACAGAACACTCAGGGAAGGAGGCTGGGGACCAGGGCAGTGAATCAATGACCCCCAGCTGCATCAGCCCAGCACTCTTCTCAGAGGAGGGGACATGAAACAATTTCAAGGCTAAACCAGCTCTGTGAAGATAGTCTACAATGTGGACTCCCTTTTCCCCAGTGGATTAAAAACACGAGTGGTCTGTGCATTGTGACTATTTTATAAAGTCCAACAGGAAGCTTGTATTCCCAATTATTAGTACTCACATGTACAATGAAAATAAATCCCATAATAATGAAATTCTATTTTTACCTGGTCACTAATGGGACATAAAAATCAGACTGAGACACCATTTCATAGACACACAATGTTTCCAACAAAAACCTGTAAAAATTAAACTGGGGGTTGAAAGACTCCTCCATAAGGGAAGGAGTAGCTGAGAATAGTTTTGGAGAGGCAAACACTGTAAGCAAATGAGGGCTTTTGTTACTCTGTTAAGGATGTCAGACACATTTGCTTTTTTGCCTGACTCATCCTTTTCCTTAGTGGGCATTCTGACCCTTAGTCCTGGCACATCCATCAGCACCAAAAAGTTCTCTCTGGTACCTCATTAATCACTCCCCTGCCGTGTGCTATCTTACCTGCAGATGTAATTCTTCTTGCAGGACTCTTGTAAATTCAGGCAGTTTGGTTTCTCCCTGTCCTCATATGAACACACAGGAACAATAGTCTGCCGCCTCCTTTCTGTACAGGCTACGTCTCGACAGGAGCAGAAGAGCATCCCGTAGCTGTGCTTTGGGGGGACCTTGTCAAAAAATAGCCGGAGGGCTTTATGACACTTCCGCTTGTTACAGATCTCATTAGACGTGCTGCTGGTGCAGGGGGTTATGTAAGCAGATCTGAACCTCTTGCAGGTATCATTTAGGTTACAAGCTTTGGCTGCATCCAAGCAATTGTTCCCCTTTGAAAGTACTGGCTCCACTAGAAAAAACAACACAACAGCAGTGAGAAACGCGTCACATTTACACTTCGTGCTTTGTGGTTATTTCACTGTTAACGAGATCCTGAATACATATATTTGTTACATACAAAGCTTTCAGTGCCACAAACTGGGACCAGTCCCTCTGTTTCTCGGGGTTATGGTTTAACAAGTGAAAGAGGGCATGGGCATGTGGTGAGGGCAGAGTGCTGGTGAACAAATGGCACAGTACTTCATCTTCTTCACAGCAGACATGCAGGGTGACTATTGGCCAAGACCTGGTCTCACTGAACAGCTCTTACAAGCCCTGGTAAATTGGAAAGCAAATGTCTGGCCTAAGAACACAGTGAGAACACGAGCTGCTAACTCTGGGGTTGTAAAGCTCTGACATTTCCCATTTTTCCCCTTGAACAAGTTAAATGACATGCCGTGTCCACCCCAGGTGACAACATTTAAAAGTAATCTGTGTACTGTGCAGAAAGTAAAATAGACAAGCCCATTACTCCATTTTTTGTGGTCTGAGGACAGCCCACCCAGATAGGAAGGAAATCAGGTGCAGCCCCAGGACTGGGAGCTCTCTAAGGCCACCCACAAGTTCCATGCTTAGGTAAAACACTTTTATAAGATCTACAGCTACACCTGAACCCTGGAAAATTAATGAGCTCCACAAGCTTTGAAGAAGCTGACATAAAATTAAAAAGTGACTGTGAAAGAAACATTTTAAAACAAGGATGTCCCTTTCCCACACACACACACACTACAAGAAATTATAGGGAAAATTAAACTCAGATATAAGTTAAGGCTATAATTACACATTTAATTTCTCAATACATTATCCAGATATTAAAACCCAGTAGATGCTTTGCTTGAGAACTAAGGCAACTGGCATTAGATTGCAAAATTCAATTAAGAGTAATTGTAATGCTGCTTTGGATATTAAGAGTGCCAACATCACAGATCCAAGAAAATACATTAATTTCCCACTGCTACAGAATTTGCAAGCTGAACAAAACATATTGCAAATATCTAAAATCTGCTGCAACCTCTTGGGGGGGGCTGGCCAAAGATAAAACACATTTTAAACGATCCAAAGCTCTAAGTTACTATTACAAAAAGCTTTTTTCCCCTAGATCTTTCACCTTTACCCAGAAGCTCAGTCCAAGATCCTTTTACAGCTCACTGCCACTCATCATTCTCCTACCACTCTGCCTCCTATTCCCAGATCAGGACATCACCTTTTCTCTTTTTCCACAGCAGGAAAACACGAAGCAGCTTGGCTGAGATGCTGCACTGAGCTGCTGCATTTGCTGGAACACACTGTGCCCAAGATGGGCTTTGGCTGCTCACACACACTTCCATTACTCAAACAGATCACCTGCAACTGTCCCATGCATCTTACCTACCCAAACATAACACAAAGCTAAGGAGCATTAGATTTGTGTTTTACTCTAGCAGTGTGCTGTAACTATCTTTGTGTTTGTACATCTAACCTTTGTAATTTAACTCCAAGTCCTTCCCAATCTCAGCTGCTTGCACAATAAAATGACAACCTTTTGCATCTTATCTTCATAAATTACAAAATTGTAAACATGCAACATTTGACTATAAATTAAGAGCCCAGCATTTCTTATAATAGCAGCCTACAACAGATTATGCAACACCAGATGCAGAAGAGATGAGATGCCCAAAATACAACCCTCTCATAAAATTGTAACATTTTTATATAAAATGTTGTAGTACATTAGCATACAACTATAATATTAACTATGAACTCTCAAAGTTTTTTTTATACAGTATATGGAATTATATGTTTAGTACAAATATAATTACTATGTAATCTGCAGGGCATATAATTATGCAATATATGAATAGTATATGCTAATTACTATGTGATTGCAGAGTAATTACATGGTTATTTGTGCCTGGGAGTCAACTGCTGAATTCCACTCTTTAAAACAAAATTCTGTGGCACAGCTCCGAATGGGGTATTGCAATATGAGCAGACTTCAGCTTACTGTATTGATATATGCTGCTACAGAATTAAAAAACACTGTGAATATAAGCACCTCAAAAATAAAAAGGGACGGGTTAATCAATCTTTTTTAAAAGGCAGAACATAAGCCAACTCACTGAAAGTGCAAACAGCAGTGAAAGTTATCTTGGGGGAAAGTTGAATTAGGTGCAAAGTGCTCACAAATGATAGTTATGCATATTCATACCTGTCATTCAATTTGTATCTGCCCAACACTCCCATTCCTCCATACATCAACTCTGAATACAGACTGGTCTTGGGGGGTTTTGTTTTCTAAACCAGCCCTGCCTGTAACGTGCCCCTTGCCTTTTCTGTTTTGACACTTATGTCTCCAGCTATTGCTGCTGGCATACTTGTCATGACATTATATGAATTATTTTTACCTTTTAAAGCCAAGACTAAATGTAAAAGAAGTGCCTCAATTGCATCTGAATTAAACCAGACTGTCTAAACCAACTCTTCTCATTAATACCAACTTCTCTTAAGCTTTTAAATCATATTTTAATGCAAAATTCCCAATTTGCAACACATTTAATGCTTTATTTTTACTGCAAAATTGCAGAATTATTCCAAAGTCCTGTGGTAACTACAAACAGTTAACAATACTGGGAGTGTTCTGAGGATTACTTATGCAGCAGTAATTCATAAGGTCAAAATTTCACCCAGCTTCTGTTCCACAAAGCTTAAATTATTAAGACAGGCAGGAGTTTGGCTCTTACCAGGTACTGACTACTTTAAAAGCAAATGGATCTTATCCAGAGCTACTTTTCATGCCAGAATCCTTTGGGAAAGGTTTGTGTAAGGAGATCCTTTTTCAGTTTTCCCCTCTCTTGGGGCATTAGGATATGGACTGGGGGCAGTCAGGGCAGCAGCCTGGGACAAGTTAAGATTTCTTTGCACCACCATTTCCCAACCCAGAGCTTCCTTTCTCCCAAATCCTCTTCACCTGGGCCCATCCTGGACATCTCTGCCAAACCACACAGCCCTCCACTCTTGCCAATCTGCACAGAACCCGTGGGAAGCCAGTTCCAGGCTGGGATAAATGGAGATTCAAGGCTGTGAGAGCACTGGGTCCTGTCTGCAGCACGGGGCAGGAGAGCTGAGCTGGAACCACCAGGGTGCTGCTGCCTCCCAGCAGCCTCCATCCAGAGGGATGGCAGAGCCAGGCAGAGCCAGGAGCTGTGCCCTGGTGGGAAAGCAGCAGCCTTGGGATGCCCAAAGCCACCTTCCCACCAGGCACACACACTCTAACTCTGGGGCAGGACCATGGGGTGCTGACAGTGGCATGCCTTTACCTGCACCCCCAGCTCTTCCACTGCACATGTAACACGTGTGGCACGTTTTCTGACCAATTTTACTGATGAAAAAGCAGTCCTTGCCTTTACCTGCACCCCCAGCTCTTCTACTGCACATGTAACACGTGTGGCACATTTCCTGACCAATTTTACTGATGAAAAAGCAGTCCTTGTACTACAGTGCAACTACCTGGATGTTTGTTATCTCCTGCATCCCTCCACCCTGGCCCAACACTGCTACAGCTGCAGCAGCCCTGGACTCAATCTCCCACAGACCACAGAAAGCCAAAATCTCCTCTCTTTATTCCAGAAGTGCTCCTAAAGTCTCAATAGGGCTTCCTCTACCCTGTTTGATCTTCACCCTCTTTCACAGTCTCTCCACTTTAATCTTTCATTTACCTTGCACCTCCATTTCTATTTAATTTCTGAACCTACTGCATCTCCTCAACTCCTGTTAATCCACCCCATGGTACCCCAAAAAGGATTCTCAGTGGGTGCTGGGAGCTTCTTATTTGTGCTCCCACTAGACATAAGGAGCACAAGGAATATTAGCTGTTCTCTAAGATTCTTACTAAGCAGCAAAATGGACATTTAGTTTTCAATTTTCTTACAGCATATAAAAAGCAATTTACTGAGGTTGTCATTAAAATTACCATTACTATTTGCAAGTAATTAGCATTAGTAGGTTTTTTTAGTGGATATAGTGAAGGGAATGCTGTAAAGAGAGCAATAAATGTTAATGTGATGGAAGGAAAAATCACACAGTGATAGAGGTGACCACATGGGTACAGGCCTACTCCAACACAGGTGTATAATATGGCATATAGGAAACAAAAATTGAGCAAAAGTAAGAAGAGAGCCATGATCCCACTTAAACTGAAGTGCTGCTGTGGGGTTCACCAAAGTACTTTTGCTTTGTAAGAAGAGCAAATTAAAAAATAAGGAAAGCACAGCAAATATTGTCATCTGCATTTTAATGGATTAAAATAAACTACTGATTTTTTACTGGACAAATTCTTTCTAATCCTAAAAGATTATAAATAGAGGAAAAAAAAAGTAATCTCTAAAAAAATCTTGAGACTGATAGTGTTATTCTGAAGTTCTACTTCTCTTCAGCTCAGCATTTACAGAAGAGCTGGCCTATTTGAAACCTGTTTCATAATCTTAATAAGCCTTAAGCTTAATCTTAATAACCTTAAGTAAGGTGACTTAATTTTTAAATTAAAACTAACATATTATCAGCTATGACCAGGGCTTTCAGAATACTTCCACATACAACAACAGGCATGTTGAAATTTCACTTGATGGCAGCAGGTGACAAAGATGAGACTGATGCCTGTGAAAGCTACAACCAAAGCTACACCAACAAAAAGGTCTAAAACAAAATTGCCCAAAATGGGAGTTCAGCTTCCCAAGACCAAAGCTGTAACATTTTAAATGCCTGGTTAGTCATTAAGTCTTTGATCACACAAATTTCCTGGGTCTCTAGAATTCTTTTTTGAATACCCCTATACATTTATTTGAGGAGGCAAATACTGTCTCCTGTCCCAGCCATTTAGAGATTGGGAACAATCACATTGCTTAACATGAACCAACAAGCATGATGTGGAATTGCTCATCTACCATGTTATGTTTGGAAGAGTTCAGCTACTGTTAAGCACAACTGCTATGTCTGAAATCTTTCCCAACACACCCTGGCCTTTGTTTTTATGAGACTCTGCTGGTGAATCATCAGCCAGGACGTTCCAGACTTTGGTTCAATGCCTTCTGTGACATGAGAGACTCACAAACACTCTTCTCATTTCCCAGAAGGGCTCTCAAGCCCTCTCACTGCAGAGTGTTCTCAACAAGAAAATGGTGCATATTGCAAAACAAAGAGGGAGCAAGATGCTTCAGCCCAAGAATGAGAGCTGTCCCTGGGAGGCAGATTGTTGGGTCCTGGCCCACCCCAGGAAATAGTTACTTCTCTTGCTAGAGTAATGTCTGGAAACCTTCCCTGAAGAAGACTCTGTAAGCCTGCAGAGGCATGATCCCACTTGTGCTCTCCACTTCTAATCCCTTCCAAAAACACATAACCCTTTCTGTACCACATCTCCTTCCCTTCCCTCCAGACCAAGGTACTGCCAAACCCACAGGGTGCCCCCCAGGCTTTCAGAAATCCCAGAGAGGTGAGCAGAGAGCAAAGACATCTCCCTTCCTGAAGGACTGTTCTGATCACTACCTCAGTGACTGAAGCATCACAACCCCTTGTGCTGGGTGCCCATTGAGTTACTGCTATCTACTCCAGGAGCACCCACTGACTGCTGGGTGCCCATTGAGTTACTGCTATCTACTGCAGGAGCACAACTGGGTGCTGGGTGCCCACTGAGTTACTGCTGTCTACTCCCAGGAGCACACACTGACTGCTGGGAGTCTGGCTCCTCTGTTCCAAGTCTTCCAACAAAGCTATTTCTGTATCTCCAGACTCCTTTCACTAGACCAGGTTGCTCAAACTTCATCCAACCTGGCCATGAGCATTTCCAGGATGGGCCATCTGCATTCTGTTCCAGTGCTTCACCACCCTCACAGTAAAGAGTTTCTTGTTCCTTTTTTTATTTGTTTGCTTGTTGTTAAAACTGTCTTCTCTGTATACTTCATCCTGAGCATCTTGCTGAGGATTTTAGATACCACCTCGAAGCTTCTGACTTTGAGGTGGATAGATTTATCTCTTGGTCTGTTCCTGGAAGTTTAATTCTACTAATGGGGCCACATTCTCCAAATGCTGCACTTTTTATTGCCCAAGTTCACCACTGGATCTGGGCTCTAATACTCAACAGGGCTCTTGTCTATATTTAGACTTAGATCCTGCTTTAGTTGACCATTACCTGGTGCATTTCACAGGCACTGCAAATAAAGGTTGCAGTGAAATTGCAATTCCTATGCTGCATATTTATTGATTAAAAAGTAGGGAAATTGTATCTCACCATTTCCTTTAACACTTTAATTCTTTACTGTAGAGGAATGGGGGAAAGCTGAGCAGAGAACTCCAAGGTGGCTGAGCCCTGTGGGCTGGCTGAGGGACATCTGCTCAACTTACAGGTTATGTAAGAGGAAAGTCTTACTAACCTACAGTGATCTGATTTAAATTTTAGTTCTGTGAGGGCAGAGAGGGAGAGGAAGCCCCACTCCCCAGTGTTAACAACACTGTGGCATGCACTGCTGAAATTCTGTCTTCACTCAGAAATATCCTGATCTATCACCTTTCATTTCTGTTACAAATCTAATGACAGGTTATGCCAGGGTTCCTAATTTTCCATGTGGCACTGAGGACAGCAGTTGTACATTATATTCATGCCAGCACAGTTAGATCTATTTTGTTCACTGGAGCTATTCTGAATTTTCAATAATTTAAGTTATGAATTTGGCTCTTTAAAGCTACTGTTACTTCTGTCCAAAGTATCTCACTTAGGAGGCAGAAATGCATTAATAAAGTCAGAGACTTGCTAAACAAAGAAACTACAAGTTGCAAACTGATACAGTCACTGTTTCTCACATTACTGCACCAATGATTTCAGTTTTACCCTAAAGAGTTTTAGGGTGTAAAGATCATTTTAACCTATCTACACTGCACTAACACCAGGGATGGATTATGCATGACTGGGGCCATGAACAGCATACAATTTTTTTTGTGAGGGATTCAGTCATTCCACACACAATTCCTGCTCTGTACTGAGTGAGAGGCTGGGTTTGTGATGTGGAAGGCTATCACCACAGTTTCAGCTGAGTTCTTCTAATTAATTTTCCCTTAAAAATAGAGTGCAAACGTGTTACTGCATATGCTCTCGTCTTATACAGTTCAGTATTTTATTATCAGCGAAATACTAAGTCAACAGAATTAGGAAAGAACCAGCAGACACGGAAATAGAGAATAAACCTGTGAAAACATTCAGACCTACACAGTTGCCATGAGAGTGATTTACTGCATGCAAGTTCTCAAGACACAGTGAGGGACTGTTTTGCCAAAGTCATGCCAATTTACAGGGCAACTTTCAGCATTTCTTTTTATTACTACAGAATTGAATTCACAACTTGTTTCCTCTTTTCCTCAGACTTGATTAATTACCATGTTAACATAACTACTATTCTCCTGCTTATAATGGGCTCCCTCTAAAGTGCTGCCCCAGCAAAATAAACCAGGAGAAAGCTTCTAGCTCTTTGCTCTAGCACTGCAATCCTTTCTAATCTCACTATTTTTCAAATTTATGTTCCATTCCAATAAAGCCTGTGTGAATATTACAGCAAATCAGATAATACAAGGTTATGACCCTTGTAATTGATCCTTCAAGGTTCTTTTTTACCCTTTTTTTTCCAGTAGACGTGGTAAAAATCACATTTAGCTGTGCTTGTTGACACCTGAGAATTCACTTTGTTGGTTGTATACACTGTTTCAGAGAGATCCCATTACATAATGGTGTATTTCTAGCGCTTCATTTCTTCCATACCTACAAGCCCATTAAGCTGTAAGCAAACCTCCCATGGGGCTGTAAGACTGCAAGTATCAAGGGGGCAATGCTCCCATCCTGTTCAGAGGGAGCATGGCTGGAGCAGTGTATTATGTGGGACACAGGGTTAAATATTAGCTACTACTTCAATAATTTCAGATAAACAAAAACAGCTTAAAATAAAAAGTTAAATTTCCATCTGTAGAAAAATGCACATTTAAATGAACACGGACCATGTATCCCAGCACTAGGAATCTGTTTTCTGGAGCAGTGGTTTCTGTATCACATGACCACTGGAATAAAGTGATTAATTGGACTGTCTCAGTAAATGCAATCATTACACTTTTAATTAACCTTTTCAACCTCTTACACCTTTTCATTTCGTTATGCATTAGATTTTTACAGTTTTCCTGTTATTATGCTTGACTACACTTAAAACAATGTGGAGTTCTGTTAGAAAGATAACAAAAACAATTGAAACAGCTCTTACTGTTCTTAATAGGAAAATACCACTGATACTGTCATCATCAGAGTAGTCATAAATCAGGTGGAGGACAGACATTCTGAACTCTGTGGCTGCGTTCCCACCTAATTTTTGTTTTGGCAGCACACTGTTATTTAATGACTCTGGCTACCAGGAAACTAGCTTTTGAAAATTCTTTCTCAACCTAGTTATAATTACTCCATATAAATCATACAATGATCAATTATAATAATCTTAGCTTCATCCATTATTTAAACTTAGTGTTTGAATCTACACAGCAGGAGTGCAGGAAATTCCAAAGTCCCTTTTCTGCTCACAACTGCTTTATTCCTGAAGCCATGCCAGCTACAGAAAAGAAGGGGCCAGAAATGCTCTTCTCCATGACATGAAAACCTGAAATAACCACAGATTTCAGACAAGCAATGGTTTCTGGCTTGGTTTTTGACTTGGTTTTTCCTAACCACACTATCTTACAGTCAGTGAAACTAAATACAATGTGAGATTTTGGTTTCTTTATGCTGGTGGACCAGAATCAGAGTTGTTCTGCAATTACATATATCCTTAGTTTAAAACAGCCTAGGTCTTCCTCACACATACATACAGACACATTTGTATACACACTCATGTAGCTACTAGAATGTTTCAGTACTATTTGGCTTCACGTGTCACTTCACAAGAGCTTGAGAAAAAAAATACAAGTGTTTTTGTCTAATTAAAGTTGATCCTAAGATACTTGAGCTCAGTGTGATATGAACACTAAGTCTGATGTAAGGAAGAAAAAATAAAGAAACTTCATGAAGGCTCAAGCAAAACATCCAAATCTTTTTCAGAAAAACTTTAGAACTTTAACTGGATTTTGAAATAGTAACAAGGATTTTTAGAACTATTTAATAAACTGAATATATGTTTTTGATTATTCAAAATATTTAGCTAATTGTTATTACTTTTCTGCATCTTGTCCTAGTTCAGTCTCAGCCATAGTATTTGCTATCCAATGTAAAGACAGTGTCTGTTTTGAGGCCTCATGTTTTTTAATTTCCAACACATACTTTAATGTTTCAACTACATGCCAAGAATTGCTTTGTCAATAGAGCTTTATTTTTTCTGTGCTTCTCAGCTAAGTCTGCCCAAAGCCCCCCAAATTTTGCAGCATTTAGGCTGAAGGAGAGATTACAAGGAAGAAGACCTTGTCAGGGCAAAAAGGAAATTCTAGAAATACAGGGTTTTGTATGTGATAAAGCAAGTATTCATATCTGATATCAGAATCTCCAGGTTTCTCAGCAACTCCACAGCCTCTCTGAACAGTTATACAGTATTCCCAATGCATCCCATTAAAATTTTTTCATGGTATGTTACCTAGCACTTTCTACATAATTCCCCTGTTTTCTTCCTAAATTTACTCCTTTCCTCTTAACAATGGCTTTTTAATTTCTTGAAGACTCTCCTTCTCCCATTACTCTACTTGCCTTGTAAGTCAGCCCCCCTCATACTCTTTCTTCACAACCTAAATCATGTTTTCTGGATATCTAAACTTGTGCTATTTATTCTCAGATTTGGGAAAAGAAAAAAAAAAAAAAGAAAGGTTGCAAAAAAACCCCAAATCATTGACCAAGTGTTTCTGTACAAGTTGTACTCAGGAGATTGCTACAGACAGACAAAACCTGTTAATTCAAGAGTTGCTGAAGCATAGCTTACTCCAGCCTCAAGCAATACCAGTGTAGGTAGGGATGGTTTACACACATTGACTGCCTGCTGCAGGAGTATATATTAGCTTATCTTTGACAGCAGCTTGCTCCTGATGGCTATAACCTGAAAAAAAGGTCAAAGGATATAAAACCTTAGTGGAAAAATTATCCTGCTTATTCTGCAGTATTACTCTTTCAGAAGGAAACCAGGAGAGGACAGGGGGTGGAGAAGTGATTGTGAATCCAGTCTGACAAGAGCAGCTGATGGGATAAGTCAGGGAACAGTTAAAAAGTAAAAAAAGGGAAAGATCCTCTCTTCAGGATAACACCTTTCCTAGATGGGAGATCCACAGATGTCTCCATGGCCATGACAAAAGTCCCCCAGCACAAGTGAATGCTAAAACCACAGTGAAAGCAGCAGTGACAGACACGGGGCAGATGCTCAATTAGTGACAGCAGCAGCAGGGGTGGGGCAGAGGGTGCCATCATGGCACTGGAGAGAGCAATAGGGACAGAGAACAACACAACCCACAGCAGCTGGGGAGGCACCAACTCAGCCCCCCTTTCCCTGCTGCCAGGGAAAACCATCCGGGGCAATTATCTGCCCTATCGACCAAACAAAACGAGCCTCATTCCATTAATCCACCACCAGCTGCTCTTCTTTTCTCTATCTGTTGGTCCCAATGAAATCCTGTTGAATACAAATAAATTCACCACAATGTGAGGAGGACAGCAGTGGTAACTCCTGTCTGTTGAGGGATTTGGTTATGTGAGCTTCAGCCACTGTGTTGCTGCTGCCTCCATCTGAAGTGTCACTGTTGAGCCCCAGTGACCAAGGAGATGTGTGCATTGAGGCAGGTGCACCTAATGGAGCAAGGGAAACAGGAGACTTTGGAAATGAGTAACTTCAATGATGCTGCCCTGGAGAGTTAATAATGGTTATGATGGTCCCCATCCTACTGTGTGCCCAGAAGATAAAGCAGTACAGAATGAAGGTGAGGCAGCTGTGTATGATATATGTCACTCACCTACAGTGTACCTGGGGGGTTTGTTAACCTGAGATCATTATTATATTTAATAGATTACACCACACTAACAATTAGACCACTGCCTACTGTCTAATCTAAATTACCTGTCACGTTGATTTGTGCCATGTACAACATGTGGCAATACACAAAATCCTTTCTGTTTTGCCTTCAGTATTCTTGGATTTCCCCTGTTCCCCACAGATCCCTCTCCTAAGCTAGTCTGGTTACCTTTCCTGAGCTCTTATAAATGGCCAGTATCTCTTTTTTTCCAAGTTTGTAAAAACGTGGTTCTTTCTGAAAAAAGGCAAAGAGGTAATAAAATTACTTTGCCTTGTTAACTATATCTCACAGCATTTCTGTCTCTTTTTTGAGGTGCTGCCCCTATGGTTCTGCTGTCATGTAGTGCCCAGTCTGAAGCTCATTGAACACAGTATTTTGACTTCCATTTACTTAAAAAAAACCTCTGAACCCAGGTTTTATGCCCAAATGTACCTTGTCTTTGAAAACAATTTACATCAACTAACCATTTGATTGAGTGCTCTAGTGAACTGGGCATCAGCTTACACCCTCCTTGGCTCCACTTTTAACTCTAAAATACATCTAGAATATATTGTTTTTTATTTGGGATACATGTTTGCAAATATGTGAATGCACAGGTACACATGGCAAAAGTAAACACAGTTGGAAGAGAAAAGCAGTGTTATAACAAAATTGATTATTTTGGTGTTCAGATACTTAAGTCAAATAAATGTCTTCCTAATTAGCGAGGAGTGAGCCTCACTAAGTAAAATGACAACACTATTTACATTTAAATAGTCTATTTTATTCAGAGTCACTTCACACACGTGCACACTACTGAACTGCAGCCAATTCTGCAGTGGAGAATAATAACTATACAGCACCAGCAGCACTGTCCAAGAGACATTGGAGGGACACGGATGAGAGATGAACCAAGAGTGTATAATGCTCCTGTAATCAAAATTATAACACTTTTTTTAAAAATCCTTTTTTTCAATGTTTATAGCTCTGCCTGGTCAGGTAAAAAGTGTTACTGCTGCCAGGAATTCATATCTCAAGACTGACATTCCAACTCACATCCTGCTAAGATGCCTGCACAGTATTGACTAAAACGGATGGGACTGAAATAGTAATTGACTAGTGATGTATGGCTTCCAAATGGGCAAATTATGCTTAACACGACTCAGTAAGTGAAGAACCCATTTCAAGACAACATTAGTATTAACACCATCAGTGTATGAACACATTCCCTTCCTGAGGGTGCAGCTCCCAGGAATGAACAGTTCATTCCTCTGGCACTGACACTGCCCCCTGCTCACTACGATGTGGGACATGGAGCTGCAGCTCCTGCCCCCTTGCACAAACACAGCTCTAGCTCGTGACTGCAGCTCTGAGTCACTGCAGAACCTTTGTATTGCTAATTTCTGCCTGCAACCGTTGATGGTTAGCAAACTGAGCACCAGAAAACCTTCAGCTTTTCCACCTTGTCCTACTCCTTCTCTTGAAGAATTGATTCAGTAACACTGCTAGGAAGATGCTGAGAGATGGCTGAAGTCCTTAGAGTCAGTGCCCCTCACAAACAGGCTGATGAGGAGTTTCTTAGCCCTGCTGGAGACAGAACAACATTCCACATGTATTTGCTCTTTGTATTTATTTACTTGTTTCTCCAGCCCCATCTAAAACGTAAGAGTTTGTTCATATACCTGATTATTGTCAACACCGTTATTTTGCTTTTGAATACACTTAAAAATGCATGTATTCAGTTAAAAATAATGCTCATGTCAAAGCCTGAGAGCTAAGCTAAACCTGCATCTTGAAGCTAGTGATGTTCTAATGCTGTTGCCATGTGTTAGAGAGACATAAAACAATAGAGCCTCAATCCCAGATAAAGCACTACACATGGAAGCACTGAGGAGAGAACAGAATCTTGAAATTCATTACACACTGGATACACACACATTTCTCAATCAGCAGCAGCTCCTGCTTCCAAGGCTCTCCTACCACTGGGAAAACTTTCACACGTCCAACTAAGTGCACACCCAATACCACAGCACAGTTCCCTCTGTAATTCAAGAGCATAAGAAAGAATGATTAAGAATGCCATTGAAATCTACACCAAAACTTCAAATAAAATGAATCATGATCAGCTGTTGAAACTAGAATGATGCAGAAAAGCGAGATATCCACAATACAGCAGTGCACCAGTAAATAAATAAAGCACCAAAGTCCCACATATTTGACATCTGAAGAACAAAACTATCCATCAATGTCTTGGCACAGATCGATCAAACAGAATGCTGCTGACGAAAATCTAATAGTATGATGGTAATAATGTAGCCATAAAGCCTCTACTCTGTAATTGACTGCTTCCACTTCAAGCTAACATGTCTAAAAGAGTGACTAATGTTCACCTAAAGATTTCACTTGCGCTGAATGACAATCAGCTACACCTCGTGCTATTCTCCATAGATTGCTTGTGCTGGGTAATTGCTGAGGGAGAGGAGCCAGAGGGGAAATAGTCTTCTTAACTAAGGAAATTTATGTGAAGAATGGTATGATAATCTCAAAGGAAAACACACTTTCCCATCTGATTTTAAAACACAACACAATACTCCAGCCATAGCATTCCTTTCCTAAAGCAGAAGCATCACTGGTGATAAACAGGGCAGAGTAGGTTTTATATTTAAAATGGGTACTTAAACTTTCAACAAGATATAAAAAATACAATTCTTGCTTCCCAAAATTACAGCCTAAATTCTTTGAATATAGAACACATTTCTGAGGGGCTACAGATAGATTGTATGCCTTGGTCAGAATTTTCAGTTCACTGAAAGTCAATAAAGTTAGTTAGTATTATAAACCTAACAGAACCATACCCTTCAATGACATGTCTTCATAACATATTTTCGTGATCTTACAGAGCAGACTATTTTACAAATAATGTGAATTAATACACTGTTTATGTAGTTTTAATTCAGGAGACTAAGATGAACTTAAGCACATTTTTGTATTTTCCGCAACAAAACCTGAAAAACTAAACAAAAAAAATTTGGTGGGTTTTTCTAATTTTTTGAGGCCAGAATGAGAAATTTAAATTCCCCTTTTAAGTTTCACTGAAGATAAGAATATATTTATAATTAAAATGTTTGGAACTCTTAATGGACCATGATTGTTACTCAGATTGCTCTGTCGCCTTTGATATATACTTAAAGGTAATTGGCTAGTCTTAGTGATGTATTTTTAAAGAGCTACCTATTGATTAATAATGTTTCAGTATTAATATAACCACTTTGTGTGGATCAAGAAACATCAATAGCAGAAACCCATATTTATCCACAAATTAACTGGATATAGATCTGTTGCTTTAACCAAAATGGGGTGCATTCACACATTATTTTACAAGAGTAATGAGATAACTGTAAGACTGAAGATTAAAGCCAAATTTGGGTTTATATTTCAGCTGCATACAATAGATAAAGTTCATTTTTTTCTGCTCTTGCAGAATGAATGAAAAAAGGACATAAAACTAGAACTCTGGTGACACTACAGTTTTGTACTTTGGGCCTCCAGGTCAAATGCTAGACAAAATGAAATGGGCAGTACTGACAGAGGTGGCTCTTTTTTTTCTTTTTTTTTTTTTTAAATCCAGTTAAAAATGGATTAAAACAGTAAATGATCTTATAATTGAAACCTATAACCAGGCCTCTTACAGCCTCACTCATGTCACTGTCACCCAACAGGTTCCATAAGGACTCAGAGGTTTGTTGATTTATAGAGTATTTGAAAACAATGCTCTTGCCTGTGATGAAGAGCCATTACAGGTTTATACAAAACTGCATCAGTTGACTGGCATAGGAAATGGCAGAAAAAGAAAGTGCTGTGCCTTCCCACCACAAATAAATTAGGGAATGCCTCATTGTCAAGTATGTTACCAAGCAGTTCAAAACTTGTGCATTGAAATTTTAGGAAGATCAGACAAATTCAAGCCTCATAGCTGTAATGGCTGTTCACTTCATCCTACTGGGGTAAGCCAAAGTCCATCCTTTACAAATCATATCCCAGTCTCCCAGTGGTTGTGATGCTACAGCCTCCACAGTATTCCATGTAGTGTCTAGTTATCTTTAAAGTTGGATTTCTTTTCTCTAATATCTAACCTAAACACCACATCCTACAATTCAGAACAAATGACAATTACCCTGTCACAAAGGATATTACACTGCTTTGACTTTTGTTCTTAATGAATCCACCCTGACCCCCCTTATCACCTTACATCCCCTAGATACTTTTAAATCAATTTTATTTTTAATACCCTATTCTATCATGCTTCCAAGCACTGTGTTTGGGAACTGGATCGTAATTCCCTGAGCTTTTTTTCTAGGTCTGTTTCATTGATGTTGTGTGTGTGTGTACACATATATATATATATATCTTTTTTTTAATAAAGTAGGTTCTATGTTAGTTTTTCAGCAGACTCCTTGGGCCTCTTTTTCCTTCCATGAATTCTCAAATTGATAATGGCTTAGCGACAGCTTCAGTTTATTAAGTACACTAAAAATAATTTAATCAGACTGTAAGAAGGAAGAAACCCTAACATTTCTTGAATAATTTTCTTCCTTTCTATTGAAGACACAGTTTAACTTGAAATTAAAAAGATTTTTTTTTTAATGCCACATCTTGTGATGACATACCACATGTTACAGGTCAAATACCTTAAAACTACCTTCTTAAATTGCTTGCTGAGCTATGTTGAATAGTTTCAGATGGTCTTTTACCAATATAGAAAGTAGTTCTCATAGTCAAAAATCTGTATTTTCACCTCCACTACACACAGGTCACTAAGGGAAACAGATGGGAGTGAGGTCTAGAGGGATTGGCAGACTCTGTCCGGGGTGGTTTTGCTACTCTGGAGAAGGAAAAAACCTTCACTCCAACTGAGAAGTTAAACCAGATTTCTCGTACCTTTGTCTTACCACGGTGGCCCAGACAAGTAAAATCATAAAGTTGGCCAAAACTTTATTGCTGTTCTTTCCTTTATGAACAAACACATAAATAAAGAGTTTCTCTATTCACGTTAACAAAACCCTTCTATGGCAAAACCAGGATCTTCAAACGTGCACTCACATCTCCAGAGACTGAAAGCCTCAAGCTCTGAGCAGTGTCCTTACAGAAAAGAGATCCCAAAGCCATTGTTCTAGGAGTGCAGCCACCCCCAGTGTCCTGATCACCCTCTTAAAAGTGACCACACAAGGACCTCTTGAATCTCAAATGCATGAACTGCTTGTGTTCTTTCCCATTTTCCTGAGCAGGAGCTGGAATCTCTCCTTCTCCCTCTCCTGGGCTGACCTGGGGCAGCAGAGGCTGAGGCTCCTGCTGTACAGAACGTGAGGCAGCCAAAGCAACACAGCAAATCCAGGTGGAGACAGAGCAATGGGAGGCAGAGCAGCACAGAGCACATCCCTCACTGCCCTCAGCCAGAGGGTGCCTGGGTCAGGATCCCCACTGCTACAGGATCAAGGGTCCAGCAAGGCAAGGACTTCTAAAACACGTATTTGAGAGATCAGCAAGGGGTTTTTTTTCACAGCACCTGTCCTCAGCAATGACAGTTTGTTGAGCCTTACAAATAGGGGTTGTTTTATCTGCTCAGGAAAGCAGTGAAAGCTGGACTAGAAGAGTGGACAGCTCCCCAAAGCCCTACCCCACAGAGCTGTCAGTCAGCCAGAGCCTGGGGAGCTCCAAACCCCCTCTCCTGGCATTTCCCATTCATCTATAAAATCGCAGGAAGGCAGTGAAGGGACAGTGCCAGCAGCATCAGTTTCCATTTCCGAAGGGCTCCTGGAAGAAATGTCAGTCTGCTCAGCCTTCATCCCAAATTGTAGGGAGCTAAAAAGAGATGGAACCAGGGAATACTGCACAAAATGCAATCTATGGCCTTTGGATGAGGGCCACAGCCATTAAATGATCCCCTGGGTGTGAAACTCTGCAAAGCCTGGCTGCAAACACAGGAGATCTAGTTCCTGGATGAAGCACTTTGTCCATCCCTGATCAGTAATTCTTTTCAAGGCAAATTAATGTAGACTAGAGCTACTAGTCTGATAGATTGGATGTTAGAAGAGTTTCCTCCTCTGAGTTTGCAGAACTCAGAATAAGTTCAAGACCATTGCTGTCCACACCTGCCATTCCCATTTCACTGCTGGATGGATCCTTCAGGCTTCTGAAGCAGCAGGAGTAGGAATGGGACAGAAAAGGAATCACAGTTTACCACAAGCAACAATTTACTGCGAATTTGAATGCCCTAAAGTTGGAGCAACTGCAGAAACAACACAAGGATTAGCTGCTTCAACAAACATAAAAGTTGCATAAATATTCCCATTATTATTGGTTTCCAAAGAATAATTCTAAGGTATTTTTTTTCCTTTCTTAAAAAGATCAGATGACCAACTTTTCTAGTTTGTTTTTACCAAACAGTTCTCCAAAACTCATTAATGATTGGAGTGTTTCTGGAAAAGTTTAAATTGTACGTAAAGCTTGCTGCAAAGTAAGTTGTGAAGAAGTAACACAGAACTACACAAAGTTTGACATTTTCCTACGTCTTTTAATCAGGCTCACCTGGTGCTTTACATTTTGTTCATGCAGTGCTGAATCCCAAATAACAATGACCAACCCAAATTCCCAACGAGTTAAGCAGATGCATAAGAAGCAATTCAGAAACAAGCAGCAAGGCTGAGGAAAAAAACCATTAAACATGAAGAGAAAGCTTTTACCAGGGCATAGGAATAGGTCAAGTTGTGCAAAAAGGAAATATAAGGAGCACTTTAATGGCCTTAAATGCATCAGCAATTTTACAGCATTTGCTTTTTTTTCCTTTTTTTTTTAATAGTGAAAGGATGCACTCAGTACCTAAAAGTGACTATATTTAACTGGAAAAATGAGTGACCACTATCTACTACTACAAAATCCATGTACTCAGTCCACGACAAAAAATACTAGTATTTACTTCTACTCACCAGCTAAAAGGCTTCCCTGTATTTCAAATGCATATTTTTCTGAAATTTCATCGAAGATTCCTCACTGTCATTTTTGAGGAATTACAGCAAATTACTAAGGCTCTCTATCCATGGTTGAAAATATTTTTTGTATAACAATGAAGTCATTACTCTTTTTATTCCTGTAAATTCCATGAGAGCAAGAAACAGAAGCACAATAAAAAATCTCTTTCATAACAGTTGATTAGAAAATATGGCCTGCAGAAGTCTAGCTCTCTTTGCACTTTGCACATTAAGAATCCAAATATGTTACCAAAGCTGGGATTTTAACCCCCCACAGCTTTAGCACAAAGAAGCACATTAATAAGATACAATTTAGATTTGCATTTTTTAATAAGCAAGGGGATCAAAGAAAATATGAATGCTGAAGGGATGTTAAATCATGAGCAAATTCAAACATCAAGGTATACTACAAAATGAAGACACATTTGCGCTAAAGCAAAAACACAGTAAGGTTCTCCAAGAGCTGTGGTGAACAAACTGAACTCTTTTTGAACTGTTAGCAGGCACCCAGTGAGTCTAGGAGAGGAGCAGGTATGTTGAAGTTGCGCCAAATATTTTGTATGTTTGATTCTGAACACGTTAATGGTTGATGGGAAATGAGCTGGGATGGTGGAGGACCAGCAATGAAAGGATTCATCTTTCTAACAACCAGTGCTGTTCTCACTGAAGACTCTGAGCTGTTTCTACATGAAGATGTGATTATTTTAACACACACAGACAGCAGGATGGCCCCTCTCACTGAGGTGGCCACACTGCTGAGATTTACTGGGTGCAACCATCAGTCCGGGCAGCCTGAGCACCATGGGCTGTACAGAACTTGGCCATTAAAAAGGGCTCTGTCTGCACTTCTTCACACCCCAAAGGAGGCTGAGATACCTCCCAGCCAGCAGAATGCAAACCAGCACCAGCACTGCAGCTCTCCCTACACACCCAGGGCAGCTGACAGGTACACAAAGGGACACAGAGCTGTAGAAAAGGGCACCAAAAAAACAAGGGGGAAACAGCCTTGACAGGCTAATGACAAACATTCTTTTCTGAAAAACTGTTTTACATTTTTTGAAGAATTGAGTTCATAAGCTGAAGCTGCCTCCAGGCGTGACCAGCATTTACTCATCAGATCTCCACAGGCCTCAATGACCTTGGCAGTCTTACAAGGATCATATTTTTACATGGATGAACTGTTCCTGAACAATTTCTCCAAACAGGATTTCTATCAATGTCAGCCACACTTCTCTTTTTATTCTACTTCCCTTTCCTTGATTAAACATATCCATAGTGGACATTAAAGACAAGAAAACGAGTGTTCACCAACATGCAGATTCATTAAAATTAAACCAATCAATCACAGAACTGTGTCTGCAGTTATCACACTCCTCTCTGCAGTTATCACACTCCTCTCTGCAGTTATCACTGCACACTCCTCACTGCTGCATGCTTTGCCCCTCTGCCTGTCCTGGTGATTTACTTTGGAAGTTCATCAGGACAGGGTTTATCTTGCAGCAGTGTTTGTGTCCAGCCTGGCAGAATGGAGCCTTGTTCCCAAATAGCTCTTGAGCATTATGTAATAAACATGATTCATATGGGGATCATCTCCATCACTCTCACAAGGAGTGACAGAAGATAATACCTTCTGAAGGAATTGCTTCCAACACTTCAGTGTCAGGATGTAGCAATGGTCTGTGCTTATTTCAAACTTCCAGCCTAGGAGTTTCCCAAGAATTTTGAGGGGAAAATGCTTGATGTAACTGGTGTATACAATGAACTGCATTCTCTGCTTGCAATTAGACTCAAAAATTCAGAGTAACTCTGTTGTTCTAAGAGATGTCAAATTCTGTCTCATTTCATAGACTTTTCCTGTCTTCAGAAAAGACCAACACAGAACAAGGAATCTAATTTACAGCTCCTTAAGCATCACACAGAGAAAATGAGGATGGTGTTTATTCTTTGTCAGTATAAGCAATGCATGACAGAAATACTTATATTAAATAGAGGAAGAAGTCTGTTCTAGTGCCCACGGAGAAGCCTCTACTCAAACACAAACACTAAATTTATAAGCAGAATTCAAGATGCAGTACTTAATTTGCATTGTCTACACCTGCACTAAAAGCAAATCAATTTGATCCCATGTCACATACACACCCATCTTATTCCAGTGAGTTCAATGGAGAGGAAGAAGGTAAAAAATGTCCTGGAAAGCAGCTTTTATTGGTTGCTGTCAGACAGGGATAAATGGAGAGCTGCTCTGATTCACTGCAGAAACCTGCCTATTCTTAAATTCCGAACACATGCATAAATCATAAGAGGCTGAATGGAGCAATTACTCTTTATCTGAACATTTTTTTTGTTCTTTTTAGTGGAAAATAAACTTGGACAAAACCATCACCAGAAAAACTTGTAAAAACTTACCCTAATGATTGCTATTTCCAATAATATATTTATTAAGTCACATTTTCAGTCATAAAAGTACAGTAACAAATGGACACATTTTCCACTTTGAAAGCGATAAATGAGTTAAATTTCTCAATTCAACAATAAGTCAGCTGGTGCCCTGGGAAAATTTTAAAGCTTGGCTGCCTGAGTGTAAGATGCCATGGGTGTCTCAACTCTGATATCACATGGCTCAGCAATCATCTGGACACAAACTTGTTTCACTCACTGGGACAGACCCACCAAGCTTTACTGACTTGGTAAAAACAAACGGATTAAAAATCAACTTGGGTTTACGAACCTGGCCCACAGAAAGTAAGAAATAAACATTTATGCAAATCAGTTTCCAGTACAATAGCTGAAAACAAGCAACAGACAATTTTTAAAAATGGTGCTTGACCTTGTAGTGGTTGATACATTTTAAATATTTTGTAGTATGCACTTATATGTCTAATTCAATAATTGCTTCATTCAGCTGTTGAAACAATACCATATATTAATATCAAACCTTAACAAAAGCTGGTTTAGCTCAGCCAAAGGGGAAAACAAAACAATGCCATGAAATTCTGATTTTTTTGTAAAGCATTATCACTAGATATAGAGCATGAACACTGATTTGCAAACTAACTAGAATAACAGAAGCACCCTTTTAATGAATGCAATTCATCATGACAATGCCAATGTGATTCATGTAATGGGGACACATGTCAGAAAAAAGGAAATTACATGTCATTAGGGTAAGTTAAAATTATGTAAGGGATTTGAATGATTTTCTTCATTTTGCTAAGAATTTCTCAAATTTTTCTTTTAATATTTTAAGTTTTCCTTTAAAATCTCACGCCATTCTTCTACACTCCAACCAGTTTTAGCTTGGACAGTAACAAGCACTAGTTGTAGGGCTTTGTTTGATTACATAACATCTGTAGTAATTAGAAAAGGAATGAAAACCCCTCATGAATCCATGATGAAAAACTCCTTCTTTTTGTTAATATAACTATACACACAAGTCTCTTTTTTTACCGTGGATTTTTAGTAAATATACAGCTGGGTAAATTTTGTGCCTTGGAGATACAAACAAAAAATGACAAGCAAGACAAGGCTACAAGAGTTTAGAGGACAAAAATGAAGATTTTGTAGGCAGAGGAGGGAGCTTAGGGATAGTACAATATAAAAGAACAAAATCAGAATACCATACAAAAATGTGACTTTATCCTAAGGTCTTAGTTAACATTGCAAATAAACAGACCTAGGCATTGTCCCAAGCCTTAAAAGAATGTCCCAAATATTAGAAGAACGATTTTTTGGTGGATCCCCAAATCCAAATTCTAATAAAGCTTTTAAGGTAACTTCATACACTGTTAAGAAAACAATTCCATGCATCTTGAATAATGTCCAAACTTGTATTTTCATCCAGTTAGTAATTCATCAGTCAAAGCCATCTCCCCCAGTCTGACAGAGTTCCCAGTAACATTTACAAAGGAAGCCAAGATTTTGTTTTTTTCAAATGTTCACAGTTCAAATTAACTCTTACCCCTTTTAAGTTTTTTCTGCTTAAAATGGCCATCACAGTTTTTTGAGGAAACAAACTTGAAAGGGCTGAACACTTCACTTGCAAGTGGTGAAACAATGATCCACAAACCATAAACTAATACACAACTTTATAGAACATGACAAAGACTACTTTTAAGCCTACTTTGCTATAAGAGCTATAATTCTAAATGGGTTATAAATCAATGATCATTGTACAGTTATTTTAAAAATACATATACTGTCTTTAAGCCACTGTACATTTAGGAATTTCTGAGTGCTATGGACCACTAGGCATTCAGCTATACACAGATTTATGCTACTCTCATGCCTACTTTTTAAAACTAGTTACTATTTTAACATGTTCTCTTTGAAAGGCATATGACAATAACAACCATGAATGATTAGTTCTGTTACAGGATCATAATTTACCAAGCAGGTAACATGAATTTGTCTAAATTGAGTCCTAAGAATATTATGAATGTTAATAAGATGGCCAGGTCACTGGCTGCTTTAATTTAATAAACATGGTGATGTTTTTCATTATTAAAATGTGGTTCCCTGAAGTACTGATTTAAAAAGATAAAAGAATAAAGCAAAGAGAGATTGATGAGATTCAGCTTTGTGCTGCACTGCATAGAAATAATCTCAATGGCATGTAATCCAGGACTGCTTCAGAAAAAACAGATTAAATACTTGAGTAGCATGGGCCTCCAGTAAGGTGACCTCCTTCCAGGTGTGGATTGCAGTGAGAGAACTCCAGGGAGGAAGGAGTCCCCAGGGAGATGCCCAGGACAGCTGCAGGCAAGGGGTGTGAAGCCAAACTGCAGCAGCAGGTTAATCACAGAGACAGGCAGAGCCCTGCCAAGAGGTCTGGTGGCATCAGCTCTGCTCTGTGGGTCTTTAATTATTAGTTCCAGCACCTAGGGAACAGTCAGTGCCCCAATCAACCAGAGACTGAGAGTACTGAGTGCATGCTAAGTGAAACGTGCCCTCCATAGAACAAAGCAATGTAAAATTCATTAGCATCTGGGAAAATTATTTCATTGCCTTTGGATCCTATAACAATTCATAAGGAGCTAATCAGCTTCCTATTTGCCATTAATATTCTTCTATGGCAATACTATTTAAAAACTCTCTTTGTATGCTTTTCAGTATTCCAGCTTGGAATGATATATTACTTTCAAGAACAGTCTTTCAAACAAACCTACTCTGAAAACTAGGGCAAGCTACTTTGTGGCTGAGATATGATGTAAGATATTTCCATCTGTGATCAAAACTCATGGCTACAGAGCTGCCTTTTTTTTCTTTCTAAAAAAGAATGTTCAGTTAAGCCATCCTTGGACTTAGAATGAAAAAAAACAACAAACTTTACTGGCCAAAATTACACGTTTTTACCAAAATGACATTTAACACATTATGTTCTTGTGCATAAATGCATCAACATATGGAGACATCCACACAGGCACACACGAGGTATCCAGTGGAATATGAAACCCAACGTGCTGCTGTCCAGTAACATTTTGGAACCAGGATGAAGTGCAGTGAGACTTTACACTGCTCAGCTTCTCTAGAAAGTCAGCTGTAATGCTGTTCCTCACTCCCTCCTGAGAATGTAAGCACCAAAGCACAGCAGTCTCTGCTGTAACGTGGAGTACAGAGGGAGATGAGAGACAATTGGAGGGAGAATGTGAAAAATGGCAGAGGGCACTTAGAAATGAATAAAGAAAAAAAAAACAACACTGCTAATTTCCCAAGGGCTGGGTATATTTAACTGTCACATCTGGAACCCATGTTTAAGTGTCATTAAGGGAGCTGGTTTTCAAGGAAGGTTATAAACTGAAGTGCTCTGAAATCACTGTGCAGCACTGTTTACACAGCAGAGTGGCTGCAGGTTTTACAGCTGTGAGCTGGATACCGACAGCCACAGGAACCAGTAACCCCACAGGGATGCTCACACTGATGTTCTCCTGCCTGAAAAAAAGAGATGCTCACAAAAGCAAAGCAGCTTAACACCAGCCAAGGAGCTTGAAAGTCTCAGACACAGCTCTAGAGCTATTAGTACAACAGCCTCTCCTGGGCCAAAAAACCCCACCTCAAAGTTCTCCTTTACAGATTCTCATCATGATAACAGCACTCGAGGCAAGGGAGTGGCTGAAAGAGCCACAAAGGACAACAGGAAGAGTTTTAGTGATGTGACATTTGAAACACACTTCACATACAAAACAGTCTTTGTTTTCACAGGTCTACCAAAATGTGGGTCTCAGTTTATTTAAGAAAATTTTTACTCCAACAAACGTCTTCTAAAGGCATTAAAGGTTCCCAGGAACTCTGAATTGGTAGAAGGCCTCAAGATTCAACCTTTATTCATCTGTGCCTACGTGCACTTCACACTGAATTCAAAAGCTCCCAAAACAAACAAACAAGCAAACCTCAGTAGGTTTTTTTTTTTCTGGAAAGGTCAAAAGCTCTTTGATTAGAGACAGCATTGGTGAAGTGCTTTGGACTGCTAGTGTAAACATCTTTAGCATTATGGTAAAGATGAAAAGATAGCAGCAGACAAGGTACAAACAAAGACACTGAATTTCTTTTGCAAATGCATATGTGAGTTCTGCATGTGCTAGTTTGCCCTGAGCTATGTTAGGTCACGCTGTGTGACACACATTTGATTTGATACAGGATTTAGAAGGACACACCTATCAAAGTATGTTTACAAACTGCCTGCAGAATTAGTCAACTGAATTTTGCCAACATTTGAAGTAGATGTGGGATGTTTATTTGTAGACCCAAAGGCTAACCTTAGTCAATGAATGTTGCTGGATTCATTTTTATTTTTGTAGGAGAAACAAACTGGTGTTCATTGTATTGTCACCATATTTATCACTGTTTTGTCGGAAAATGGAACTTGGATATTAAGACTATTAGCATAATACAATGAGATGTATTTGCTTAATTACTGCTTTTAAATTGTAGCATGTCAGAGAAAACAAGATGAATTAAACCCCAAAACGAATTGATCTGTTTACATGCGTACACAGGAATACTGGAACGAATGACATTGCCATTATAAAACAACATTTACGCTTGGGTCAATCAGGTGTTGCACTCTATCAGAAGAATAACTGTATCTTGGAGAGCACTGTTTAAAACAGCAGGACACACTCCTGGTGTTTACAGAAATTTAAACTTTCATTTCCATCTAGCAGTGCATGGATCTGTACCAGCCAGTTTTTACCTGATGAAAATGTGCTCCCAGTAACCCCTATGGGCTTTCATCTGTTTAGAGACTTCTGTGTCAACGTCTTCAGAAAGGGGACAAACAAAAAAAAGCATAAGGGTTAGAAGGGATTACTCCTGTATAAGAGTAGTTTAACATACACTGCCATCTTCCTCTGGTGTGATATCCTAGTCTGGATTGTGTCCATGCTCCCAAGGACCCACAGATCCCTTTGCTTGTGGTATTTCTAGAATGAAGTACCACACACAGCCATGTTGGAGCTGAACTTCTTGGGCTGCAAGAAGAAAACATGCTCTGCAGGTGATGTCTAATGGGTGAAGGTAATCTGTCCAATTTTAATTTAGTTGACATATCAGGTTAGATTTTTAATTCTGTGTTTATCTGCAGACAAAAGACTACACTCTTAAAAACAAGCCTGAACTGTTCAAGTGAAGCAGAGATCGAAATGCTAATTGAGTCTTCTCCCAGAAAGGTTTTGCTTAGATCTGTGAGAATACAAAAGGCCAGTTAATCGAAATATATGCAGTAAATTTTGTTTGTTCAGTTCAAATCATATAGACAGGTTAATTAAAAATTCACAAAGGATTTGTTTTCTCTGTATCAAGCCTAAGGGTTCTTAGTGTTGTGTTTAAACAGGTGCACATAAGAGCAATGAATATGATATGTATCCTGAAACAGGAATTTTAAAAGAAAATCAATATCCCAGGCAAGAGAATAAATGGAATTTATCACTTGTGCATGCAAATGAGAGGGTTGTTGGGATAAGAGCTAATGCAAATTTCTTATTCCTTTTGTAGTCCAGTCCATTCTGAAATTTCAGATTTCAGCAGCTCTAATGAGCTGATAAAGATCTGTATCATGATGTGCTGGGTTTGGCTCCAGAACACTCGAGCATCCCTCCCACAGTGCACAGAGGCCACATCGCCAGGGGGCAGAGGGCCAAGGGCCAAACAGAGCTAGACCCTGTCCCTGCTGAGCCCAGAGAACAAATAAGGCACTGCCAAGGAACAGGTAAGTTGGGGCAAATTCCTTTTGGAATTCATCTGGGATAACAGAACAGCACAATTTGGAAGTGACTTTAAAGGATCATCTGGTCTAACCTTACCCCTTAGCATCCTGGGGACTGGGGTGAGTGTCACAAAGGGACTGTACCTGCCAGAGCTACTACAGGTCTGACACTGAGACCAGCTCCAGGAGAACCTGGTCTTTCACAGCCTGAAAACACCTTTTAAATGCAAGTAAGTGTTCTTCTTATTTGAGATGTATAGCTAAAAGTAATTTCCTTTTCTTATATCCAGATTCAAAGCATGTGGGCTCTCAAGAGGATGAAACAGTGGGGCTGGAACTCGACTTGTAGGTACTTTGTTTGACTGAGGCCCTGGAGTTTAAGTTGATTCTCACCCAAGCCAAGAATACGACAGATTTTATCAGTAAAAACACTGATGGCCATTGACTTGTATGTTCTATTTTCCCACTGCCATAAAAGGCCATTTAATACTCAAATTGTTTAATCTAAAATGGTAAACATTCTAGCTGGCAAACTTGAAAGAAACAACTCTGTCCTCCAGAGAAAGAAAGATCAGCTTTAATCACCAGAAGGCTGGCGGTCAAAACAATTTTTGGCTGAGAGATGACAAAAGATATTTCCATCCACAAGGGGGAAATTGGTACCCCTGACAAGAGGGTGGCAAATGCAGGGCAGAGCTCACAAAAAGAACATCAAAGAAGTGTCTCCAGTGGTAACCACCCTAAGCAAGGGGCACAACCTTAATATCTAACTGATCCTGTTAAAGTAACACCTGCTCCCATGCTCTGGAATTCTGTATTCCTGACACAGTAATTTTCAAGAATGGAAAAGGATGGCCTTAAATGCATTTACAGAGGAGATAAACTTTGAAGAACAAAGTTTTCGGGATGGAGTAACAGAGGAGAGGTGATGAAAGCAGTAAATGTGTAAATATATGCTGACCTAGCACAGAAACAAATGGAAATGAACAGGTAACAGATCACACATTAGTAATTAAGAAGAGTAATTTAGAAAAGTATTCACAGAATATGCAGAAGCACTGCCTAGAAGACATTTAAAAACATTACATGATGGTTTTGTTCACATAGCATGCTGCGTATGAAAGTATGGTTTACGAAAGATGTAAGACATTTTCAACTCATACTATTTTTTTCCTCACCTTTTTTTACAAGTACAAAACTTTACTACATAGCACCCACTTTTTACCATTTCTCTGGACACCAAAACAGTATTAAAAATCCAAGCAAGAACAATTAATATCTCAGCAAGCACAGACAATTCTGCTACTACAGGCTGAGCTGGAAGCTCTCTTTTGCAATAGGGGAATTGCAACCATTAATTCCTTCAGAATATAAACTTTAATGAAAATAAAAAGTACATTGAGAGCAAAATGGTATACCAGATTACCTCAAGTCATACTTCTCAATAAATGCAATTGTTTTTCCTAGGGATATTCAACAAACCAAGCTCATCTTGAGTTAGTGGTAGCTGAGGAAATATGACAACTCTGAAAATCACTTTGTTCTGAGTACCTTGAGAGGAACTGAAATGCATATCTTCACAAACAGAGGCTTGACAAATTTGTCCACTCTTTCCCAGCCCCTATAGTTATAAAAATAACCTCCCAAAAGCAAAGTGCAGGTAAAGTAAATGCAGAATTGCCTTCCTGAAGCAGCTGGGGTGGAGGTGTTTGACCCAAATCAAAACCCCAACCCAAAAAATAATTGAGGAAAGCACACAAACACCTCTCAGCTGCTGCTTCCAGCTTTTAACGCAGAAAAAACCCTAACATTGACAACACTCCTGTCACAACATTATGCTATTAAGAACTATGCAGGGCTGCTGCAAAGCTTTCTGAAGTCATGCCATTTTCATGCTGCTGTAACCTGGGGAATCTTGGAACTGAAGCACAGGTTAGCACCAGATTCACTTTTTAAAGAAAAAAACCACTGCAGAACTGGAGCCAGAGGAGTCTGCAGTATCTGGGACCTCTCCTTTCCAACCCCTCAAAACAAAGCAAGATTGAACACTAAACAGTAAAGGGACTGTGATCTTTACCCAGTCCAGAAGGGCTGAGGAAAAGGCAGAAGTGTGAAGGCAGAGAAACAACCCAAACAACCCGAGAAGGACACTTCACCTTCCATTTCAGGAGTGAGTATGCAAACCTGAGAATACAGACAGAAGAAGGTGCAAAGAAGCAAAAGAGATGGCAAAAGAAGTGTAATCTTTTAGAGATTAACACTTTAAAAAGTTTGTGTCAAATCTAGGTTTAGAGGGAGCTCATAAACAAAAGCTGAATAAAATACAAATGCAAAAAAGGAAAATTACTTCCTCTTCGAGATGCTGTCAGGTAAAACTTTTAGCCCTTGGTTTCTTTTTCAACTTTTAATGCAGTTCTCTCCTAGAAGACACCTAGAACCAGCTTTCCAGCAATCTTTCAAACATATCTGTGCTGGCTTTTAGCTGGAACATAAGCACTTAATCCAGAATTACCAAATTCCAGACCCCTGCTCAGCTGCTACTAAAGAGAGCCACAAAGCCTATAAGCACTTTATTTACAGCTCCAAAGTTTTCCAGTGTTTGAGGTTAGACCTTGGGCTTTCGGTCATGGCCAGCTGCCTCTCCACGTTGCTAAACTGCATTCCAAGTTCAATCTCTGCACTTGTCCATGACCTCACTGCTAACGGGCAAAGCAGCTTTCCATTTAGTTGATAACAATGTCCCTCAAGATCCACAAAGGAAATGTTCTCTCTCTCAGACCTAAGAAGCTTAAAGTCTGCTGGAATTTATTTGAACTTGCTTAATAAACTGTGTGCTGTTAAAATGTGGTCATTTTAACACGGCGCCGGGACGGGGAATGAGACAGCGACACTCATCCGATTCAATTATTTCTGCCAAATGCAAAAGCAATTCTTGGAGCAGAACTGGAACTGTATTCCACTTCCCCAGGAGAAGGCTGACCACTACATTAGAGAATCATTATCACTCTTACATCCTCTCATCTTCTTTTTGTCACAGGGTGTAAGTCCCTATGTGGACAAAGGGTTTAATTAATTTTGCTGCCCTGACATATTGTAAGTGTCCAAACACATTTATGCAGTTTCCATGTAGGGGGAAAAAATTTTAAAAAGGATACTTGAACCTAGCAAAACTACCCTCCCCCTCAAGTTCTTGAACTGTATCCATCACAGCAATGTCTCAACACTTAAGGGCACAAGAAAATCCTGCTTAAATGGACAGGGCTTGGAAGAAATCCAAAACATCAAACCTCAAGCTTAGTTAAAAAGTACCTACTATTGTGTAGGACTGATTCTCAGTGCTATGCAGATCTTAAACTAAAATAAAGACAGAATTATATGCTGCTTGTTCAAAAGAAAAAACCTTATTTTTTGAGTACAAATTGTATGTGACTTTAATAGTATGAATTCTGTCAAGTTGTCCATAGAATAAATTTGCACACAGTTCAACATAACATGTGCACATTAAATAGGATTTGGCATTAAAAGACCCAACATTGAATGGAAATCGAAAATAAATGCCCACATTCTCCCCAGAAGACTATTCACCCCAAGGCCTTAGGCATTAATTTAAGTGAATGAGGAAGCCACTAGGGCAGCTGTCGGTAGCTTATTTGATTTGTGAATAAACAATGGCTTCATTTTAAATGCTATTTACTCCTACTACATACTAATGTCAGAATTGAAAACAAAAAAAAAGAGAACAGACTATTCAAAACCACACATTTTAAAGAAATCTTTTATACTGCAAAGTTCTTCATTTCAACATGGCAGGAAAATAAAATTATAACAACTTCTGCTGCATTACTAATTTTAACTGCTGCTAATGTTAAGAAGGCCTGAGATTGTATCTTATACTTAATTGATATTGTGCATTTGGCTGTATATTAATGAGAACTTAGGGTATCATAGGTCATTCCAATAAAATCTTTGAGCTTGTCAGCTTGAATTATGTATCTTTACATCTGCAGAAAACAGTGGCAACATGATAATTACAGTAGTTGATACACGTTGTTATAACTTGTTAGTACAATCAGGTACATCTTGTCCAAAGTGCAGATGCCAATCCAGTCTGGCACTAATAATCCATCAAACAGATTATTAATTAAGAACAGTTTCTATGCAAAGAGGAGCATTTAGCTGCACAATGAATTTTCAGATTGGAGCACAGCAATTTCTTCCTGATATTATTAAGACTTAATTACAACACAAAACCATCTCTCTGGCACTCCAAGATGAAAATGAAGACCTTTACCCTATACATCCATATAAACAATGCTGAACTTTATGTGTAGGTGTGCCTGTGGGTTTTCAGGTAATTACACACAGAACCTTATTCAGCTAACCAGGTTTCATCTGAAACATCCTCATATTAGCAGGATTCTTATTTGTAGGTTTTGACCTGGGCAGGGTTCAGAAAGAAACTGCCTACAAAGATGCAGTTCTATACAGAACATCCACACTAAACATTTTTGGTTCGCATCTAACTTTGTAATTTAGAAGACAACAAAGCCCAGCTGCCCCTTCCTACTCTCAATTTATATTTCACATATAGACATCTTGTCCAGCCATCAGACTCTTGCTTGACATGTAATAGAGGTATGGGAGTCTAAAAGACAAGGAATTTGCATAAAAGGAAAGGAACTGTATCAAACAATAAGCAAATTGTATCTGCCCATGAATGCAAAATCTGACTATAAAGCAAACTGAGTGCACAAGTTAAATATGCCTTTGTGCAACTGGCACTTACAACAGCTGATAACCCAGGATGAAATTGTCATTGAAAGCATTGCACAGACAATCTGTGGATAAATCGTTCTTGAACAATTTCTCCAATATACATTAGGCACTAAAAGGCTCATTTTTAACACACACACACACCATTCAAGTTCAGCCTTCTTGGTATATATGGCTAGCACAGAAAAAGGAAAAAGAAGTCCCATTAAGCAGTTCCCATGCTGATCTCTGCTTCTAAGATGGGAACCTGGAAAAACTGCACTGGGATCTGAAAGAAGCTCTGAATTTACAATCTGTCATAGCAGAAAAAAGGCTATTGCCTCCAAATGCTGGAGCCCCCAGACATACTACACAGGAACAAATATTTTTACATTATTCCCTTAAATTCACCCTGACTGTCCAGCACAAAATATCAGGGTCTAGAGAAAGAAAAAAACCCACAAAGACAAATTGCAGGTGCTCATGTCCATGTGCAATGAGCCAGCCCAGCAGCTCAGGTTATTTCCAGGCACTTGTCAGCAGGGCAGCACATGTGGAGGGAGGGAATCCAGCACTTCCCAGTGTCTGGCCATACCAGACCTCATGTGCACACCAGATCCAGCTGGGCTGCCAGATGTCTGAGATTTATGGACATATGGCAGTCCACACAGTAGCATCTAAACTTTTAGGACTTTCACAAAACCCAGACTAATCTCTTAAACCCTTGCAATCTATATGAACAATACCTCTGTGTGCAAAGCAGAGTATGTCCAGGAGCATGCAGATGACTGGTGCCTGACATGGATTAATGGCTCAAACTATCTGCAATCTTATATTCACTGAGAAGTCATGAACCCCGCTATTTTTTCTTTCTGAGTTATGAAGCAGAGCTCACCAGGCTGTGAAATGTTGTATTTGATATATTAATAGTGCATTGGCTGTAAGCATGTTTTTTTCCTCAGGTATTGCTCCACGTTACCTCCTACATGGGCTGAGATTTAGCAGGAGCTACAAAGGAGCAAAGGAGCCCTATTTGAGCAGAGCTGGTGTTTTAGGGGCAGTAAGTTGTTGCATCTACAATACAGGATGGAAACAAGGAAAAAAGGTGGAGTGAGTTGCTTGGAAAATTTGTGTCTCATCTGTGGCCTCAGACTTACCCTTGTGTTCACACCACACAATGTTTCAGCACATTACTGGTGAGCCTCACTCGCTCTACCCTCTGGGGAGCAGCATCAGGGCAGGGCAAATTACATCTGTCCTTAACTTTTGAACCACAGCTTTCTGGGCCAGGCTGCAGGGAAACACAGCTGGGGGAGGAGTTTCTGGCCACTAATAGGACTTACCAGAATGATGCTTCTAAAGCATCTGGTTTTCATTTCCTCTTTTGGTTCAAGTGTTTAAGAAAAAGAATTCTGCTTCTGGGTTCTTGGATTCCAAACATTAAGCACTGAGTCTGCATTTGAGTACCTAAACAGAGCTGGCCTGTTTCTCAGTATCATCAAAGCTGTACACTTTCAACCAGTGCTTTTCAAGTTCAACTCTTCTTTCCCAGTCTTCAAAAATTATTCATCATTTTCCTTGCATAAAGAATGCTCAGATTAATAAGACAAGGAAGAAATGCCCTTGTAAAAGAAAAAAGAGGGATGAACATACAGACACCATACTCACTCAGACCCTAACAACAGACCTTTTCATTAATTATCTTCCTAATGATGCATTCTCGAACAATACTGCAAAATTTCCTTCAAAAATTGAGCTACTCACTGGGGAAAGAGTGTATTTTATCTTGTTCCCTCAAGAACTCTGAAGCCATCTTCCTCATATTTATATTCTAATCTTTCCATGCTCACTTGTAAAAGCTGATAATTAGGAAAGCCTCTTTGATGGCCAGAAGCTGCACACTATTTCTGTGTGCATGGTAACAGCATGAATCACTGGCTGCACTAATCCTGTAAGAGTGTTAAAGGTCCCATGTGACACTTACCCTGAATGCTAAACCTGTCCTATATTATGCTATTTCACACTAATCCTGAGAAAATTAATGTTAATTTATCATGAAAAAAAGGTTAATTATACATTTACTTCTGATTTAGCCACATTACACCAGACTCACAAATAATACTGGGAGCTTTTGGGTTTGTTCCTTTTTTTTTTTTTCCTCATGGAAGCTTTCTCTTTTAGCCTGCAATCAGGGACTATATCCCAAAATCATACTAGGTTGGGAGGCACTGTTGCAGAGGCAAGACAACATCAAGACCCACTGGTAATTCTAATGATCCCTCTGATTCTGTTTGTAGGAACATCAGCTTTGTTCTTTAAGCAAAACTTGCAAACAGTATCTGATTCATTGTTTCTTCTGGTGGTTTTCAAGTATACATTGAATGCCAACTGGTTCAGAAAACAGATTCAAGTTATTTAATTGCCTATTCATTGCTCATTAAAGTAATAACTTATAGAATAAAATTTGCTCCTTTAAGAAATACTTCACTGTAATTAAACCACAGCATTTACTTGAAAATCAAAAAACCCAACAATGATATCCTACATTTTGAATGATTTATTAATATGAGTAGACTCTAATCTCTAAGTACAATCTTGGCATTTTACCCAAAGTCTTGCAATAGCTGCATTACAAACTATACAAACCAACTTTGAGAGACTGCCAGGAGACACTACCAGTGGCTACCCCATTGCTGCCAGACAGAAACCCACAAGAAAAGCAACAATGTACATCACTAATATTTTAACAGAAGTTAAAACTTCATTTATCATAAATGGGAGAAGTCAAACAGACATGAAGTATGTAATTTACATATATCTCACTGTTTTCTCTGGGAAACATGAACTTCTCCTACATCACTATTTACAGTTAAATACATACTTTTACCAACAGGATGTGGATGGGGCCAAAATAGTATTACTAAAGCAGCATTTACATTTTTCCTTATTTTCATAATGGGTGGTGAAAAATCATTTCCAGTTCAGCCACTTTTCAGAAAATTTATAACAACAATTAAAGACAAGGTCTATCCTATTTCCTGGATCTTCCAATAGCCTTTTGAAACCATTTCTCTGCTTAATATCCTATAAATTTTTCTTAGAAACATTCTTCAGTGTCTGTGAAAGAAAAACTGTGCTGAAAATCAATAGCCTCCATACTTCTTTGCCTGTGATACGTTATATATCAAAATCCTGTTGTATGAAAGTCTAAAATGAGCTAAAACTTATTCAATTTTAAAATTCAGAATTCAAACTAATAGGTTTTAATTTAAGAAAATATCTGACAGTGTGAATAGGCAAACAAATGGATTAGATTCTCTGGTTTTATTCCTTAGGCCATAAGTGTTAATCTCTCAGCAGAACCAACATAACACACCACTACAGATTATCAAAAGTGACTACTTGCTGTCGTGAATTATTCATTGGAAAAGTTATGCATCAGTGATAATATGAATTATATTTGAAAAATATTCACATAACATTTTAATAAGCTTTAAAAATGATTTCTTTCCCAATGTTTAAACTAAAAATAATATTTAGTATCTCAGAAGGAATTATGGATTTACTGGATGTGTTCAGTAGTCCTCCCATAAGGTATCTAAGACTTAGGGGGAACTGATCATGCAAATGCTCTTTAAGATGTACTTGCTCCATAAATTAAAGGTAATGCATGTATATTTTCTCAAAGGCCTCTAATCAAATTATCTCCATGCATGTAAATAGCTGGTCCTGTTAAAATGTATTTACAAGATGTTCTAAAATTGAAACTGCTGAGTTTTCCCTTTCTGTATTTGATTTGTGGCTGAGCAATGCAACACCTCCTCTTTCCTACCTTAGATGTCCACTAGATGTAGGAGTTGACATATCAGTTTTCTTTTTCTTCCTTTAGCTTCCATGGATATCCAGTGCAAAATCTCAGCCAGTCTCCTCCTCCCTACTCCTGCCTCAGCAGGTTCACCTGCCCTCAGCCTCCAGCACCATTCTGACACTGATGAATCACCAATCTTCACTTGCATCTTTCATTTCCCCTACATTGCAGGCTATCTCCCTTCTCTGCCTGCTTCTCAAACACACAATTTTGATGTCAAAGTCAGCCTCTTGAAAATTGAACTTCTTATCTTTCCCTCCAATTCTCCCCTCCTTGCCACTTCTGCTGACAACATCACTATCTTCCTCGATTCTCGAGATTTCAAATTTCATGGCCCATTCAACTCTTTTCTCCATCCCCTGATCACAGCTCAAACTGTCACTGTACTTCTCTATGATATCTCCAATATGCACCCTGTCCTCTCCAATCCTTCCTCTAAACTACTTGTCCAAGGTTTCACATCACTTGCATCAGTTACAGCAAATTCCTGTTTAAGGTCTTATTCCCAATGCTCCAATACGTCTAAAATACAGCTGCTAAAATAATGACCCTCCTTGCCTGCAATGACCATTGTAATTGGCCATTGACCATGACTTTTAATGGTCACCCATTAAAAAAAAAAGTTAAAGTTAACCATTACTTCCTTCATTAAGCTCAAGGTTCTGATTCTTCCAAGGTTTAGTTCATCTCCCGTCTTAATTAATTTTTCTACACTTCCTTTTCCTTCTCCTGTTTCCTATAAACACACTTACTGTTCCTTCTTTTTCTTTCCCAAGGCCTCATGCATGCCACTGAATATACAAAACATCTTTGTTTCTTCCCTTCCAAAACACAACTCTCTATTTTGCTTTTTCAGATATCTCTTCTAAAAATGCTTCCTTCAACCTGAAGTTAGCCACTGGAACATAATCCTTGCCTTTATTTTGAAAAAGGAAGTAAGCATCCCAATTGAGCCAATTCTTATTCTCTTATTCTTATTCTGTACAGAACAGTTTTCCTGGAGTTTTTCCCTTTGCAAAGTATAGGCAAATCATTCCACAAGAGCGACACCTTCAAATCTTTTTTAAAAAACCCACAACCAAACCAAAAACCACTCAAAACCTTCCCCGCCTAAACAGAAATAATCAGTTTAATTCACTGTGTATCTCATTGAAAAAATCAATGCTTACTAACAACTAGAAATCAATATTTCCTTAGATAAATCATGAGATGGTAACATGCACAGCAAAATTTAAATCAATTATTCAAATAGAGGCTACTTTAAAGTAAAATTATTTAAATCAAGATTGATTAATTAAATTAATCCACTCTGTCCCAATATATTACCATAGCAAGTTACTTCACCTCTACAGCACTGTGGACATTCAGAGTCCTTTTTATGAACTTGCACATACAGTTTGTCCTGGTGGAAACCAGTATTTTATTCCCATCAAACAGATTGATAAACTGAGACAGAGAGACCAGTCAATGCATCAGTGGCACATCTAAAGCTCATGAGCCAGCTCTGCCTTCCCTGAACAAGGCTGATGGTCACCAGATGAGTCCCCCCAAAGATTGTGTCGTTGGTCTGCACTTCTGGACATTGCTACTGAGCCAAAAATTAAAGTTGTGAAACCTGAACAATGACTAGAGGAATGGGCCAGCTTCACAATCACATAGCCATATTTCAGATATGTTATTTGAGCATGGATATACAATAGTTTTAGAAACAGAGTTCCATGCAAAACATTCTCAAAAATGAGATGCTTCTCCCAGAAAATAAATTCAACTGCAAGATTTTTGCAAGATGATATGTAAAAATAAATTTCAGTACACTGGTCAAAATCTTTTTACACCACAAAAGCAAGTAAGGCAATAAAACCTAAAGTGTACTGCCCTGCAATTAAGTCTTTTACTATTTCAGTATTTCAGAGGTAAAACCCCAAGTTTTAATACTCCAAACATTTAATTCAAAGGTTTTTCTGGCTATGAGGACTCTATTGGGCACTAAAGCAAGAAGAAAAACAGATCTAAACTAAAAGTGCAATGAAGTGATTATGATGGTTATGAATCAGCCTTCCATTATTGAGCCACTTTAGCAGCATGTAATAGATTCTGATTAAGCTCTTTAAGCTGAATTACATTGTACTATTAGAAGACTACTCAATTAGTATTTTTCAAGGCCCAGAAGCTAATTTTGCCAGCACCACTGATTTTTACCAAGGTCTGATCAGACCTTACCACAGTGTGCCCAGCAGGAGCAATGAGCCAACTGCAGCTTTCCCAGAGCTGCTATTAAAACCCCAGGCTGACGTCAAAGCTCAGAGATCTGTCACTGTGGGGAAGCTTCACCCCATGTCACAGGTTGGAATTCCAAGATTTCCCCTGGGGATACAGACATCACCTGCTTGTAAGAGACAATTCATGGGCTGGGTTTTCCATTTCAGAAGCCCTGTACTACTATAAGGCTTTTAGATGTCACTCCAAACATTTAGAAGCTGAAACAAGAACAACTCCAGTTTTTTAAGCAGTTTATAGGTGCTCCTGGCAATGCAAGGTGTAATCACAGCCTACTGTTGCTCCTTGACGCACAATAGATTTTGAAATACTGCAATCATTCATGTTCCTGTTGTAAGACACAGTAATACCTCCTGTTTTCATCATATAAGCAGGACTATTCACATCTACTAAAAATGGCAAGAGTTGCAAAAAAGAAAAAGAAAGAAAAGGAAAGAAAAAAAGCCAGCACTGCAGCAGCTCTATCTACAGTAGTACAGAAATCCTAGGTAGGAAATAAGCCATCTACCTTAGAGACAGCCAACAGCTCCCCCTGACCTATGGTTCATACTAAAATCTGGGAGGAAGAGGTTTCTTTTATGAAACTCCTGACAAGATATCTTACTATAACATTGCAATGTAAATTTAAAACCTAACGATTTTCCTCCTAGTAAACATGATGAATTCTTAGTGTAGATGGTTCATTAATAAAAACAAGCGCATTTTCTCGGAAATGCTTCAAAAATCTACTTTTTGTATTGAGAATCATGTAGCGAAGACAGTACAACTTTAGCATTCAAAAAAGGTTCTGCTCCAAGTTCCCAGGTGTACTTTTGCAGTCTGGAGCATTTTACATGCCAGTGAGGCTCCGTGGCTCCAAATTCCAAATTTAATTCAAATGTTTGCACACTGAATGCAATGTAGACACAGGCAATCTACACCAAGAGGTCTCTCAGATAAATGTATGAAGCAGTGCACAGTCATGTGCCAATTCATGTGAGACAGATCATAAAATCCCTTAGCCTTGTAATAAATGGGGCTCCTCAAGGATGTCTCTCTACATAGATTACCCATAATCATCTCTGAAAATGTATGGAGAAGAGTTTACTTTTCCAATCCACTCAACCATCATCTATCTCAGATAGTACTGTAGTTATTGTTTATGAATTCTAGCTAAGTAGAGCTTTTGGAGCCAGGTTCTTTAGTTGGATGGTGTAACTTTGCAGCTATCTTTTTTCATCTTGTCTCTGAAAAAAGTTCATTTTAGCTTCTAGTACTTACCAGTAATTGATAAAATATGTTTCAGCATCTCTTTTGGTTTATAGCATTTTCTTTCCCGGACTTTTGTTTCACACAGAGCAATAAGTAGCAGGTGCATTTTCTCACAGTCCATAAATATTTATGGCTTGTGAATAACAAAGTGCACTGGTTTTAAAGAAATCCTCTGACATATTTTACATACAACAGGCGGAAAAGGAAATTTCCCCTCCAGAGCCCCTGTGTGGGAGTGAATGTCTTGGCACTGTGTGTCAAGGAACCACCTGAGACCAAGGGTTATGTCCATATTCTTACAGCTATCCACTTACTCATTTATATATGTATGCATGCAAGTCCATGACATCATGCACCTTTAATACATTTCCTATTAATTCAGGCAGCTGGTCTTTGAATCAAGTTAAGAAATCCCACCAGCCTGGAGACAGTAGGAATGCTGTCCTGGGAATTTCTGAAGTCCTACACTATTATTTCAATATTTTAAATTTCCATTTAAAAAGAACTGGAAGTAGTTAGTTTACATAATAAACCCCCATTTTAGTGTTGATTTAGTGCCAGCTAAATTTTGTAGAGTCCCCAGATATTCAGAGTTAAACAGTGGCTGGAATGCACCTCAGGTGAGCTGCCCTTCTGTAGCACTGAGGCTCTCAACAAGAGCTTTCTAAATGTGTATCATCAGCTGTGGGGTAAGACAGGGAAAATGGAGCCAAAGCTGCCTTTGAAAGTGGTGCAACCTACTCCCTGAAGGTGTTACCAGTAAGTAATGTAAAACTGGCACTGAGCAAAGTGCACACTTGCACTAAGGATTATCTGTGAGCTTCCAAACAGCCTCTGGAGTTACCTCAGTACACCTTGGTGCACTGCAATATCCAAATGGGGGTTTCATAAGGGTATAAACAAGCTGTTTCACAGAGAAATGGCTACAGTGAGCAGACTGAAAAACAGACTCAACAATATCTTTTTAAAGGCTATTGTTTACGAATTAATAAATGTAAATATCCTAAATCAGCCCTGTATTGTCCTCTCCTCAGCATGGACAGCTTTAAGCGCCTCCCAGAAAAATGGTTTTATATTAATTTACCAGAGTTATCTACTTGTCACTTCGGTTTTTGTCTTGTCTAGACTTCAGACAAGGAGATCTGCACCACCACCACTTTTAGTGGAAAGACAAGGCTCAGAGTCACCCACAAAATGTTCAGCACTGTCTACTTACACCTCTCTCTGAAGGAAAAGGGAAATTCTACCACCTACTCCAACTGAAGACAAAAGGTGGGTCACTAAAACCTGGATATCATTGTCATAGAGTGCTGGAATGTTTACAATAGCTTTGCTTTAAATGTGACTATTTTAATAATAGTTTACTCAAGATTCTGTTCTTTATATAAAAACTATTATAAGGAACAGGGTAAGCTTCTAAGCACAAAATAAAAATAGTCTCATGCAATGTGCCTGACTCTAAATCTGTCCATGTGGATGTCCTGTTCTTCCTTTGACACTCAGTGGAAATGCAACAACAGAGCCAGCAACAAGGGCCAGGCACAAAGTGCTGCTGTACATAAAACACACCCTGAACAGAGGAGCTGTCCTCAGAAAAGATGGTCTGCAACAGCACAGGTCTGCACAGACACTCCTTTGATCTGTGAAGAAAAGACACTAAAGCATTGCCATCTCTCAGGACTGTCCATCCTGCTTGCAGCCCAGGCTTACAGGGGTTCAATGATTCCTGGTGGCTGACACAAAACTTCCCTTTGCTCATTCTGCCTAATGGATGAACAGCTGTGAGCTCAGAGAAGCCTGTCTGTCAAAAAGTCCCCAGCAAATGGTTTTCTACTGACCTTCTAGGCAGGTTTAAGTACAAACATTCCTTTCAAACAAGAAAATTTTTGTTTCTAAAATGCATGCTACCAAACTGTGTGAAAACTAATTACATTAAGCACTACCTAGAGGACGCTGCTTTGCAGGTGTGTTACCTCAAGAACAACCTCTCCCATCTGCCTGTTGGATAAAAATACATGTTTGTAAGTACAAAACCACTTCATTTCGTAATATTTTAAAAATTCTACACAGACATCTTGAAGTGTCCCACTATGTTTGTACTCCAGGACAGATGAAATGTGGTATGTGATGATTTTTCCTCCCCCCAAATATCAAAATAGCAAGAAAGAGAAGAAGTGTTATTCATATACAGACACTGACAGTTTCTAATTATCGATGCATCACTAAGCAAGGTTTTGCTAACAGCTAAATGAGCTATTGCACTTACAAAATGAGGGCACGTGGCATATCTGATTAATTTTACTTATGTCTGTGATATTATGTAATACCAGAAGGTTTGGTATGTCTTTATCTTTTGGAAAAATGTGCCACTTAGAGGCGTTAAATATCATATTGTTTTCAACCCAATTACCTATTGTTTTCAACATGCAAATGGAAAAATGCTGAGTGGTCATTTTAAGTCCTATATATCATCATAATTAATTGAGAGGTAGCTTCTGCTAATGCTTGTCATATACAGAACATAAAAGAAATTAAAAATCCTTGGCAAAAGAAGGTAGAGTATTCCAAGAAATCTGCTTTTTGCAAACTAATGAAACAATTTTTAACAATTTTTATTACAAGCATCTGTGAGCTCCCAGCAGGCAGGAGCACCAGAATTGTTTCTGCTTATATTGCTCAGTTCCAAGCTAATGTCCCCTAAAGCTGTTAGGCTAAAAGCCAAGAGAAGATATATCCACAATGAGACCTGACCCTTACCCCTGCAACTAATAATGTCTCCTAGAAGTTTTAACTTAATAGTCTATGTGAGATTGTTATTAGTGAAACTTTGCCTTTTTTTCCCAGCCATATTTAGTGAATTATACTCTTCAGGCAGTAGAAATCATAGAATCATTTAAGTAGGAGAAAATCTCTAAGATTATTGAGTCCAACTACTAAACCAGCATTGCCAAGTCCACCACTAAACCACATCTCCAAATGCCACACCCACATGGCATGCATCCACATTTTAAGTCCTTCCAGTGCTTACAACCCAGCAGGTGAAGAAATTTTCCCTAATATCTGGTCCAAACCTCCCCTAGTGCAAGTTGATGCTGTTTCCTCTTTCCTGTCACTGGTTTTTGGGAGAAGAGGCTGAACCCCACCTGGCTACAACCTCCTGTCAGGCAATTGTACAGAGGGACAAGGTCACCCCTGAGCCTCATCTTCTCCAGGATAAACACCCCAGCTCCCTCAGCCCCTCCTCAGACCCATCAGGAACCAAACACTGGCATGAAAGAATCAGACTGATGGAAAATTCTCTAACTACAGAACATCTGAAGTCTCCTAAATAAAGGATGTCAATATCCACATTTCTATTTTCCTTTCTGTTTTTACTAAACATGCTTTTACTTCTCTGCTTACCAAATCTTAGAAGGTCATCTCATGAGTATTTGTGTGCCTGTGAACACTGCTCTTAATTTCTTTGCTCCCACACTTCAGAATCTTGACATGACAGAATCTTTCTGGGAGCTATTAGATAACATAAGGTCTCAGTCACTGGAATACCCCAGTTCTTCATCTGTGGTGATTTTGCTGAGTTTTTTTCCCCTGATTGCTTGAAAGGTTCTAGCAGCGGAGGCCAATGCTTTGACCCCTACCAATGATGTTTTTCTTCAGACAATTTTGTATTTCCATTACTCCAACCACAAAAAATGCTGGACAAAATGGCATCTGTGCCCTTAGTAAGTGAACCAACTGACTGGAAATATTTGACTTTACAGTGGGTAACTTATGTGTACTTGAGTCTCTGAAAGCTGAAAATGAAAGAGGAAATTAAGCCAAAGAAACCACAGAGGTCAAGACTTCTAGAGAAATCCATATTTAAACACTTAAGAAAATAGTTGGTTCTTCTACAACTTTGACCTATACTTAAAGTGAAGGTAATTACGAGTTTCTGGTTGCTCAGTTAATAGATGAATTCAGAAGAGAATCTAGATTGGTGACTCTGAGGCCAAAATCCTATCTGTGGAATCATTTAATGCATGACTGACAGCTCCTCTCACACAAAGAGAGAGGTTCAAAAAGAAGAAAAAAGGGGGGAAAACCCAGTAGGAAGACAAGCTGAAAATACCAGCTACCTCAGCCACTGTGGTATGACAACAATTCCGAGGAGTGGATCATTTTCCAACATAAAACATTATTTGTAGGCAAGATTTTTCCTCTGAATACTGTCTCCAAGAAGGTCAGCAAGAAAAAACTCCTTGTCCTAGTGTGCAATAAAAAGATGGAGCAGCATGGCCCTCTCTGAAGCTGCACTTTGTACCATGCTGTAGTGCAGAACACCTTGCACAGGACAAGGATATTTGTCAAGAGTTTGGAAATGATGGTTCTCAGAGCTGGGGAATACTCAAAACTGCATTTTCAGTATGTGAAAATTAATGCAAAGGGCTTCCAACAAAGTGTATCACCACAGATTTCATGTGTATGGTATAACATCATGTCCTACAAACACCCACTCATCTCCACCTCTAAGTTATAACTGTGTTTACTGACAGAGAAGTGCAGACCACATGGGAAAATAAAATTATGAGACTTTATTAATTTAACACAAAATATAATTTCCAACTTGTTATATACAGCAAGTATACTTCTAGAGATTAAATAAAATGTGCACCTGCAGCTCTAATTACATTTTTTGCTGGCATTTTAGGTGTGCAAGATCTAGGAAAGAGGGCATAGACAATCTGTGAGGCTCTATAGCTGCCAGAGCTGAACAGTAGCTTATTCATGACTTGGTCCTGAATAAAATCTACATGCAGGCTTAATTTAAGGGATCATTTATGTTCTATGTTTCTTTTAAAAGAAAAGCTCTTATCCCACACTAAAGGATTAACAGATATGCATAAAACAACTGCAAAAATGGTTTTATAGAAGGCAGTAATATTACCACCTGAGTCTCAGCACAAGGCTGCATGTGAGTTTTAAAACAAACCAAACTACTCAAAAGGAAACAGCTTGGATATAATGTAGTACGATTTATTTTTGTAATGATCTGATTCCAATACTAAATATTCCCAAAGGTACAAATGTCAAGTAGGCACCAAAGCCATCTGTGAGTTTTCAAGTTTCCATTCCCATAATTAAACTGAGATCACCCCAAGAAAACACAGGAAGATGTGGCTATTTCAATTTTGCCACATCCTCATGAACACGGATGATAAAGATCTGATAGAACAATGGGAATGTTAAGATTTCAAGTTCTCTTGCCACAGAGTAAGAGAGCAAGTGCTCTGTGCAGAACAGTTTGGCATAAATGAAATAATTTCTGGATAGTCGCCAGTTCTAAGGTTAAAATGCAGGATTACAACACTTCCATGATGACAGCCTACAGGGAGACATTTGTTGAAAATTGCTTTACCTTTCATTCAGTCAGCAAAAGAAGGGGAAGGAAAAAAAGCTTTGCAGTACTAGTTACATTAGGGGTATGTGGAGTCTTTATCTATAAATGATACAAATTGTAAGCTTATAAAGCCCCCATACAGGTGCAATCAACATAAAAGCCTAGCATTTCTGCAGCGTTTCCCCTCATTTCTTTTGTATCACAAAGCTCTATATATTTTCACCATATGCCATTCCAGTAAGTGTGTGTAATTATAAAGGAAGCATGACCTAAGATTTAGATTCAAGTTTCAAAAATTAAATCGATTTTTTTTTGACAACAGGCAATAAAGTTTTCACCAGTTACATTGAGAACAAACAGAAGTCTTAAATCGTGCAGCATCACGTAGAACAACATGTTTTAACCATACTCTTTTACTCTGCAGGAAATGACAACTTGGGCAGTGCAATACTACTAAATTGTAGTATTTTAACTGCACTATACATGTCTGCCTTTGAAAGTCCACTGAATACATAAAAGTCCTCTACAATAGTTTGAAAGAAATAAGAATAAAGAACTAAGTCTCAAATTTTCAAAGAGGTCCATACTGTCATTTGGCTCTCATTTAAATTAATAGGATTCAGTCAGCTGCTTCCCACAATATTGCTTCAAAAACACAGGCCTACATAGTCAGAAGGTCTTTCCAATATGGTTAAAAAATTAATATTCATATTCTGCAACAGCTTTTATCTTTATGTTATCTGTTACTGACAAAGAGAAATTAGAATTCTGATCTATGTTTGGGTATTGCTAAGTGATTACAGAATTTTTTTAATTCCATTTGTAGTTTCCTTTTTTAAGAATTAGCCAGATCTGCAAGTGAAACTGGATTTAAAGTGATTCTAACCTGCTATCAACAGACTAGAGTTTATGCATATACTGCATAAAAATATGGTTCATTTTGCAGCTTTTCATGTTCTTCTGGACCAATTCTAAGGCAAAAAAAAAAAAAGTGGTTTTGCAGCAATTTCAATAATCCAACTGTTTACTTGTATCCCTAACACATGGAGAGCCTCTGCAGTTCAGTGTTATCACTGGGGACCCAAGGAGTGTGTCGATTTTTTTGTGTTTGTTTTCTTTTTTTTTTTAATAAATTTACTCCCTACCTCTTTCTCAAGAAATTACTGAATTCCTAAGTCCATTGAGAATTCATAGATCTGTCACCAGCTCCCCTCTCTCAAAGGATTACTTTAAAAGATTCTCTCTGAGACTTGACTACAGTAAAGTAAAGCAGTAAAAAGTGTTATTTGGTATGAATAAAGGATTACTTTTTATTAGATGGATTCATCCTTGTGACAACTGGGTAAGTGTTCAGCGTAACTCATATAAAGCCAACAGAAAAACTATTTAGCACTTCAAGCATAAATTGGTCTCTTAAGCCAAATTATACTTGTTCATGTCATATTTCAAATAAAGGGAAAGACAAAAATGGTTCTCTGATGCTGGTCTCAAGTTAATATCTGCTCACATGGTATAAGAGAGAGTCTGGCTCTGCAGTAGCACACACTATAAATTTCCCTCTAAGAAACAGCAGTCTCTAATAATGTTGGGGTTTCCTTCACCACTGGTACAAACTATACTTGGATGCTAAAGCAATGAATTTTCTTATTACATACTTATGGAAAACAAATGGTAAAGCAATTTGGCAGAATTATTGCAATTTGAATATAATTCTTTTTCACAAGACTTTTGGGTCCTACTGGGACCTCCCATTGTTATGAATCCATACTTTTTGCACTTATAATCATGAAAATAAAAAACAAAAAACCTGCTTCTGCAATTAAAAAAATATTGGTATGTGTTATATTTGAGTTCAGTTCATATTCCTTATCAAGTGTTTCTATCCCTAATTAATTTGTATACTGAACTCCAAATTCAGCATACTATAAATAGATAAAAATATGATGGTGTTTTATTTACACTTACACAAAGTGATGTTGATCCTAAAGTTGACCTCTCCTATCATACTGATCAGCCAGTGACTGTCAGCCCTTTTTACTTCCCTAAAAGCCATGAAAAACCCCAAATGTCAAATCAGTGCCACCATCCACAAACTGACTAGAAATGGATACAGAAAGAGAGGCAGAAATGCTACATGATACTGACAAATTAAATCAAAGGGAAAAAAACAGCCCTAGCATTTTATGTAGAAGAGAAAACTCTAAAATTAGTTTTGTACAAATATAAACTCTGATTTGACAAGGAGTCAGGCAAATCTAGATATAGTGGGTGACATGCAGCCATGACGAAAATCCAGTTAAGAAGTTTATTTAAAGAGAAGTGAAGACATTTCCTTCTTTTTTTTTTCAGTTGAGCATCATACAAATATAAGTGAAAACAACCATTTGAGCCTTTGGGAAAATCATTCCTACTGCTCTGTATGGCTGTTAACTCCTTTGCATGGATATCGTCACCTCCTTCCACTCAGAAATGTCTTTTCCATAATTTATTTTCCAGTTGGCTAACCTGATTTGGATAATACCACTAATACAAAAACCAAAGAAAGTTGTCGTATGTCCAGCTTTTCGATTAGTTTGGGTATGCATGCTTTTATTTTAGCAGGAGTTCTGAAAAAGAAAAATGTGATGGAAGGAGAAAGATAAGTACTGGGCAAAAGCAGGATTGTAGTGTTAGGGAGGTGCATAAATAAAGGAGAAAAACAACTGGTGTCAGTTTGTTGTACAGAGTTGCAGAATTATCAAATGTGACATCAGGATATTGCTGATATCAACCACGAAATTTTGTATAGAGAGGCTGTTAGGTCAGAGAGCCCAGAGCCCCCACTCTGAGGAAGCAAAGCTCAGTGCAGGGATTAGGTAGGCTTCACTCAGCATGTGTAATGTCACAGAGGGGGTGGAACAGCTGTGGAGCCATGACATAGCTATGCCTGCTATGTGGAGGCTGTGCTGGGGCACTGGCCAGGGATTTGTAATGCTTGTAGGCTCCCCCACTGCTGCTGCCAACCTCCTCAGCATCCTCAGCACGCCCCTGGGAAAAGAGCTCCCGTGGAATCACCAGCTCTCTGCTGCTTGCACCTGCCCCATACATCCAAATGTTGCAGCTGTGATGTTTTCCATACTTTCAACACTTGCACTCCAAGGGGAAGAGGGACTGGATTTGGTCCAGAGGATGTTACATCTATATGCTTTTAGAAGGATGAAGTAGATATCAATTTCACTCTGTTTCCCAATGTCATAAAAGCTGTCACCAAAAGATATTAAAACCAGCTACATGTAGGGCAACTGGAAACGAAAAAACTGAAAACAGAAAACCCTAAATTCACCAACTGCTGCACAAACAGTGCTCGTTTAGTCCTTTTCTGATTTTCTGTGGTTGTTGTGCTGCCGTGGTGCAGAGAGCATCTCCGGATGGACCCAGGCTTTGCTCATGAAACCCATGTACACACATGTACAGAGCCAAGCAGCCTCCCACTTTAGGCTATTACACACCTATTAGTACACTTCAGAAAACACATCTCTGAATGTTTTCACACTGGTCTAAAAACTGGAGAAGGGCAGCAGGGAATGGTGTCAAAACCCAACAGCCCTTTCTCAGTGAATGCAAAATGGCATCTCTAACAAATGGAGCTCTAAAACTTATGGTCCACTGGCCCCAGCACTTAAAAACCAATTGCAGGAGTTTGAGAAGGATATGGATCATGAAAGGATCTCTGTGACAGCTTGGCAGAATTTCTAAACTAAAGAGACACCGGGATGTTATTTATATTCAAGAGTAAAACACACACAAACACACAATTACAAGTAAATACTCTACAAGCACCATACTTAATATAAAAATGAAGGTAAATCACTGGTAAGATAAAAATAGGCAGCAGGGAAAAAAGAGGGAATTCACTTATATTTTAGTACCACAATAAATACCAATGAAATAAAGTGAGTTGAATAAAAAAAGACTCCCTTTTCCAGATCCTTCAGGCCCTGTCTCAGCAAGTGTTTCCACCCCTTGTACAGGAATTAAGCATACACAGACTCCCCTCCCATAATGACAGAAGCAGTAGGAGACAAGACAACCCCAAGCATGGGGGCTCCCAGGGAGAAAATCAGGGATCTGCTGCACTGAAAAAAGAAAAACCAAAGTAATCACTGATATTTTCCATGCAGGCTAAGAGATACAGCTCCAGCTGTACGTAGAATTTCAATGAAACAACAACAAATATTATTCAACATCTCGCTCCTCCAGCAGCGCAAAGCACAAACCCGCCAAATCCGTCCTTTTTCAGAGCAATGCAGAAGCTGCTCTGGGGATGCTTCTGGCCCAGGCAGGGATTCTTTGCAGAGTGCTCAGCACCAAGCACAGCAGCAGAGTCTGGAGCAGAGGGTACCAGGTGGCACCAGGCTCCCCGGCAGCGAGGGGAGCGCAGATGCCAAGCGCCGGCGTGCGCCCTGTCTAGTGGCCGATGGAGAGGCATTAGCAGCAGCCTCACAGCCTGCTCAGCCAAAACACTGGCCAGAGGGCGAGTGCTGGTTACAGCAGCTGTGAAGGAGTGTGTGGAAAGGGGAAATAAAAATGAGGAAACATGGAAGGCCTCGCTAGCCAAAAGAGATAAACACACACACGACACACAAATAATCGCTGCAGTTTCCCAGCCCGCTGGAAAGCGGCACCGGGCTGTGATTTCTGGATCTTTCTGTCAAGTTTGTAATATTCAGAAATGGGCATAATGGAAAAGATTAATTTCAGAGGATTTCTTAAGTTTGCAATATTAACTGGGGCGAGAAGAACGAAAAAGCCCTCACAAAGGACTACTGTAGGACTTATGCAAATATTTCCATCTGGGTTTAGAATAAAAATCAAAACCCTGAACCAACCAGCAGACAGTTTCATGCACTGCTAATGAAGAGAGAATTCAATTCTCCTGTTTGCTGAAATGAATACTGAACTTGTATCTTAATGTTTTACAAGAATATAGTATGTGTGTCAAAACAGGAGTTTCACTGACAATTGCAGGAGCACTGGCAGCTTCTCTTAATGTTTAAGGGCTGGATCTCAGATTCAGACGGAGATGTGAGTAAAGGACATTGAGCAGCCATGCCTCTACCTTGTAACATTTGAAATTCAGGCAGCAGCAGATGAGATGGTTGTGTCCCAGTCTGTCCTTGGCAGGGCCCCCTTCCCTACTAAATGGATGATACACACATACGGAATGGGACACATTTCACAGCAGCACAAGTTAACCTAGATGCTAACACATGCTCTGGCACCTGAACCTGCCAGCTATTTTCCTCAGAAAAAGGATGGGGAAGCTGAGCTGCATGGAGCCCATCCAGCACCTAGGGAGAGTGACAAAGGGCCAAGTTCCCATCACTGGGCAGCAATGGATGGGCAGCAGCACGTTGCTCCTACCACAGCCTGGAAGCAGACAGCAAGGGCAGGGCTAGAAAAGGAGGGGGAAAATCTGTTCTTCCACAATGGTGATAGAACAACCACTGAAAAAAAAATGGTAGGATGATAGATGACTCATGAAAGTGTTAGACTGGTGCCAAAAGCAGTAGACTTGGCAGCGATCGGGACAGGCTGCCTCAGGAGAGCTGAGCTCCAGCCCTTCCTGCAGTGGGGGAGAGAGGCAGGAGCTCCCACCCAGGGCAGGCTCCTTCCCCTGCCAGGGCTCTCCCTGCAGCACCAGGGGATTGTCACCAGCCTGCCTTCCCCTCCCTGCTCCCAGTGCTGAGACAACACCTCCAGTAACAATTTGACAGTAAATTAATAAATTTATTCCTACACCACTAAGCCTGAAATGGTTTATAAATTCCATTTTTCCCCCTTGTCACATAATTAAAACTACTTTCCTTTCACCCTTCTTCACTAAAATCTTTTGTCATAAATTTTGTCATTTGTGGCATGAGGACATGGGATGTTTCCCCCTCCCCGCCCAAAACTGTTCAGTATAAATCAGACAGGCATTTGGGAACTGAAAAACGAGGGGAGCTGAACTTTGGAGATATGCCAGAAAAACTTAAGACAAAAATTAAGGCCGTAAATACGTATTGATTACTCAGGGGAAACTTTTTACAATGTTTTATCAAAGGTTACCTGCTCCCAATCCATTCTATTCTGCCAGACCACAAAGTACCTCAGCATCTCTCCGCTCTTTAAATACAAGACTACAAACTGACTCTCACTCACCACAGGCAGGCAAACAGCTCAAGAGATTGCTTTGTTTCAGATGCACATATGTTGACTGCAAGAGTCACTCACAACTTTCTCAATCCTTCCTTCACCCATAAACGCAGGTTACCAAAGCAGTGATACATTAGGAGACCCTGGAATATCAGGTTCCATATCTGTCAGGTGTTAGGAACAGGCTCATAAAAAAAACGTTCATTCATATCAAAACCCATTTTACTGTCTTCTGTAACAGGCACTGCTTTGGCTACAGAGGGGCAGAAAAGGCAGCAAAAGTAACATTTCCTGTTGGCATTTGAGAGCATAACTTTCCTCAAAGAGTCCTTGAAACACAGAACACAAATGGTGTCCTCCTGGTATTCTGAAAAGATGTTTTAAGGTAAAAACAGGCAACCAGGTGGGTTGATTCTTCTGTATGGGTCTAGGGGCATGAGGAGGAGACCTCCAAGGAGTCAAGGGCAAGAGAAGTTTCACGTAACTTCCAGATTCAGGGAAAGCACAAATCCACTTGGACTCATTCATCCACTTGATGGCTGTTGTATAAAAAAGTTGAGTTTACAGAGATGCCTGTGTGGTCTCCCACAGCCTTCTGGCAGCAGTGTCTAATTGAAGATTGTTTACTGGCATTAGGAACACTCCCATGTTTAGCTGGATCCCTGCTTCACACTCACATTAAAGCAGAAACCAAATCACCAGCCCAGAGAGCTCCAACTTCAGCAGCTGCAGTTATGAAGGGTCAGCCACTGCCCTGCCTCTGAAGTAAGAATTAAACAGCTATTGCAGCTGGAAGTGCCATGTGCTCACCACTTTCAAGGAACATGAACATTGATGTCCCTATTCTGCAGGCTAAAGTCACCTTTTGTGTTGTTAGATTTTTGGTGCTTCCATTTAGAGCCAAAGAAAACTCTTCAAAGTGACCTTCACGCTCTGGGGTTTCTAGCCCTGGAAAGTTCCAGGGCAGGTGATGCAGCAAAGCAAACACCCCACAGGCCCAAGAAAAGCAATACATAACTTCATGTTGACAAATACAGGCAATTTTCAAAATTCTTAGGTTTCTCAAAAAGCCATATTCAGGGGCCTGCTATGGCTCTTTCATTAAAACACAACTCCACCACTCTTCCTAGCTTTCCTGGTATTTCTTCTCAGAATTAAGCTGTCACTACATAAAAAATTTAGATTTTATGTGATACTGCCTAACATCCAGCATACAACTGTGCAATGTGTCATTCAGAAAGCAATTGTATTTATAACTTTTCAATTACACTTGCTGAACCTAACACCAGCTTTATTTGGGTTTTTTTTTCAATGTTCTAAGCAAAGATTGAATTAAAATAGTGAGAGCAATAAACCATACATCAAGCTGAGCAACTCTAACTGCCTTGCATCCCAAAACAGAAGAAAACCATGGCAGAATTTCTATGCTTTTATGTAGCACTGCCTTGCACAGAGTAAAAACTTTTAGAATATTTTTCTTAGTTTAGTGTTTGTAACATTCCTTCCAACAGGAAAACTGCTGTCAGATAATCATGTGAGAAACTAACAGTATAACAACAACTGTTCAGCATTTAAAAAAATAATACTGACTTTCCAATTATGAGAAATTTTCAGAAGATTATGCTTAACAGCATATCATGTTACAGACTGGCAAATCCTACCAGCAGAATGGCTAATTTTACAAAGTATGGCAAGCTATTTAGTAATAAACCTAAATTTATTCTTTGCACTTCAGTGGTGCTCACAAATTACGCACTTAGATTTTATCACTGTAAGTGATAAATCTGTCTTGTGTTTTGCACACAGAAAGACTTTCATGATGCAAATAGATACTGTGGTAACATAAAAAGTACAGTCTGCTCTCCTGGTTGTGGTTATTTCTAATTTATGAAACATGTAATAGCCAAAGCTGTCTAGATGGCTCAAGCCAATTAGAAACAGTCCCAATAGATATGGATTTCCACAACAGATATTTCATTAAGAAACAAGCCTCATCCTTTTTTCAGTTTTGTTTGTTCAACCTCAACTAGCTATAACCTCTAATGCAACTGACAGGATGTTGGGTTATATACATTACACAGAAAGTCTCTGTCAGTAAAAAACGTTACTACATAGCCTCTGGAAATAAATAATGTACAGCCTACAAACAGTAAGCACCTTCTTTCTCCTGCCATATGTCCCCAGTGATCATTGATACATCCTGACTTTGGAGAGACAGACAGACAACTGTGTAAATAAACAGACTCTTATGAACTGCACTGTGATAACCATATAAATGAAGAGTGCATTCACTATTTAATTAATCTAATTAATGTACCAGCTTCCCAAATCTTTGGGAAAACATCAACATGCCTATAGCTATCCATTCCCAAGATCTGGTATTTCATTCATTAATCTTAAAAGGATGTCAGAAAGGGATGTCAGGGATCTGCACCACTTGCTTGATGGATCAGTCCTTGCCACCACAGCACATCCCCTTCTTTGAGGGGCCTCTGAAACACAGAAGTCAGTGGGAAGGGGAGAGCCATGAGCCATCCTTCTCCGTGCCTCTTGCCCGCAACGTCCTTGGAAGGCACAATGGAAAACACTCGGGCCCAATCTGATTTGATAAAATGTTTTCTGCCCATTGTGCACAGGGACAGTGACTCCATAAAGCAGAAGGCAGCGGAGACTATGACTCATGAATTGTGAATGTGAATTCTGAACCTCCCCTCTGCGGATGGCAGGACTTGCAGTGACTTTCAGCCATGAAGAACTGGCCTCCCATTACAATCTGTTATTCATAGACAGAGTGAAGCCATATTGCAGCATAATGACATCTATATATTACACCCAGATACCATTTAGGAAAAGCAGTTTTGCCTTATTTAACAAATGCACTATACACATATTCTCAAATGTTGTTGATTGTTTGTTCATAAAAATCATAGAGTAACTTAGCTTGGAAGGACTCTTGAGGTCTGGCTACAAAGCATTGCTAAAAGCAGGATCAGCTGCAGCGTCAAACCAAGTGGCTCAGGGTTTATCCAAAAGTTTTGAACCTTCCAAAGATGGAGTGTGGACTTCACTGTGCACATAAATATAAATTAATGCACATTAATTTATGTCCCTGTATCTGGCTGTTTATTTAGCAAACACTGCCAGAGGGCAGCCAGGACATATGCTGGGCAAAGCAGCCAAGGAGACAAATTTAGTCCTTTGTCCAAGGGGCCCATTTCCTTCTTAATGGCCAAGAGCACCTTCCATCTCTGGGAGATGCTGCCTCACCTGCTCTGTGAGCACCAGAGGTTGTCTCAATCTTCTGTGCAGAGCAAGGTCACACTTGCTGTAGATTGATATGGCCCACACCTCAAAACCCAAAACTGCCTTTAAAAACTCAGAGGAACAATCACCATTATGGCTACAAAAGCAAATTTCTGCTTTTACAAAAACATCCCCCTATTTACAAGAGCATCCCAAAATGTCAATTGTGACTAAATAAAACAAGGAGTCTTAGACAAGAATAATCCAAAGCACAGCTTTTCTCTCAGGCTGTCCCTCTAAGTGGGCACTGAAATAACTCCAATCCGTAAGATTTTCTCCTATGTTCTCATGCAATAGTAGTATCAATGGAACTAATAAATCAGGATTCACTTGTCCAAAGATCCATTACTGCATCAATAAAGCTACTGGTCTCAAACAAATAAGACAGTATGAAAGCATGAGCACAAGCTTTCTGCATGTTGAATAAAGCTTCTGAAAACGGCTTTCTCTAAAACAAATGCTAGCAACGTGAAATTCGATGACTTTAGCAGCAAGCTATCATAGGTAACTCTATATGGAACATGAACTCCAGGCCTAGGGATATGGGTCTTTTGAAGACAAAATATGCATTTCTGGACTCTTTCTCAAGCTGTTGTAGAGGAGTTGTTTCAATAATTCTATTTTTATATATGTCCAGTGAAGCTGTATACAACACAGTTACAAGATTTTTTTAGGTTTTGTGGGGGTTTCTGGGTTTGGGGTTTCTTTTATTATCTGTTTTCTTTTAATTTTCCTTTGTCTGTTTTAGATAGATTTTGTCTGCCTAAGTTTACAAGTTTTTCATATCAGCTGTCTCTTCAGTATGTATAATAATTTTCATTTTCTGCAAGAACTTTCACCTTCACACCTTCACATTCTACTAATGAATTTTCACTCCCATCCAAGATCCATTAATTTCTGTAATGATCAAGAGAATACCCAAACACTGCAAACTGCTTTATCTAAGAAAATTGAGATTTACCATGACAAAATCTCAGAGGTCATTCATGTTTGGGAACAGAGATGCAGCTCTCAATGAACTACATCTGCTCTATCCAACTGCAATGTTTAAAAACTCAGCCTAAATCTGGTTTTCTCTGTCCTATACATGAATCCTCACAGTGCAGCTCAGAAGAGAAGACACAGGTGATTTCAACCAATTTGGTCAGAGAGAAAAGGCTGTTCTTCAATTTTAAAAAGATCCCAATAAATTGAGTTCTACATTTGGATAGTAAACTCTCTGTCTTAAGCCACATGATCCAAGAAGCTGGATGGAAAAGGAACGAATTCAGATGGACAGGAACATGAAGCCAGTTCATTTGTGTGTCAGATGAGTTCGACCAGATGAACGAGGAGATTTCCTTGCTGAAGGAGCATCTCCTTCCACACTGCAACCAAGCAAAGCTCAAACTTCTACCCAGTAAAGAGAGGTACATAAAACAGACCAGGGAAGAAAACTTTCCTCTTTCTCCATACTGATGTGAATCCCAGACCAAGCTTTCCCCTTACACTTAACAATTTCCAGGAATTGTCCTATTTTGAGTTTGCACAAACTGGACAGTCCCACATACTCTTTTACAAGATCTGTGTACTTCATACCATGCTTTGTTGCCTGTACCACACAGTCATTCTCATTCTCCTTTTATCTAAGTCAGAGTTTAATCACATTTGCCAAGTAAGCAAGCATTAAGCTGTATCCCTGGGTGAGTTTCTAATGCTAGCAGAGTGCAACAAAAGGAGAATCCTATCACTTTATTGATTGTCTCCACACAAAAGCCAAAACCCGATTTAGCATGAATGGAACCATTTTTTATGTTTAAAAGCTATATCAGAATGAATGCATATACTGCTTCTGTACAGGATCTGGAGAAAAGAGGATCACATTGCTCAAGTGTATAAAGTTAAACACAATATACATTAAACCTATTTCAGAAGTTCCCCAAAACTGGCTAATTCTTTGACTGCAATATGGGAAACCAACTAAAGGTACAAAATGGGATGATAATCCATCTTCCAAAATAAGCTACACTCATTGGAATATTAATTTGGTTAGTTCACTTAGAATGTTGTATCATAGAGTGCAGAGCTACAAAAGCTGTAACTTCAGATAAAAAAGCCCAAGCAAACCACATTTCTTAGAATAAACCAAAAGGTATTTCTAAAATAATAACATAAGAGCATCAGCCTAATGCTTATTTTACACTTGGATGCTTTCTAATATCCAGACAACCTCAGTGTGCAAATTGGTGTAGTTCGCAAAACTAATTAAGAAGATAGGATAGAAAATCTAGACATTATAAACACTTTAGGCAACTGATCAAGCTTCTTCATCTTTTCTTAATAGGTCTGTTCAACTATTTTTCCACCCACACAATCATTCTGAAGAAAGATTATTGAACAGGACACATTTAGAAACAAAATAAAATAAAAATATGAACCTCAAGAGACAACCATGTTTTCAGTTCATTTTAGAAAACAAGATTCAGAGGGAAATGATACAAAATGACACAAAAGAGGAAAGATCACCCCTCTGCAGGTCATTATGATTTTATGGGGTTCCTGACAGAAATTAGTTGTATTAAATGGAATTCATTGGTGATGTAATTTAGGGATGAGAGATAAGGGGCTTTGAACAAGGGGGAGAAGTAATTTCACATAGGGGTATGGGTGATTACAACACTTAACACCATCTCACAAAAAGTGATTAGCAGGTTTTATCTCTGATGCAGGCACCTGATTCTTCCTGCCCTGTCCCCCTGCCTGAGAAGCAGCAAACCAGGCACTGTGGCTGCAGAGCTGGTCAGCTCAGACAGATGTGCTCCTGTGGCTGCAGAGCTGGTCAGCCCAGACAGATGTGCTCCAGCAGTGTGTCTGCAGAGCTGGTCAGCTCAGCCAGATGTGTTCCTGTGGCTGCAGAGCTGGTCAGCTCAGACAGATGTGCTCCTGTGGCTGCAGAGCTGGTCAGCTCAGACAGATGTGCTCCAGTGGTGTGTCTGCAGAGCTGGTCAGCCCAGACAGATGTGCTCCTGTGGCTGCAGAGCTGGTCAGCCCAGACAGATGTGCTCCTGTGGCTGCAGAGCTGGTCAGCTCAGACAGATGTGCTCCTGTGGCTGCAGAGCTGGTCAGCTCAGACAGATGTGCTCATGTGGCTGCAGAGCTGGTCAGCTCAGACAGATGTGCTCCTGTGGCTGCAGAGCTGGTCAGCTCAGACAGATGTGCTCCAGTGGTGTGTCTGCAGAGCTGGTCAGCTCAGACAGATGTGCTCCTGTGGCTGCAGAGCTGGTCAGACAAATGTGCTCCAGGCAAAGGGCCTTGCCTGTCACACCCCAGTGCCTGCACCCTGCTCTGTTCACAACGTGTGGTTGCCTGTGGCAGCTGTTTATAGATCTGTAGATGGATATAGATGAGGTGGATGTATAAATATACACACACACAACAGGAGGGAGAGAGAGAGACTGAGAAGCTGTGTGTGCTGAATTACTGAATACAGCACTCCACAAAGTCAGAATGAGCTCTTCCCGTACACAGAGCATGTTACAAAACACATCCCAGCTTTGCTACAACTGGCAGCCCAGGAGAAGCATCTCTTGTCCCCACTGCATCCTACAGTGGGGAGACAAAGCTCTGCCAGCCTTCAAAGAAGTCCTAAGTACACTTTAAAACATTGCTGAGCATGTGTCATCTGTACGAAAATAAATCATTAAGTAACCTTATTCCTTTTCACATTTTATTTGGGAGACATCACAGAAATTTTTATGTGCTTTTCTTTCTACACAAAATCTGCCTGAATGGAGAAAGGATGAAGTTGGGTGTCTCAATGTGGATCAATGCAAAAGAAAAGATCAATGCTCAATATCACCTTACAGCCTAACTACTGCAAAGCACTCTGCCCAGCATTTAAAGCCCTTACTGAGGGTATTCAATCCCAGCAGCAGTGTGATTTCTTCACAAGGACACAGTGAAGCTAAGTCAGAACTTTTTCCAAGGCCATGTAGTGATAGCACAAGAGGGAATGGCTTCAAACTGACAGAGGGCAGGTTCAGATGGGATATTAGGTAGGAATTCTTTACTGTAAGGATAGGAGGGTCCTGGCACAGGTTGCCCAGAGCAGCTGTGGCTGCCCCATCCTTGGAATTGTTCAAGGCCAGGCTGGATGGGGCTCTGAGCAACCTGGCATGTGGAAAGTGTCCCTGCCCATGGCAAGGGGGTGGAACAAGATGAGCTTTAAGTCCAACCATTCTGTGATTCTTCCTCTGGGTGTTCAGGTCTCCCTTTGTTCTGCCTCATGGAAACCAATTATGACAGTACTGTTCTATTTTTTCCCTGCTGAATTATCATGGGTTTTGATATGTGTTGTTAACAGATCTACTTTTTTTTTTCACTTTTGAACTCCTTTCATTTTTTATGATTAGGAACAAGCCTCTACCTGCCACTTGCTTTGCTTTGGCATCTATTCTGTCTCCAAGTATCCTGTACAATTGAAGATGTTTTCCATTATCTCAGCCCAGTGCTGTCAGGACTCATTTTCTAGACATTTTGCTAGCATCTATTGCAATTCACAAGTTTCAGAATATCAGACCCAGATCACTTCCCATTTCCAATATGATGCAATATACAATACATGCATAGTTTCATCTTTTCCTTCTTCAAATCTTTATAGTATGATTCTCCATTTCAAGAGCTATAAATGCTAGCTGTGCTTTCAAAGACTCGTGGAGAAAACATATGACCAAAACGAAATTCCACATACACTTGCTTATATGGAATGGATTGCTTCTTGTGGCAATGCTTTATAGCTTTGATCTTTTAACAGATTATAATATGTAAAAACAGAGTAATAAAAATAGCAGTGAACTAGTAATATATTTAAAACTTTTATGGAAGGCTTTCATTGTTACAGATGATACAAAATTTACAAGACAGCCCTATTTAGTGGTGGTGTTTTTAAATGAATACATTGAAGTGCAATGCTCTCTTCTGTTCATAAACTATAAGCCAAACTGAGAACCAGGCATATTATTATTAGAAGTATGACTATACCACAATTTATATCTATTTAGAATTTCTGAAATTGAATTACTTTTTAATTACAATACATGCAATTCAGGCATAAGGAATTCAAGTATTATTAAACTCTCTGGGCTATAAAAATATATTAAACTCCATCCCTCTAGCAGCTACTGATGACTTATCTGAGTCTAGCAAAGCAATATAGATTACTTTTCTTCCCAAATACCTTGGCAAGGTCACTTGTTTGAGAGTTGAAATGTAAATTACTTGTATTACAGCAGTATCCTCAAAAGTTTTTCATTTTGTGCATTACCTCTGCCTCATTCCATCTGTGCTATTTTAGGACTGTGAAGTCTGAACTGATTGTTTTTATAAAAAGACATGTTAGGACAGCAGTGAGACAGCAATCTGGAAAGTGAGCTTCCCTTAATGCTCCAATATTCATCCTTGTTCACTGTTCCTCACCCTTGCCCTACAGAACTCTGTATTTATGAACAGTTCATCTTCCTTTGCTCCCCATGGCCTCTATTCCTCTAATCTCTCGAGGTCATTGCACTTCCAGCCTGGCCACATGTCCATTCTTGACCCATCTGGTTTTGTGTCACCAACAAATTTGATCATGGTTGAAACTGCATCAAAGGAATGCCCAACAAAGAAGATGTGAAGCAGCTGCAGATCAGACAGAAAGGCAATAGTTTACAGTTCCCATCATGAAAAGAGTTTCTGTAAATGCAGCTCTCCAGAAGAGCCAAGCACTCTCAAGAACCAGTGCTAATTTCACATGTATAACAGATGCAGTACACCAGCATGGCCTGTCATGAAATTTGGCTCCAAAAGGCATGTATAGTGAGAGATCTTTCCCAAAGTCAGGTCACTGAAAAACAGAGTGTTTCATTAAATGATAAACAATGTGATATCCCCTGTGAAGACAAAAACACATGCAAAAAAGCCAAACCAATGCAAATATGCATTTATAATAAGACCATCTTCTTTAGGCACCCTGTTCTTTAAAACAGATATTCCATTTCTTTCTCCAAAACCACGGGCCAGAAGGAAATACTTCTGCAGCACAACTGATATGTCCCAAACCAACAATGGATTCAAGTTGCTGAACTTCACCGATTTTTTTTTCTAATTTTCTTTCAGCTGTGTTTACAAGACAGTTGGTAATTCAATCACATCTATATATTCCCTATGGAGAATACATGAGTTATTTCCTAGGTCCTAGTTAGTGTCTGAAGCAAGTTAGCTCTGAAATCAAATAGGATGACAAGGAAACTACACACAGTGTCTTACTCAGCATTTATTTCAACATTCTATTTAAAAAATAGATCTAGAGGACAACAATCATTGCTCTCAACAATCATTAATATACTGAATTGGCACCAAAATATTGCATAATCAGGATCTCTGGATGTGAAATGCAATAAAAGCTTAGACAGTGATTCAGTTCCTAGTATTGAGTCCTTATTGTCATGCTCTGGCCCTAATCAATATCCAGGAAGTTTTACTGGTGAAAATGGTAACAGTGTTGATAATGACTTTACAATTAAAAACTCACGGTATTTTACCAAACACACACATATGTAATGGGAGAATCAGTTTATACATCAGATACCCAAGCATTTTTAAGTGGATGCAGGTGATATATTCATGCTACACAGCAACAGGTTTAAAATTCAGACAGCTGCATGAAATGAAGGTGCAAGATTCCAAAACACAGAATAAAACTTAATTTGGATGAGACACCACACCAAAGATTTCACAGAGTAGGGAAATACAAATTGATGGTCACTTTAGGAAGTTCAGCAGAACCAGTGAGTAGTTTAGGGTTTTTTTCTGTTGAATAAATTCTCTGCCCAGTGCTACTACAAGATGCAGATGGTTTCAGCAAGTCTGTGGGAAGATGATCCCCACAATGTTTAACGAGACCAGCTTTGTCTCTCACACACAATCACAGCTCTTCCTGAGCAAGGAAATACCAAAGACAGCAGCAGCAGCTAAACCTAAATACTAAGGAAACCTTTTGTCCCCCATCTGTCCCAACCACTGGCACCTCAGCCAATAGCTAGGATTCAGTTAGTTTTCCTTGCCTCTTTCCCATTCTTAGATGTTTATACCCTAGAACAGATTCTCTTTCTAAAACTGGAAACTTAAGGATTTGTTATTAACAGTAATAATGGCATTAAACTCATAATGTGGTCAGTCAAGTCCCTTGGGCATTTTAATGCAATTCTCATAAGCCTCGAAACACAAACAACAAATTGTGCTGGCCCTGGAAACAAAACAGAAGGAAAGAAAAGGAATGCACATTATTCATGTTCCCTTTCTTTGTTTTGTCTGTTTTCCAGTCTATGAAAAAGAAAGACTTTTTCTGTTAAAGTGTTTCAAAAATAACACAAACATTAATTTTTTTAAACTTGAAAACATTTTTGTTTCGCCTAATCCAGTCAGAAGTAAATACTAAAAATGGCCACTTTACAAACCTTTAAAAGTTGTTCTTTATTCCTGAAAGCAGTATGTCCTCCAAATCCCAGAAACTATAACATGCTCAACTTGTCCACATCAGTTACATTTCATGGCTTTATGTGGAAAGGCATGAGACAATGTGCTCAACTCCTCAGCAGGCAAAACAAGCGCTTGAGAGAAATGGAACTTCTCCAAAAGTTGAGATGAGAAAGCAAAAGCCTACAAATTTATTTTTAGTTTTTGGTTATAAACAAAGACAACTCTGTAAGTCACCAGAAAACAACTGAGAGGATCTGGTACTTCAAAAGGAGATGGGTTTGTGAGTATAAATCTGATACAGTCCACAGCAGTGATTACACACAGTAATAAGCATCAAGCACACGTCTGATGAGTTTTATTTAGAATATGGAAGCAAACCTCCTTTGAAACAATGAAAATACTTGAAAGCTCAATAATATTGGTAAAAGTATAGTAATAATTAAAATTCAGGGGAGGAAAGAAATGCAGTTGTCAGGAACCTCAGAGAAAGAACACTGTGGTCCTTATGCTTGGGAAGTTTGATCTGTGTCAAGCTTGGACACAACCAGAGGTGTTGGGATTGCAGGGGCAGCCAGAGCTGGTGCAGCTACAGGGGAAACACTGACAGCACCTCCTCCTCACAAATAATCTGCTCAGACCAGGGTTCCATGAAGAATTCTACCTGTGGCACCTCTCCTGAGTCAATGGGCTGATCACTGGAACCACTGCTAGAGTGCAATTCCTGCAGTCCGCATACAGGATAAACTGTGGCATCCACAGCAAATACACACACTGAAACAGTGCTGTGCACACTGCTCACTGCACTGCTCAAAACAATCCTTAAACAACCATGGTGCTTCTTTTCAATTAGATCCTCTAAGTGGGGAAATTTAATTGCCCTCGGCTCCTTTATTAAATATAAGGCCTTGGCATAGGGTGTGTCTATACAGTTCAAATATACATTGAGTAGCTCATGTTTCAGATAGCTGCATTACCACTTGTCCTACTCAAATTAATTAGTCCTACTGAAAAGATGTATTTTTCCCCACAGCTTTTGATTCAAGTTTGACTTCTGACTACAGGTCCAGTTAGAGTTGAATAAACAATAATAGGATGCTACAGACCAGTAAACTTTTTTTCCAACACATTCTTTAACACAGAATTGTTTTATTTGGACTCTAAATGGTAATTAATTTAGGAGCACACTCAGCAGTTGTAAAATTCATGCTGTTCTGCACTTGTAGAGGTACAAAAGGTCCCTTGTTTGCAGTACTATGCTGGTCAATTCCTGTGCTAGAGCTGTAGATTCTCTGCATGAGTTTCCTCAGATAATGCACAGCCTCTTAAATATTGGTGCACAGGGTATTTGTAAAGCATGTATTTTCCAAAGCTGGGCAAAGAAACCTTATTGACTTTGATAATTTTTCAGTATTTGATTTAGACTTTGTAATTTAAATCAAACATTGAAAAATAATCAGAATTTTATATAGCATATTTTTCAATTATGAAGGCAGGTTTTATAATTACAATAATGACCAGTACCAGAGAGAAATATATTACAAATAGCATTTATAAACCAGAAATTTGAGGTCCCTAAAAAGCATATTTGGGATAAATACACTTAAATTTGCTTTAGCATATCAAAAATAATATTGTACTTCAGCTGACTAAAGCATCTTGTACTGAAGGAGCCATAGGAGAGCTGTCTTAATTTTCCTTTGGGTGTGTGCCAGCATAAAGCCAGGCAAGAGTGACTTCTAAGCCACAGTGTTTTCAGAGTGGTGGCATGAAAAGTGCCAACACTATCAATTAAACAAAGATGGGAATACTGCTCTCCCAGAGCACCAGCTCTGGATCTAGCAGCTGCTTACTTTACAAATATGAGCAGCTTGTTCTGTTTCAGAGACTTCTAACTTTCATAAACTAGATGGTTTTACAAACAGGACAAGATGTTTCTGAGGTTCTGGTAATGAAGGAAAATACATCTGCTACCTGATTGCTGAGCTATAAACTGAGTTTTCCACATAAATAATCCTCTCCATCTGTAGCATGAAGTGTGGGTGAAAAACATAAGGCTACCAATTCTGCTCTGTAAAATTCAGGCATCACCTTTATGAATTAATTTCATACAAGGTCTCAGTTCTATTTGTTCCTGACAGAGCAGGGCATATAGCTTTTATACCATAACTGTCTAAAGCTTGCTTGCTCTCCTGAAATGAATACCAATTTTAAGAGTCAGGCGATGATCACAGCAGTGCTTAAAATACACACGAGATGCATGATGAGCATCACAAACAGGACACTGAAGTGCTCCATAAAAACCTGTCTTGTGTCTAAAAGGGTCTTTGGTATTTGACCAATATGAGACAGATCATGAAGTGAAGTATTGAGCAGTGGCACACACGTGTTAATATCAGATGAACTTTTATCAGTGTAAGAGAGAGCATGGAGCATCCTACGCATTTTAAATAACTACAGAGCTTTTAAGTTCAAGAGCTGCCCACATGGAAAATCTCCTCTACTTGGAAGGAATTTTCCTGCCTCTGCATGATGTAGTCTCCTTATCTGGTTGCTCAAAGCAGAGAGGCAGTAGTCATAATGTGAGAATAATTATCAAGAACAAGTCCTGTTTTGTGGAAGGTATCTCCTAACATTATCTGTCACAGAGGCATCAGATTACTGCATAAAAACCTACCTACATAAAAACTCTGAGAGCTTTTAATCTGTATTTTTCATGACTAATGAAAAATAACTTTTGGAATCAGAGCAAAGACTGAAAAAGTATTCTTTAAATGTTTCAGAGCTTAGATATATATCACAGAAGGCAAACAAAATCCTCTTTCCTCACATAACCTAAGAGGGAAGGTAATAGCTGTGTCTCTTTCTATGTGAGAATAAAGCAGGCACAACACATATACAGAATTCCAAAAGATAAAATTAATCAAAACATCTCAAGGTCACACAGACAAAGCGTTTTCAACCTAAAATACACAAAGCTACATCATTGCTGAGAGTGGTTATATCCTGTATTTTTCTTGGGAAAGCACCACGTGATCCTAGCAAAAAAATTTTGCCCTAGGAGGGTCTAAAAATCTGATCCAGTGAAGCTGATTTTGATTCAACTCTGATGGAAAACAACTGGAGACTCAATGGTAGCAGAGGGCGTACAGTGCTCATAATGAGACCCTGATAATAGAATGTAAATGGTATCCTGTGACTAAAAGCAAGAGAAAGCACTGCTGCAGTTAACTATAAAACGTATTTGTCATAATTTAATGACATGAATATGGGTTCTCCAGCTTAAAACAAATTCTTTCCAGATGAAGCAGCAAAATAATACAAAATATATTTTTCTCCAGTGTTCCACCATACATGAGCAGAAAAACAATGAGAAGCCAATTTTACAGTGGCTGATACTATCCTCACAAATAAAATATAATCCGTAATTAAAAGAAGTAATTGGCCCACTACTTAATTACTGAAAAATACATTCTTCAAGTAACAATGTGACCTGATGAAATAAACAGGTTTAAACATGCAAACATCACTTTTCTCCCTCTGCCAAGTGAGCTTAAGAGTTATTATTTAGCTTGGAAAATAGCTGCTACAATTTGACTGGTGTTGGTATAACCTGATTTCTCCATGATGTATCTCCAAGTTTCCAATTAGCAGCCAACTGACAATGAGTGAAAACAACGAACAAAAACATTTAGATTCCATTACACATCAGGAGTGATTGTATAAGAATATAATACCAGAGTTTGTGGAATTGTGCCATGTGAGAAAGCAAACTGGTCATTTCCTGCTCTCCAACACCAAACAGAGGCACTACACATCCTCCTCCAGGAATATATTGCCAGATTTTAAGTTTTGGTACTCAGTGAGCAGCTTTTGATACACATGGAAGGAAAGTGAAAACAAACAGAGGATTTTCTGTTTAAAGATGTATTTTACACTACCTGAAGCTCTCCAGTTTCGAGTTTGACACATTTTAGTTTTATTCACACACAAGATGTTGTCTTCTTCCCTTCTACTTGTCTGCCTCATTCCAGATGTTACTTTTCTAAAGTTGTATTTCAATTGATTATTCAACATTTACTTGTCACCAGTGCAGAAAGGAAACTGCCAAAAATGCAGGTATTTAAATTCTAAGTACAGCATAAAAATTAATGCTGTATGACAGTCATCACAGGATACATTCTCTAAACAACAAAAGACAGACTTTCCTTATGAAGCAAATCCAACTTGGTTCTTCCATGTTTGTTTTATTAAATAAAACTGTGGCATGGTTGTCTATCTGAAGTACAATTCACTTTATTAACTCTAATAAAATAAATGGCCTCTGAATGCCAGATGTGAGATGGAACTTGTGCATCCTTATTTCTTACCAGCTCATGTCCTTGAGCTGATTTTACTGTGAGGCAACAGATACAGACAGAAGAACTGGGAGCAGGAAATAAACTGTGATATAGGTTAAAAGAGCAACACACTGCTTTAAGAATATCTGGCCTTATGATGGCAGTGCCTTTAAATATGTGCTGACCTAAAATCCTATGGTTTAAGGGCACCACGTTGCATTACAAACAGAAAGGTTTGGCTCTTCACAAATTGCACACTGCTGGCCAGCTCTGTGAACAGAAATGCTCCCACATCTCCTGCACAGTACAAACTGCCACCAGTGAAGGTTCTGAAAACTCCTAACAGGAATTAAAATGCAGTCTCACAGAACAACCAACCCAGAGTACAGTCAGGAAATTAGGATAACTGCATTTTTTCCAATGGAAAAGGGAAATGTCTGCAAGTTTACACAAATGAGCCTCCTATCCTTTCTTTCAGTAAACCTGCTGTTGAATGATTTATGAAAAGAAACTTTCCAGTCAGTGAGACCCAGAATTAGAGATGTGTTTCTACCTTAACTTTCCATGTCATGCATTTATTAGTCAGATTTTAACTACATCAGTAAAGCACTGGTACAGAATTTCACAGAATATTCTGAGTTAGAAGGGATCCCAGTGCATCAAGCTTGATTCTTAAGTGTTTGGCCCATACAGAGATCAAACCCACATCCTTTGGTGCTGTTAACACCATGCTCTGACCAGCTGAGCTAATCTCAGGGTCACTGGTTCATGGGAATGGCTGAAGTTGTGTCAGGGGAGGTTTAGGTTGGGTATTAAGAAAAAAGGTTCTTGCCCCAGAGGGTGGTTGGGCACTGGAGCAGGGCAGGGCAGTGGTCACAACACCAAGCATGACAGAGCAGGAATCATTTGGACAACACTCTTGGGCACATCTTAGTGGGATTCTTGGGGCTGTCCTGTGCAGGGTCAGGAGCTGGACTCAATGATCCCTGTGGGTCCCTTCCAGCTCAGCAGATTCTGTGATACCACATCCTGGAAAAGGAGTGCTTGAATTCAATTTAAAGACAGTGTCAGAAAGGAATTGTACAGGAGAGAAAAAGCTAAAATCTAAAATTTCCTGACCTCCAAGTGCTTGTGTCTGCCAAATACACATTAGCTCTGCTTTTACATTTCATATGGAAAAAAAGCCGGAGTCCTGTCAGCACCTATTCACTCAAGTCTTAAAACAACTAAGGATAAAACAGTCAAGAGAATGAACTCAGCCACATCCTCTGTAAATCTCACAGCTTCTCATGCTGCTGCAGGATGCAAAAAGAAACCTGATTGTTACAATGTGAAATGAATAAACACTTCATTTGACAATTAAAATGAGCATTACCTTCCACAGCAAATACCAGCACACCCCCCACCTTTCAGGTGAACTCAATCATTTCAGACAAATCAGGAATGCTTCAAACCATACAGAAGAAATGTGAACAGCAGGAGTCCCCCAGTGGTAAAAATATCTCAAAGAAACCTTTTCTTCCTCTCAAATACCCACTGTACAGCACTTTGGGCAGCTAGCCAAAACCTTGTCTCTAAGTAGCTGTAGAGTGATTTAGAGATGTATTTTAATACTTTTAGCACTCTTTAAAAATCAACAAAATAACACATTTATTGCACTTTTATAATACACATCTGAGAAGTTAACACCGTTAAAAAACCTTTCCAGCTCTCCTGTTGTAGTATAATAAATCACTCCAAATATGCACAGTAATTTCTAGAATTTTATTAAAATACTTTGCTGCTATTGGATCATTTCACACAACAGAAAGTCATTACCCAGAATTAGACCACTGCACTCAGCTACAATCTGGGGAAAATATGATTTGTAAAGTAATACTCTGAAATGCCAAGGTTTTCTGAGTTCAAACGTTTTTAAAATATTAGAAATACCTTCAAAATTCTGAAAGGCACGAGGAAGGATAAGTGCTAAACCCTAATTCTGTCTGACATGCTCCTTGACAGTCTGATCTTGTTCAACATGGAGCATTTGTGCTCAGGAGCATTATGAATTGTCACCCTAATCTATTGGCAACACTTTGCCACACAAGAAAAACAACCTGCTCAGGAGACAGAGGAGCCATCTATCTATTACAAGCACTTTGCACATCTCCCATTCTGACATCTGCAGTGGGCAGCAGCTCTTCTTACCACAGCCCAGGTCCAGAATTATTTATTGTGTTTCTCAGGCTGGCTAAAGACAAGAATTAGAGTCTTTGAGTATCCTACAAGCCTGAATATTGACTCTTACTCCTTCAGTCAGGAGACATCCCTGATCAAGGGGAGCTAACTATTGGCTCTATTTTATTCTTTTTACTACAGAATAATTCACTCTGTAACTTGTAAATTACATTTCTCTCACAGTCTACACTAGATATTGCATAGTGCCCTCATTACAGATATCTGTGATTTGTTTTTCTGAAGATCTTACTAGAAACAGCTCTAGAGAAAGCACTGTCATTTGAGATCAATTACTTCTGTCCTAGCTAGTCACTTATTGATTATTTTTTGAGTATGATTTTAATTTTATTGTGTCTATGTAGGATTAAATACATATTTAAAACAATGAGTTTACTAAAAATAATTATTAAAATCAGTATATACAGTTGCAATGCTACAAACACCACTTGGAAAGGTAAAACAGAGTAAGGTTTCCTGTTTTCATAGCCTGACAAAGTATTGATATTGAGAATATTCTTATGATGATAATTTCCTCTTTAAGGCAGGACCAAAAGTTTGCAACATTTAAATCCTTGACTTAACGCACCAGGAAGGAGATAACTCTCTTTTTAATAATCTGAGGGGTTTATAAGCTTATTTGCAATTAGCATAAATTAAAGCTGCTATCAGACTGTGTAATTATTGCCCAGCAATGCAGTACCTAAGCCCTAAAATGACAGCTCCACAAAGTGCACCCATTCTCTGCCCTGAAAAGTGAGTGATTTAAAGCAGGTAAGAGCAGTGCAGAGTGGCTGCCTGCAGTGGTGTCACAACAAGCCACCTGCTTTCAGAAATACCCCTGAGATATCTGGGATACCCAAATACCAACACATTTCTAATAAATAAATAACACAAAGCTGAAACATCACAGTTACTCGCTGTTTGTGGTTATGCCATTAAGGATGTCTTTGATATACTGACAACCTCACCTTGGAGCCATCAGCTCAAACACAGCCCAAGACTAAGAATATTTCCACAGCTGCAAAGGGAACCACAAACAACAAGCTGGGGAGAGAGGGAAATGCTCAGGGATGGAGAACTGAGCTACAGAAATTGTTTTTGTACTTGGCACCTCCTGCAAGGAGGAGAAGGACTGAGCAGGGTATGAACAATGAACTACTTTCCCTTTTCCAGGGCTACCCAAGCCTGTCCCCAGCAGCAGGGTTCCCTGCTCTGCTCTGCCCTGCCAGACTGGCCAGGTAGGACTCCAGTCTGCAGAGAACTAAGGCATGTGGTACCATTCTTCTTCAAATAAGATAATTCTAAATTTATTCTCATTTATGCTTTTGAATCTTCCCACAGCACTTAGAGAAAGGTCAAGGGCATGCAGATAAGATATTTTTAGCTATACAGCAGAAACTTATTAAAAGACTAAATGCAGCCCCAAGTCAGACTCAAATAGTTCTCTATTTACCAAATTCAAAAACACTGTATGCCTGTCTCCCTAAACATTAACACAGCTAGAGTTAATAAATTTACTGTCTAGGTATTTTTAAAATGTGCAAAATTTAAAAAAAAACACCCAAACACATCACCAAACCCTGTGTTCAACAGTTCTCACAGCAATTTATAAATAAGACTTATACACTAACAAACATTTTTTTTGCAAGTCCTCTTTAATTTTCTGTTACAAAGGTGGGATGTTTGGCAAGGGGAAGTGACATCTCACACATCAGCAGCCTTGGGGAATGTTTGCTTAGAAACACACACAGTTTGACCTCTCAGAGGATCAAATCAGTTTACTTCATCAGGTCATGAGTGTTATCAACCACTGCAAGTCTGTGTCTCTATTTCACTGTTTAGGAGACTAAAATTAAGTGATAGATTACGAGAGAAAGAACTGACACCATTCCTCAGTCTATATGGGTTGATTTTAAAGCTGTAATTTTCATGACTTTTTTTACAAGAACACTACAGGCAGTTCTTACCCATGCCATCCTTTAAAGAAATCTGACAAGCAAATTCATCAATTTCTAATAGAATTTCAAATACAGCAGACACCTCGCTGTCTTCAATCACGTCTTGTTTCATAACTGTGTATGTGGAGAAAAGACATGTCTGTCTGGGGCCTAATGGATAACATGATGTACATTCCCGTGGCAATAGAGAATGAACAACAATAAAAATTATAATTTACTTTGCTGTCAGGTGCTGATCCTGCAGGTGTGAAGGAAAGCAAGTAAAGCTGCAGGGACTGCGTTTTGATCTGGTATTGTATTTAAATATTTTGCAGTAGAGATTTAATTGCACCTAATCTGCTCAATAAAATCATCTTCACTGTTATTAATATCCTAGACTTGTGTTATTATATAATCCTAACCTATTTTTTTTTATACAGACATTTTAATCTGCTGCTTAAGCGGTCATTAATGCAAAGCCATTGCTGTGGAGAATACATTCCACTCTATTTGCAAGAGGCAAGAATTCTTTGGGACTACCACCAAATGCTAGTGCTGCCTTACTTAACTTTGTTTATAGTCTTATGGCAGCAAACATCAGCAAAACTTAATGATTAATCCTAAAAATATTCCATCTGGAAAAGAAGATGACTCTACAAAGTGCAGTGTTATTTGTAAACACAATGTGGTATCATCCAAATAGTCAAATGCAATGTACGTGTTCATATATAACAGCTTTTGCATGGCTCCTTTCTTTCCTGTTTCATTTCTAAACCTGAATAAATAATCTGCATGCCAACTAACCTAAACAATGAGTTATTTCCCATTTCAAGAATCCTGAGATGCTCAATTGTCTCACACAACTGCCAGCCATCAACTGTACTTAATTGCCTGTATGTTTCAAGTCCACTGCATGTTTATTTATATCACTTGCATGACACACTAGATGTTTTATGAGATCAGAATAAGATGAGATATGTCACAGTCTAATGCTTAGGGATATGACAGGAACCATATTTGCTTTTTTTAATCATAATTTTTCAAGGAAATCTCAGTAAATTAAATATCAGTCTCTATCTTCTCCACACCCTGCAGCTCCCAGTGATTTCTTAACCCATAGGACATACTTGAACAAATCTGACAGAGGAATGAATATGAAGTTCTTACAAATTTTATGAAAAACCACAATTTTAGACTCGAGTAGACCTGACAAGGCAGGCGTGCCTCTGGCTCTGAGCCTTTCCAGGAGGGAGTGGGGACCCCCAGTCCTTCAGCACAGGTGTAACACCCAGGCTGCTGCAGCACCTGCTGCCCTGCAGAGCTGAGATGTGACACAGCTAAGGACCAGGGAAGGGACAAAGGGACACGTGGAGAGGACACTGCATAGGGAGAGGAGACAGGAACTCTGTGCTTTGCCAGTTCCACCACCCAGGAACAACTCCTTTTATCAAACAAACCACGTCTCAAACACTTTACAGGGAGGGTGATGAGAGAACCATTTGGAGAATGCTGAGAAAAGCTGAGTTAACACAGGTTTGCAGTGACACAGAAGGTGCTGCTTCCCTTGAGGTCCTGGATGAGGGGGGACAGAGAGGCATTGGGGAAATGAAGAACAGGACAGCAGGGTGAAAAGCAAAGACATCAGACAGGAGAGTGAAGATAAGGGTGTCATGAATGGGGAAAAGTGCAGTCAGATTTGTGAGAACAGCAGAAGTGGAAGGCAGAGGCACTCCATGCTCCAGTAACAGAGAACAAAACCCTGGAACCCCTGCAGCTGGAGGGGACTTGGTGTGGGAGTCACACAGAGAGGGAAAGTTAACAATCAGAGAGGGGAAGGCAGTATGGAAAAGGTACATCAAGGCAGGGATGAGCTGGGATTCTCACCTCAGGGATCAGCAGTGCTTAACATGAGCCTGACTGCCAGGACTAAACCCAAAAAATCCCTGCAGTGGGATGGAAGCTGTGGGACTGGGGAACAGGAAGAATCCTTGTGCTGTCTGCAGTGAAGGAGGAACAAGGAAACAGCCATTTCTGGGTTTGCTGGACTTTAGTACTGAATTTAGGGTGCAGAATTTAAAAGGAAGTTTTTACCACTTCTGAACCTCATCAGCTGCATGACAAAACATTAATGGGAAGATGCATTTTATGAATACCAGAAAGTGATAAAATCATATAACCACTGAATGCAGAAATTCATCTTTATTTATGGGCTTCTATTCAAATTGTTTGATACAAGTCTCTTTATCATTTCTGCAACATTCTATGCAGCAAGAGTTATCTCTATGCCATTACACTTTGTGTCATGCCTCTCTGGTGTTAAATTTCAAGCTGAGTGCAGATTGTACAGGACAATAGCCTGACACTTAGAAAAATAGTCAAAGCATCATTGTAACTAAAGAACTGTTCCAAAAATAACTTAATTGTGGTAATGCTCTAACTATACCGACAGCATTATTGCTGCATTAGTTTCATCCATGGAAAATTCAAGAATATAAAAATACTACCAAAAATAATGTAAATTACAGAATTACATTTCATGAACAAAACCAGTCACATTTCTAAAAATCAAAGCTGTAAACACATTCCTTTCCAGGGTTAAAACAACAGAATGTGCATCTTAAAATAAGAAATGTTAGATCAGGAATAAGTATCTGCCTTGCAATCCAGAAATCATTATTTCATCACACACAAGTATTTTACTCTTAGCGTTTTAACATACTGTCAGCTCCTGACAGTTAGCACTGGCTTCTTCAAGACTGTCAAAGATATCCCTGAGAGTCAAATACAAATCGGGTTATTAAAAAAAAGTTTAAAAATATCTTAAAATGTAATGAGCCAGTGTGCAGAACGCCTGCCATAAACTGCACCTTGCTGTGCTATCAAGAGACAGAAAGCTGCAGGATGCTGTTCTTTTGGTTTCACCAGGGAAAACTGCTTTCACACAAGGCATTTTGGAAGCCCTGCAAGGAAAGCTGCCATAGAAATCTGCCTACTCCAGGCAGCCCTCTGTTCTGCACCAGCCCTCACACCACCTCTACCCCTGAGCCAGTGACAACAGTGTGGTCACCACACAAACCAAGCAGCTTTTGCTCACTCCCAGCACATCTCCACTGCTCCATCAGCAGGCACAGCGTGTCCCACCACTCAGCCCTGAGGCACAGCAGGCCACAGACACCTGACAAAACAGGGAACCCTGCCACTTCTGTGTATCTGAGGTCCCCAGCAGCCCATGCACGCTCCTGCTCACCACACCCCTGGAATGGGATGTGAATCAGATAACCTGATTCTGCTTCCCTCCTCAGTGACCTGATCTATCTTTGCAATCCCACCACCACTGGCAGTTCCTCTGTCCTTTGCTCCTCTTCCAGAGAAACTCAGCAAACCATAAAGATGGCCTGGAATGGGAAGCAAGAATACACAGTTTGCTGCACAAAAGTGTATATGTATATTTGTTCATTTAATATCTGACACACCACACCATAACTGAGGCTTTCCTGCAAAGACACAGATTAAGGGATGGCAGCTCCATCCTCCACGGATGTTACTCTAGAAAAGATGTGGTTCACTGCATACATTATATTTGGTCATGCTTTTTCAGCTACATCCCAACACTTCCCTTTGAGGCCTCAGGAAAATACTGCTCAACTCTGCTTCCTTCAAGAATTTTAACTATTCTCTCTTATTACTCTTGGCATTAAAGAAGAGGCTGAATATTCATGAATAAATGCTTTGTGTTGCATCATCAGGTGCTTCCTCTTTCCATGGAATGGATTTGATCTTGTGTCCCAGGTTGACAAAGCCTGCCAGACTACTGGGACAAGCAGCAACATCACATTTGCACAAAGCTGTGCACTTTAACACTTGAGGAACAAAGACCTTATCTTCTGTTTTATAGCTCTTCAAAGAAATTAGCAAAAAGGTTCCAATAATCCTACCAAGGAAAGCAACAAAGACTAAACAGAGCATTACATATTCCTATTTTCAGGGCCTGCTGAAGGTAAAAGTGTGTAGGCACTGCCTTTATAGGCCAGTCAATCAGTTACTTCAGCATGGTACTTAATTCCCCTCTCATAATCAGATCTAGCTTCAAGAAATGCAGAAAACAGGATATTCAAAGAGCTCCTGCAAGCCAACAGTCACCAAAGTGATTTTCTTTTGTGTGAAGTCCAATCTGATTATAAAAATGCAGAAGTGGAAATCAGTAACTGGTATCTATGCACCCTCGATAACTTGTTATCTGCCTGGAACCCAGCCTAGTTGTCTCTGCAAAGAAAATCTGCACTCAGAAATGTCAAAGAACACAAACATTGAACATGCTTAGATTTTTTTTTTTGTCAAACAATTTTCATTTTGTTAAAAGCAGCTAAAATAGGTGCCTGGTTTGTCTGTCTTCTAACAGGACACAAATTTTCACTAGGCAAAGATAGAGTTAGCCTGGATTTGCGTAAAACCAGTACTAAATCTTGGTTCAAGGGCTATTATTTTAATGTATTACTTTATAAAGAAAAATATAGTTCTACATGTGACAATCTAATGTGGGCTAAACATAAAAGGTTTTTACTTTTTTCTTATCAAACGGCTTGACCTCACATCAGAAAACAAGAACAAAGAAAAAAAAATACAACAGGAAACAGAACACATCATAATGAAATAAGAAGATTTTGATAGGTGTCTTAGTTTGGAGAACAGGTGTTTGCCAAGAAAGGCAGGAGCCTCTCTTTAAAGTGGAGAATGTAAACCTCCTTTCTCTAAATTATTAGAATTTTGAAATTAAGGGGCTCTTAGGCAAAGATATGGGAATATAACCCAAAACAGTATGTTATGCTTACTTCAGTGGGAACACAATCAGATTGCAAGACTCTTTTTTAACCTAATAAGAACTGGTTTACTGCGTATGAACTCAGATGTATGCACAAGGTAACTAACATGAGGTATCTCAGTTTTTTTGACTAAGCAGCAATGATATGGGGGTAAGAGCTAATAAAAGCATTGCAGAGAGTAGACAGAAATCAACATTTTTAATATTTTTAAAAATTAAACTGCCTTTCTAGAAAAGTGGCATCTCAAATAATCTTACAGAAATTTCATAAAAAGACATAGTTTTAAATTAGAAAAATATGTGGCATTTGAAATACATGCAGATTTGGGAACAGAAACAGGATTAGAGGCCTCAGGCAACAGGAACTGGAGTTGTCATACAGTATTAATTCATGGGAGAAGCCACTAATTCACATGCCACAAACCCCAAAAGTAAAAAGCAGTGAATCTCTTGGCTAGGAGAGAGATTCTAACTTATCTTTTTGATAAACAATCTAAAAAAGGCCATACATGGATTTATAAATGAAAAGTCACTTACCAGGTAGGAAAAAAAGATAAGTAAATAATAATTAATGTTTCAGGGACTTGTTACATGGAACACAGTCCCTACATCAGATCAAGAATTACAAAAATGACTAGGGAAACACTCCATTCTTGATTAAAGGAATTTTGGGGGTAATGAAAGCTTTGGGGAAATTAATTCACTATGACACCACTTCCTAGTTCTACAGAGTAACAGGAAGAGAAGGTATGAGGAGAAGCACACAGACAAGGAAGCTCTGTATCTCTGAATCCTGGGAATTTGGACTGAAAAGCCTCAACCTTCCTCCCCCACCTTTGCTAATGGCAACTTTTCCAAGGCAACACCAGCAGTTCATTCTCAGTGATGTCTCTACACTATCCCTGAGAAGAAAAATATAAAGGAGAGGGGGAAAATAGGTGCCATCAATACACAGAGCAGGTTTTATGCTGGGAGGAAGGAATTATGACCTTATAAAACTCTGTCACATCCTCAAGTGTTTTGCACACTGGATTCATTCTTTCCTCACAATCAACTTCGCTGTTTGTGAATAAATTATACAAGAAGCCTACAAGACTTTGAAAAACTCAAAGGTAAGAAAACTACTGATCAGCCTATTCTCCTTCTGAGCAAAGATCCTAGGGGATGCTAGATCCCAGAGCCATCCTCATCCATCCTACAGACAGAATGTAATAGCCACCAGCACACACACACTCACTCCTGAGTTCCAGCTGACGTTTTAGTCTCATCTTTTTACACACAATGAAAAGCCACCTTACTGACCACAACTGTTTCTGTTTGCACTCCCAGCTCATCCAGTGGGCAAATCAAACCTGATAACCTCTTGTGCTGTGCTCTAACATGGAATGATACACTCCAGTGCACCAGACAGCCCAATGTGCTGTGCTGTCTACTGAATTCTTGGTTCTAATTCAGAAGTTTACTATAATAAATATAAAATACACTCTTTTCTAAATATAAGCTTCCATACACCTTCTGCAACAGAAAACTGCCAGAGATTTTAGATCAGGCAGGCTTTCATGAGAACAGCAGAAACAGGAAATGCTCCTTTTGACATTCAATCATACAATCATTTCTCTGATTTGTTAATGATGCAAAAGCCACTTTGCAAAAACAGTTTACTACACTAAGAAGAAATAATGGCAAAATAATTAACTCTACCAGTCCTATGCTCTGGCAACTAGAAACAAGGTCTAACTAAGCAGCATGTAACCAACCAAAGCTCCACAGACTAAGTTACACAGCAAAGCCTCTATGTTTTAACAAACGTTCTGATTTGTGTAGCCTGTTCTTTTAAGATTATTTCTGAACATAATGGATGTAAAAGAAAGAAGATTCACAAAGCTGAACAATGGGATGATAAGCCTATGAATAACTAGGCAACTCAGAAGTGAATCCAGTGGAGGAGAGGATTTTGTCACCCTAAATGCATTGATCTAAATAGCCAGCTCTTTTTAACACTGAGTATTCTATTTACACCACTTCACAGACGTGGCTTAAGGCATTTTATTCAGATGAAGTGGCTCTCCCTTTTCTGTTGAAATGAATGAGACATTTCAGAAACATTACTTTGTTAAGCATTTCTGTGGATATGTGCAGCTACATTTTTTATGCAGGATATTTTCTTACAAGGTGCCCGAGGTGACCACTATACTGTATCAGCTAATACCAAAATAATAACATATCTTCCAGTTGCAAAGCTCAATGTCAACTACAATACAAAAAGAGGCAAAACGTTCTCCAGGTAGTAAAAAGCCACAGATAGCTTTAAGAAGTTACTAATTCAAGCATCTCTCCTTGATGTAGTGTGAAACTCACTTCTGAAATCCAATCAACAGATTTTGCATTTACTGTAGTTGTGACAGAAGTCAATGGCCTTAAAATGTTTTCACATCTCAAAAGTTCTAAAGGTTCAAGCAAAAATGTCTGTTTAAGCAAAATCTTTGCATCATAATAACTAACCCAAATCTGTTACCTCCAAAACAAACACCCAAGTCTTCAGCAATTCGAAGAGCTGCTTAACAGGAAGAAATTCACACCCCTGAGGCAGAAGCACCACATCCAACATAGTAGTTATAAAAAAAAAATCAAACCTAGATATGGCCAAAACAAAAACCAAGACACCCCAGTCTTTAAACTGGGAAGACTCAAACTTATTAACAGGTTTAGCTATATATTCCTGATTTTTGCTCTAAATCAACATATTGATGGTTGAATTAAAGAGAATGTGACATCCTGTCTCCATAGGGGAAGCAATTTTGAACATCAGAATGGAATTACATCAACTTGCACTGGTTTTAAAAACTGTCCTTCATTTGTCAGGCTTATGTACACTACCATAGACTTGTCTGACACAAAAGAGCAATCTCAGCCAATGATCTCCCCTTTTACATACCACAAAACTACTGTCATTTTCCTCACTACCACAAAAATAAATACAGCAAGTGGCAAAGACATTACACCTGATACATACCAAGTCATACAGTACCACAGAATGGATTTTGTGATACCAAGGGTTAATTGCTGCTCCTAATTACACACAAGTAACTTTAATGGAGTGAACACTGCAGCAACATCTATAAACACAATGTCCACACTAGCAGAACACCAGTTATGAAACCCCTGCCAACTCTACTTGTACAGGGATTGTTCTGTTTGTTTGTTTTAATAAAATTTTACCAAGTTCTGCTATATTTGCAGAGCTCTGCAAAAAACCTGTAAGACTGAGGAGCTGTAAAGAATATAACATGCAATAGTAACCATGACAATAAGAAAAATGCTTTTGCTAATCTTTTTTTTTCAGCTGACAATACTTTCAAATACTGGTGTTTTTCCACTGGATGACAACTTTCGGTTGTTGCTGAGTGTGAATTCTAGGCTCCCATCCTTGTAAACCTGAAACTTTTGCCCAAGGGAGAAGCAATTTGGGGTGCACTGGTAACATGGGATTAATTCTCACTGTGGTATGATGGACATCACCTGCTGGCAACTATACCTTACTTCATTGTTGCTCTGAATAGTGCATGAAAATTACATTTTTAAGGTAATTATTCTGCAAGTAAACAGAGAATTAAAAAAAAAAAAACAAAAAACATAAAAACAACAAAACCAACCCAGAAAGGCAGAATGCAGATAGGGTATTTCTCTGGAGATCACAAAACTGCTGACATCAGTTAGAATTTGACCCCAGGCAGGCTGATCATAAACTTTAAGAAAACAGCCTGTAACTCCTCTGCATTGATTTTGTCTTGGTTTTATATTAAGTTGGAGTTTTAAGCAATAAAAACTAAAAGAAATAAAGACTCTTCAGAGATTTATCTTTGCTCTCTACCATTTCTCCAACAGGCTTGCTCACCAAGTAGGACAATGCTCTCAAAAGATGTATGGGATAAGGATCTGAAGTCATATATTGAAAAGTGACTAAAGGGACAATTTTCAAAGGCATTAAGATACCTAAAGATGCATTAAGCACTTAAAATTTTCAAAACTGCCTGGGCATCTAATGCCTATTTAAATCACTTAGTCCTTTCTGAAAATCCCAATGGGCAGTTATCCACATTTTATGTGTCTATATGCCTTTGAAAATCTGTACCATTAAATACTTAACAACCTAAGTCCCCCTGGCTCTTAATGGGACTTCGAGTCCTAAAAAGTGTAAGTACATCTGAAAATTGGTCAGGCCACTCTCTTTGGTCTTTCTTTTTTTTTTTCCATTCTTTTAAAGAGGTATTTCCTAATGCTTATCCACAGCAGGTCAGTTAAGTGGAGCTTCAGCACAGTCCAACTTTCACACTGTACTGTGAACATGTGATTTGTTCTATGGAGTTAAACAAATAAAAATCCAGAGTTCAGACTGCATCCTCAAAAAAGACTTCCTGAAGGTCCTAAAAAGAAATTAAATTCCAAACTATAACCCCACTGAATGCCCCCCAAAAAACACATTTTCAATCAATATGACCCCAAATGACTAGAACTTGGGGTGATAAAGAACCAACATCATTGTTCAATATCCATGCAACATATTCAAATACCACAAAAAAGTTCTGAAAGGCAGCCACACAGCAACAAGAAAAAGAAGTTGTGAATAGGCTCTTTAAAAAGGCAGCAGTTCCAGAAAAGAAGACAAGCTTTAATTCTGAATTTTCTTTTTGTAAAAAATTGTATGAAACTATAAAGCATTCCCTTATGCAAACATTTGAAAGATGTATCTTCTGATCTTCTCTAATGTCAACAGGAGGTAACTTGCACTGACCAAATTCCCAAAAAGGAACTGATTTGTAAATTGGGAACGCAGGGAATCAGATTGCCACCTACAGGAAAATTTAGCATTTATTGTTAAGAATGACTCAAAAAGAATACAAATTGCCATCCTGCCAAGCATTCTTTCACTTCAAAACCAATTAGTCTTTTCTTTTGTGCAACTATATCATGAGCTTCCTAAATCCAGGAAGCCATTGTCATTTCTTTGTATTTATGAGTACTGCTTGAAAGTTCCATAATTCAATTACAAAATCATGTGTCAGTTAAAGAATTTTAAGTCTGCTTACCTGATACAATTGGTGCTAGCCTGAATATGTCTGATAGTCTGCTGTTAACTGGCTCATAAGGGGAATCTTCAAGCAAGTCATTTCCTAAAGACAAAAAATATTTGGATTTTTTTTCTTTTACACAAGAATTCAGGATAAGATTTTTTTTGTTTACTTCTACTTCATAAGAGGTTTAGCCCTTTAATCCCTGTAGAGAGTTTATATGGCTACTTCTTCTCAAAGAATTACCTATGAAAACACCTGAAAGAAGCTAATTATTTATCCCTGTCACTAGATCTCTTTTCTCCTTCCTCCTTGGGTAAGGTCATAATTTGCAGAGACAGCCTGTGACATCACAGGGACTGTCCCACCTCGTGCCAGCAGCAGAGAAGCTGAAGCAAGGATGTTCCTCTTCATTCACCATAACAGCAGCGCTCTTTTTCAGAGAAGCTCAGATAACAGCCAAAAACTAGCATCTTTGGTATGAAACACTACGAACAAGAGGCTGCTGGAAGAGAAACTTTTATGATGCAGAAAACGCCCGTTATTACAGTTAGCAAAAAAATACGTATGGCCTCATTAAAACATATGGATAAATAAACAGAAAGGGATTATCCCTTTCTGCAGAAGCAGCTTTAGAATAAAAAAGTTATATGGGGAACACACTGGAGTAAGATTGTACCTTCAACTCCAAGCCACAGCAAAAGACTAAGAATGATGTCTCTCATATGTCCTCAGTAGACTAAGAGAAATTTGCCTTATGAATACAAGTAACAGAGGAGTCCTGAGTCAATCACTGTCGTATCTCTTCTAACTGGCACATCTACATGTTGTAGGAACCCTAGACTTTGGGGGTTTTTCTGCCTCAGTATGCTCAGGGAATACTGCTAGTAAGTACAGGAAAAGGAAAAATGAACTTTTACTTAAAACAATCTTCTCTTCATATTACATTTAACTTTCAGCAAAAAGGCTAAGAAACTAGTTCCAGTGTCCTGTGGTCTTGTTGGGTGAGTCCTAATTAAGGAGTTTTACTGTTATTTAGGAAAATGTCTCCAAATGACTGTTTTTGTGGCTCTTTCACATGCTTGCGCCCCTATCTTTTGACTGTGGCTTAGAAAGGTCAGCTGGGTGCCCTGGAGGAGACAGACTCTGGCTGTGGATTCCCAGCGCAGGAGCGGAGCCGCAGCTGAGCCGGGGGCGGGCGGAGGCTCCTGGGGCGGCAGCTGCGGGGACAGAGCCAGGGATGGGGGGGACAGAGCCAGAGCTGCGGGGACAGAGCCAGAGATGGGGGGACAGAGCCAGAGATGGGGGGGGACAGAGCCAGAGATGGGGGGGGACAGAGCCAGAGATGGGGGGGGACAGAGCCAGAGATGGGGGGGGACAGAGCCAGAGATGGGGGGGGACAGAGCCAGAGATGGGGGGGGACAGAGCCAGAGATGGGGGGGGACAGAGCCAGAGATGGGGGGGGGACAGAGAGACACAGCGAGAGCTGCGGGGATAGAGCCCGGCTCAGACTCGGGCTCGGGCTCACGCTCAGACTCAGGCTTAGACTCAGGCTCGGGCTCAGGCTCGGGCTCGGGGGCAGCCCAAACGCGCACCCTGCGCTGGGAGTTCTGCGCTTCGCCACGTACCCTGCAAGCTCTGGTACATGCTCCAGTAAATGCGCAGGCAGTTCTTCTCCTTCTTCATGCCCCTCTTGCAGCGGCAGTTGTACAGGGATTTCTGCTTGAGAGCTTCCATGGCGCTTCTGCATTCGTCCTTCGCCTCCAGGCCCGTGGCCCGGCTGAAGTTGCTCTCTTTGCCGGCTACACACTGCCTCAGTGTCCTGAATTTAGTACTACAGCTCTGCTCCTTCAGACACTGATCGCTGGCTTTCACGCAGTCCAGGCGCTCCCCTCCAGGCAGCCCGCTCACTTCTGCAGACAAAAGTACATCTATGGAGAGAGACACAAACCAACAGGCGCTCCCGGAGCGAGCAGGGCGCCTTCCAGCCGAGCCCGGAGAGGAGCCGGGCAGCACGGGGCACCTCCTCAGGCTGCACATGCAGCCAACCCCAGGGGCAGCACCTTGCAAACCTCCTGGCTTCATGCCTTAGGAAAACGCACACAAGGGTTTCCATGGGCTTAGATCCACTTTTGGGGGAGTCCAAGGAAACGGTATTTTTTAACCCTGATGGATGATTTATGAGGAAGCACAAAAAGGAAAGAAAGCCCAGAGGGGTTAATGTGCCTGACAAAACAAGCATTTGTTATTCCATAGATCCACTTTGGTGAAACAAATCGGCTTTCCATTCCAGGGTTTAACTGAGGGGTTAAATATTCAGCCTCACTTTCCACAAGAGCTTTGCTGTAATTTCACTTACATCCAGGAACAACCCGCTCGGAGAGATAAGTATCCGCACGGATTGATATTAGCCTGTCTTTGCGTCAGTCACTTTTTAAAGGCTGTACACATTTTTGCTTATTCTATATGTATAAAGGTAGAATTTGTTACTTCCCCCCCCCTCCCCACTTCTCTCCACGTATGATGCTTTTGCAGGAGAACAAAGCAAATTGCATTAACTCTCTCCTCTCCATCGTGCCCTCGTCATGCTCCCTCAAACACATGCGGATGGAAACGCAAACCTCTCCTGTGGAAAGGAAACCAGTTTGGGCTGCAAACCACGACCAGTCGGGCATGCTGCCAGGTTCAGGTGAAGATGTAATCCTTCAGCTGGTCTTGTCATCCCCCCACTCTCCACAGGCAGCCTGATTTTATTCAAATGAAAAGTTTCCTTGTAACTTGCGAGAACCCAAATTAACAAGAGGCTAGGCAGGGCAGGCAAGTACCGAAATCTGTAACCTACAGAGGTTTAAGCGTAGACCGGGCTAACTCATGTGAGGCAGAGCTATAAAAACTACTGGAAACTTCACTGTTCAGCCTGAACAATAGACTGACAACCATCAAGCTCCCGGTCCCATAAACCCTGTGCTTTGCTTTATGAAGCGATGTGCAGACCGAAATCAGGCACCAGCAACTTACCTACTAAGGGCAAAGCGAAGTACAAGAGAACGAGAAACATCTTGCTGTCTTCGGATGGTTTCCCCAAACGACTTGATGTGTCACAACAAAGATGATCAGCATGTAGATATTCCAATATCGCTGAGGTCTAAAGGCTCCAAGTTCAGATCCATTGAATTCAAGAGGAAAAAAAAAAAAAGCCACCAAGCAAAAAAACCCCACAACCCCCTCTCCTCTTCACCGCTACCACCAGCGGCGGCAGGAGCAGCGACGCAAACGCTGAGCTTTTCCCTTAGATTTCAGGTCTGAGCAACCTGCAGGCACAAGCACTGACTCCAGTGCGGGAGCGAGAGGCGCACGCACGGGTGTGTGTGTCTGTGTGTGTCTGTGTGTGTGTCTGTGTGATGTGTGAGTGAGTGAGCGAGCGGCAGCGGGGCAGGAGCGCCGGTCGCCTCCTTGGGTGGGCAGCGCCTGTTCCCAGGGAGGGACCGAGAGCGCACGGGGGGCGGAGGGGGTGCACACAGGAGACCCGCAGCGCCCGCCCGCCCCCGGCCCCGCAGCCGGGGCCAGCCGCCGGCAGCACCGCTGCTAGCGCCGCTGACAGCCCCGAATCGCGGCTTCCCGAGCCCCCCCCCGGGGCAATTCGCCTCTTCCACCCCCCCCGACCGCAACTTTATTGAGGCGCCGGGGCCGGGGCGGTGCGCGGGGCTGCGCGGAGCGCTCGCCGCCGGGGCGGAGCGGAGCGGGGGTGGCCGCGCGTGCGGCGCTGCCGGCAGCCAAAGTTTGCCAGGGAAAACTGGGACGGGCGGGCGGCCCCGAGAGCGGCCCCGAGGCTCGGCGGGAGCGAATCCGAGCGGGCGAGCCGGGGAGCGGCGGCGGCCCCCGGGGATGCTCCGCTCTCGGCGGGGCTCGGCGGGCGCAGCCTCCCCCTGCCGGGGGAAGCCCGGGGGTCCCGCAGCGGCCCCGGGGCGGCGGGAGCACCGCCCGTCCTTCCGCAGCCTGGGCGCGCCCCGCATCCCTGCAGTGCGCGGTGCGCTCCGGCCGTCGGCCGGCACTGAGCGCAGTGCATCGGCTTCTACTTGGCTCCTGAATAAACAAAGCGAACATATGTCCCATATTCGTGACAGATGGTTCAAACAGAGAACTATTTAGTGGTTTTCCCATAGTTGCTACTATGTACCACTCCCCCGAAACCCAACAAAATGCAATTAGCCTAAAATAGCGTCAGCTTCCAGATTTCCTAATTTTCGTATGCGGAAAATTTGATTCAGGTATTTTTATGTTCTGGCTGTAACCAAATGTGTTGTTTTGGGTTATTTTTTTCTATTTTTAAAAGAAGTAAGCGTGTATGTTCCTTGGCAATTTTATCAATAAGCTATTTGGCCCATTTGACTCAAGGAATTTGCTTCTCCTTGCAATAAATTTTGCCTAAAGGAGTTTGAGTTGCCTCATGAGATGGGAGATGATCAGGCTGGCCACTTTTATAGCAAAAACTGGATGGCAGATGGAGCTAAACTGTTGTAAGGTACTTCAAAACACTTATTTAAAAGCTTAGCATATGCCAGGATATACAGAGAGTACAACATTCATAGAACCCAAATGGAAAGGGCATATTTTTGTTTGCTTTGCTGTTCGGGTTTATTTTCCCCTCTCTTGCCACTTTTTCTTAACAGATGGATTTGCATTTCTACCAGAAAAAGAACCCCAAAACCCATGACCCACAACAAAAATAAACAAAATCCAACAGAGCCCGGAATAACCTCTATAAAGTACTGGTTTTCTCAGTGAAATTGCAATAGTGATATCAAGTTGCTACTGATTAAGTCACAAATTTTGTGGTTTGGTTGTTTAATGCGAAGAGGCATCTACTGTTATATGGTCACGAAGTTTATTATCTGCTGCACGTACAAGGATGTAATTGGAGGAACAAAGACAATGACCAGATTTCTGGAGTATTTCAGGATAATTAGAAAGTGCTAAGTTGGTGATAGCATTGACGATTCAAGACATCTTCAGCTTTTCAAATAGCTGGTATTTAATGAAACAAGTTGGTCTTCCAAACACTTCAATAGAAATTGAGCTGGGTGATACAGAGAGATGATTACTTCTTCACTGGTAATTTTTACATCATTATGGCACACGATAAGCTCTGTACAGAAGTTACCTGTGTATCTACCACAAAAGTAGCATAATTTTCCTGTCATTTAGAAGCCTAAGTCAAGAATAGCTACAACGTTCACAGCAACTGAAAATCAAGACTGAAATCCAGGCCACTTTTTACAAAACCATTCATGCAATAATGTCCTGAATACATAGATACACACATACATACACAGAGTTATGTGGCATTTTTAAAAGCAACACATTGTAAATCTCTACATTAATAACAACTTCTGCTGTTATAAAACACAGCTTTTGTGGGGTGTTTACTGTTACAGTAAAACTGAAATCGCATTTTAAGTGTTAAAAGTTGAATACAATGTCGCTGAAAGATCAGAAATAACAAAACAGCTGGAAAACATGCATCCAAAAATTTTGAATGCTATCTAAACACTCCTCTTGCCAATATTTTGACTCATCTCTGGAAAACTACCGCCCAAAGTGAAAAAAGGTTAAAAGGTTTTAATTGAAAAGTTTAAAATACATCCATGTTTGGAAGTCAAGATCCAAGAAGAAAGTCCATGCTACATACATTGCTCAGAATATCCAACTGCTACACACTCTTTACCAGGACAGTAGGTGGGACACAGCTGCTTATGAACCACAAGGACATTTTTCCATAGCAGAAATTACCTTTTTTTTTCCCATTTTCTCTTTCAAATATGGAATTATTTATAAATTTCTGTTGCAGACAAAATAAACCACTCTGTTGCTGGAGTCATAATCCTTTGGGTCTTTGCATGGTGTTTTCCAATTGCCTTTTACTTGCCCTGGAGTAAAATTAAGTCATTTAATGTTTTGCTGTTGATTTCAGTCAAACCAAGGTCTGCCTTACAATTTGTATCTGTCAATCACTCAACTCATTAGTCTTTTCAGATAAAAGAAAAATGAAAGAATAAGCGGCAAAGAACTACTTAATGCAAATATTTTAAAGATTTTTTTTTAGTAGTCTGCTGGTCAAGTTTTATAAGAGTTTCAGAACAATTGATATAATATAACATATATAAGGTGCAGTTAGTAAGGAGAAACACTTCGATATAGGAAGGGTGACAACACAATCACCACTGGATTATTGTTTAAAGGCCATTACAGTGTAAATAATGTAGAAGGCAGAACCAGCTACTTCAAGCTAATTTTTGCCAGCATTAACTGCCAGTAGTTCAGTCTTCATGTCATTGTAGTTACTGGTTTCTTTCTAGTTGGAAGCTGTTATGCAATAGCTGGTTTTCTTTCATTAGAAGCTTTCCACAAAGAAAAGACAAAGTAATGTGGGTAGTGGTGTTATTTGACACTAAAACTTCAGTAAAATTAGTGCTTCAAACCCTTTTCTTTCCAACTAGGTGGAGGCAAGTGTAACCCCTAGCAGTGGGCAGTTTAAGCTCCCTCTCACTTTGCAGCCTGGGCCCAAATGCTCTGAATGCAGCACCAGCCCCAAGTGACAGCAGCCTGGATCCATCCAGGCCATCTGCTCCTTGAGGCCAGGCATACACTGCCTGCAAAATCAGAATTTTACTGCAGTCAGTCCTGCTGATGTCCTTCTGCCTCCTGCTCTGCATGTGAACTAATGACAGCAAACTCTTAGGAGGTGTCACAGGCAGAGTGCCTCCCTCAAAGGCAGTGGATGTTGTTTTGCAGCCAGTTCCACATGCAAAGGCTGGAGCACTGCATTGGGTTGGTCTGGCTGTCAGCAGCTCAGATGACAATGTACCCTGAGCTGACAAGGAGGCTGAATTAATCCATTCCTGGCCCAGGGTTAGCCTGCAGATTCCCTTTGCCACCTCTGCCACAGACCTCCTTTTGAAGACTGAACTCTGCAAGAAAATATTGAAGTTGGAGCAAGGGAGTCCAGGGAACATTACACAGTATTATCTGCAGTGCCGCTAGGTATGTGAAGAGAAAGTATGCTGAGAATAAGAACAGTGCCATGAACTTTAAATACAATTCTTAGGGGAGTGAAGAGGTGAAGCAAAGCTAAAGCTGAACTAATGAGTCAGATCTAGCAGGTGGGGGAGAGCAAGCAAGTGATGGGAAAAAGTCTGTATGCCATGGGAGCACAAAAAGTAGTGTTTACACAGGAGGCTTTCTTCAATAATGAGAAAGGGAGAATAGAGAAGTTAGAGAATTACTAGGGACTGGGGGAACAGTCTGAACTGCCTTTTTTGTCTTACATTTATCTGCTTACCATGAAGTCAAAGTGCCTTTTGGTGGGAATAAGGCAAGAAGGATTTGCTCAAGGCATTAAAGTTTTGTAAAGGGCAGATTAAATAACAGCGCTCCAAAAATCAATTTTGAGGGGCTTATGAAGCCTTGAATGGGCTTTTGCTGCACAAAAGCAAGATTGAGTTTTTACTGAACCTGTCATTTATTTGGGTTTAGAGCTTTCAGTAAGTATCAGAAAAAACATAAAACAAAAGCAAAGTAAGCAATGAGCATTCACACAGCAGTCAAATAAAAAATATGTGGAGGTGCAATCCAGATTACTAAGTGGCTTAATTGATGCAAAAGTGTAAGAAAAGAAAGTTTCACCGTTTCACGGCTTCCACCCCCTCTCCCTGTGCTTTAATCAGACCTGGTAGTGAATTCCCACAGCTCTTCTTGGCCAGGAAGTTTTTCCTAAACTCTTGTGTTGCTATCTTCAGCAGAGGTAGTGCTGCTATGCTATCAAGCCACCTGGAAGGAGGGGAGAAAAAAGGAAGAAAAATGAAGCTACAAAATTCAGTAGAATAGATACAGAAGCACTAAAAAAGTACAACACAAGTCAGTGTTTGTAGTTAAGAAACACAACATACTGATTACCCCTAAATACGGAAATGCTGATGGAACTGCAGCTGCTTGTAAAGGTCTGTATCTTATAGAAATTAGCCCGTTTAGCTTTAAGCAGTAATATAAAGGCATAGACTGATATTTGCCCAAATTAGTAAGGAAAGTGTTGTTAGGGGAGGCCAATCTCTGGATCCCTGGATTTAGGGATTTTGCTTTAAAAATGGGGTAACACTTCCCCCTAGCCGCTGGTAGGGACAGTGCAGGCTAACGCGGGAAGGGATTCCTGCCTCCAGGTAAACGAGGTGAGAATTCCATGGCACAAAAAAAAGGATCCAGCAGCAGAGACTCGATGTGGTGCAGTTAAGTAAAATATAAAAGATGACCAAAAGAACGAAATATCATCTATTAAGCAGTAGTAATTCAGGTGCTCAGGGAATCTAGAGCGATACAATTCAGATGCTACAACAGCATCATTTGAAACTTCAGCTTCCAAGCTTCCAGATCAGCCGGTCAGAGCACAGTGCTTTATAAAGGCCACGGTTGTGGGTTTGATCTCCATACGGACCATTCATTTAAGAGCTGACTCAGTGATCCTTCTGAGTCCCTTCCAACTCAGAATATCCCGTGTGATTCTGTGAGATAGGCCAGAACATCAATCTTTAGCATCCCCTGGGCATTAACAACCAATGTGATTCAACCAAGACCTCAGTTTGGTTTGGTAACTTGAAACCTTTCTCCTGTCTTTAAAATTTCAGTGATTACCAGCAGCCCGGTCTTCTGTAATTCATTTGATCCTGAACCACAGGACAGGAAACCCTACCTTATACTACATAAAATACATTAACAATAATGAAACTCATAGTTTTTACAGAAAAACTAGAGCTAAGAAATTGCTTGTTTTAATTGTCTGTTGCTGTAAGAATATAGCATCCACAGTGTTTTAAAAGCATACTGCATGAGCATTTCGGACCATTAAAATCAGATTCTTGATCTGAGAAAATCCATGTTAAAATGAGAATGGTATCTTGTATTTTCATACTGCTTCACTTACAGGTAGTTTGTTTTCCCTCCCATTTTTAATTGAAAGTGATGAAAATTCTGTGTATAGAATGGTGTGTAAGGTGTGAGATTTTCTGTTCAAGCATGCACAGCTCTAGTGATGGGTATTCAGCTTTCACTGTTCATGCTGCACACACACAGAGCAAAGCATATTAAATCAGAGAGGAACATTTTGCTTTCACTTACTGTACATATCTTCTTCTAAATTGTGGGACCAGATCTGCACTGACACCTGCCCTGTGTAGGGAAGTCAAAAAAGATGTGTGGAGGTTAAAGTCATTTTAGAATTTAGTGACCAAAGGCAAAATTATCATCTCGGATTTTCTAAGCCGTATTTTCTGAACATTTACTAGAATAGCCCTGAAGAGTGAAATAATTTTTTCTCCTGATGGTATCACCAAAATTGTAATTTTATTGGAAGTTTCTCGAAAGGTTAGTGACTCTGTCAGTGTTAATTTCTGCAATCTCTCTTTCATCAGTCTTCCTCTGAGGTAAGAAATTTTGGGGACAAAAAGTCACAAGATATTTATATTGGAGGTGAAAGGATATCAAGGAAAAATGGAAGTGGAAAAAACTAGTGTTGTGAATGCCTTGGGAATTTTACTGAGAAACCAAAACTGGCTATTCTTAGCTGTAATCAGCTGCATGTCACAGTATCTCTAGTAAAGGTGCAGCAATATTGGGGGGGGGGGGGAGTTTATTGTTTGTTTTGTTGTTTTTCCTGTGGGGAAGGTGGGGATTTTTGTGCCTTTTTGGGATTTAAGGAGAGATTATGTGTTTTTATGTTTTTATAAATTTCTTTTTTTGTTTGGCTTGTGGTTTTTTGGTTTTGTTTTTTTTTTTTTTTTTAATTTGGGGTGGTTGGGGAGGAGTATTTGTTGGTTTGTTTACGCAGTTTTAAGAATAGTTGCAAAAACTTCAGAAAAAAAATGAAAAAAACAGATCAGAATTTGAACTCTGAGGTTTAGTCATAAAAGGTATTCAATAAGTATGGGATGAAAAATCAATATTCCTTGAATCAGCAACGTCTCCTTAATTAACACTTTTTTTTTTTTAATATAGTTCAGGAACAACCTTATGGTGAGATAATTCTTCTTTAATCCAATTGATTATCAGATGGAAAGTGTTGAAAATCAAGACCTGTTTTTCTATTGAAATGACTCCATAATCCCATTACTTGGCTTCTCTGTACTGCTGCAGAATTCTGAGGGAGCCGTGCACACACCAAAGCAGTGAACATGACACTCTGAAAGCCAGAGTCCCAGCTGATGGTGCTTGTAGTTTTTTCCCTTTTCTGGGAGTATTCATTACATCAACTACAGTTCTGTCTGTTCAGGAAGTTCCCCTGGTTTAACCATGTGATGCACAGTTAAATCTACAGCACTTGTTTTAGACGGATGCAGTTACCTGCTGGTTACACCAGTAAAGGAATTTTTTTTGCATGTCTGTATCTGTCCTGTAGTTTCAATGGCAGGCATAATTCATGTGAAAAACAACAATGCAACAACAACTTGTTCCTGAAATTCATTTCCATGTAACTGTAGTCTGAATATCCCAGAATAAAGTGTATCCTAATTCAGCAGTAGAATAACTACGTGTGAAGGACTCCACACTCTCTGTTCCCTCTGTGAGGGATATGGAATTACCATTTTCTCCACACCAAATCCATCCCTGTGAAACATTTCTGAGGGCCATACTTCTGAACTCAGCAATGGCTGTTGACATGAGCAGCTGAGCTATATAACTTACTTTATAAAAGGCAAAAAGACTAGGAATCTTCAACCCCAAGTAAGGAAAAGAAGCAAGTTCTGATGAACTCATTTTCATAGGAATTTCTGAGTTATTAATTTATGAAAGAAGAAAAAACTGTTTACAGACAAAATGTTAAGATAAAATGTAAATACTTTATAGTAAATTTAAAGCTGTAACAAATTACCTATACGCTCACAGTGTGACCCCTCCAAGTTTCTGACTTGTTTAATTATCCAGTAGAACACTATTTATAACAAAATAATGCAAACTTGTTTGAACATGTACAATGATGGCACCTTGCCAGTATGAAATGTAAGCATCATGTTCACAGAATTGCAAAAATTCAAAGCAATTGAGATTAATATCATGGTTTCTGAATTTGATTACATTATAATCCTTATGACTGGAGCTAGTCAGAGGGTTTTTGGATTTTCTTCTCTTAAATTCTTCTAATTCTTAAAGTATTTTCTTAAAAAAATTTTAAACTAGTAGTTGTCACTATTTGCAAGTTTCATGTCATCACCAAAGCAATGCTATTTCTTGTGATTTTTGAATTTGCTCTTTATTGCAGAGCTTTAATAAAGATCCAATTAGTATTGCAAATAGCAAAATTGTATTCTTTCTATAATTTAAAAGAATATTATTCAACATGTTTATGTGCTTTGTGACACTTGTCCATACCCATTTTTAATCTACTGTAAACAGACTGAATTAAAGTGATATGCCAACCCTAAAGTAAAAATAGCACAAATTTCAAAGTTATTGATTTCTGACAGTGCTTGCAGGCATTAAGCAATACTTTTTCAGACATTTAAAATAGCTCACTTCAGCATAGAGACATTGTATTGAAGAAAACCTGAAAATGTACTGACTGACCAGTCAATATTAATTTAAAATTGAGGTTTAGATCTTTGCTAAAAGTGAAAAAAAATTTTAATTTTTAGAACTCCTTTTATCCCATGGGATACCCTCTTCCTCAACCCAAATCACCATTCTTACCATATTTCAAGGTCTCAATCCAACACTTGCAGAGAAACCCAGTCTCTTGGTAATTACAAAGAGGAGTGAAATACTCTACTGAGTCCTTGGAGTTCAACACAGTAGAGTTTGCTTTCCATCTTGTGGGTGGACTTAAAAATTCAGCTCTGTTCAGGTTTCCAACAGGGAGGAAAGGGGGGTGACAAAACACTTTGCTGCTCCATCTGAGGTGGTCTGGGACCCCAGTACAGGACACAAAACCACACATAGGTGACTTCTTGCCAACAGAGGCTGGTGTCTCCTTAGTAGCAGGACTTTTTTAATATTAGGAAAGTAAGGCTTGAAAGCAGTGATGTTTGTATCACAGTTTTCCTGTGAAATAAGAGGAAAATAAATGTTTGATGACAATGACTTAGGCAAGAACAATAAAGAAGCTGGGGCGTGTAGGAGTGGATATTGTGGTATCTAAAATGCTTAAAATGAAATTGCCTTCAAAATCCTGTATTTCTGACCGAAACTTAAAACAAGCCAACTTTAAATGGCCATCCTGGTTTTGGCCATGTAGAGTTAGTAGTTGTTACAGTGCTGAGTTTGGATTTAGGATGAGGATAACATTTATAACACAGTGATGTTTAGTTGTTGCTGAGCAGTGCTCACACCATACAAGGATTTTTTTCTCTACCCCATCAGCGAGGAGGCTGGGAGTGCACAGGAAGCTGGGAGGGGTCAGAGCCAGGACATCCGACCCCAGGTGACCACAGGGATATTCTGTACCATGGCTCATCATGCCCAGTATATAAATTTTGGGGAAAGCTGGCTTGGGACTGCTGCTCAGGAACAGGCTGGGCAGCATTCTGTCTGTGGCAAGCAATTGTTTTTCATTGCATCACTAGTGTTTTGGGGGCGTTATTTCTCCCTTTTTGTTATTTTCCCTTTCATTGCAATTTATTATTCTGATTTTAGTTATTAAACTTTTCTTTTCTCAACCTACTCTTTTCTTACTTGTACCTGTCCAATTTTCTCATCCCACTGGGACAGGAGGACTGAGGAAGGCAGCTGTGTGGTGTTCAGTTGCTGGCTGGAATTAAACCACAACAATGACTCAAAAGTTTTCAGCTTAAATTTAATCACACAATTTACTGGGGAGAGGGGAAGCTAATTTCAACTGGATTTATGTATCAAAGATGATAAGGAAAGGAGTTTAGCTTTATTTTACTGCTGCTCCAGATGGTACTCTAAAGGGACTGAGAAGCATGGGAGAAACCATTCTCTGTCTATGAAGGGTTTGAATTTGGAAAGTTCTGTATTCCAGGCAATTGCCCACTATTTCTTACAGGATTTCATGGCTTGTAACTCTGGACTCCTCAGAGACAGCAGTATGAAGAATAAAGGAAAACTAATTTAGTGATTTTGCTGTTTGCATCACTAGCAGGCAACTAAGCCTTTGCTTAGTTCACAGAAAATTGCACAAGAGATTTTGGAGGACTGGCAGGTTTAGAGACATGAATTTTCTACAGATGTCTCAGGCCATCTCTTCACTGAAAGATAACTTAGCTTTCAGTGAAGATTTATATATTATAATGATATTTATAATACTTTTATTAGATTTTTATAATTTGTCTTGAAAGATAATTTATCAAAACAAGACACAAAGAACAGATATAGACTTGGTTTGACCTGACTTAATGAATCTGCTATTCTCTTTGACAAGAAGTATAAGGAGAGGGACAGACTGAGTAGCAGTAGATTACACTGTCATTCAGTAACCTGTCCTTAAAAAAAAAAAAAAAAAAAAAAAAAAAAAAAAAAAGGCAAAAAAATATCCCTTCTTTGACTTCCCAGATTGCAAGAGATAAACCTCATCTCAGAACTGACACCACTGTAGAGGTTATGAAAAATAAACTGCAGTATTTCAAAGTACACTTATTCAGAATCCAAGAAGCAGTATGGAGATAAACCAAGTTTCTTGTTTTCATTAGTAGCAGGAAAGATGTCAACCCAACCACTACAAGCATAGATATGGATGTCAATAATTCTCACTGAATTACTTAGTAGACTTTTTTATACAATTATGTCCTATGTGGCCTACAGTTTGAGGGCCATATTTGTATAAAAAGCAAACTTTAGAATTACATATTATAAATACAGGACATTTACACCCCATCTGATTGTATCCACTTAACTATGACAAGTGAGGTGGGAGCCTAATTGCTGTAGGCCCCGACACATTTAATGAGATAAAGCACTACCACTTTTCAAGCATTTCTTTCCAGGCAGCAGTTGTCAAGAAACCAAAACAGGAAGAAAAACAGTCTGTAAATGCATTTTATAAAGTCTGAAGAATCTCAATCATTTAATAAGATGAGGCATCTGTAAGTGTATTAGTGTAATACCTAAGGTAGATAGAAAACTCTCAGAATCCAGGTTAACAAAGTTTATTATCTTTTAAAATGCTTTTCTGGATTCTTTGAGCTTAAACCACCAATTAAAGGACCTTTTCTGCTATGTGGTCTCAGGAATTTCTGGTTCACAAAAATTATCAATCTTTCAGTTTTCAAACTTAGCAATACTTACGAGGTATCCTTAACTGCCTGTTATTCAGCTTCATGCTACCTCAGCAAAAGTAGAATTTTCTTATTCAGTGGAAACTCATAAAAATCTGAAAAAAGCAAACATTGATCAAGCATGCTGTACACTGAAATAATCTCCTAGATTATTTCACCCCCTCATACCTCAGGAGAGTAAATTTGAAAAACACAGGAGGACAGTAGAAGATATTAAAGTCATGAGATATCAGTAACATCTTAGCAGTCTAAAAGAGCAGTTGTTTCACAAAGAAAAAGCTCATATGCCTTTTTAGGCAGTTTATATTAGAGAAGAATACAGTACCCTCCATAATCCTTACCACTGTGATTTGAAGAAGAAATACTTCCTAATCTCAATCAGGTGATCAGTTTAATCCTGAGCATACGTATAGGTTAAATCCAGTTCACCTGTTAACCTGACATCCTAAAAAATTGCTCCATTTTTGCCTGCTTCTAATCTTACCATTTAAGAAAGGGCAGTCCCATTCTCCCATACTTTGCACCAAGAAGGAACATAAAAGTCCTGGGGAATGCAGAATAGAAGGGCTGGCATGTGGAGCAGTTGGAAACATTTCTTTTTAGGGACTGTATCAAGAAATTACACAAACAAGTTTTCAATTAAGCTTCCCTGGCAATGTCAGTAGGTATCCAACGCTTTATATCCCAAACTTCATATTCTGACACATGATCTCTTCATCATGTCACACATACCCTTTATTAATTTATAAATTTCCATCTGGAAGTAGTTCAGGTCCCTGCCTCCATGACCTTGTCTGTAAGCAATTCCAGAGCTTTGCACAGGTTGCCAAGAACCTTCTTTTAAATTTCTCATTTATTCATAATTGTTTGTAAGTATCTGATCTTGAAATAGTGTTATCCTTTAACATAAAAGTTGCCTTTCCTCACATCTACCCCCACACATACTTATAAAGAAAACCATATGCCCTTTCAAGCTTTGTTTTGCCAGATAAGCTATTTTCATCTCAGCTGCGAAAACAGGTACTCCTTTCCCCTAAGCAGCCCACTCTGCACCTGCTGTGCATCAATGTGGGTCATGAGAACTGTAAACAATATTCTGAGAGTTGTCCCACCAATGCCTTGTAAAGCAGAATTAACACTTTGTTAACAGTCTTCACCGAAATTCTTCATCCAGTGTACCCTGAAACTGCTGCCGGTCACACCACAGCTGATTAATGCGTTAAACCTCTTCCCCTCACTATTGACACCAATTATCAAGACACCAGGTTATACTAAAAGAACATTATATTAATTCCCAAACAACTCCCTTTATTTCTGTAGTATTAGATCTCCATTTTGTCCGTCCATGAGGTCATTTATTTTTTCTGATACCCCAATCATTCCAATTTTGTATAATCTCTTAATGCCTTCCCTCACCAAGTTCAAAAATACTACTTAAATCAGTGCCAAGATCAGTCCAAGCACAATTCTACTAGCAAACTCCTTTCATTTTGATATTTTCATTTTTAACAGAACCCCATATTAACATAACCCTTTACTCTTTCCTCTTTCACCTTCAGTGCTTGCATTAAAGCTCATCTTTTCTACCCTCAGTAACTTCCTACATCAAACAATATAATACCTTATTTTGATCAAGGTAGATTATGTTTACTGCATTACTCTTCTCTGGGACAATTATCTTATCAAATAAAGATATTAAGTTAGTCTGATACAATCCTTCCTTGATAAAATCATGTTGTAGTTTTCCCCACTTTCCATTTAGTTCTAGGCTCTTGATAATGTTTTTTTCATTCAAAATCTGCTCTAAGACCTTGCTTGGTGTTGAGGTCAAACCATCACACCTGCATTTTATTTGACCACCTCTTTTCATGAATATGGGGAATACCATTAGTTTTTAGTTGTATCGAGATAGCCCTAAATTGAACAGATACACATAAAATCCCTACAAATTCATTCAGTGCAAATCAGCATTGCAGGATTCTCCCAGTGCCCTGAAATGGGCATTGTTTAACCCTCTCCACTTTTTTGGCAGTAAATAGGCTTTATTTAGCTGAAAGCTCATTTGGGAAAAATTCCATTGTTCGATGTCCCTTAAGCGCCTTATTTTTATTATTTTTTAATTTTTTTTTTCTTTTTTGCAGCACTGGAAGATCTAACAGCATTCACAACCAACAACAACTGTGTTGAAACTGTCATTTAAGATACGTTTATTTATTTTAGCAGTGGAAGAGTTGGTGTTAAAAGCACCATCAAAAGTAGGCTCGATATGATATATATTTTAAAAGAAAGAGGAATAGGCCAAAACATGCATGAAAACACATATGAAAGCACCATGTGTTATTCACTTTTATAAACTCTGCTGTCTCAACTATGGATATTAATTTTGTATTCAAAGAACTGACTTATTGCAGATATTTAAAAACTCTGATTTATTTTTCAAAATGAGAAAAAAGTAATTTTTTAAAAGGAGTAACATTTTTGCCACTTTAATTCACTTTCCTTCTGTTATCTTCTTTCTCAAAAGACAAGCTGTAAAAAGATGAACCCAGCAGAATTATTTATATACTTTTCACACAGTCTGTGAATAGACATGTTTAATGCTTCTGGAAAGAAGTGACTGTAATACAATTCAAATTATTAATTTATGAATGTGGTGCAATTGATAATACATGCTTGCTGCAGCTGTGACTTTCTACTCTACTTGAATGGAATGCTTTTATTATCCTGCCTATGCTCTGAGTCCTGGCAGATGTATGCAGATGTGTGCCATGAAGCCTTTTAAAATTTCAGGATTAAAGGTAGCTGATCTTCCAGAAGCATCAATGGGAAGGAAGATAGAAGGGATAGAAGCCTAACTCGAGGTTCTCTTTTTTTATGCCACCTTTAAAAAAGATGAAATTACAGCATAACACCAGGATCAATAGGCAGTAAAGTTTATGTAGGGTTATTTATCATTATTAAGTCTTTATTAAATATGTACCTCTGCCTGCAAGGGCTGTGCAGAATGAAGAGGGCCCAGTTTTATAGAGATATAGTTATAAGTTTGGATTTTACAAAGCAGCTTGTAAAACCTGCAGGTAGAACATACCTTTTCCACAATATCCTCAAGGAAAGACGTATTCTGAAAACTGTTCAGGATATTTTGAGGGAGTAGGGACAATAGCTTTTTTTTTTTTTTTTTCCCAGAATAAATTATTAGATTTTCTTAAGGAACAGTTTGTCACTAAAAATACCATCTGGCCTTCTTTTGATAAGAGGCTTTATGAGACCATGCAGTTTCAATGCAGCAAGTTTTCAGATGCAGCGTCTATGTTTCAGTCAAACTGAGACAGCCCTTCCTCAAACTTTCTTGGTCTGGGCATTTGCATGGAATGTGGAATAATTTCTGCTGCTGCCTAGTTCAGCCCATGGGCATGAATCCAATGCTTCTGAATATCTAAGGAAGTTGTCATGTGTTAAAGAAGGAACACAGATGGAATCACAAAATTTGTCTTATGAAAATTATTAGCAGAGAAGCCTAAAAGTGTAATGGGCAACTCTTGGTTTCACATGAGAGTTATTCTCATTGTGCAAGAAACTCATTTGGCTTTAATGCAGTCAGTGGAAGAATAAAAGTTACCTAACCTAGCACTAAATAACGATCCTGTTATGAATAAAGACAGTAAAGCCATTTCATTTCAGTCATCTGCACATGTTCTTTTTCCTACAAGTGCAGCATCAAGTAGAAATAGAGTTTTAAGAACATTTTTTTTTAAATCTGAAATATGTTAGAAGAAATAATGACAGTTGCTCACCTGATAATTTAGCAGGATTATATGTGAACTTCTGAGAATTGACTGAAATGGGAAAAAATGTTTTTGATTAACTAACTGTAAAATTATTACTTTCTCCTTTTGTGTTTATTAATATTTTTTTATGATGAAGGTAAAATTTGTCTGATGAAAAGAGGTGAGCTGGCATACTGGCATTATATGCTTATAGGAAACATACCATAATTAATCAATTAAAACAGTCTTTTCAACAGAAGACTGTTGAATGCATTTCAATACAAGATTACTTTTTTGCATGAAGGTCCCAGTCCTCAATGTGTTTCTTTAACAGCCGTTTTTTCAGAGGATTTAATGCTACCACCCATCTTCTTACAGGATGTTACAACATAATGGATAATTTATTTATATTTCTGCTAAGAGCAAATGAAAAAAAGAATCTCTTTTATAAATGAAAGATACAAACAATTACAGCATTAAAAGTATTTATTCACTGTTTCTGTTGTAGCTTCCATTGGGTGCCAACTTAGGGGTAACCAGTATTGATGTAAAGCAAACTACAGTTTCCCATATAAATAATTAGGAAAATTTACTATGAAAATGCAAATCCAAGGCTGTGTTTTGTACTGTGATATGAACTTCAGATCTGAAAAATTTTTTCTTCATTAGGCAAGTTACTACCCTTATGCCAAGAATAAATAAGAGCTCTGATATATGTTTCAAAATGAGAGCCTCATTTGTTACTTATCCAAATAGTACAGAATAGCAGAGTATACAAGTTTTAGAATAGACTCTCTGACCCTGTAGAAGAAACAACTGAAGTGTATTTAAGACTCTAAACCACTGCAGAGGAACAATGTGGATACCTGTATAACAGCACAGTTGCCAGTCAGCAAAGAAAGCAGGTGGTGTGTTCTCAGACCAAAGAAAATAGAAAACTTAGATTTAAACCCATAAAAGAATAATCTTTGCTTTAGTAAGCTAAAGGGATGCAGTGAAGCCTTTCCAGATGGAATTAAACAAAATCTTGGATATAAGACTCAAACAGAGATATCACAATGCAAATAGCAGGCTTTGTCCTTATAAAGAACATCTGTTGTGAAGTTGTTTACATTCCTACCAAAGTGGAAAAGGGTATCACTAATTCCCCATTGCAGCCAGGCATGTAATGGGGGAGTGGAAAGTTACTGCTTAATATTTTTTAATAAACACACAGAGCTTTTCACTACCTCACAGTTTTTTCACCTGAAAAAACAAATAGGGATTTGGCGCAAAGAGGAACATTCACATTTCTCATGATACTCATTTCCATATAATTTTCCAGGGATTTATTTCTCTATTTCCCATTATTTTATATTTTATTACATGAATTTTGTAGTCTATTTTCCTCCTGTTACAAGGAGGAAACAGGGTGTCCATTCACGACTGCTTTACTGAGCACTCTACTAGAAATGGAAAGCCTCCAGCCTGTGGGTCACTCTTCCAGAGATAAAAACTAAACTGTTCTTAGCCTGAGTTCCTCAGGAAATTTGAGAGAGGCCATAAATTATAGGTTATTACTACATTTTAATGTTTCCCTTCTCTGCTGTCTTGCTCAGAAATGTTTGAGGTAAAGTGGCCAGCGAGAGCAGGAGAACCAGTACACAGAATGTTCTTGATTTACACTGAAAACATTTCATTTGATGTCACCAAGTTACGCTGCTTGCTGAATTTTCACAATTTTAGCAAAGCTTGAAATAGCAGAGTTAAAGCCTTACTGTTTAGAAGTGGCATCATAAAATTAGTTTTTAATAAGTCTGATTTCTTAATGTTTATTTATGATAATTAATTACTGGGTTTCTCACTGCTTGTGGCTTCTCTCCAGTATAATTGCTGCTCAGCATTACATTCTGAATGGTTAGAGCATTCTCATACATATTTTTGTTTTTAACATATACACACACATATATATAGGGTATTTCCTGTAAAGGAAATTGCACTTCAGCACTGAATGCAAAATGGCAGCTGTGAATTTATGCCACAGAACAATTTGGTTTTCTTCCTTCATGTGAGGTAGACCACCAAGAGCAAAGGAAGACCAGAGAGATGTAGGTTGGTAAGAAAGTATGCTATAAATAAAACTGTTCAAAAGTAAGCAGTGCAGTTTGTCTATGGAAAAAATAATACTAACAGTGCTTAAGACAAAAAGACAAAATTTATTTGTAACTACAATTTCTAATTCCTATCATGCATTTCTTAGGGTGAAGACCTTATTGCATCATCTAACTTTTACCCTGCCACTTCTTTACTTTTTCCTCTATTTTTTGGCTTTTAGAAAAACAATTTATGGAATAATCTGCGTGTATATCAATCAGAAATAAGTTACAGTAATTTTTTTTATAGTGTCTTGAAATTACAAGCAAAATCTTTCTTTTCTTCTTCCTGCACAAACTAGAGAAGAAACTTACAGAAGAAACTTTACTATTAGCACAGCAGCCTGATTACAAAGGGCAATTACTAATTTTGAAGAACACTAAAAAGACATTACCTGATTACAGCACAGTGATTAAGATACAGATATAGATTAAGATTAGGATGTACTGATATGACCGACAGAATAAAATTAAAGTCACCTTTCTAGCAGCTAGTGATCTACCAAAGATCTTAGGTTTTGCAGAAGTTGGAGTGAGCAAAGGTAATGCATGTTTTACTTTTATCCTGAAACATTCAGGATCTCATCCCTTTCCATGGCAGCCAGCAACTGCACATCTTTGATCTCACAGACTTGATCCTGATTCTGAAACCACTGGTATATGTTTCACATGTATGGTCAAATGTACATAATCCTGAGTTGTTATTATCGTGAGTAATTTACCATATGAAAATCAAGCACATTGCAAATAGTCAAAAGGAGTCAAAAGCTGTGAAGCTTAATGTCAAATACTTGTCCCACTGAATTTTTTTCTGAAGGAAACTCTTTAGAGAACTGTTAATCATAGTGAATGGTCATTCTCAGACAGTGAGAAGTGCAGTTGGAGTCAGACTCCTCTTTCTGGGGAGAACAGCTCCTTTGCCATAATTAGAGGCACTGAAGCACCCTCCACAAAATACAGTCGTTCCTTTAATAAGTGAGACTGAACTCTATCCCAGCCTACAGCAGCCTTCTCAGCTTCAAACACAAAAGCAGTCAAGTCTCAAAAACTTCAAAGAAAGCTTTTCATTTTATTTTCTCCTTGATCCACTGATAGAGCAGTTCATTTTCTTGAATTTTGTAAAATGACTTTTTGACTCATCAGACCTGTGTAACAAATCACTGTCTCAATCACCAAATGTTCCCGTTTGACTCATCTGCTTTTCCTTTGGCCTTTGGGTAGGAAGCTTCACTTCTGAAACATTTTCTAAATTCACTTTTGTGAACTCTTTCCCCTCAGTAGCACTTTATGCCATTTAAAAAAAAAAATTGCATTTCCTGCAACATAATGTGCTAGTTTCAGGGTTTTAAATTTCGTCAGAACCCACATTTTCTTTCTTAGAGCAATGTCTTTCCTTTAAAAACCATCACTTTCCAACACACTACCAGCTGTAATATGGTGCCTTTTAAGCAGTAAGTGCTATAACATAAGATTTTTCCAGAATTCAGTTTCATTCTGCTGAATTAGAACAGCTCTTTATTAATGATACATTTGTACTCTCATATATGTTGTTTTGGCTTTTGATGGCCAAAGACTTTCTAATTTCTGAACTTTGCTACTGCAAAGATATGCAGTCTATGCTAAGACAGTATCTCCTTGGAGGAAAACTGTAACACCACAGGACTGTCAATAATCCTAATATTTTTCAGTGTTAAAAAGGCTGGAAATATATAGAGTTTCATTCCTCCAGGCTTTTTCTGCCTCAAAGCTAGTAGGCAAACTTCACATAGTTGTTCTTCACAGGGAATGTAGTCAATCCTTCCCAAGATGTAAAAACAAACCCTGTAATGTGAATTATATTTTCAACCAGGTGCTTACATTTCCAGGTGTACCATCCAGTAATGCACAAACCAGAACTTTGCAGGAACTCAGGGCATTGTAAATCTTTACACAATTATGCTCCAGAAGAGCATAAAATGTGTTGTGTTGTAATCTTGGCTTATTGGGACTAACTGGAACACAAACACTGCCCATTTTACGCTCATGGTGAAATGTAACCAAGCTGAGTCTGATCACTGTAAGTTCCATAGAGTCAACTTTACCATGTTCTCCTGTGTGACAGCAGATTTCAGCCTATTTCCTTTACTTATCAGGTTAGACATGAGTCTTTAAAAGATCAGTAAATCTGAGCAGATGAAAGGGTGGTGGCCACTCCATAGAGAAAGGAAGCGGTAAAGAAAATCAGTGTCTGAATGACAAAACCAGTATGGAGCACATGGTCCTAGAGAAAAAAAAAGCCAGAGCTGTTTGACTTAAACTCCCCAGATGCTGAGTCAGAACCAGTTTGACAGCTATGCCCAAGTTTGACATGATTCAGGGTCACTTGGCTTTTTCCTTACCCAATATCTTCTGCCTCCTGCTCCTCCTGTGCTGCTTCCCTGCTTGCCCATTCCCATTCCCTGTTTTCCATGGGGGCACCCCTTGCCAGTCACCCACATTTCCTTGAGGTTTTTGTTTGAGGTTTGCTCTTGGCTCCCTCTCTGCAGCCCTCAGCTCCCTCCTGTTGCCGTGTCCTCTCAGCCGTGTCCCCTCAGTCGTGTCCCCTCAGCCGTGTCCCCTCCACTGTGTCCCCTCAGCCATGTCCCCTCAGCCGTGTCCCCTCAGCTGTGTCCCCTCCGCCGTGTCCCCTCAGCCATGTCCCCTCAGCCGTGTCCCCTCAGCCATATCCCCTCAGCTGTGTCCCCTCAGCCATGTCCCCTCAGCCGTGTCCCCTCAACCGTGTCCCCTCAGCCGTGTCCCCTCCGCCGTGTCCCCTCAGCTGTGTCCCCTCCGCCGTGTCCCCGGGCCTGTCCAAGCGCAGGGAGGCCAAGGCCTGAGGGCAGAGCTGTGGGGAGCCCTGACAGGAGCACGGCCACAGAGCCCACGGGCTCCACCAGCACCAGCATGAACCTGAACGCTTTGTTCCAGCAAATACAGTTCACAGAGAAGCAGGCCAGGGAGAAGAGGAACTTCATCCAACAAGGTCGGCCCCGTGGGCGCCATCCTGAGGGGCCTCTCCCTTCCCCTGAGGGGACTCATGTTGGGCCAAACGTGGCAGAGCCAGCATGGCTGGTTCTTGCCAGGTTCTTGCCACCTGCACATTTTTTTAAGGATGTAACATTTACAAACTAAGCACTCTCACAGGTGGTTGTTGTTGTCTTGCAGCTAAATGCGACATAAATAGAGGTTATGAAAAAATTAACCAAATGAAAGAAGAGCTGAGCGCTGCAAAAATTGACTTAGAAACCAAGGTGAGCAGGCATATTTATAGTGTAGATAATAATGAAATACATTATGTTTACAAATATACAACCTGTTCTTTCAGGAATAGATCCATAAACACTTTCGAGGAGTAAGCTTCACCTGCACAGCCTGGAGGAGAGCTGCACTGTGCTTTTCTGTATAAAAAATGTGTCCATCACCATCCTTCCTCCCACAGATCTCACCCTTGGGGCTGCTCCTTGGCTATGTTCAGGGCAGGATGATTTTTGGGGTCAGGTGTGAGATACTCTGCTCCAATTTATTGCCTCAATTTATTACAGCACTTTCCTTCAGTGTACAGAAGTCATCCCTTGGTTACCCAATGCCTTTTATTAGGCTTATCACAGGTAATACATGGAAAAATTCCCTGTGTTTGTTTCGCAGGATCTTGAGTCATATACTGAAGATCTTTCTGTGATCTTACAGTCAAGGCTTACAAGCCCTAAGTTTTTTTCTAGGGAGGCCAAAGACAGAGGCAAGTTTCTGAATCTATTTAGTGATTTTTTTACTCTTTATATTTAATCAAATTGCAGATGTATTTGTAGATTAAGACACTGGTTTTGCAGAGTTTTTCACCAATAACACCTGTGGTTGCGAATTATTTAAAAATCCATTTGCTTGTGTCTGAAAATTAAGTCTAAATACCCTCCCCTGTGCTCTTAAGTATCTGTGCTGACAGAATGTGTGTTCACAACAGGAAAGCTTGGGGAGCCTCCTTTGAAGTCAGAACTGTTGGATCCTATCACTTAAATAAACAACTTCAAGAACCTGTGGGAGATTGCCTCATCTACTTGTGAAAATAAATATTTGGGGGATGACTCTCATCCTTCCTAAAACAGTCTCTTCTGCCTTTTCTAAAGATATATGATAGATAGATAGATAGATAGATAGATAGATAGATAGATAGATAGATAACATTGCTGAGAAGGGATCAGAATAGAACTCGTTTACAAATATTTACTGGTTGCAAATTGAGATTATAATCATGTAGGCAGTTATTCAGATGCTCACATTTATGCATGCCACAATATCAGAGCCCAAAGGTGCTTTAGAATAGTAATTTATTTATCCAGCACAGATTATATCTGGATGTTGCTTGTTAGGTGAAGTCCTCAGCAGTCTTACTCATAAGTTTATTTATGAACATCACAATTTTATGTTTATACTACTAATTTGTTATTGATGCATTGTGATTTATAATCAAGGTTTATGTGGTAGGTACAGAAGGTCCCGAGAGTAGAGCCATTATTGCAAATGACTAATGGGAAGAGCTGAAGAACTATTCCTAATTAAATTTTATGTGCTTTACTGACCAGTATTAATAATATTCTCACTGATGTCCACAAAAATACATTTTACTTGCTTGTCTAGTCTGACATTGATTCATTTAGAGATAGCAAATGATACAGAAAAGTAGTGGAATAGAAAAATGCATTTAAATCAGACTGTATTTAGATTTAAAGATTATATAGTTATTGACATTATCTAAAGTAATTTATTTTTTACTACAGGAATTAGGTTTACATATGTCTGCAATAATTCATGTAATTCAAATGATATTAAATAATGCTGTTCATCTAATGCTGTTGAATTTATCCTACACCAAATAACTGCAGTTGTTTATAAGCACACATATCCAACCACATGCATGCACAGCAGCTGATGCCTGACCAAGATGATGAGACTGAGTTCAGAAGTTTTTTGACTTCTATTTTTCAGACTCTGCCTGTGGTCAATCAAAGGGTCCTAGGCAATGCAATTTTTCCCTCTCTTCTGTAAAATCAGGTAGCATGTAATTAGAACCTAAATTACAGCATTTTGCTGTTTGTAATCCAAAGACTTCTTTTAAAAAAATGGTTGCAAATGCATAGAAGAATTTGGCATCTTACAGATGGAGAAACTACACTGAAGCTAGTTGTGTATAGTATTACAAATACAGTGGTGTAAGACACCTACTGTCTTTGAATTAATATGTAAAATAAACTCTGAGCCAAGCATGACCTGCACACTTAGCATGCTGGACATACCAGGGATGAGGAAAAAAAATCTAGTCCTTTGCTTTCCAACTCTCACATTCTAGTCTTTGGGCACTTCGTTCCAGTAACCTATTTTGATCAGATGCACTTCATCTGTGCCCTCTCCACAACCATGTGCATTATTTAACTTTAAAATATTTTCATTTTTACCACTGCAATACCACTCATAATTGGTCTTCTCTGCTTCTACACACACCAACACTCGTGTATCAGCCTGACTGTTCAATTTAATTCCTGATATTTACCCTGTGCCTTTACTCTCTGTGGCCAAATCTAACTTTAATTTCCCTATTCATTGCTCTGAGTCAAGAGAATATGACACTCCATCAAATAAATTATTTTCCTCCTTTAAGACTTTACAACACTTGGCTGTTTTCTATTTGTTATCATTTATCCCACTATATATCTGCACTTAGGTTAAATGATGCTACACTAGATATCCTAGAAAAATGAGAACTCTTCAGCAAATTTTGAAAATGTAGTGGTTAAACAGCATATCCTCATATTGGATAAACTAATGGTTAAAATTAATAGAACTCTAAATTAACGTATGTGCAGAATCAAAATTTAGGGCTTGGGGGATTGTCAATAACCAGTGAGCCAATTCCCATTAGTCTTCCTCACCTAAAAATTCCAGAAATTGTGCTCAGAAAAGTATCCTCTCCTCTGCATAGTCTATAGTAGCATTGCAGAGGGATGAAATGTTCAGCCAAAACCAGGGTGCCCTCTGAAATTTTTCTCATATTATTGTCTCATTTGGTTCATTATGAGCTTTACACAATGAGATGCAGGACGGTGGATTGTGTTGGCTGAAAGATCCCATGTGGTCAATATTCTTCCTGGAAAAAACTTCTCCTAAACCTAGCAGATTTTAAAATGTCATTTTAAATAGACAGAGCATCACTAAATGAGTCTTTCAAGGAAAGAAGACTTTTCAAAAACTTAGCAGTGTACTGAAAGATTATTGAGGGGGAAAAAAGAGTTTTGTGTTTGTTAGTCCAGCAGCTCTGCCAGCTCTTGTTAAACTGGACCAAGATCCTTGTGTATAATTTCAGAGTATATGAAACAATAGAACAATAATCTTACTTTGTAATTTTTTTTCCTTTTGGAAGGTTCAGCATCTGTCTGTAAAGCTGTTCAATGTAGAAATTCTGAAGAAACGTGAAGACTGCTTAGAAAAACAAAAAGCTGAACTTATTAATCAAAGAACCAATCTTCTTATCATCATGGTATGTTTCCAGCTGTGATATTCACACAGACCTTTTCTACTGTATAGGAGCAATCAGCTTTAAAATTTGAAAATCTGGAAAAACTAATGTTTTAAATCAGGAATTTTTTTTAAAAATTTTAGTATCTGTAACAATGTAAACGTGGATAAATTCTCACATTTAATTTAAACCACGATCTTAGGTAGTGTATGCTGCATTTTATCTCCAAAGCTTATTTTATATTCTTGACTTCATTTTCTAATGTTTGCTGTTGTATGACACAACTCCAATTCTGACAGATTATTTCCTTTGTAAAAGTAAGCGAGGGAAGCCTCGCCTTAAATTGGATTGCCACATCCACAGTCAAAAATATTGAAAAGGATCAAAGGAAAACCCCAGGGAGGCCCACACCACATTTTAGCAAATGTGGACAGTTTAGCAATCCTGACATAGCACACAATCTCTTTGATGCCAGACACACCTCACCACCTCTTCAAAGGTAGCTACTTACGAGAAGTTTTCCAGTTCTCTCAGATGCTAACCTGAATATTGCTTTCCTCTTACTTTGTTTAATGCTTCTTGGATCTGTACATATGAAGAAATGCCACAGAGGAGCAGTCTTTTCTGCATATGCATTTGCTTTTAAATCAGCAAAACTAAATTTTAAACATTTAGTACAAATCAACAGTATTAAACCTAAATCTTTAGGCAGATATCTTTTTAACTAAGTCATATTTCTGCATCACCCAAAGTATTCCCAGTATATGTGTGAAGTTTGATATATAAGTTCTCTTTTCTTTTTTCCTGCATATAGTGGTAATTTCATTTTATTTAATGTAGCAATCAATTAAGATTTCTGAGAAGCAATTTAATATAACCTTACTCTTTTCAATCTTTTTTCTCCCAGAAAATTTACCTGTGATTTTCTATCAACAATAGCATGCTTGGTAGTTGTAGAGTTAAAGTACATCTGCATTCGGCAGAGGGTTAAACAACACTTTTATTTAGTTTAATAAAAAGCTTTGAAAAATAGCTGCCATACAATTTTAGTGACTTTAAACAGAATTTTCTAATTTCAGTGTGAGAGTTGAACTGAAAATCTGCTGGTTCAAGTCTGTAACAATGTAGTGATTTTTAAATGCTCTGTTATCAAGAAGAAACCCCTCATTTTTGCAGGGGAAAAAAAGTTTAAAAGAATAGGCATAATGATAGAGCTGTAGACTATTTTCATGTTCTTGTAAGAAAAAATAAATATTTTTTTTACTTTCACTTTTTTCCCCTTATTTATTTACTTTCTTAAATTTAAGGATAAAAAACAAATGTGTCTCAGTCTGCCTAGCTTAACAAAGACTTTCATTTTTTGCACCTGTACCTTCAGTCTTCCCTTTCTTTTCTTCAGGCAGATGCAAAGAGAAAAATTATTGAAGAGGAAGATAATTTTACCAGAGAAGTAACAGAGTTTAACAATGAATATGGACTAACAAGTAATAGAGATCTTGTTATTAAGAAGAAAGTCAAGACTGAAATAAATGATTTAGAGAACGAGGCAGCTTTGTTGAAAAATGGTAAGTCTTATATTAAACTAGTTTGTCTTGGACTAACACAAATAAAATATAAAATATAAAAAATGTGATAAAAGATAGCTTTGCAAACCAGTAATTTTAATTTCATTCCCCCACTGTCTGGAGCTTCCTTTCAGCACTGCACTAAAAGAGTGAGGTCTGACATACCAAGCATAATTAAAGGCTCTTCTGCTCCCTAACTTCTTCAAACTTTCTGAAGTGAGCACTGTGAGGAGAAGAAGCCATCCTGAAGAGGCAGCTCCCAATGTCTAATTCAGCCAGCACAGAGCTCACAGTCATACACAGCGGCTGAATTAGGTTTAGAATCATCTGTGGTTGAGCTCCATATAGTTCCTTAGCTTCAAAAGAATTGTATACACTGATGTTCTGTAGGATTGGTCCTTTACTGCCACAGTGTAGCTTGATTTTCAGTTAAGGTGCAGAGTGTGAGATCTCTCAGAGAACAGGGTCACACTGCAGGGCACTCCTTCCGCAAGGAAACCGGGGTCGTCATGGATCACAGGCTGAACATGAGTCAACGACATCAGAATGCCAACAGCACACTGAGACACAAACAGAATTCTGACCTCTAACACATGAAAATAATTCCTCACTCTATTTGGGGCAGTTAATCTCTGAGCTGGAGTGCTGTGCATCTCATTTTGATCTTAAATTTAAAAAAAAAACCAAAAAAATATTGTCCAGCTGAAGAGTATCTACATAGGACCCAGTGGAAGTGATTGAAGTTCTGGAGCACTTGAGAAAGAAGAAAATGAAACAACTGGGACTATTTAAGCTATTAAGGAAAAGAGAGATGAAAGATGGGTATCAGCCTGCAAATTGTTTAAGCATCCTGTAGAAAGGAAATTAATATATTCTCTATAGGGAACGGAATAAAAAGTAGCAAGTGTAAAGCACAATAAGGGAGAGTCTGTCTGACAGCTCAGGAATCTTTCTAAGAACAGTGGACAACTGAAGCTCTCTGCCTCAGAAGATTTCATTACCGTAGGAATTAGGACTGTCCATTACCAAAGGTCACCAAAAAAAGGTCAAACCAGCATTTTTCAGAAACAAGACGTACAGTTGATCCTGCCTTCAGGAGAAGAATGCAGTAGATGATCCCTCAAAGTCCATTCCAGCCTCATGATCTGTCAAGTGACAGCACTTTCAATTCCCCATATCTGCTGTAAGGTTACTGAAAAAGGAGTTTGGACTAGGTAACACCTTCTTTCTCATTTCCTGTGGCTACAGTGCTAATCTACAACTGAAAAGTCTGTATTTGGTGTCAAGTGATACTTTTAGCATTTAATTTTTACATATTCAGGCAGAGCTGGGCAGTTAAATGATCTGTAGTACATGAAAGGTGATCAAAATTCTTCTTTAGGTTTAGTTGCCGTCTCAGTTCCATCCTTTAATTGTGCCTTTCTTGAGGTACAACTTGTCTTTCTGTTTGCTACACTCCTGGGCACAGTGACAACTCTGAAGTGAAAAGTTTAAGCAATTCATAACAAGGAAATTATGTGAGGACCTCCAGTTGGTAGAAAAACAATCACAATTAATTCCAGATGCTGTCTAACAGTAAGGTTCAAATATATATAACACCAAAAATACTGAGAAGGGGTTTTCTTCAGTCCTGCTGAGAGATGTCTGTTCTCCACCTATTCAATCAGTCATCTTCCTTTCTTTATAGCTGAATTGACTCTAAAGCAAAACATTCTTTTTATGCCCAGACAACAAAATATGTTGAACAGCTCAATAACATTAAAAATATCATTTTGTTTCATAGCAATGAATACATTATATGACATATAATTTCCTGTGAACTGTGTTATATATGAATTACAGTAATTTCACGAATACAAGCCGCACCAATTTGACCAAAATTTTGGTGGAAACCCGGAAGTGCGGCTAATATTCCGGGGCGGCTAATCTATTAACAAAATTCTAAAAGCTGCCAACACGGAAGTGAGAGCCCGCGGCAGCCCCAAGCCAAGCTGGAGCCCGGCCGGCCCCGGCAGAGGCGGGAAAGCCTGGCAGAGGCGGGGCCAGCAGTGTGGGGGCGGGCGGCAGAGCCTGAGCCAGCAGGGCGGGGCAGGGGGGGCGGCAGAGCCCGGGCCAGCAGGGCGGGGGAGCCCGGGAGAACTGGGGCTAGCAGTGCAGGGGAGCATGGCAGAAGCAGGAAGGCCGACGGGTGGGGCTGCCTGGCAGCGGGGGAAGCCCAGCAGAATCGGGGCCAGCAGCGTGGGGGAGCCCGGCGGTGCGGGGGCCTGCAGTGCCAGCCAGGGCGAGGAAACGCGGCGACGGTGCAGATGGGAGGGGGCGGCCGGCAAGCCTGGCAGCGGCGGCAGTGGCTGGCCCGCCGGCAGGGCTAGGGAACGCGGCGCAGCCGCCGAGCCGGGCGGCGGCAGGCCGCCGGCAGGGCTAGGGAACGTGGCACGGCCGCCGAGCCGGGCGGCGGCGGCGGCAGGCCGCCGGCAGGGCTAGGGAACTCGGCGCGGCCAGCGAGCCGGGCGGCGGCAGCCCGCCGGCAGGGCTAGGGAACGCGGCAGCGGGGCGGTGCTGACGGGAGAGGGGGGCCAGCGAGCCCGGCGGCAGCGGCAGCACCACCCGGCCAGCCCCGCCGAGCCGTGGCGCTGAGCTGGGCCACCCGGCCCCGTCGGCAACCATGAGCGGGCCGAGCCTGCCTGGCCCCGCCCCGAGCCAGTAAAGCCCGCTATGCCGCGATCCTGTTACTAATTGGCCAATTTGTGAAAGCTGCGCACGGATTCTCGCGACGAACGAAAGTGCGGCTAATATTCGGGGTGCGGCTTATCTATTGTCAAAGACAGCAACGTTGTTGAGGCACCGGAAGTGCGGCTTATAATCCGTGCGGCTTGTATTCGTGAAACTACTGTATTTTAGTTTATTTTGGTTTTATATTTAAGGTTCTTTTGACTGGCTGAAGATTGGTAGAAGTAGTTAAGAATATTTAAGATTGTATCATGAATGCTAAAACTGCAATGCATTTTAATTTAAAACATATTTTTTCTTAGAAATGGAGTCAATGGAACATAAAAATGTTCAGTTAAATGCACTCCAGCTGCAGAAGAATGAATTAAAGCAGAATTTATTTACTCTCCAAAGTGAGCTCAAAGGTGTGCCTGATAACTATTTCTTATGATAATTATTTCTGGCTTGACAAATGCTTTTGAAAAATGTTTTCTGTCAATTTTCTTTTCTCAAGCAAAATGAATCATGTAACAATAGTTTAATTTCTTTTTACAATATGCAATGGATAATTTTTAAACACGATTAAAACAAATATTATGGATTTCAATGAGATTTAATTGATATGTCGTTGATACTGAGGTCCAGAGTTCTGATGAATCATGAGTTGTAAATATGAAAGAAAGTTTTGCTTTTGCTGGTAAGTCATATACTTTAATGTAGAATTTAATGTTTCAAAGAACTTAAAATCAATATAAATATTGTTTAAAATCTTCTGTGTCAAAGTTGAACAGTAGGGAATATTTTGAAATCTGAATTAAAATAATGTAAAGGAGTGATCTAGTATCTTTTTTTACCAATGTCTAAGTAACATATCACAGTAAGAGCTAAGAAAAGCAGTAAATATGGTCTGGTCCTAAATTGTCTGGGGAGAGGAACAAAATTTTCTAGATTGCAATATGTGATTACAATAGTAATCAAATCATTCATTTTCTTTATTTAGATACCTTTACCCTTCAAAGAGTTTCATGAAGAAATATTAGAAAATATAAATTTAGAATATGTAGAACATCCTTGAATATGGATCATTAATATACATTCATAGGGTAATTCTGATTTCATGTTTAGACCTTGAGAAAGTAATCAGGGAGGCTGAAACAACGACGAAAGGTTTAGAAGCAGAAAAAGTTCAAGTCACTGAAAAACCTCAGACTGATCCTGAATGTTTAAGGTAAAAACTTCATGTTAATTCGTTCTTAATTTAATTTTAGGACTGTAACTGCAGTCTAGTTCTGGTAACAGCAACTATTTTACCTTTCATGTACAATATTCCTTTCGTGTACAATATTCCTTCAGCAATCAGAAGAACCATTCATTTTTTATTGGACAACCCCATCCTGTTGTTGAATATAGCATTTTACCCTCACATACATACAACCATGAATCCAATAATGGTTTTTTTGGTTTGTTTTTTTTTTCAAATCTCCAAATGCAGAAAGCCCCACATCAAAGAACTGACCAATTTTTCCTATTTTATGATGGTCCAGATAAAAGTGCCTGGGAATATTTAAAATATTTAATAGACAATACAAAGGAACTCCTCCTTATAAAGCTATTCCAAAAGATTCTCTAACAGAAATTGAAAACGCACTCATATTATCATCACAGGGTTTTTTCCTATATATTCCTAAGCTTTTGACTAAAACAAATAAACATAGTGGGGATTTTTTTAATCTGAAAACTTTCAATGGAAAGTTATAACTTTGCAGAGAACCCTGAGCAATTTTCTGAAAGACGATTTGGTAATGACCCATTTTTTGCTGAATATTGGTTTTTGAAAGAAAATGATATATCAGCCCTATTACTAACTCTCTTCAACCTTTTGCATGGTGTTGAGACATGGCCAAAATCCCCTCAGCATAAAAATTAATTAGCTCACAATCCTGCATACAGTAGCAAAAAATTTGCATTCAACATATACATAGAAGACACAGTGTAAATAATAATAACAGTAACGATTCTCCAGGACAGCGTGTTATAATTCACTTCTTTACATTATTCATTCAATCATGATATATTGGGGCTGGTGATACATGAGGCTGTCAGCTTCCTTCCAACTAACATACTTCCCTTGGAATAGTTTACTGCCATGATGCCACTGGATATCCAAATTTGTGTAATTAGTTTACTATAATAGGTTTCCTGTGTGGAAGGTACAGAAGTAGCCAACATTATCAACCTTTAATCCCCAGCTCTGCCACTGAGATCCCAGGGATCAATCAAATCCCATGTGTGTCTGTCTTCCTATGCAGTGAAATTAACTCACAGCTCTGCAGATCGACACTTTGGTTTTCTCTGGGTGGAAAACTGGATAAAACATATTAAATTCTATTAACTGCTAAATCAGCAAGTACCATTTACAACCAAAGCAAGAAGGATGATGAGATTTTCTTATTTCATTAAATGCCTCCTTTTATGGTCAAGATAAGCTAACATTATTTGATAATTTCATGTAGTGCGAAATATAAAGTGCTCCTATGCTATTATCGCTATCACGAAATGCAAACCCTTCTTGAAATCTAGTAATGTACTGAACACATTTTCTTAAAATTGAAACTTTTTTTCCATTTCAGATACTGGAAAAAATTTAGAACAGATTTGCCTAAATCATATTTTTATCTTGCAATTGCTTTTGAAAAGCTCAATGCTTCATACAGAGAGATAGCCCTGGAAAAGTTAACTCAGATGCCAGAAGCAACAGAGCTGTGCTACTGTATTTCCATGTCAGCACTAATAGATTCTGCTTTTCAGTGGAGCCAAGCAGGCAATCCTCATTTGTCTACCTCTCTATGTCACTGCTGGGTTCTTTAGAACCACCCCAAACTTTACCAGGCTCATACAACTCTAGCAGTTTGAGGGTTTTTTCAATTTAACAAAGCCTACTCATCACTTCTTGGTTTAAACTACTGAATTAAGAGAATTAAAGGGGAGTTAAAGTATTACACACTGTAAATAGTGCAGCATATAAAAAATAGCCCCCTGGAAGGTGATCACTCTCTGGTACCTCTGTATCAAGAGGATGGAGCCAGGATCTGCACAGTGCTGCACAGTAAGAGAAAAAGAGGCAAAAGGCAGATGTTGAAATAAGAGGATTTGGAGTGAAATTAAGGAAAAAGTATTTTTATCATGAGGAGACATAACTTACTCAGAGAGGTTGCAGAGTTCTCATCTTTGAAGGTTTTCCTTCTCAAGATACACTCATATACTTGTGTACATCTTAACAGGAGACAATTCTGGTCATGTTAAAATCAATGTGATTTTATGTCTAAGAAATAACCCTTTTTAGCCTAACAAGATCAGGCTTTTTATCCTCATACAGAGTTTATTGCAAGAATAGAATTCTAGTTTTCACTGAAAGTCATGTTTATGACACAGAGATGGTAATATTTTGACACACGTAATGTGGGTCAGAAATACATTTTTTTTCTATGAAATAAGCACAAAATCTGATTTTATTTTTTACAGAGCTGGAAACCACACCACTCTAAGTGGTAAAAATACCTTTTTTTAATGCTTCTTCCTTAGAACAAACATGAGAGACAGTCAGCATCAATAACCTGATATATGTAGCTCCCAGATCACCCTGCAAGTCTGTTACTGTATCACATCCCTAGTCCCAGCTTAAAAAATCAATATCAAAAGTAGCTGGCAAGGCAAGAATCTTCATTGCAATTAACTATATATCTAAAAGTAAATTGCGTTTCAGCTGAAGAGCGTAGCCAGCTAATTCAAATTACAGCAATTCATCTTTGATCTGAGAAAAATGCCCCATACCACGTCTGCAGTTTCATAAAATTTCTCTCAAATCCATCAAAGAATTGCAAAGGGTCGTGAGAGGCTCACACTGGTAATTCCAGCAGCTGTTAGAGGCGTGCCCTGATACACACTGGATGCAGAAAAAAGCCAACTAGAACTGGGATGTGAAGCATAGATTAGCAGGCACCTTGAAAAATGCAAGTCTCATGATACAGGTGCATAATTGAGAGAAATTTTTAAGAAAACAGGGGTGGGGTTTTTTCTTCCTTTTAGCTTTTTTTTTCTTTTTTTTTTTTTTTTTTTTTTTGTTTCTTTTGGGGTTTTTTTCTTATTTTTCCCCCTAAGAGAGCTGCAATTAAGATCAAAAGCCTTGTTTTAATCATCTGTTCTGCCAATGCCATCCTCAAACACAAAACAGCAGGAAAGAATTTTGGCATCAGCTCTCTGGAGTCCCATTTCCCTGGCAGGTAGCAAGTAACATCACTTAAGTGGAACAATGCAGGAGTCAAACAGAGACTAACTGATACCAGTAAATTCTTAGCTATGGCATTTCACTGTTATATTCATTGTAATTACTGTATTAAATATTTATCCTCTTTCACATTTTAATTTTAAATTTTTGTGTTGCCTTAAGTAAAACAGCCTAGAAATCATTTTAGTTTAGGTTCATTTAGACTGAAACCAGAGAGTTTGGACCTAAAATAGATCTCTTTCAACCTATTTAAAAGGTAGAATAAGGATAAAATGCTTCTTTGAAACTCGAATTTCTCTTCTACTTCAGAAAAGAAGTATCAGAAAGGAAATGCATGAAATCTGCTTATTTTGTAAATAGTTCACAGCTTTGTATATGGGTCTAATCCTAAAAATATAATGTTTCTTCTTATTCTTCATAATCCAGAAAAAAAAAAATCTCCATTACTAAAATTAGGAAGGAAAAAGCAATTTTTTCTTTCATACAGATCATACAGGAAGGATATTTGTTAGAGCTCAACAAATTGTTCATGCAAACAACAGACTGCCTAAGCCCCATGCATGCTTCTGGTGGGTTAATTTTTTTTTTTTTTCAATTTAATTTGATGTTAAATTTTATAATCAGAAAATATCAGTCTCTGGAGTAATATATGTGGTTCAAAATGACTTTTTCAATGGCAATCTCCTCATTGATTTTTTGAGCTTTTCTTTTTAATAGCAGTGCCTAGTGGAGCTATTATAGCTTGAATTATGTTAAAATAGCTTTCCATTATGAATTGCAGTATGGATTTACAAAAAGTAGATCAAATCTGACTAATGATGCCTTTCTTTGATAAGACAACAGATAGGTTAGACAAAGAAAATTCCAATGCCATCCATCTAGACATTAATAAAGTATTTGATGTTATCCCACATGGAAAAATACTAGTTAACCTAGGGAAGACATATTAAAAAAATAGGTAAAGAAATGAGTAATAGTAACAACAGTCATAGGTCTGCAGTTTAGAATTGAGGGACTCAAGGGTAACAACAGTCACAGTCAGTCTTGCTTAATGTTTTAATTAATGACTTTAGAACAGAAAGTGTTTTGAGACAAAATTATCTTAATTAAACTCTACACCTTGCAGAAGAGTCACTAAAAAGAGGAGGAATATAATTATATACAGCGCAAGTTTATCTACATTCACACAATTAGAGACTTCAATAACAGGTACCTGGAAGCAGAGAAGTCTGAGCATACTATGTGCACAAAATACAGCTATAAACATCAAAAGAAAATATAGCTGTGGACAAGATAAAAGAAAGAGTTATTTCCATAAAAATACCAGGAGGGTGTAAGAATACTTTGTACAAATCTCTCACCTACTTGTCAAAAAAGATTCATTCAGCCTGGAAGATGAGCAGAGCATGAAGAGCCCATAAAGCAGAATGAAACAAGGACAATTCTAAACCCTTTTTATCTCTGAGTATATTATACACATGAAGAAAGCAGTACATAATAGAGATACTAATTTCAGCAATAGAGTAGCCATATTAATATACCCAGATTAAGATCTAATTTTCTCTGCCCAATAGAAAAATCAAGATAATTGAACTAGAAGAACCATTGACCCCTATTTACTTTTTCCTGCCTTTCAATAGGAATCTTATTGACCCCTAGAAACACATTTCACATCTCACATACATGCTTGTATATTTTTTCTTTCCTATGTAGCCTATTCTTACAGTACCAATGAAAAATAGTCCATAAAAGCAAATCTCTCCTAGATGTGCAATTTAATTTAGTGTGCCTTAACCTTTCCATGTTTATCCACCTATTATTGTATATTCCTTAAATATGTCTTGTGATGTTTTATGTATTTGGAAAATACCACCATACTTTTCAAGACCTCTAACTATTCTCATCAATAGTTACCTGATAGCATTCACAAAATGCAAGTTTTAATCAATGACAACTATGTATTTTACATTTAGCATTTTATCCAGGACAGCAAAAGAAAAAATTTTCTTATTTTATTTAAGGCAAATTAATTTCTTTTAATTTACATTTAATTTATAGTGTTACATTGTCTAGTACCTTCTTTTTGTTCATGTTTCATCTTCTTGCTAGACTTTATTATTACTATTAGATTAATTGCTTAATTTTATTATCCTTCTGCTCCACTTCTACATTTAATTGTCTAACTCAAGTAGTTGATTTTGTATTTTGGGATACAGAATTCTGTTTAGGACTTGTTTACCCTCTTCCTCAATCAATTGATGATAGTTTGAAATTTATTGACTTCTTCAACTGTATCAATAGCATATTCTGTTTAGTAGTGTCAGCAAATTGTAAATACCAGCAAAATCTTGCTCTCACTGTAGAAATGTATGCATTAATTTAATCCCAGTGTTGAATTGACAGAGAATTACCTTTATGTCTTACCTCTACTTGAGCTTGAGACAATAAACTAAAGTATTCAATACTTTTCTTCAGTCCCAATAAAGTCTTAAAACATTGATAAATGTATCTCCTGATGTTCATGATGAAATCCTAGAAAAACAAGATATGTACTCTCATGTTATATATAACTTCTTAAGGAATTTCATTTTGTACCATGAATTCTATGCCCTGTATATCAGTATAAAGGCATTCTGTTTTATAGTACACCACAATTTTCCCCTCAAATTTATGATTAAAAAATAAAATGGTGGTTGTAAATAAGGGAAAAACAAAAAGGAGAATAAGGAAAAAATTTGTACTTGTGTCAGCGAAACATAACTAAGAGACAGTCTGTTCCTCCTGCAACTCCAACAACAATTAGATAGGGTCTTTCAGCCCCCCTACGAAAAAAAAAGATTCTAAAATCACATATTAACCCTACCTTCTTCAGAAATTATTTCTCCTTTAAGACCTCTTTACCTAAAATTATTCTTGGAATGCAAGTTTTGGATACTAAAGTCTCGATTCAGTAATTTGAATCTATAGGTGATTTGCAGAGAGACCTGTTTGACAATAACATTATTTTCTTCATAGTTCAATTTATAACTCCAGCATGTATTGATTTCAAATTATTTTTCCTCTTTGCCATGTGCATATAGAGCTGAAATTCAAGAAGAATGTGTATCAACCACAAATGCCAATGACATTTAATAGCTGGGCTCATTTCAGAGCTGCAAAATCGATCATCCTCAATGATCTCCTCCTTCTTCATCTCTGTCACTTCTAGCATTCAAGACTAATGGAAAATGGGCCATTGATAGCAGAGTTCGGTCTAGGACAAGATAACACCCAAAAAATGCTGATGTTGTTGTCCCACCTACTTGATTTAAAGCTAGGCTTAGCTATTGCAAATATGGCATTTCAGCTCCAGCTGTTCATTAGAGCCTGTGATACTGTAACTTGCCAAGTCACTGTTAGTCCAGTGCAATGACTTACTTTAAAGCTATATTTTATTGTCAGCAAGGAGAACAAAACGCTAAAAATAAAACAAAACCAAAGGACATGGGGAGCCAAATGGTAATGTGATTTTTTCAGATTATTTTTCCTAAGAGATCTGCCTTTTTTCATAGTCATAAAAAGGGTATAATTGTCAAATTAATCCTTGTTCCAGCAAAAGTTACATCTTTTTCCATTTTCAAAGGTGATAGAAAACCTGCCTTCCATCTAGACAGTATAGCTTCATGAATAATTGGTTTGCACATTCAATCTGATAGTGGAAAGATGAATATGAATATCCTGCTTATCTTAAATGTAAAATAAAAAAAACCGAAATCTGCTTTCAGGTTAAACATTTTTTTTTTAATAGTTCTATTGTCTCACATTCCTTCTGGTAAAACTTCATCATTTATTCAGTAACTCAGGCGTCTCCAATGCATTAATTTTGTAGACTGTAACCTAACAGACAGTTCTTGTTTTGTGAGTATAATATTCCTGGCACATACTGTAATTATCTAGCTTCTAAATAAGAAAGAAGGAAGACTTGAAAGCAGAATCAATTGATTAATGTAAGAATTAAACACCACATTTGAATGAATGTCCCGTATCACCACTACCTGATGCTATGTAAGGAATAGTGCTGTCACTACCTTTTAAAATTTTATAAAATATTTGAAATAAAATTTTAAAATCCATACAGAAAATGTTAGTTTCAAAGCACATAATCAACAGAAGTTAATTCACAATCCCAAGACACAGATAAGCAACTCCTACTGCTTATTCTTCTGCTGGTTCTATCCCTAATGTGGAGCTAGCATGGACAGGTATCATTCTTAGCTAACAAGTAGCAAACAGGCTGTGCAGCAATTTTAGAGTGTGAAACACAATGGGAGATAATTTTCTCTCAGACCAACAGACTCTGTCTTTTCCTAAAGTAAATTAAACAAAGTAGTGCCTTTGTTTGTCTCAGGCAAATTAGGGTTCTAATATCACACTAGCAGAGAACACAGAAAAAATGCAGAGACAAGTCAATGAAGTTAAGCAGATTTAATCAAGATCACAAGCTGATCTTAGACCTTGAAACGAACTTCTGTCAATGAAATGGACTGAAAACTAACAGTCCACTACAGCGTAGTTCCAAATTCCCTTTTTGATTCTTTGTAAGCATTATGAGAAATATTTCTGAAAGAAGGGACATATACTCCTTTATTATGCAAGCACATGGAGCTTATGATTTTTCCATACTGATGGTAAGATAATTGCGTTTTCCACAGGAACAACAAAATTAAATTCCAGTCCAGCCTTAGTCTGTTATTCTAAAGCTGTACCATGACTAAGCTATTCCTTTATTTAAAGATATACCTTACATTAAAGCCATTTTCTGTGTACAAAACCAACTCTCTTGGCACTAGAACAGCTAGAGAGGTACATCATCTCTACAATAAGGTCAAATAATTTATTGTCTGTTATAGTATATAAAAGCAAAAATAGTTGCTGCCTTCTGTTTCAACTTCAGAAGAAACAAGGTCCTGGTTTAATGCACTGGTTTAGCTATTTAATGACAAGCAGAGTATTTTCAGTCTGTTTGTATGTTCCAGAATATTCAGATTGTTTCCTGAAACTGTATTAAGGGTAAACAACTTTATTTTTGTCATTATGCTTTTCTTCTGACAGCCATGAAAAGACCCAGTATAATCTCATCACCTTGTATTTATCAGACTACTGAAAGCTCTGCCATAGATTTCTCTGGGCTTACCAAGTATTAATTTAAACCACTACAGTCCCTGATGTGCAGAGTTGAGGTATCTCCTTTTAGCAGGACTGAACAGGATCTTTTGAATATCTATATTAAAGTAATCTTGTAGAAAAGTTGGAGAGTTCCTGACTGAGAGTATTGGGAAACTGTAAGTGCTGAGGAATAGTGGGAGCAGTGGGGAGAGAAGAGGAACAAAATTTGTGGAGCCTGTGGAGGGGTATGGAGCAGTGCTGGCACAGGGGCAGGCAGAGCACCCATCTCACCCAGCACTGTGGCTCCAGAGGCTACAAGAAGATACCCGGTAAAGATAAGAACAGTAACATATGGGGTTTTCTAAGTATCACCATTCCAATTCACATGTTTAAATAAGGAAAATGATGACTAATGACTCCATGTATCTTTCACAGTTTATACAAACAACACAGTCCAGAAAATTGTCTAACTAGCAAACTTAAATCCTGACCAGGAAAATAGATCAATGAGACTTTTCTCACTCAAGTCAAATTGAGAACTGAGACCAAAACTGAAAAAATAGTTACCCAGCAACTGTTCTCTGACCTGAACATTTATGTGCTTTTGTACACAGACTTAAGAAAGAATTGGAAAAATGCAAAGATGATAATTGGGAAAGCCTCTCTGAGACTCTTCAAACAGAAATTGAAATTCTGCAAATGGTATGCCGTTTCAATTTTATATTTTAAGTGTTTGATAATTTGGTTTCAAGGTGTTCTTTAGGATGATTAGTAGTGGTTTTAGATAAGCAGTTTTTTATAGTATGCACAAGCTTAAACATGCCCTTGTTGCAGACATACTCCAATATTCATGTCTTTCAGCGTATTTCCAAATGTCCAGGAATATAATTTCTACAGAAAAGGAAAGTACAACAAAGAATTTAAAGATATGCTTTTAGCACAAGAAAGATGTACTGGGGGGACTTACAAAAATGTTAGTTTACTGAAAGCTGAAAAAGATTATGCATTTAGGAGCTAAATTAACCTTTACCTCCAGCTGCCAGTTAAATGGAAGATGGGAGTATGGAGAAATAAAATGATAATAACATCCTTTCATCTAGTATTTTATTTTGTCCACACGCAAATTCCTTACAAAAACTTACTAAAACATGTTTTTCTCTACATGTCAATCCTAACTTCAAATTTCTTTGTCACAATACAGTCTGTGTCACAATACAAAGAGAAAAAATATTTTGAAGTCCCTTTTGGGAGACAAAGAGGTTTTGAAGGTTCATTTTAGAGCCCCTATGATTGAGTTGTATGAAGACACAGCTGCCATTACCATCAAGCAGAATGACAGTCCTGAGAAATTTGCATTACTCACTCTTATAATCAGTTTCAAGTTTCTGTTGAAGTAATGTGACTTACTTGTACTTTGTTATCTTTTCATTAATTTTTTTCAGAAAGAAAAATAAAACACCTCAATGTTTAAAAATTTATGTGTAAAAAATACTATACTCTTAATATTTAATTTTCTACAGCTCCATTCTTCCTCTTTTCCAGAATTTAGCACAAAAGAAGTCTTCAGGGAAGTGAATAACGTGTGGCATATAATCTGGAGTCTCATAGCAGCAAGTTTGAGAATTTTTAAATCGTTTTCCTCAGGTTCCATCAGATTTGCTTCTATCTTCTGTTTGATTAATTCACAGTTTGTATGTTGCTTATCTTTTCACTAAAATAAAATTTGATTAATTTAGAAGTGAGGGGAGGTTTGTGTTTTATCTTCACGTACAACAGCTGTCCCTCTCTCTGTAGGTTCCTCTTTGTGGCCCATGGATCACAGTACCTGGTAAACTACCCATGAGCTCAGTTCCTACATTACTACCTCTCTTTTTTATGTGCTATTTTTCAAATGAATGGTCTCCTATTTTTAAAGGTAGTGACATGGTCTTATTTGAGAGGAAGACTGCTATTACCATCAATAACTCTTAACAGGAGCTGTGACTATTTCATTTATTCCTCAACAATGCAATTCTGTAATGAACTCCCTGAAATAGCTCAGCTCCAGCAACACAGATTGACAGTCCAGAAAAGTCTGCAAATCTACCGAGCTCTAGGTGCCTCCAGTAGTGCTAAGCCAGTCTGTTACTTAGCACTTGCCTTATCATAACACAAAAAATCTTTTCTCCCTCTCCCACAAAATACTGGGTGCTATCTTCAGCCCTTGAGAGCAAAGATAAAAGCTTATGCTAAATAAAAAAGTCTACATTTCTAGAGGATTAGTGCAGAATTTTGAATCAGAATCCCTATTCACTCCAGCATGCAGGATGTATAACTGTAACAGCAGTTCCCAGCCCTGCAGTGGGAGCTGACTTTATTATTCAGATGCTCACAGTTAAACCATGTAAGAGCATTCACTCTGCTCAGCCTCAGTCCACTCTGTGGCCATGGTCTCATCACAGCCCACTGTGTGTGCAAATATTTTTCAACCCTTCCCACATGAGGGTGGGATGGATAATTGCTCTTCTCCACCCTGAGCCCTCCAAGCTACAGTGAGTGTCAGTCACACATAAAACTGCAAAAGATGTTTTATTAAGAAGGGAGGAATAAATCACTTTTGGAAGCTGACCAAATTCTGCCTTAGATGGAGAAAGTTTTTCCTCTTGGGACACAGCTGCAGTTTGAAGTTTGGCAAGGTTTGATCTGCAGCACTGGTATCAAAGAGTCTTCTGATCCACTGGGTTAGCTAGCATAATTCCAAGTGGTTGGAATTATCATTCTTAATAACCAGTGCTATTGGAGCTGACATCCTTATAAGACTTTTTTTTTGTCTCTTCGCTAAGAGAGATCCTTGAAGGATTGCTTGATTTTAAACAACTTAGTCCCACAGACTTCTATGTGTATCTGACTTCTAAAGTTAGGCAGCTGCTGCTTGTGGGTTTTGATCAAATCCAAAATAATACAGTTACATTTCAAAACATCTACAGGCAGTTAAAGCAGTGCTATTTATGGGTTTAACTGATGAAACATTAATCTGGGATTTGCTAGAATGGCTGAGTTTATCTTGATCGTTTTATTCATTTAAGAGAACGTGCTTGTTAGGAACCTGACCTCTTGTTAGGTTTAAGTGTATTTGGCAACCAGCAAAACTTTCTTTTTAAACTTCTCTACTTATTGTTTATTTACAAGAATCCTTGAATTTCTTTTGAAATGGTCTCATATTTATACAGTTCTTTGGTCCATATAAATTAAAGATAGGACATGTACCAGAACTCACTGGTTTACCTCAAATGTGTATTTGAAATTTTGGTCTAAGTGGAATAAGCAATAGCATCCAATAACTACCAATTAATACCATTGATTAATGGCCCTGTATCACCTGAAAAATATATCTGTGAAAAAAAATAAAGATGGTAAGCTCTTTTCAGAGATTTCAGATTCCAGAAAAACAGTTGAAAGTTCACTTTTGACTGTGTGCATCTTTTTTTATGTTTGGTATGTGTGCATGAAAGTCTGTGAAAGTCTGACTTCTTGATTTCTGTAGTAGAATTACTACTGTAGTAGCAGCATAAATATAGCAACATTTGTAATAACCCAAATGGCTAAAGCTTTCAGAATCAATATAAGAAAAAAAACCCAAGAATAAAGATCACCAAAAAAAAGAAAGTGAAACAGAAATCAATACAAATCCTATTGGGCTAAATAAATCCCTCAACAGCTCTGGAAAAATGTATGCCAGACTAACCCAGTCGTTGCAGGGTGAATGTAAGACATACTAATTTTTCCAAGTATAAAAATATATTTGTCACTGTCTTAGGAGTAATGTAATTTTAGATAAATACTGTGCTTCTGCTTTTAAGACTGAAACTAAAAATTAAACAAAAATTGTGTTCTGTGGATTTTTTAAAAAATTCTTAAACTGAGTGTGAGTAATCTTTTAAATAATGAATGCAAAAGAACCAAATCTTTTGTTATGCTTAATAAATTTTTAAAAAAATAATTGCCAGGTTGCCATGAAAACACACAGACATGAATAAGTGAATTCTTTCAGAGATGACATAATAAAAATATCTTTTTAAGTGCAGGTTGCATATTATATGGATGTAGTTGTCCCTTTTTATGACCAAAAAAAGATGAACTACAGACAAATACTTGAAAAAGTTAGTAAGAAAGAGGAAGATAGTAAAAGCAAAATATTATTATTCTAGAGGGGGGAAAAAAAGGCGTTGGGGAAACTAGCTAAGCTTCTATGCTGGACCTGGGAACAGTTGCTTTTTAAGATCAACAGATAAAAAGTCTCTCATTTGTGCAGAGAGACAGAGAAATACTGCAGATTACTACATTTACCTATTAAGAGCTCTGACAAACATTGAGTCCTACCTCCTTCACAAAAGGGATGTAAAGTGCAGTTTCACTCTGCTCCTGTGACCATGCACCTGAGACACGCCTGATTTTATCACCAAATCACAGCTCCCAGCCATGCTTTGTGAAAGGCCCTTCCCAGCCTACTGCAAAGGAAAATCCAGGATCCTTTTGAAAAAATAGAGCAGGATACTAATCAGGCCAGGCCATGCACATGAGATGGCTTGGGAAAAATCTTTGCACTTTCCAAAAGAGTTTCCAGCCAGGATGAGTAAGGACTGAGTACAGGGCCCTAAAGAAGCATCTGTTGAACTCTGAATCCACAAGATCACAGCCTGAAGACTTTGGAAGTACAGCAAGGACAAGTCAGGACCCAAAGGGACTGAGATACACAGAGACAAAGTCGTGGTCAGAGGCCATGCTGAGGAGCAGAAAGCCCAAGAACGTGCACTCCCAAGAAGCCAGCACACAGAACACAAAGCATATGGCTTCACTGAGTAAAAACTGCCCCCATGACCTAATGTTATTTGTGCAGAGTTGCAGCCATTCTTGAAGCAAGGAACAACTACAAGGAGGGGAGAAAAAACCATGCAAATAAAAGGAATTAAAATGGAATTATTTTGTATCTTATAAGAATAACCACATTTTCATGTTACTTTATTCATTATTATGAACAGATTATTATGAACATTTCAAAGACTAACAAGAAAACCACTACAATACCTGACCACAGAATGAAATTACAGTTAGCGAATGCAACAGTGCCCACACAAATTATCTCTAATTGGTTGGCATTGATATGATTGAGCTGCTGATAGTGCCAAATTAATGTCATAAGATGAAGAACAGCAAGAAAATATGCACTGGAAAAAAAAGTATATGTAACTGAATAATAGAACGAGTTAGTAAGAAAAATTTCCTTTTTATGACATGGGGAAAATACATGGATATGGGAAAATACATATCCCTGTTGAGCTGACCCAGCTTATGGGGTCCTCAGTCACAGAGGGAACTGCCAGTCTCCAGCTACAGGGCTGGTTGCCTGCCTAGAGCTTGACAGTTTGGCAAATCTGAATAATTAGACACCAAGGTCTGTGTGGACCTGTCCAGGTGCTTTCTGCTCTGATACCACAGCATCCAGCCCCAGTGAATTTGGATGGAACTCTGGGTATCTCTCTGTATTGTCATGCAGGTCCATGTTTAACCTCATCCCAGCTCAGCTCAGGTGTAGAGTGAGTCAGCAGGCCTAGCACAAGTCATCTTTAGTTTGATAGTGTTTGCAATACAAGAAAGGATTTCACCACTGACTGAACTGAAGAATGAGATGGCCTTATAAAAAAACTCCAGCTGATTTCCATGAAAAAGACAACAGCCTTAGAAGCTATGCTACACACCTGTTTTCAAGGGTGACAATGCAATAAACAGATATTTGCTAAAGAGGACCAACAAAATAGTTCCAGTTCTCTGAAGTTAAATGTGGCACTACTGGGTAACAGATCAGATTCAATGTCTAATGACCTACATCTTGCTTGTCAATAGAGTGTTTAAGCAAGTAGTAGCTCTGCTTCATTTATTGATTGTAGTTGATGTGTAGTGCTTACATACTGTAGTGATAGCCCTACCTTCCAAATTTCCATCATTCTTATTTTTCTACTTAGGATTTGTCAGCCCCTTATCCAAATATCTTTTGCAATTTGCTTGTTCAGTTGGTGAATTTTTGGGGCTTCTACATTCTTTTTGGAAATATTCTACACCAGGCTGCTTGTAATAGCCCTTTGTGTAGCAAAGCACCTGTATTCTGGGCTGGAAAACAATTATATTTACTAATACCTCCTTGTGCAGAAGGACAGTTTTCACCTGGCTCATGAGTAAAGCTCCTAAAGCCCAAACTGTCAAAAGCACTTACAGACTCTGGGTTCCAAGGAGGGGACATGCCAGCTCCCATTCTCTAAAGGGCCAAACTCAAGGCACATCCAGACATTTGCAGTCACCTCGAGTCACCCTGCTGATATGTATAGGATTTTAATGTGTTTTCAGCATGAGAGTGCCATCAGCAGAAAGTTTGTATTTCTTTTCATTTTTTGCTAAAATTTTATCAGAGGGCATAATACTGTATCATTTTGAATTTTAAAATCCCAAATGTTGCACTCTGCTATATAACCTCTAGATTTCTTCAACCAGACGTATACATTCATTCCCTTATTTTATCTGTTTCACCATTCCTGTGGTCATTCCCACAACCTGGTCACCCTGAATACCTGAGGATCTTAAAAAATTCTGGGAAAATGTGAAATGGGAGCTGATTCCTTTCTTTTCACTTAATGCCTTGAGTATTTAAAGGCAATATCTATTTGTTTGGAAGAAATAGCTTCAAAGTGATCAATTTTGCCTGTAAATAATTGATTATATAGCTGAAATCCCAGAAAAGAGTCTTTATAAATACACAACATATTTCTTGAGTCTTACTGGAACAGTAATTCCTGCTATTGTGTATCAATAGAATTAGAGGCAGTTTTGATGCCATGCCCTAGTGAGAGACGAACCCATAGCCTGTATTTCACTCTCAAATTGAGAATTGCTGTTATTAATTCAATTAAGTTTACTCTAGCAGAAAGACAACAATGCCTAGTCACAAATCCATGTTCTCAGAAGGATTTAATACAATTTGGTACAAATTAAATTCCCTTAAACAAATCCTCCAAACATTTAAGTACACAAAGATAATGCAGATAATTATAAAATAAACAGTGAATAGTATATTATGTACAGTAAAGAGAAAGAAAGAAAATTCCTCTTGCATAATATCAGGATTTTATGTCTCTTAGATTCTTCATACTGTGGTTCATAAATTCCTTTTAGCCTTGATTAAAATATCTGGATAATGAGGCTATTGGTCAAAGTGAGAAGAATTGCAAAAGGATGTTTCAGTGCCATCTAGTGGGTTTATCATGTTAATAAAAAAGTTCCCTCTTGTATGACAATTTTTATTTTAAAATCATAATCAAAAACCAATTTTTGCTTCTGCTTTATGCTTCCTTCTTTTCAGATTTGTGCATAATGATATTGGACACATTACCATTAAAATATTTGTGTTTATTGCTTTGAAGGCCATTCTGTTTCTATGCAAAAATAAATACCATGCAGGGAGGGAGTATACTGAGCTGTATTTTGCACAGGGAGGTCCAAGACCAATAATCAGCCTAGTGAGGCAACCCTCCCTCCTTTGGAAAGAAACTGCTTCAGCTTGAAGAGTGGGGACATATCAGACCTGTTCTGCTGACTAACTGGCGTCTTGATATTCATATAACCAAGTATTTGAATGAGTTTGCTGTAACTTCTTGCCCTTTTTTTTCCTTATATTTTCTTCTTTGAGATAAAAAAAGCCTTTTAATATATTTTCCATGTGTTAGTACTTCTGAGCTACAATCAAACTTACCTTTCAGAGTTCTTTTTGATATGCTTAACAAATTGCATTCATTCTGTCCTTCACAGTAAGGCTTTTTTTCCCCCCCAGCGTTCAGATAATCTTTGTGGCTTTCTTTTTACACATTCTCCATTTCTTCCACTGTCAGAAACACTTGACACCTGACTTGTAAGCAATATTCTAGTACTGGCTTCATCAGTGCTTATATAAACAAAAAATCGCCTCCCTACTCCTACACACTGCCTTCCTGAATAGATTTACAAATTCACCTTAATCCTGTTTGCCTCACACATCACATTAGAAGTGTGTGTTTACTCCGTTGTTCAAGATGATTTATAAGCACTTTTCAAAGTTGCTGTTTTCAAGGATACCATCCTCCCCTCCACAGTTATAAATTTGATTTTCCATACAGCTCAGTATATGAATATATTAAAACAGAGCTAATTGCATGGGTTCATTCTGTTTACCAAACTATCCATGTTACTCTGTGCAACTTCAGCATCAATATCTGTCATGCTGTCAGCCTCTGTGTCATCTGCATATTTTATCTGTGGTGATTTTATATCTCAATCAGGTTATACATGATTAGCATCACTTTCCTTTCAGCACTCATCTTTGGGAGACAGAGTTTTGAACAGCCTAACTGGAGGATTATTTCTCAGTGGCATTATTTTTGTAACCCATCAGTTTCAAACTGTAGGTGCTACAGAGGCAGCAATTTTAAATGACCAGTAGCACACTGTGCTTGCTGAATGTCCCCTAGCAGTTAGAGCATATGGTATCAGCACAGTATGATTACATCTGTAATCTCTCAAAGACCTAAATCAAGCCTTTTCATTGTATTCCTATAGTTTAAATCTTAGTCACCAAAATCCTCTGCCCTTCACTATTTTAGCTGGATCATATCAGGTTAGCTACAAGTCCTTTTTAAATGCTCATGATTTATTCACAGCTTTCATGCCTCTGCAATTTCCTCTGCACTCCAAAATTCATCTCAAAGTCTGTTGGTGTGCATGAAGTGCCTCAGCCAAATGTGCTTTCTTTATGGACTTTTGGGTGTGAATAATCCAGATTTGATAATTTAAAAGAAATCATCCCAAGCAGATGCTAAACTTCCTGCTTACATATTAATGAATTCAGTGAAATTTATGCATTAGCACATTCTGTTCCAAACACAAGAGAGGAAAAATATACTGATGCCCTTTTTGCATCCTTCTAAATAGCTGTAATACAGATCTCTCTGAGGGTTCCCCTTGAAACGTGTGCTTGGGAGCACAGCCCAACATCTCAAAGCAAATTCACCTGGAGCTCTATGGCCATCAGTCACAAACTTTCAGCTCTTTAAAGCTCCCAGGGTTACTCCTTAGGCACACCTGCCTGCCATGGAAGCATGATAGAGAAAGCAAAGTCAGAGCTACATTACAGAAGGAGGCACTGCTGGTGTGGTGGGCAAACTGTGACACCACAGCCTCTCTTAGAAGCATTCACTCTGTCAGGAAAAGGTAGACACAGCTGCTAGTGATAGACTTGCAATACTACTGCTTGTAATTATTAAAGAAACTGATTTACATTCTGCTCATATTTGAGCCCCTTCCAGGCTTGCTAAAACCCAAGGAATTATCCATCAAGCACCAATTTGTCCCTTTAAGCCTGTAGCCTAAGCTTTGAACTCTTAGCTTTACATGTGGGCAAGATCCCTTTGCCCAAATCACACTGGAATTCCAAAGTAGTGAATTTTCTCAGCTATTTATGTGCTTATAGGAAGATGGATCCATCTGGTCTCTTTAGGTCTGACTTTCAAATGAAAGGGACACAAAAAACATGAGGTCTGAAAAAAATACTTGCTTATTGAGTTAAAGTGTGTGTAGTTCCCTCAGAGTTTAGTTAGTCCACAACCACAACTACTATGAATAGATTTGGGGTTTTTTTTTCTTTATATGAAATAAGCATATATTCTATTTTTGAACAAGGACAAATACAGCTAGTATTAGAGAAAGCATTTTTCAGAAAGTTCTGCTGAATACTAAGTTAATTCTCTATATATTTTTCCTTAAAGCATTAAAGTAAGATTGGGGAATTAAACATAAAAAATAAAAAATATCAACTTGTGTAGCTTCTTTTTAAAAAATGATAATATCCAACTGTGACTGTAAAATAATTTATTGAGACAAATAAGGATTCCAATATAAAGAAAACTCAAACACCAAAGTCCCTTGTAAATGGACAATGGATTTGTGTGCTCTTTTTATATTATTATAATTATTTTAGGTGTTATTACATAGTCATAGGAAGGAGCAACATTACATTTTGCTCTTAAGAATTTTGTTTCAATAATTCCTGTATCATTTGAGAATGTCTATTGCAAATACCTTTTAAAAAATATATTGGTTCATGAAAGAAATAGATTAGCATCAAAGTAATAGCTACACACTAGGAATTAGCAACATCAGCTGGGTAATCCATATTGTTCTTTGTTAAAACCAGAATGCTAATTCTTGTGAACTTAGAGATTTACTGGGGTTTTACATACCACAGCACATGAGATCAAGACAACCTACCCTCCTTTTTCAAATCGCACTTCAAATATTAACAAGGTGTTTATACAAAGAACCACTGTTCATTCATATAAACCCACAGCTGCATAATTCAGCAGGGGTGTAGGCGTGTACTATTGTGCTACAGAATGATTGCTATCTTAAAATTGCTATATACATGAGAGAAAATAGGCAGATAAAGCATGGAAGTCAGGGTGCTGTTTACAGGGGACTTACAGGAAGAAAACCCATCATGTTCTGTGTCTGTTTCTTTCATTAATGCAGAGTTAATGTTACAGTCAATAAATACCTCTGATAGATTAATTATTCAGAGGAGCTTTTAAATAAGAAAGGCAGCAGACAGGATAATGCTGCTGCATTGGAACAGGAATTGCACTAGGTGGTAGTGTGAACTTGCTCCTCGTGAGAAAGTGGTCGAGGATTAACAGTAATGGTTGTGATGCTCCTTAAAATATCTGCCACTCTCTGCAGACAGACATACTTTACCTAGGAGACATTACTAAGCTGAATGGGGTAGCAAATACCAAGAAATTGAGAGATTTTTCAGAGTGAACTTTCAAAAAACCCCACAACTTCACCTGGTCTCATATTCATGCCTCTATGACCAAATGCATATCGTATATCTGATTGCTTCCTTAGTACTTAAAAGTGCACAAAAAGGAGACCAAAACCATGGGTTCTATTCTTTTTTTTCAAACCCTTAACCATTTTTTCACTCTTTCAGAAAGACTTCTTCAATCTGAATTTTCTTACTTTGAGCAGTTATTGAAGGGCTATATTTTTACTGTTTATTTTCCTTACCTACCTGTATCCACAGCACCATTTTTCAGATGCTCACGTTAGCAGATTTTTCCAACTTGTCTGCTAGAGAGCATCACCACGTGCAGAAGAACACACTAGATTTTGAAAATCTCCATGATCACCAAAATGGCTCAAATTTACTTCTGTGATGGTGGCTCAGGTCCAGGACCCCTTTACAGCATTTCCTTCCCTTGGGGGCATAGAGACTTTACGGCTAAAAGCTCACTGCAAGCTTTCATATTTATTTATGGCACCTGGAAGTCAGCAGGTGCCTCATGGCCCAAACAAATTACAGAGCATCAGAGAAGAGCTGAAAGCCTCATTTCAGCCCCAGCAGCAAGAGCCAGAGCCTGATGAAGGCAGGACCAAGGATCACCTCCAGTGAGGCTGCAGCTGCCCTGGGAAGAGCTGAGGGCACTCTTGTGATACTCAGCACAGGAACCCGAGCTCAGGAATGTTCTGCAGGTGATGTGTAGGAAGGAGAGAGGAGATGAGAGCTCACTGGGCTCAAGTTCTAGGAGTAGGAGTGGCTGAGGAGGAGGATGCACATCCACAGGAGAGGAGAACAAACAAAGCAAGGCTGGCATTATTGGCTCAGCAGGGACTGGGGCGGTGCAAAGAGCACAACAAAGTTGTGAAACTAAATAAAGAGTTCTGTTAATTCACTTCCCTGAGGCAACCAGCCATTAAAAAATAAAAAAGCACCAATAAAAAACCAAACCACTTGACTTTCACTGAAGGATATGCAGGAGTATCAGCTGTTCTCCATCTCTCTGTAACACTCAGAAATGTGACTTGCAACTCTGGCTGCTGGCTCTAACTATGCCACAACCAGTGAAAATACTCATTTAATCAGTGTATATTCCTTCTATTTTTTATAACACAAAATAGCAGAAATAAAGAAATAATAGTAAAGTGTGGTGTGTATAATCATTCTCAAATCTCCAGAGAAACTACCTCAAATACTAGACTACTTTAAAAAGTAACACATTTAAATTACTGATAAATCCTTTGCATACAGTTGTCTCCAATTCTATCTTCAATGAAATTATTTGAACTCAATGGTCAATTTTATGCTTCTCAGAAGATATTTAAGCAAATATGATATAGGACATCAGATATATGCAAATATCTCATTAATCCACGTCTGGTTTATTCCTGTGGAATTGAATGCAGAGAGACAGAACTTTTTACACTCTTCAAGGATTCAAATAACATAAATGCTAACTCTCTACCTGACAGAAGATACTGGGATATGCCAACTGTATGGATACACTTTTATGATCTCAGATGCACTGATACACCCTTATATCCTAAACTCTAAAAACAACATGCAGCTGGCATTGTAGCTACATGGTTGCATGCAAATACTGCCATCCACTCACCAAAATTCCCAGATTTTATTTTATTTAATTCATGGTGCTTCAATAGAATGTGAATTCCACTGAACAGCACCAAGATGTTTGCAAGCAGTATCTGATTCACTACTGGAAAAGTGGTTTCTCACTGTGATTTCTGCATGGAAATAAGTCATCATGTTTTTATTCACTCATGGAGAGCAGGAAGATGCAGCTCATCTAATATAAGAAAATTCAACCAGCTCTAACATTTCATGTATAGAACACGGGTATAAACTGAAATAAATTTCACAGAAGGAACGCCATGAAGGAGTAAATATGAGAGGACAAAAATATCAGAATGGTTGTCATTTCTGTTTCCTTTAAATCCTTCTAAGGGATGCTGCAGCATGGTTTTATCTAGAGAATCCCATGAGCTGCTGACAGCTCTGGGGAGGCAGCAATGACTGCTGTCAGCTGAGTCCTTGCTTGGTTCATCACTGCCAGGCTCTGCTTCCTCCAGCCCTTCCTCATTTCAGCTGCTGCCTGATCAGGATCAGGATTGTCCCCTTTTGTCTCTGGCCTCTGGGTATTGCTGTGATGCAACTGGCAGTAAAGGTGATGGAAATGCTCTGATGAAGTTAAAAGGTGCATGCAAAACTGCCCTCAAATTCATGATCCTCTCTGTTAACTTCTGAGCTTTTTTTTGTCTGCATAAAATATCAACAAACGGTTGTTGATCCTGTCCTGTGTAATAAAATGCTTGCACTGTCCAGCTGTTTCTACAACTGTAATCATACTTATTAGCTTCATAGGAAATTCCAAGCACATTTCAGACCCAGATCATAAAGTTAAATTTATAAGAGTTTCGTTGCCTGTTATAATCTTTTACCATTTCTAAACCATCGTGGTGTGTAGCAGTACTTCAAGCCCTTACATACTATTTTGAGATTCATATCTGATAATAAAAACTGCTTGGAATTTATTTTAAGTAGATATTTTAAAGTCTTTTCGCTTTAGGCAGTGGTGAATTGGTCTGACAATGCCAAGGGTAGTAAAATGATACTTCTGTGGCAGTCACAGCATCCCATTGAATGCCATTGTGTCTCAGGTGTGGATCTCTGAGGTCATGTAGCATTCCTCCAGAGGGAAGAATTGCTCACTTCGTTGTTCTTACTCTAATTTCAGATCAGCTGCAAGTATCTTGGCATGATTCTTGTGCAGTGCCTGGCATTTTGCACTCTTGGTTCACGCAAGGCTTCCTAGGAGCACCAGCAATGCCAACTTGTTGTAAAAGTAGAATGTACTCTGTGCTACCATTTTACACACTTCATTTATCCTGCCCTGAAACATCATCAGGTGCCCTGTGATCTGAACACAAGAAATGAGACCAAGCTTGCCCTACACCAAAGCAAGAGTGTTTTCAGCTTATCTCTTGACCTACTGTACAACAGGCAATGCAAGCAGAAAAGTGATGTTCCTAGGAATTTACTTTCAATTCTACTGATAAAATGCCTGCATATATCAGTCTAATGGGATTAACTAATGAGACAAGCTGATAATTAATGCGTTGTTTAGAGGCTATGCTATTTTAAGGCAGTAATGAACAGCCCAGCAATGCAATGCAGGCTGTTTTTTTTTAGTTTAGGTTGAAGGACTGTCCCAGCTGACTGCAGTGTGAAGGGGGATGGTGCAGGTTGGGTCTCACCCCTTGCACAATGAGAGCATTGTCAGGGCACAGACCCCAGCCTGAGAACCAGAAAATGTTTCTTCCTGGGGCTGATGGAGTAGATGAATCACCAGACGTAATTAGGGACCAGTGTGTCTCTGCAAATCAACTGAAAATAGGGGTAGACAGAGATTCTGGTATTTACACATCCACCTGGCTGATTGTGGAAGGACACTTCAACTATTCAGGGAGCCCTCTAATAAAATGAGACCCTGATTCTTCTTACAAAGTAATCAATTTTTGAGATATGTTATCGTTCGTTATCAATTCTCTAGATGTGTGTATTGCAGTTTGAGACATTTATGGCACAGTTACAAACATTTACAGCACAGAAAGGCAGAACTCAGGGATTGTTCCCTCTCCCAGATCAGGAACTGAGATGGCCACTCCCCTGCTGCTCACTGCCCTGAATTTGTTCATTGCTGTACTTTTTCTTTATGAATAGGGGAGGGGAAATGAATCATTAATGAAAGAAATAAGTTTATCTTATAATGGGATACCAAATATGCCACGACTTTTTGACCTTTGTGAATGATAATCTTGCAAGTGCTGCTTGCAGATGGGGAGGGCTGGAATTGCTTCTGTTTGAGACCCAAAGCTCAAACGCTGTAATCAGCATTTACACAATGGAGAGGAGGATTGTGCAAATCTTGAAAACACACATCTAACTCACTCTATGTCTATGGATTCTGTGCTTGTCTGAAGACAATTCTCTCTTCTATCACTTGAATTATTTAATTTCAATGTCATTAAAAAGTATGCTCATTAAATATCTTACTCGTGTATCACACAAGAGTGCAGCAAGCAAGTTAAAAGGCAGTCATGCACACAATGCATAAAAAGTAATAATTTATATTATTAAACATCTGCTGTCTGAAGAGTACTGCTGCAGGATAAGAGAAAAGTTTCAATATGAAATCTTTCTGGGATAAATGGAAAAATGCAAAGAAAAATTTTAAAGGCAAAACTAAGGAATCCTGAAATGACTTTCTTACTGTATTTAAGACTTCATGCCAGTGAATGTACTTCCAGTTATTATAAAAGCAGTGTTATACTAAAAAGACTATAAAGGCCTTTATCTTCCCTATTGCCTTAACTCTGTGTTATAAATTGCAAATTAAATAAAGAAAAAGTACTAGCTTATGCCACTTGGCAAATTTTCTATTTTAAAGCAAATAGAGAATTATTACTTAAAGAAGAGACATCAGGTACATGAAGAATAATCTCTTTGATGTGTGTTTTTAAGGCTGGCAGGAAATTTTTCAGAGCAAATAAAGAGCTGGTTTTATCAGAACCCACAAAACTGCCAGTGATGAGGATGGCCTTGATTTCTTGTCCAAATGCTGCATCTTCTTGGGCCTGGCTCCGATGTCCAGATCAGATCTGGAGCAAGCTGCCTGCAGATCCCTTAGTTTTTATTACCTGTGATGCAGGCTCTGACTGCTTTTCATAGAAACAGTAACCCCCAGGATTTTGGCAACCCCTGGCTCCCAAAGCCTGGCTCACATGCTCTCATCCCAAATCAGTGTTCAAGGCTCCCCTTGCCATTTGACAGCCCAGGTGTCATTTGTCTCTCACCTCTGGTAACTGTCAATAGTTCTGGCTTTGATCATTAGTTGTTTTTCATTACTCTCAACAAAATTTAACTGTAGTCTAGCTGGTAGTAACAGAAAGCTTAGAACACTTACATACATTGCGCATAACTAGTATTGTAAATGCTCAGAATAATCAGTGCTTCCTCCCTTGCACATACCAGCATTGCTGAAATCACCTCATGATTAGCAGCTCCACAGCATGTCACATTGTTGTTACAATGCTCTTTAGGAGGGTGATGAAATAGCCACTTCTTTTCATAAGATGTAAGTGTTGAATAATCCCAAAACAGGCACAGCTCCTTGAAAAACCAAAGCCTGCCTGCATGCTGCAATCACCTGCAAGTGATGTGTTCACAAACCACCCACCTGGTTTTCAGATGCAGGAAGTCCACACAGAAACCAGCCCTAAAGCCCTAAAGCTTTTCACTCTCCAGATGTTCACCCTTAGCATTTATTCCAGTTACAGATCACTGAAATGTCCCTGGAATCTGGCATGTGCACGCACTCAGATTCAGCTGTATACACCATGATCCAGCTACACAACCCTGAAATCAATACTGCAGAGCAGCCTTGTACCCCTGCTTGTTGAAAACAATGACAATCACTTCAGATCACTTAAGAAGAGGCTGGGTTGGACTCATATTGTGAAATACTCCAGTTAAACTTATTAATTCTAATTGGTGTGGTAATGTTGAGTGATGTGCTGGTTACAACATCCCACTCCCACATTCCTTGGGCTTAAATAACTTCATGCTTTGCAGCCCTGCCTCATAACTCTCATTTAGGGAAGCCCTTTAAAAAGTTTTCCTTGTTCCTCATTATTTTTTCTTCATTTTTTAAAAATAAAACTATGTTTCTTAACTTCAAAGCCAAAAGGCATAAAATCAAAATGATGATGCTCAATTTTTCTGATGTAATTTTGAATGGGATACTGATTTAACTGGCTTGCAAAATAAGTGGATGTCATCCTGTAGCTTTCTCATTACTTTATTTAGAAAGATGCTATAAACTAGATACTTTTCATCAGTCTACCCTGTATTAGCTGGCCTCTCTCAAAGGAGTTTTGCAAGACTTTCCAAAAATAGCAGAGGGCAAAGGTAGTGCTTCATTAAAACCAGCCCACTGGCTTTAATTCTAGTAGTGGCCAACAAATTCATAGAATTCTGATAGTATTCTCAAAGTATACTAAAAACCCAAGTTAACTGGAGAAACAAGAGTACTCAAAAGCAAAATAAATAATCCCTCCTGTTTACAGTCAGCCTTGTTGCTCTTAGCAGATATGATAAAAGAATATTCTCTGTGCCAGCCATCCTTTTGTTCAGGGAGTGGCAAACCAGTGAGAGGCACCAAGCAGACTTTGGAAACCATCCATGTGCTGCTTCTCCTTCTGCAGCATTGCCAGGAGCTCCTCTGAGGAAGAAATCTCTAAATCACAGCTCCAAACTGAAACCTCCTTGCCAGACATGACATGAATGAGGCACGAACACGAACCTGTGGACACAGGTGCAGAGGATACCACAAAACAACACAAAATTCTATGAAAATATGACATTGCCACACCATATGTAGTTAAGAACATATTTACAGTGGCACAGACATAACAGTGCCCTGATGGAAACTTCCTGTGTTAGGCTGAAGTTAGTGTGAATGTGATGGAACAGAACCAACATCTGCAAAATGACAATTAAACCCACAAACACCAGATCCCATATCACATCAGAGGTGTGGTATGGAACCATCTGGGGTTTTTGTTACGTGTTTCCATTTAACACTGACTAACAGCTTGTATAAATTAGTATAATTTCTTATTTTCATATTTTGCACCATAATTTACTAATTGACATCCCAAAAAATTAGATCAATGCACATAGTGCCCATAGGCCTTAAAATATCTTGCTGAGGGAGATTTAAAATTTTCTATTTATATCATATTCCTTAGGTCCCTATTTTGTACTTTTTAATTCAATATTGTCCTCAGAATACGCACTGAGTGTTTTATCACAGAAAATGATTACCAGCTAATTCACCTGAAATTCTCTTTGAAAACTAAGGCATAACTGCAAGAATAAATATATTTTCCTTATTAAGATACAAACTTCAAGTTTTACCCTGTGTAAATCAGAAAAAAGACTTGAGCTTTGTCATGAAAGTTACAAATAAGTCATGCAACAACTGTTAGTTTATGTGGTATTAAAATACAAAGTAAATGGAACTTAACATTTGGTACTCTTTCTTTAGCTAAGAATTATTTTTTTCTGTGAGTCACCCCGTTGGGATTGGCACCAATAAAAGTATTAGAAGCTGGATCATAATAAAGGCACAGCAGATATAAAGAATAACAATCCCTCCATATCTTTTTCAGCAGCTAAGCAGACTTGAATGAATTAAAAAAATACTTACTGGTATTTAAGATTTTTTTTATCCATATCTGTTACAACTGCTATGTTGGAAAAGGTGACCTTTACCTTACTGTTACTATCTATGATATTCATACATTATTCATGCACCCAAAACTGAATTATACACCCTGCAATGTGCATACATAGGCAGGTCCCTGCCTAGAAAATTTCTCTAGATCAAGATTTGACAGGGTGCCATTAAAATTAGAAGAAAGAAATAAAATAAACAACCCTGAACATTAACTTGCCTGAATTACCCCTTTTAGGCCATTTTTAAATTGTAGGATATTGTAAGCACTGTACTTCATGTAAGATGATTGCAGATGTTGCTAAAGAAGAGAGATTTTAGGAGAGAATGCACAAAGCTGTGCTTTAGCTGCAGAAAGAACCCTCTTCCACATTTGGCCACTTCATCCCTCATGAAAACACATTCATGAAAACACACTTCAAGACAGAAGGAATTTTCCTTGCTGGTTTTGGTGATGGAGAACAAAATACTAATGTCCACCTTGTCCAGCCTGATGGGACAAGAAATCATTTTCCCATGTTGGCATATAGGAGAAAAGCAGAAATCAGCCAAGAGCAGAGATGAAGGTCTGAATGTCATCTGTAAAAAGAAGGGGATCATGGAGAAGGCAAACACAAAATGCCTTCCATATCAGTAACAGGGGGCATGTAATGAAGCTGGCACTGCACACCAGAAGAAAAGGAAAGGAGATGATTCTCCTCACAGTTGCACATTGCAAAGTGCTTGGTTCAGGATGCTGGGTGTGCTAGAGCTCTGCATCAGTTCAGGGACAGCTTGGGCAAGCTCATGGATGAGAAATTCTCAGGCACTTCTAAGGGATGGAGTCAGCATTTTGTTGCTCACTGCTTCCTCCCAGGTCCCAGATAACACTGCAGCAGTTAACCCTGTTAAAGTGCAAAGATTTCTAGAAGCCAGCACAGAAGTGCTGACGCCTGACAATGCTGCTGAGCTATGAGCTTTCCTGGTATTAGCAAACTAGCATAGAAAAACCATTTCATGCCTGTCAGCTGGAGTAAATCCTCTGACAAATTTGTTCCAAATAGGAGGATACCTTGCACTCCCAGTAACCTTGTCTTAAACACTGGAGGAGAGCTGTGATGTCTCACTGGCTGCTGAAAGGCAGCAAGAACATCACTAAATAATCACTTCATGTCTTCTGAGAAAAGCCTGGGTAAATTAAGCTTCATTTGATGCTCAGTATTGGCTGGAATTGATCTGTAAAAATTGCATAGCACACATTTACACCTAGGATGTGAGACAGCAATGTCCTCAATTTAGGTAAAATCAAAAACCCTTTAATATTCTGTTGTTGTTTTAATTTTAACTTGGCAAAGTCACTGAATTCTGTAAGTGATCTGAAATCTGCACCACCAGATTGCAGTTGAGTCCATGTTGCAGCAGAGGGTTCAGGTATGGCTTGGGACTATAATGCCAGGCTTGAGAAAGGCTTCTTAATGTATTGAGTTATTCCCATTTCTTGAGTTCCCCTGAGAAGAGAGGCACCAAAATATGCTATGTAGGTAAAATATATGAATTCAAATTATTCAAGAATAATTTATTGAATCAACTGTTGAATCAATTCATTTAAAAGTTTGAGCGACCTGTTTGTGCAGTAAACTTTCCTTCCTAAGTGTGAAGAAATGTTGAGGATAGAATGAAATGAGGATTTGGTCCAATATTACAGACAATAGAATTAAACCTGAAGGTAAGATCAGATATTAATTTTCTGTGGGGTCCTTAAATTCTAATGAATCAGCCTTTCTTTGTCTATGAATTCTTAATGATGTAAAAAAAAGCATTAAGTATCTTTGAATGGGATGCTTTATCAGAGATCTGAGAACATCACACATGACAGTTCTGAGTTCTATTAACCATCACTGAACCCAATTTTGTCTGGGATAGCCAAGGAAAACTTGGAAGCAGATTTTTGTGTGCATATTTTAAACATTTCTTCATTTTTATTTACTCAACTTCTGTGGGTAACTGTTTAACTGATCAATCTGCAACCCAAATACAGACTTTAATTTTGTGAACAGAGGATAACTTGATTTTAATGTGACTAATTCAACACTTTACTGGACTAACTTAGTCTTGAAGAGATGAATAGGAACTCCCTGAACTCCATGCTAACCTTGATTCTTAATTTTCTATTGGGGACTCAGAGTTGGAACATATATTTGCTTCTATGATACAGCTGAAAAAATGAACCTTTCTAGGGAAGCTTTATTTAAAAAAACCCAAACAAACAAACAAACAAAAAAAACCCTTGAAAATGCTTTTCTACTTAGCATTTATAAGAATCACTTTAGTCCAGTTCGTATTTGTGTGTGCAAGATATGGAATAACTCATCAGTCACTGGAAAGGATTATACCAAAGGGAGTCTCCCCTTCCTGTACACCCTTGTCTTAGGAGGTGTCAATAGTCACCCTTGCACTTAAAGGGTTTAACACTAAAATGTGGAGATGCAGGTTTCTAATTTGTGTCTACACAGAATTATAGAATCATTTAGGTTGGAGAAGCCCCACATGCACCGACAGGAACAAAGATTTCTAGGAAAGCCTGATCAGAAACTTGAACATAATAGTATAACAACAATATAGTACTATGTGAAATGACATCATTATCAAAACACTAAAAAATAAAATTACTGCAATTAATACAATTTAATTATAAAGATTCATGGTGATTGAATGTGGTGACAATCTGCCCCAGGAACTATTCTCCTCTCTTTAAAAGCATTTCTGTCACCTTTTCAACGAAAAGGCAGGTAATTCATCCAGCAGCAAAATTAGAGATAAGAGATCTACAAGATGAACAAATACAAGTGACAGACGAAGCCACTTCATTTTTAAAATCATTTTTCATACTTCTTTTTGAATTTTCTCAAGTGACAGTTTGAACCATGCCAACACAGGCTAGCTCATCCCAAAACACTTTGTTTGTGTCTTCATGTTGCAACAGTAGACTTAGATATCAAACACAAATTTGAAAATTTTCCTAGGAATGGAAGATATTTAAGATAGAGATCAGTTCCAGGAAGGATGGCTTTGCTACTAAAACTGTGGAGTGGAATGCAAAGGATGGGGGTGATGTTGAGCTGCCACTGGGGTGATGTTGAGCGACAATCTCAACTCAGCATGGCACCAAGATGAGCACCACTGATTCTGAAAGGCCCTGTGTTTGTGCAGTGCTTACATCACACATCCCAGCAATTTTTAGCTTGAAAAATAATAACCAATGGAGGACAATAACAGCCTGTTTGAAACTTTGCATTAAGTGGGTGGAGTCGCGTAGCAACTGGTCGGACCTGGTTGCTGTTATCTGGGATGAAGGCTGACAGAAGGAGATCTCTTCTGGCATTACCTAACACAGCCACAGCTGGGAATCCAAGCATTGTGGAGCAGCAGAGGGTGAGCATCCCTCTGCCACGTGCCCTTGGAGGGCAGGCACAGAGCTGTCCTGCTTCTCTCCAGGCTCCTCAAAGAGCTTCTGCAAGGTTTGCCACAAGCAACTGCGAGGTCGACCCCGAGAACCTGCTCTCAGCCTTGCCAAGGTAAAATGGGATGCACTGGAGCCAAGAACGTCTAAGGAACTGAAATTGGGATCATGATGATGAGGGGTAGGGTATTTGGTGAGTGGCTGGAGGAGAGGAGATGGAAGCAGGACGTGCTTGAACCAGCACTTGGTTTCACAGGGATGAATTCTTTGCTCCTAGCAGTGCATTGTGGACTTCAGGGGACTGGGAAGACTGGTCAGGAAGGGGATGCAGGCTCTGCCTGTGCAGCACTGGTTGGATGATCTGGGCATGACAATTTTAAAGAATTGTCTATTTTTCTTTGAAGATAAGTTGCTCATGGTAGTAGGGAGACTGTGCTTAAAAGACTTTCCGTGCTTCACCTTGGAGTAAATGATGGATTCCATTTACCCCTGTGCTTACCTATCAGCTGGTGATTAACTGATCAGGCAGATGAGGGCTGATAAGCATACATGGCTGATAGTAACCATCAAAATGAGTTTTCAAGACCATCTGTATGATTAAGAAGCACAAATTTAGTTTGTTCTTGGAGTGTTTTTTAATGCAATCATTGATGGCAGTTCTGTGAGTAACTTTTCTATGAAATCCTAGGACAGACTTCAAACTGCAATATGTTGTTGCAAATCCTGTAAGAATTTAATTTGCATGCCCATAAACTGCAGCTCTACAGAGAAAAAAAGTTTCTGATTGTCAAGGACAGGAAAATGATCTTTAAGGATTCCTAAAGGATAGCTTGATTATGCAAAATCTCCATGGCAAACAGAAATAATCCCAAAGCTATTTTCTTGAAACCATACTGTTTTTGAGGAAGAGTTGGGTTTTTTGGATCTGAGTAAATGACTGAAGTGCTGAGTTTTGAGGGGTTTTAATGGGTTAAGGGAACCCTTACATGAATTCCAGATTCTAAATTCAATTACGTTTGAATTGTGTTATTCACTTCAGATGCTTGCAGTATGGATCACTACCCTTCTTCTCCTCAATGCAGCCAGAGGTGAGACATATAATGAATAAAACCTATAAAGAGTAAAAATTATATGCAGCTCTATATTCTAGAAAAAACCTGTTCATTGGAATGGATTTAACATAATTCTTCATTAGGACCACTGAGTCATGTCATGTCTTTCCCACATTTATCTCATTGCTTTTTAATTCTGTAAAGGTTATTTCAGCTAGCAAAGAGAATGGGAATCAGAAAGATATTTTTATATGCAAATTGGTACTGAAATTATTCCAGAACATTTTCCCCCTACCTACCCCCAACTCACTCATGGTAGCTACAGCCCTGGTAATGAGAGCCTAGGCCCCACTCTTCACTGAGCTGTGCAGAGAACAAGAAAATATTCTTGGTCCAAAATACCTCTTTAATGACAGGAAAGAATAGAATTTTTAATAGCAATAAAAATGGAATTTCAAAACTGTTGTGCTACAGCAGTGTGGAAGGATGACAATTAATGGCAACACCTGCATGTATATTTGCACCATTACTGTATTAAAGGCACAATAGAAATTGTGAAACCAGTCCTTCAGACACAGACCACACTTCCTGAGGCTGTGCTTTGCTCTAAGCATCCACTCAAGTTCCATTTTATTGCTTCCGCTAAAATCTTATGATGTCAAAAAAAGAGGTGGGGGGGAGATGTTTAATGTCTGTTGTGAGGCAACCAGAAGTATGTATTTTAATGTTTTGGTTTCTTTTTGCTCCTTCATGAACTGTTGCACAAGAAAATACAATTTAGATAATCCCTGAAGTTTAGGACTGGTTTAAAGGACTAATCTGTGCTGACAGCAAAAGCTGGTTTCTTCCCTGGATTCAAGATTTTATTGCCTTTTTCCAAGGGCTGTGTTAACAATATGTTTGACCAAATATATTCTGAGTTCCCCAGGCTGAGCTCCAGGCTCAGGAAGCTCTCCAGAAGTTCAAGTCCTTGCCACAACACCCAAGCACAACTGAGTCCCTTAATGAAAAATGCCCAGAAGTCCCATCCTAACCCAAATCAGGCTTGTTTGGCTTTCCTGGTGTAAACCCTCTCCTGCCAGCTTCATGTACAGAGCCTGTGACATTCCCAGAACACTAATATCTCTTTCTTTGTGCACCCCAGGAAGGGAGGTTTGCTACAAAAGGCTTGGATGCTTTTCAGACAGCCCCCCATGGGCTGGGATCCCAGGGAGACAATTGGCAGGCTTGCCCAGCTCTCCAGATGCTGTGAACACAAATTTCCTTCTTTACACCAGAGATAACAGGCTGAAATACCAAGTAAGAAAATGCTTTGTTTTTAAATACTGACAGTGTACAATGCATTCAATAAATTGTAGGGACAGCTTCTTTTCTCACATATTTTTTTTCTCATAAAACCCCCAGGAGAACCTCCAATTTTATATTAGCCACATGATACATTTCTTCCATCTTTTTTCCTTTTTCCTCATTTCAGCTCTCTGAGGAGCCAGGTATATTTACCACATATTAATCACAGCCCTCTAACACAAGTTATTACAGGCAAAAGGCTCCAGAATTTAGAGATTTTATATAGGTGGCAGTCACAATCAGCAGAGGTGTTTGTTAAGTCACTTCAGAACAAGTCCAACTCCTCCAGCTGAGAGGGCCTATGAGGTTTTAACAGAACAGTCTTTCACTGAAGGTGAGATGTCTGCTAATTAGTGCATTTTAAGTCAAGAAAAACATTACAAAAAATATGTAAGAGCTAGTACTCAGAGTTTCTTCAGAAGAAAATAATGTCTTCTTTCTCACCAAAATACCTACAGCCTCTATGAACCTGGTGGGCTTTCCCATAAAATATAAATGAAGCAATGAAGGTCTTATCTTCAAAGGAAAAAAGAAAGAAAAACAGGTATAGTTTCAAAGTAAGCCACATAATACCTTTCAGAAGATGCTATCTTTGCATTGCTATGGCCAAGTTCGATAAAATCTTGGACTTCCATGGCATGTTGTACCAGTACATCACAAAACATTGTGCAAAAGATGCCACTATCATTAGTTCAATTAACCTGAAGAAGTGAAGCATTTGTTGAAGTGATTAATTGATTTCCCCTTGAAAGGCAGTTTAGGAATGAGAAATAAGAGCTGTCTCTTCTGGGTCTAGAACTGTACCTTAACCATTGAGGTACTCTGCCCTTTATCAAAATGTGCAGTGGGATGGAACAGTCACATCCTTGTTGTGTTTGTTGGTTGTTTGGTTTTTTGGCACAGAAAATTTCAGCTACAAATCCTTCAACCATAAAAGCTTCAAACTTCCGAGCACACAGGAAAACTCGTTTCATTATCCACGGCCACCTTGCTGGAGCAGATCTCCCCTGGATAACAAACATGTGCAGGGTAGGTACAACTATTGTTTGACAGTCATTTTACTTGTATTTGATAGGCTAAATATCCACATCTGGCTTTCAATTCCCATATGGAATTTACACCTCTGATCTCTTGTTAATTCAGGGGATATTTAAGGAACACAAAAGTCAGAATGAAGCCCAGTTCCACATGACCACTCTCTTGTTCCTGGCTATGAGTACACTGCACTTCAGCCTTCTGCTGAATGCCCCTTTGCTGCATGTACCTCCACAGGGAAAGCTGTAATAAATTGATTTTTCAATTCCCTGCCAATAATAAAGGGGGAAAAAAGAGTGAGTTTTGTCACCTCAGCAGAAGGTCACAATAAACGTGTCAGTTTGAGTGACACATTTGATCTAATAAAACCAAAAGGCTTTGTTCAGCAGATTGGTTTCATTCTACTCTGGCACGTTTCAAAAATGAAATTTTTTACAGAATAAAAAACTAAATCAGAAAGTTCTGTTGGCAGAAGTGTCTGAATAGAATATTTTGATTATAATGTGTATCAACTTCAGGGCTGAACAATTCAAGCACAAATTTGAGGATCCTTTTAGATGATCCAAGTATAAAGAATTTGAAGAATAAAGATTGGACCTATTTTGGTAACAGGGGTACTGTCATTAAGAGAAGTTGGTATCTTAGAGCCAACCAAGACATCTAGAATGGAAAAAAGAGCTTATGAGTGTCCTCTAATCACTGGTTCCACTCTGCCTCCTTGTGTTGATCTTCAGCATCAGTAGGAATTACTAAAGATGTGTCATCACCAGTCACACAAACAAAACAAAATACAGTTTACACATGCCCTGCTACAATTGTAATTAGTGCCTATTTCCTTCTCTGCTGTTCTGCTGCTCTCCACCAGTTCATGTTCCACTCTGAAGATGTGAACTGCATTTTGACAGACTGGAGGGGTGGCTCCAGTGGTCTGTACACAGACGCTGTCAACAACGTCCGCATCGTGGGGGCCGAGCTGGAGTACCTGGTGAACTTCCTCGAGGTAAAAAATACCCCTGGAATGTGCACAGCCCACAGGGTAATGGTTGTGCCTTTAGGTTTGATTCAGCAGAGCCAGGAATAACAAGAAATACCCAGTAAAGCAGGTCCAAATGTTATAAAAGGGCTCTAATCCCACACAAATGAAAATACTTGCTTTAGTGTCGTAATTGATTTTGAAAAACTAACATGACTTTTCAGCAGTACTAAAGGTTTGAAAATCTGAATGAGAAATTAAATCCCCTAGATTTAGCATATTGGGATAAGATGGTGAATAGCCATGAACACCCTGAAAATGAAGAGGGGTGGGGAATTGCTTCTCTGTAGTTAGAGACCTCATCACCCAGTCACCAGGACACTCATTGCCCAGTGGTCTGGCCCTGTGCTGGCACTGCACAGGGACGTCCTGCAGTGTCATTGGCTTGTGTACCCACACTGGTTTTTTCTCCTTTCCGTAAATCTTCACAGAAAGACTATGGCTACTCTCCTGCCAACATCCATTTCATTGGCCACAGCCTTGGAGCACACGTTGCAGGGGAGGCAGGGAGGAGGAAACCTGGCATTGGAAGAATAACAGGTACTGCAGCTACTTCAGCTGATAAAACTTGGTATTTTCAAGCAATTTAAGAGAACTGAAGAATCTCTTCTGCTTTATAAACATACAGTGCAGAATGCAATGTGCTGGTTTGTCATAATTAACAATGTCCAGCCAGCATGGTGGCACACAAGTCATGACACAGTCACACATAGCTTTCTTTTAAAAACTCACTGTTTTCTGCTTTTCTTCTCCCCCAAGCAATTCTTTTCTCTGCATAGACATTGCTTTGTCTAAGCCATGCACACAGTGAGCAGTCACATGAGCAATTCAGGGAAACAGGGATCAGAGCTGTGTTTATCTCTGAAGAGACCTCACTGACACTGATACCAAGATATTCTGCAAATAAAAACAGACTTCTTGCCAAATAAAAATTCATAAATAAATCTACATGCTCAGAGTAACATCAAGATTTCATATTTTTCAATAAAATTATTAAAAAATCCCAACAAACCACTTCTTATATCATTGCTCCCAAAAGTAAGCCAAGCAGCCATCAGCATTTTACTGTGCTGCAATGCCTTCAGTCAGCTTCCTATTAATACCCTGCCTGTTTTTCTGGCTGTGGACCACAAAATGGATTTTTTATTTGTGGAGTAAAGGCAGAAATGTAATCACATATATGTAGCATACAGAACCTGTATTTGATGATATACACATAGTATTATTTACTCAATCAGATATATCTCCATTCATTTAGGTTTGGATCCAGCTGGGCCCCTTTTCCAGTACACTCCCACAATGGTTAGGCTGGATCCTTCAGATGCACAATTTGTTGATATAATTCATACTCATGCTGGTCATCTTTTCTTTGACTTTGGTAAGTTTTCATTTAAAGGCTGCCATTGGCACACAGCTGGCTACAGAACACCTGAGAGTGATCTGCCAGGATCCCTTGTGCCTTTCAGCTCCAGGGATTCTTCAGCCTTGTGGCCACCTGGATTTTTACCCAAATGGTGGGAGGAAGATGCCAGGATGCAACCAGCTTCGTGTACCTCCTGCAACTCAGGATATCAACGACCTGATGAGAGGTAAATGTATTTTAAATAAGTAGTATGTCATTATAAGTTACAGTTAGAAACAAAGGCTGGGATAGGTAAAACCTTCATACAGCTCAGATTTGGAATAGGGAGACAATGCTCAAAAATGGAACATTTTAAGCTACCTCTGAAATGCCCTCCTATTTTCTTTTGTACTAACCAAGGCAAATTCTAGATGAAAACTTCAGTTAAAGCATGCAAAATTGTGCATCACAAGTTTTCTAAAAGCCTTCCACTGTGCTCAGTGGGAATTTCTTACATGAAGGACTGGTGAAATTTCATTCATGGATAATCCAAAAATGAGTAGTTTAAAATCTGAGCTCTTCTTCTCCCTAGGAAGATATCACTCCCCATATTACTGGGATTCATCCATGCCACCAAGCTTTAGTCTCTTCAAAGGGAACAGCCCAAGGTTAGAAATATAAAAGATGATAAAATGACTCCTTCATTAGTAGTTCTTCAAAGAAAGCTGGGCAGCTAATCAGAATTACCCTGGGATCCAGTACAATAGATCCACAAAATCCTGTCTTCTGATCCTAACCTACAGAAATGAGAACATCTCTTATTCACAGCTAAACGTTTTGAAATCCCTACCACTAGTTAAATAATTGGCTTTCAAAAATCCTCTCCCTCACAACTGGTTGAGAACTTAGTAACAAAGAGAACCAAAAGCTTGGTGTGCACAAAGTCACTTGGAACAAAAACACTTTCCAATTTGATTGCATAAGAATGTCTGCATTTAAATAAAAAAAAAAAATCAATATTTTCCAGAGACATTTCACAAGGCTCTTTGCAATATTTTGTCGTGAAGAAGAAACTCTATTGAACACGAGCAGATGGAGATGGTTGTTCAAGCAGCTCTTAAAAATAGAGACAGCCTTAACTCCCTCCTCTTGTTTAAACCGTACTTTGTTTGGTAACCTCTCTTTTGTGTGCTAATGTTTACATTTATGAAGTGTTTTTATGTACAAAGTGCTTTAGAAATAATATTTAGTGACTTTTTCCCTACAGTTTTTGATGCAGTAGAAAGACTGTAGGGGTTAAGTTAATTTGCCACTAACATAAATTGAGCCAGCTGTAAGAGCTGAGGGTTTAAAAGCACAAACCCTTCTGAATTAAAGAAGGAGCTACTAAGAAAACATACTCAGGAAGCCTTGATGGTGCAGATTATTTTCAAGAAAAGCAGACAACAAGTACTTTTCAGAGAGATTTTATTGTGGGCTTTTTTTCTTCCCTTATGGAAAGAACAATATGTCAGCTGGTCAACACCAACTGGTCTATCTTTAAGATGCATGAATATTGCCATTAGGGGAAATTTTGATTTCACTACAAACTGTGCTATATTGAAACTACTTCAGTGCCTCCCAGATTTCCCCCACCTTGCACTGAAGTGCAATAGAACCCATTTTTATGCAAACAACCTAACTTTAGTATATTGCTTTTTGATGTAGGAGAGACCTGTGAATCAAGGAAGACAACATGTGCTGTAAGGGATGTGTAAATAAAACCCGAATGGCACTTTCTTCTTTCCTTTCTGGCTGCTTATAAATTTCAGTCTGATGGGGAAAAGTACTTGTTTCAAAGAGTTCTGACAAAATCAAGGACACACTGCCAATTATCCTGCTTTGCAGAGGATTTCACAGAATTGCTATCAAATGACTGCAGATTTTCTAGCACTTAAAAACACCAAAAGGCACTGAATTTAAAATAATTGCTAAAATTACCTTTAATTCTAGAAATTAGAGGAAACTGTGATTTTACAGAATACCGTGTTGTGATAACTGTAAGAAAAGGAAAATACTTCATTGTAACTACTGTATGCTTTACAAAAACTGTACCTATGAAATATTCCAGTCTGAAATATCAAAGGGGAATACTCCCAAATGCTTCTTGATTCACCTTGGTGCATCTCCACCTATGTTAAAAACTACCTCTTTCCAAAAGAAAAAAAATAAATGTAGGCATAAGTACACTATCTTACTACAAAACCAAATAATTCACACTTTAAATTTCTTTTAATAATTGCTATTTATTTTACCTGAATCATTGCTATTTCTTTTATCACTATGTGTGCAAGTGCTTTTGAGAAAAAGAGACCAAGATGTTTCTTTGGCATGGACTTTATGTTAATGTTTTTCTTTAATCACTTTTTACCTGTTGGGTTTTTTTGGGGTTTTTTGGTTTTTTTTTTTCACTCCAGCATACAGATCTTTTGGATGTGGACATAAAAGAAGTCTCAGGTATTATGCTGAGAGCATCATCACTCCAAATGGATTTGTTGGGTATCAGTGTGACACTTACCAAGAGTTTGTGTTGGTAAGTTCCAGGTCTGGATTCATCTGAGGGCCTGTAGCTCTACCCTTCTTTTAATAATTTCTGGGACAACCTCTACATTTGGGACTGTGGGATAAGGGCACAGGGGACATTCAGAACCAGTGACTACATTGAGACCATACCCAAACCCAAGCTATTTCACAATAGAAAAGTGATGATGATAATATCACCTTTTTTTCATCAAATGCACAAATAGCCAAAGGTCCACAAATACCAGTTTGAACAGAACCTGCCACATATCAAACTGAGCTACCTAAATATAGCAATGCTATTTTTTCTGACTGCAATAATTCTGCTTTCATGCTTATCTTTATTTTACTTTTTTAATGGATGTCAAAGTTTTGATCTGATTGTTTGATCTATGTAGGTAGATTAATTAATTAAGGCTCTGCATGAGAATAAAGGACAAAGAGCTGACAGAACAAATCCCAAATGGAAACCCCAAACTTCAGTATTCCTAAACATAAATATTTTTACCATATGAGTGAGATATCCAGCCAGACCCCACTGGAGGTGTGGTCATCCATCCTATAACCAGCAGAAAACTTTCCAGTGGACCCTATGAAAGGTGAATATATTACCTGGATTTTATAGATCTGGATGCAAGGTACAACATTTTTTATGGTATTTACTTATGGCCTCTGCAAGACCACAAAGAATTAGGCCAGATTTCCAACCTGTTTCTCCCTGATTTTCAACAAGATGAAATAAGCTGACTGACCACCTCCTTTTTCAACCACAACGATAAATACTGAAGACATGATCTGAACTGAGAAGCAACAACCTAAAAAACCCCAACCAACCAACCAAAAAAACCTAATAAAATACCCTAATTTCCTAAAATTTAAGAAGTGAGATTAAAACTGATGATGTCTTATAACACATATTTTTATTTCCCCCCCAGGGAGACTGCTTTCCATGTCCAGAGGAAGGATGTCCACTGATGGGTCATTATGCTGATAAGTTTTTACATAAAACTGAAAAAGAAGAGCAAAAGGTTTATTTGAACACAGGATCCTCCCCTCCATATGCTCGTAAGTGCTCATTTTTAGGTGTATTCTAAAGTGGCAAAGAATTATGTGTGAAAAAGGACCTTACACTTCTGCAGAGCTGCTACACTTAATGAGCTTCACTCCATAAAATATCTAGAATTTTAGGTGTTAGGAACATGCAGTACTGGCATTATTTGGGAAAGCTGAGATAATTGTAAAAACACATCAAATGATGCTCACCTTTGGGTTAAGCTGGGTTATTACACGATGGCTTCAAAAATTCTATAAAGCTGAAATTGGGAGGAATTTTATGCTGAAAGTGCATAATTTCAAATTTTAAAATGTTGCATTGTTTTTATTGGCAAAAGTTTATAAAACTGGAGCATTTCAGGATATTTTTGCCAAGCTCATCAAGTCAAAATGGCAGGGAGCAATGAGAAATACAATTTTAGTTGTGATTAATTTACAAACAGCCACAGGACTGGGAAATAGGGAAATTAAAGAATGAGCTGTAATTTATCACAGGTGGTTTTTGCTTATCAGTGCATTTGTGCAATCCTTTTCTCTCTCTTAGAGACACTGAAACATATAAGAAATTTAACCCTTAGCAAAGAAATCTCCTTACAACTGTAATCCATTTGATTTTGCTTTCCAAGGCTGGCGGAAAGAAATACATGTCAAAGTATGTGCAACAGAAACCATGAAGGGAAATATAGATGTAGCCTTGACTGGAACTAATGGGTTCAGGAAAAAATATACCATTGACAAGTAAGTTTTGAATGTGGCTGTTGAAAACGTGGCTCTGTCACTGTTAGCACATGGAATGTGCACACAGCTGTTTTCACATGCTTTTTTTCTCTGTGGTCTGTGATTTACACTGGTAATAAAAGTAGCTGATAAGTGATTGAAGTTCCCTGCGCTGCAGACTGTTGTAAAAATCTGTTTGCTGCTCCCTCTTGCATTTTCTTTTGTTTTCTGAGGTTGATGTTAGCATAGCAAAGTGGGCAAGAGCTCTGTGGCTGCTGCTGGACTCAAACGTGATTTGTTGATCTCTGAGAAGACAAAGAGCTCAGTGATGTACAGTCATGTAAATATTCCCTCCTCTGGGGAATATGTGAATAAGAAAGTTGCAGATTGCCCATGAATTGTGCTGGAATATGAGATTTCTGTCCACTCAGCCTGGCCTTTTCCAGTAAATGTGAATTTAAATCTCAATAAAGAGATGCTGGTCAGCAACCCAGCTTCAATATCACAAAACCAACCTCCTCTATGTTTGAACACAGCCCCATTGCTGGTCTGCACCAGGAGTACCTTTTGTTATAAATACATCACTGCAGCAATAAACCCACAGATAATTTCAATGCTAATGTCACATTGCAAAGTGTGTTCTGTTAGAGTGAGCAGTGATAGCACAGAAGGCACAAAATGTAAACTATAATTTTCTATTTCCTTCATGGTTGAGAGCAACCAGAAACACTGAGAGAACTTTTTCACTTGGATTTATTTGAAGATAGATCTTATTTTTAAAAGTAATTTACAGAATAAATCATGGCAATACTTCCAAAGGCTGTGCTGATACGTGTTTTCATCCTGAAAGGCACAGGAATTTCAGCAAATCTATTAAAAAAGTTCATAAAATTCCAACAGTGGTATTCAAAGCCCCAATTTCCATGGCACCCCACAGCTCATCTCCCTTACTGCCTACAGTCAACTTTTCTTTCCCCCTCACTGTGTAGAACACCAAACGTCACTTCTGTGATTTTCTTTTGGCAGGGGAACTTTCAAATCAGGCAACACATACTTGAACTACATTGATACAGAAATTTCTGGGAACATTTCAAAAGTTGAATTTCTCTGGAAAAATCATGTAGGTCATGTAGACAGAGGCTGCATGGGAGCTGAAGAAGTCAGAATCATATCTGGGGAAAATGGAAATATGTAAGTACACAATGTAATGATGTAAATGTAGAAGTTTTTCTCCTAAATTGCAGTTTCATGTGCCCAGTTCTCCATCAGCACTGAGCACACAGACACAGCTCTGCAGAGTTCAGCACTGTACCTGCCTGGGCAATATGAAATATTCCCTGGAATCATCATATGAATGATGATTCCAGCCTGAGCCAATGGGCCTGGCAGCCCTGCAGGACATTAGATCCACTTTTGGAAAATATCTCTCATTTAGTTTTAAACCAAAATTAATCCAGTTTATGAGTCCACCCCACTCATGTAAACTAGTGTGGTAAATTGAGTAATTCCCTTCAAAAGCATGCTCCTGTCCCGAATGAAAATGCTAAAGGAGCCTGATCTAAAGGGCAAACACATCCTAAAATTTAATAATTAGTCATGAACTAGTAAGTCTTCAAAAAAAAATTGATAACACGCACAATCTATGTTCTCAGTCTATTGGAACTTATGCTTTGGCTTAACATGAAATAAAGACAGGGTTTGTGTGGATTATGTTGGCTAGATGCTATGAAGATGTCCTGTTTGATGACAAATATTTCCTTCCTCGTCCCCAGGTCTGTGTTCTGTGGGTGTGGAGCTGTGCAGCCCAGCAGGTGGCAAGCCCTGGCTCTTTGCTGAGGGCCAGCAGTGCCTGGAGCTCTGCAGCATCTCTCACCAGCTACCAGAGGACCCTGCAGCCAGCAGCAAAGGATTCACCAGGCTCTCTCTACAGACTTGGAGACATTTGCCCAGCCCTCTATGAAAGCTCAGTTTCCAAGTTCGTGCTGTCATCTTTTCTTCATGCAGGGCAGCTGCACTCCTGTGAACCATGGTTACAATGACAGAAAGCACATCTGTTATAATAACCAGCTGAGATCTTTTCTCTACCTGAAAAAAGGCATTTTCTTTATGAAAACTGTATTGTACTACTGAGGAACTTGGATTTTCTGGCAGCCTTCAACAAGAAACTATTTTCTCTTTGCCAGAGAAGCTGAATTTTCCACCTCTACTTCACCTTTGTGACAATGCTGAAGTCAGACTTGAGCTACATCATCTGGATTAGCATTACCACTCTAAATTTGTCAGCACTTGATTGTACTGGTTAGCAAAACCAGACCACTAAGAATTATAAGCTAAGGTTCCTTTGTTTCAACGCAAGCTACCCACAAAAATTATTTCATTTTTTAATTACCATATGTTGTCTAAGGCATGCAACTGATTTTTGCATCTGATGATGCAAAAAGGTTTATCATTTGGGTGCAGAAATTATGTGTATCAATCTCATTGGGCAATGTTGGGTCCCATCCTGGCAACCAGCTATTCCAGAATGCTCCCAGTGAGGTTCACCAAGGTGTTGGTGTGTTACACAAGGCTGAACATGCCTGATGAACAGGTGTGTTTCAAATTATGCAGCAATACTTTTGAGATGTCAGAACCCTGTCACCTGCTGTGAAGTTTGCTGAAGGAGCTTGCTCAGGGTATTGGATAAATCAGGTGTTTCCCTTCTCAGAGTCCTTCTTCATCACCCTTCATTTGTCATCTCCCTACGAGCAGGGTGGGAGCACAAACCACCTAGAGCAGGAAATTCATTCTTCTTTTCCCCTTAAGGAAATTTCTTGGCAAGCTGCCCTTCTTGAGCAAGATGAAGGGCATCTTCTTGCCTCTCCTGTGCTTCCCTGGAGACATAAAAAATCCCAGGTACTTCTATACAGTTTGGAAATATCTGTAACTGGTAATTACAACATCTTGAACATCCTCCGTAAACCATGCATGGCTCTCTGCCCCAGAGTTGCACAAATTAAGGAGACTCTATTATTTTGCCTTTCTTACAGTCAGGAACTGAAGCAAAATAAATGTAAATATTTTCTGAGGATCACAAGAACCTGTGCAGCAGGGGCAGGAACTGGGTTTTATGGCAAAAACAGGAGTGTGATCAGTGCCATGTAACGCATCACTCCTCACAGGAACAAAACAAAGTCCTGTTGACTCAAGATTTCTTTAAAGCCTGTCTTCTCCTGCCTCCACACTTGTGCCCCTTTTGCAATTCTAAAAACTGATTTGATGTTTTTATGATAATAAATCATATTCTTTCAAAAATAAAAGTTTCATTTTGTTTAATTTTAAGCTATAGACTTCAACAGCGTTCTGACAAAACGTGACAGTTCATTTAGGCTGCTGGCTTGTGCTACAAGTGGGGTACAGCTGATTAGACCACTTAAAAATATGCATTTTCTGACCCAAATTGTTCTGCTAAAACTAGAACATGGTATTAATTTCTTCCCCTTGTGTTGTTCTGTTTTCATTCTTGTAATATGCTATTTGTTGAGTTAATTTTTATTCTTTGTCATTGTAGATATCAACACTGCCCTTCTTTGCTAATGTATTTTTAGACAGAACAATAAAGACATTTTTATTACATAAAGGTGAAAAAACCCACACTGACAGCAGCTGTGTGTTGCTGCTGGCAAATAATCTTCTTCCTTGTTTCTTTCTGTATGTAAAATATAAAATTCTTCCTGGTATAAAATCTTTAGATACTATCACCTCATATTAATGGTGCTAGTCCAAATAATGCAAGAGTTTGATCTTTCATGAAACAATCTGCCTTTGACAAAGATCTCGACAGGCAATTCTTTCATATCTTTAAAACAAGGTTAAGCCATCTTTTCAGAACAATTTAAATTGAATCTTTAAAATGTCAAGTGAGACAGACCACTCGATGTGTTTGGCTGTCCTGTGGAAAGGTAGTAGATATATGATGATTTACATTCTATCTTTTATATTATTTAAATATTGTACCAAATTGTAAGTGCATCAGAATTACAATACAAATTTAATTTTATACTCCTTAAGCATATGTTCACTACAAAAATTATGCCAAAGGTAAATTGATAGGAAAGTCATTATGAAGCTTTCAGCCTCAGTTACTTTGCTCTCTTAAGGCACTCTTTCAGCCATGGGGTAAGGTAAAACAACTACACAAACAAACCTCTCAAGTCTTTTATGGAAAAAGGGACAGCAATAATTAGCAATCCAAAATATGAACTGTCTGGTCCACTTACATTATCTTTATGTGCTTTATATGTGACAGAAAAATAATTTTAGAAGAAAACACGTTTGTCATAAAGGCTTATGTGCAGGTGTGCTAAAGAGAAAACAAGGGCAATTTTTTTCAGAATTCTCTGATAATAAAAATAAAATACTCTACTACATAACACAGCAGTTTCTCACTGTCCAAAATCACAGCCTATCAAAATCCCCCTCATAAAGTTTTGTGAGCCCAGAACTAAAATAACAGCAATAATTAAAATTAATTAAATAGCACTAATAGAGACCTCAGTGTTCAGACTGTGCAGTTGTCTCTTTTCCTACTTTTGATCCTATCTTAATCTGTGACTTTTTAGAATTTTTTTCATGCTACTGCAATCCACTACAATACATTGACAATATCCTTGCAAAACAGCCAGAAGTTTGCAGGAATAAGCCTTCCAGGATCTTCTGGTCTTTAATCTTTGGTTTGCTCTTTTATCCTTACAACAGGAAGAATTTCCAATTCTCAAATATCTGTCTGTTATATAGAAGATTTAAAAAAAAAAAAAAAAGAAAAACAAAACAAAGCAAAAACACACTGAAAGGTAATTGTGCTGAGACTTTAATGCAGTCAGTATTTTGTGAATCCACTGAGTCTAACACTTGTTTGACAGGCTGCTGCGACAGAAGCAAAACAAAAAACCATTCCCATTATTTGATTTATTCTTCCATAGCCAAAGCTGACTGGAGTTGGAGTTGCCCCTAAACAAGTGACCTGTCACTGACCTATCAGTAAATCCATCTGGGGGGAGTCTCTACAAAACCAGGGGCTCTCTCATTCTCCTCCTGTCATAACACAGTATCAGGGACTTTGTATTTTCAAGCAGACTCCAAGCTGCCTTAAATTGCTCTGTTTCCAGTAATTAGGGAGCAGAAGTTGACAGCATGCCCAAATCTATTTCTGTGGCATATTTCCAGGACAAAACAGAGCCAATAATCTTTATCTTCAAATCTCAAGGATATAAAAACTTCCAGAAAGAACGTGGCTCATCAGCAGCCCTTGCACAAGCAGAGCACGCCCATGTTGCTGCGCTGAGGAACACAAACCTCTCCCACTGCCACCAGAGTCTTGCAACACTGGAAGCAGAAGCAATATGTGAAAATACAGGCTGGCAGAGGTGTCATCCCAGAGCTTTTTCTCTTTTTTTGTGACCCTAGGAGAGCTTGGGGCCAAATGTTGATGTCCAGAGTTGTAGAGGATTCGCTTTGTTCTGAGCTGCTTGGCTGCAGGTGAGCTTCTCAGAGCCATGCTTTTATCAAAATATAAATTCAGTATCTGCATCTGCTGTCAATTTCCAAGTAAATCTATAGTTATTCCCTTTTGTCTCACCTGATTTGTTCAAGTAAGTTCAATACTCTAGAATTAGTGGGAGATAAAGCATTCAGAATAAAGAACTTCACCCTCTTCCCTTTAATTCTGGCCATTACTTGTAAAGAAAATCTCTCTGTGTCTAAGAACTCCCCTCTGCCTTGGGTTACTTCCATCATCTGCTCTAAAACTCCCATTTCTAGTGCTGTTTGCTTCAAATACTATGCTCCATAAATCTCCAGCTCAAAAAACCAATAGTTAATACTAGCTTTGCTTGCTTTGGGTGATTTAATTAACATCCAGCATGTATTATGGAAAAGAATAAATATTTATAACTTCCAAAGCATTCCTTTAATTGCTGCTGTGTGATACTGGAAAGTATATACTAAGGTAAATTGTGTTTGTCTCTATTCAATTTAAAATTAGTTCGCTTGACCAGAAAGAAAACACTGGAGTTAAACAATAGAAATATGAAGCAAATCTCTTATTCGTGGCTCTGCCACTCATATACTGCAGGTAAGATGCTCCAATGAGCTGAGTGGTCTTTGTCTATACAGATTAGCAATTCTCTAGAGGGTGGAATACACAAAGCTACTTCCAGATGACCTCCATAAGAAATTCATTAACCATCTTCAATCTAAAATTGAAATGAGAGCAAAAAAAAAGAAAAAAAAAAGTTGCTTGTACAGTTTTATACACTTATCCTTCTGTGAAAGCCTCAGTAATTTATATATTGCTGCACTTGAAAGAGTTTCTGAGGTTCCTTTGGAGGACAAACACTCAGTGAGTGTTTTTCCTACCTATGTGAGTGCTACTGCTACCAAAAAGGATTTATGTCCTTGATAATTCTTATAAAACTACTGGATGTGTTCGCTTGCACATTGTTATGTTAGAGGCAGCTGCAAAAGCCAGACTTTTTTTCCTGCCCACTAAAATCTGCTTTTCTCTTAAGACATAGAAACAGGCCCAGAAAAATTGACCATTCCTAAGAGAAACTACACCTCAAAAGCCTATAACATGGATTAGAAATTACTTTTGCTATTAATTCTGGTTTTTTGTAGTGGACTGTACTAATTTAATCATTCCCTCTGACATACACAGACAGTGAAACTCAGTGCCACTGTTTCAGCCCTCACACACAAAGGCTAACTCTCTGGAAAGAACAGCAAGATATTCAAGCATATCCAGAAGTCCTGGTCCTCTAAAAAAATGCTTAAAAAATGTTTCATCACCCCACAAGATGTCCATCAGATTCTGAAGGTGTCTCATCATGAATAGAGGCACCAGCTTCAGTGGCTGCCTTGTATTTAACTTACATGCCAGAATTCTGACACGAGGCACATGAGGGCACATGGCATTCCTTATCTCTTTTCCTTGGCTCCCCAACCTCATTCCTCCCCAGACCTCTAATGAGCTGCATTGTTCTGAGGAGATTCGTGTTCCATGACTGCTGCCAGATCTCCATCTTCCAGTCAATGACGGTAACTCGACTTTCAAGAATTTCTTATTAGCTGGATCTCTTCTGGCTTATCTGAAATTACACACATATTGTCAGTGTAAGCAGGAATTAAATATGAGATGCCATCCCTCACTGGTCAGTACTTCCTCCACATTCCTCTCAGATTTCTTTCTAATGATTATTTTCTTATATGGCACTGCCTTGCACCACTCTACCAAGAGCCAGACCCAGGCTCAGACATTCCTGTGGGTGCCATGTGCCACAAGGAATGACAGACACTCTTAACTCAGTTTTTACAATGCCTTGCAGGCTGATTGCCTGACATACAATTCAGTATATGGAGAAACAATTTTTGGTGTAATTCCTGAAATATCTTCTTTCAGGCAATGCACATATCTCAGGACCACAAATTGGCTCCTTATGTGAACCACAGATCCAGCCCAAGTTACTTCCTGCCCTCAGGCACTTGCACCACTCCTTGATTCATGGTGACAGTGGCTCCTACAGAGCTGCCAGGGCAGGTGATTGTGGCAGCACCCATCCTGCAGATAGCACTGTAGGGACTGGGACCTTTCTCAGGAACTGAAAGAACTGGGCTCTGACATGGCTGTGACTCACAGTCTCCAGAGCACAGAAGAGAATCTGGGATTTACATGATGGACAAGCCATGAAAAGATGAATGACACAGTTATCATCATCCTTTCCTTCTCCTGAAACAATTTTGAATGAAAGTGCCTGTGGTTCCTCTGATCCAGGTGGATTACAATAATGTCAGTTTACACCAGTTATATTCAGAGCATGCCAGCTGATAGGAGATCTTGATACAGAGACATCTAATGTGAAAATCCCACATGGCCTAAGAGGACTTAGATTAGACAAAATGGAGTGGGTAGAGAGATCTTGAGTAACTTCACTAGTAAAATCTCAGATACTTATATTGCCTCTAAGTTGTAAGACTCTTTTTCCTATTCCTTTCTTCTAAAAGAAGCCAGTCTTCCCTTGATTTAAAAAAATAAATAAATAAAAAATAAAAAATATAAAAGGTTTGATTGTATGAAAATGTCCAAGGGCTTGCTTTGACAAGGCATGTCCACCAGATAGTGGTGACTGCTGGTGGGGGACACAGAGCAGGGCAATAAAGCTCCTGCTCTGAATCCCCACAGTGGAGGGTCAGTCATTACCTGTAACAGGAGCTCACAATAACCAGGTAACTCAGGAGAGCATTCTGAGCAGGCTGGGATGAATCTTAAACACAAAACCCTTCTGGGGGATTCAAACAGCTTTTCTTCAAACTAACAAAACTTCATCAGAGGAAAATGTTGATGAATTACATACATTGAGAGACAAGAAAAGGCAACATCTGTTATACCAGCATCGAGGGGATCATTCTTACCAAGGCTCTCACTCACCCACACCAAGCCTATAATTAGACACGGTGTGGGCAGGTCTGCACCTACTGTCGTGGGACTGATTCCAAGTGAAAAAGGCCAGCAACAACCAGGATCTGACAGGAGCTGGCCGAGCAGAGCCTGCAAAGCACCAACCCCTCCTGCGCTCAGAGTGGTAAGTGCTGAAAAGTTGGTGGGGTTTGGGGAAGTGTCTGTACAAGCTGCAGCTCAGGAATCCAAGGACTCCTTAGCTTAAAAATAGCCAGGCTGAATGGTAAGGTCTGAGTGAACAGCAAAATGCAAACAGCAGCACTCAGAGAGGGACCTGGGCAGCAGCTACGAGGCTTAAAACTTTTCAATTCCAGGAAATCCCAGTAGGGGATGAGAATTTCTGGGCTGTGACAATGCAAAGCAGCAAGGAAAACAGGGTGGATTCAGTGGGGCTAAGGTAATTTGAGGCTGAATATTTCCCTGTTTTTTTAAAGGAAGAACAAAAGGACAGTATTTGCAGATGGTATCTGGATTTCTTTCATTTTTAAGGGCAGCTGCTTTAAAACACAAATAACAGCAGAAATTGAAAAGGAGGATAAAACAGGCTACATATTCAAGCATTATTAGGAGCACTGAAAATTGAAAGGGAGAATGGAAATGGGGGAGAATTATAGAACTGTTTTGTGGAAGAATGTGAAAATGAGACTTTTTTTGGTAGACTACTGGGCACTTGAACTAGTCATCAACAAGGGCTACTCTGCACTTCAGAAATGGCAAAAAGGCCAACAGTGCTGGTCTTGGAGTTGACTAAGTTTCAAAGCAGCCTAATCAGGGAGGTGGACAGTGGAGGTCAGCCAGGGAAGACAGACAAGTGGCCAGGTGGTGGCTGCAAGTCAGCTGAAGGCTCCCTGGTTACTCAGAATTGGCTCAGCCACTTCCCAAAACTGAATCACTTTTGTTGTTAGTTTGGTTTGAGTTTTTTAGGATGCTTGTAAATCAGATTAATTTATCATAATTGTCTCTGTAAACTTGAACATATGAATACCATGTAAGGTCAAGGTGAGAACCCTATTATTTAGGAAATCTGAGGAAATACTGCACAGTAGGAAGCCAAAGACTTGTTATTAAACATGTTTTCTTCACTGTTATCCTACAATTTCTGTAGGTTGTTGACCAGTTCTAAGCAACTGATCTAAACACCTTAAAAGCCTAAATATTACTGCACCCTCCAACATAACTACTAACCTTCTACTGGAGCTCTTCCCACATTAAATGCCTCAAGAAAATAATTTGCATCACTATTCTGAGTCATTCAGGTCAATGTCCTAGTCCACAGTTTCAGATTCAGTTTAAGAGGTCAACTGGCACTCAGAAAAATCTACTACCCAGAGCAGACAATGTGTGTGAGCCCTGCCTTGCCATGGTTATTACTTTGTATTGGCTGGGTTGGAGGAAGAAAATTTGCGAAAGGTTCTGCACATCATTGCTCTGCTACAAAATTGATTTGTCCAATATTGAATTTGTGGGTGCCAGAGCTATTCTGTTAAGGCCAGTTTCCTCCTGCAGAACTTCACTGTACCTGAAAGCTGCTGAGCAAGCAGGAGAGGAGGCTGACCAATGCCAAGATGATTATTATTTGTTATTTTATTTGTTACTGCTCGTTTGTATTGAAGCAGTGTCAAAGAACCTTCATCTGGAGTTGGGACTGTGCATTAGGCTGTTCATGGGGAGGAGCTGGAGATGAAATTAATTCTTTAATGATTATGCCAATGACTCTGCTACCTGAGTTACCACACCATAACATCAGCATTTTCCTCAGTACTCTGCACACCAGTTTTGAGGATTTGATAGATATTTGATAGTCTGCTCAAGTGGTGTGCCTGAGATACTGACTGTGGGCTGTGCCCAGGAAAAATGATGTTCTTTGTGTGCTTGGAGAGAGTGGGCTGAACAACAAAATTGCATTCAAATAAACATTTAAAAATCATATTGTACTTTCAGGTATTCACATAGATAATAAAGGATAAATACGTACATGATCCCCATTATGATGCCTAAAGACACTATTGTGATTTATTTTTCATTTTCTTTTTGTTACCATTTCAAGTAATGTTCAATACTTAGGTGTGCAATTAGTTCTCTAAATGCCTCACACTCAAAGCCATGCAAGGATTTTTTTGAGAGAACAAGAAATTCATCCTACAACTCCTATATCCAAAGCTTACATGTTAAACTCTGGATGGCTTTTCCTCCTTTGTATTGATTTACAATTTTAACTGAGCATTGAGCCAAACTGCTTAAAAATAAGTAAAACATAAATACAACAGTGGAAATATCAAAAATATTCTCTGTTTAAGGACAGTGCCAGGGCAGGGAATATAGGAAGTATGGTTGGAATGGTAAGACAAAAAAAAATTGGGAAAAAAAAAAAAAAAACACACATCAGAAAGACCTGAAAGAAGGTAGAAGGCAGAGAACTTAAACTTCAGTATTGATGGGGATAAAGTAGACCTGAAAACTGGAAATAGTATTTTCCCAGCTGTATGTGTGGGAACAAAGAATAATAAGTTCCTTGACACTTCAAAAGTCACTAGTAATACATTAACAAGACTTTAAAGGTCTTTTCAGTTACAGCTTCCTCAAATGCTCACCTCAGAGCTGCAAAATTGATATGCAGTGTGATAACATTTAATTCCCCAACACCAAAAAACAATCCTACATCCAAAAACTGTCCTTTGTTTTACTACACTTTAGCCTAGATGTCAGAATTTTTTCAGTCTGAGCTCATGTCCAGAAATACCAGTGCTGACAGGTAAAACCTTCATCAGTGATGATCCAGCGTGAACAGTGAGTAAAAAAAAAACCCTGAAGCTAAAAATCTAAAAAATATAATCACACCTCGATCATGGTAAGATGTGATATATGATATGACAATGATAGGATATATGATAAGATGTTATATGTTAGGACATGATGGTTCACAGCAGCAAGAACTGTACTTGTAAATCCAGGAGCTGCCTTCTAGTTCTTCCAACTAAAGCCTGAAATGCAATAATTACTCAATTTTTAATCTACTTAATCCATGCGTTTAATTTTAATCTACTTAACTGTTGTAGTACTGCATGTATATAATTTTACTTTCTTAATCAAAATATCAAGTGGCAGAGATCTTCCTAAAATCCAAGTATCATGTGACTTAAAATGTTGATCTTATAAGACTGTCAGTCAGTTACTTTGTCATGTCATGTAACTGAATTCAATTACACAGCTTAATCTTTTAACAGTTTTTCGCAATTTTTCTTTCATGAGTGAGTGGAAAAACTCCCCTGTGGAGTTTTATTATTCTGCCTCAGGCTGATATTGGACTGAAATTTCACAGGTGTGGAATTCCTCAGGTCATTCATCCTAGTTTTCTACCTAATATCATATAAATGTTCTTCAAATTATGTATCTGGACTTTTCTTACAAAACAGTAACTTCAAAAAAATTGCCAATACTTTTTTGATAGTTTATTTTTTAAAAGAAACTCAGCTATGAGTTACTGAAGTCCAGTGACTTGATTTTCCAGTTCCAACAGCTATTCTACATCAGATCTAAAATTATTATCTGAACAGAGAATCACTGTGAATTCTTCTTTTTCCCTGTTGTGAATTTCACCTGGCTTTGGTAAAGATAGACAGAAAATTATTGTATCTTCTTTATTCTTTCATGCATCAAATATTTTTCCTTAGTTCCAATGCACATGAATTTTACATGTTGACATTGTTATTTTCCCTATGAAATCTGTGTAACTTTTAGCCATTAATTCCCAGTTACCAATGTTGCCCTTTTTTGCCCCTCTGTTTTCTTCTAATTTCTTCCATAGGTTTTTAATTTCTTTTATATTACCTTTTTTTTTTCAGAATAAAGCTCTCAAATTTTCATTAAAGAAAAAGCAGCCATTTGTGTGTCCTGGTACTGCTCACCAGAAAAAGAGATAACAAGGGTTATAAGAGAATGGTGAGTAAAATTCTGAGCAATTCAATACATAACAAATGTTGTCTAATTTTTTTTTTTAATCTACTTATGGCAGTGAAATTATTGGGTTAAAATGCTGACAATGAGAACTCCTGAGATTTGGCCTTGCTTCTCTGTGTGCCTGCTTGTGTGCATGTCCTAAGGAAGGTGTGTGGGTACATGTGTGGGACTTAAAAATACACTGCAGACAGTCATTATGCAGACTTTCTGATATCTCCCCAACCCTCCAGTGTCCATGAGTCACTGATTTGGCAATGGTGTCCTGAAGGTGACTTGATGTCCTGTTGTGAGGAGCAACCACTGCTCCAGTCTAGCTTTTATATATTAGGATGGCAGCCTGGGAATATTTGGTTTGGTTTTGTTTTATTTTTTTCCTAGGCTGAACGTCAATTTAAGAATATTTAGTGCAGGTTCTGCCTGTTTTCTGTACAATGAGATGTTACCTGAGCACAGAGCAGCCTCTTGCCAGCAGCACTGGGTAGGCTGAGATCACGTTCACAAACAAGTCCTTCCAGTTCCTCTTGTTCAGCACTACACCTCCTAAATGCCCAGTGAAAGAATTTTCAAATTGCATGCTGCCTGGACTCTTTTTACATAGATTTTTGGCCTCTTTGCAATCTTTTTGTCATTAAAATAGACTTATGTTAACATGGCTTGTTATGTCATTAACACAGATACAGAAAGGCTTGCCACTAAAAAATGATCTTCTACCCAAACTACAACTCTCTTAATTACAGAACATATCAACATTCCACAAACGATAAAATTTCCCCTACTCATTTTATTTCCCTGGCCACATGTTAATTGCTATTTTCAAAGGAAGATCCTTTGAAGGAAATTACTGATCACTTTTATTTGGCAACAATCTCCTACATCTCCTTAAATCACTACTTGCCATTCATATTTTAGATCTGAAAATAAATTCTACTCTCCTTCCTGCTCTAGTGTTCCTGGCATGGAACATCTCCTGGGTGTGAGGGCTGTCCATTAAATATTAAGAAATCCTGTGGAGCTCTCCAGTTCATGTGATGAGCCACAGCAGCTGTGATTTTCCTGCACTGTCATCAGGCTCTCATCACAATGACAGGCACCTTGGCAGACATTCCAGCTGGATGGAGCTGCTCCTTTTGGCAAACTTTTTGGGACCTCTCTGTTCCTTACAGTAACTCCTGATCCTTTTCTCTCCTATTTTACTGCCAGATTTTCTCTCCTTGAGCAGATAGTTTTCCTCTCTGGTGACTACAGCAATGGATAAATTAGGCTTAGGATCAGAGCTGTGTTTCTAAGGAAATTTCATGATTCCTCTCAGCTCTGCACTTTTTAACTCCTGCCCACTGCTGAGATATTCATCCTCACTCCTCTAACACACAAACAAAACAAGCTGTTACCAAACAGGGACTTCAGAGTTTATTAGAGAGTGCTGTGACCTATCCCGTTTGGCTTTGTTAGGAAACCATGTCATTACAGCCAAGTAATCCCACTGCCATCAAAAACAAGCACAGGGCTGGATCAACACGTGTCACACAAGCTTCAAGGACAAATTCTGTAAAATTCCCAATTGTTTCTTCTTTGTTTCTGAAAGCACTTTGTAGTGTTAAGAACTTTTGGAGTGCTGTGTTTCTGGCTTTCTTTTACTTTAGCTGTAAAAATATCCCTTGGAGAGTGCTATGCACGTAGTGAGATTATAACTACTGAATTTACCACTTTTTCTTAATATTTCTGATGAGCTATCCCAGTGGCCAGGGGTGACAACTCAAATTTTTGCTTTAAAAGAAAAATAGTAGGTTGGAAAAGGGAGGTGGAAAACACCTAAAAGAAGAGGAAATAGAGAACAGTTGAATGAGGCAAACAAGAAGGGAGGAGTTGAAATTAATGGAAGTTCTGCCATGGGAAAGACCAGTAGGGAAAGTGTAGAGGAAAGGGATCTGATCAAAGGTTTTGTTGCAGTGAGGGGCCTAAGCTGCCAAGTGTGCAGACTTCAACAAGTTATTTGCACCACTGTGCTTGTTGTACCCCACCTCTCCCCTACCCCATCACAGCTGGGAAAAAATCAGGATCCTGTGATGTGGTTGACTCCATCAGCGATGCACGCAGTATTGTCTGTGCAAGAAATGCAGTGAGCAGCAGAACTGAGTGGTGGGGAAGGATCCCTTCCCACATCCTGCTGGAAACTCCCCCAAGCAGCCCAGGATGCTGCTGGCTGTGGGGCACATTGTTTTGTGGTCATTTGGTGTCTCCAGGACCCCCAGGCCTCTTTCTGGTTGATGTGTCCCCTCTGTGCACAGACCAATGTGGGAGGTTATTCCTCTTCAGGCGCAGCTCTTTGCATTTCTCTTTGTATTACACTCTTTTTAAAAGGAAAAAAAACCACTCGAAATAAAATGCTTAACCTGTGTATTCAATTTGCTTTAGGTGGCTGGGATGTGGATTGTTGCATTTTATCTCCTTGGCAGAGTAGCAGGTGAGAAATTGTACCTTTAAACACTGCCACTAGAAAGTGAATTCAGATGAAGTGGTACAGAGCAGATGACTGTTATTTTCCTTTACATTGAAATTGTAGTATGATTTGTGGGTCATTGTAGGGCAATGTCTATTACAGTGCATGGAACTAATGCTAAAAGGCTCTGCTCTGTTTAAAATTCATTTTTAAGAGTGCAAGAGACATAACTCTGCTGAAAATCCACAGAGAAATTCAGAGTTTTGTGTCCTACTTCTACCAAGGCAATGCAAGATCTGTCTTTCCATTGCTGCTCTATACAAAGAACTGACCAGCAAAATGGTGCTCAGCACACCAATGCTAAAATATCAAAGATGAGCACTAGATCCACCTAGATCCACCTGATCTAGAAAAAGCTACTCTACTGAAGGAAATGCTCATCTAATTCTTTCTTTACCTTCATTCACATGGCAGAGACACAATGCTTTGGAGCAGAAGGTATGCAGGAGCAATTCTAACTAGCATTTCTTGCTAGGCTGTTTTTTAGAAAGGAGCTGAACTATTCCTTTATAAGCCTAGAAAGTGGTGTCAAAACACTGGGTGGGTCTGGGCTTATCCTCCTTTACTTGGTTTATTCAGCTCAGCTTGTGTTCCTACTTCAATACACACAATGGACACATAAATGACCTTCAAAAATTAATTTCAAAATCTATCCTAAAATTAAATCCTTAGTTTTTTGCTCTTCAAACTGCTTTAATCTCAAATACATCATCAAGCAAGAGAATCATACATATAAACAAGTTATTTCTTCTACTCTAGGTAAAGAGGTTTGCTACCCCAGGCTTGGCTGTTTCACAGATGACCCACCCTGGTCTGGGGTACCAGGGAGGCTTCTGACAGGTTTGCCTGATTCTCCAGAAGAGATGAACATCAGCTTCTCTCTCTACACCAGAGAAACAGGAAATAACTCACAGGTGACATTTATTTTTCACATCAAGAGCTGACTGAACCTAAAAACGTTTGTTAAATTGTTCCAAAGTCTGTGTCAGTCACCATAGGCAAACAGGTCAGAATCAGGAGATAGTTTGAAGGTACACTACTGAATATACTTTGGGGTAGAGCACAAAGAAAGTGTTATAATGAACTGTAGGGCATAAGAAATTTCCTGGTATTTTCCTGAGGGTTTAGGGTATAGGTTTGGCAGATTAGCTTTTGCATGTGTTTGAGTCTCTGAGGAAGGTTGAAGCACACAGGATACAGCAGCAGGTTGCTCAGCACCTCTGTTGTTGATAAAATAAACCAAAATACAGCTTCCACTTCCCATTAAACTTCACCATATCTATAATCTAGGACACAGCCCTTCCACACCCAAACTCCCTGAGCTCACATCACAGCCCCTGTATTTGTCTGAAAACAATACAGACAGATAACATTCTCGAGGAAAAATAGAGGATTAAGTAGCTTGCAGCAATGTGTGAAGATCAGCTTCACCCTTGCTGCATGCAGTCCTTGCATGGAAGTTCTTCCAGCCTTGCTGGAGTGGCTAATGAGAAAAACAGGCTGCAGCTTAGAGGCAGAGCAGCACACTGAAGCCAAAGTCAGGTCAGAAAAGGGACAAGCTGGAGCAGGAATTGTGGAGCTGGTGGGCTGCTCCCTGGAGAAACTCATCACCTCAGGCCAAGAGACACCCTGTGACAATGTGGCACTTTTCCATTGCTCATACTCTGCAAAGGGTGTTCTTCACTCAGAATAAATGGGAGCAGCAAAAACCACAAGGGCACCATTGCTGTGGAGACCATAGTGGAACTGAGAACGATTAGATTTTTGGTCTCTCAGTTCTAAAAATCTCAGACTTTGTTCTGTCAGAGTCCCTTTAGCCCTGAGGGTATGACTGACCTTGCTGACTTTTTTAAATGTTCAAAAGTAGGAACGGATAAAACCTTTTTTTTGTTGTTTGTTTGTTTGTTTTGTTTTTTAACCTATAGGTGATCTCGGCAATAAACTCCTCGACCATCCAGAAGTCACATTTTTCTTCACATAGGAAAACCTCCTTCATCATTCATGGATTTGGCAGCACTGGAAAAACAGGCTGGGTGGTAGAAATGTGCTTGGTATGAGACATCCTCTGGTTGCCATCAGCTCTGTTGGTGTCCTTTAGGCACTAATGCCCACCATGCATTTTACAGTTCATTAGACAGTAGAGGGTACAAACCAAGAATTAAATTTCACACAAAGTGCTCCCACTCCGAAGACACAGCACAGCCAAAGCCCCTTGGTCCTACCTGGCATGGTTTTTCTCTAAACTTTCCATTCACAAACCCTGCAGATCAGATCAGAGCAATGACTGAACAGAGCTGTCCCCAGCCCCTACACCCAGGGGTTAGACACCAACTCACTCTGCTGAATTCACCAATTCACACCAATTCACACTGCTGAATTCACCAGTTCACACCAGTTCACTCTGCTCCCAGGAGCAGCAGCTGAGCCTTCCTCAGTCCAAGAGCCCTCCTGACTTGGAAAGCTCAAGTTTCAATCTATAAATACTACTTTGGTCACTGCTGCTCAGTTCTAAGAGACAAACAAAAACCAGCCCAAACAACAACAAAACAAACATAAGAACACCACCTAACATTTTTGCTTTTTGTTTGATTACAGAGTTCAGTGGAAAAAACTTTTCAAATCTGAAATGTGGAAGCTCCCACAAAACTAATAGAGTGTACCTTGGCAGACAAGCAAGATCTGCTCTACTTGCTGCTGCTTCTGTGCTGGCAGGGAAAGGGCCAAGCTGGGAAGACACCACTGGATATAAGTCCCAGATCAGCAGCACTATTTCTGTTCACAAATCTATGAAAAACTTTTGATCTGAAATATTTAATTTCCTTTTTTTTTTTTTTGTTTGAAAAGAAACAGCAATTCTTTCTGGCTCTCTACACTACAAATTTATGGTCCCCACAGGAGAGGAGTGAGTCCAGGATGTGTTATTGTTTCACTTCTGTTTTCCTCGTCATTCACCTTTAGCTGTTTTTTCATGGATTAATTTTTGTTACCACTCCTTGTTGTATCTCAAACCTTAAGTGAGCCTTATTCACAGAAAGCTGCAACTGCAGACTAACACATGGTTCTTCCACTGGAAAAATCACTGTCTGCAGCACCAAAGTGACCAATGCTTTCCTTGCTGAAATAGAACTTTTCTTCTCTCTTCCAAATTTCTTTAAGTCTGACATGACTTTCCCAGTTTTAAACCCAATTGGTAAATAAGACTACTTCTTATACAATTCAGTTAAACTACCAACATCCCTCAAAAAATTCACAATACTGTACATAGAATCTACTGTGCACGTCTATGACATTTCAGAAGTATTTCAAATATAGAGATGGTGTATAAAGTAAAATATTTTTATTACAGTTTTCATAATTGATTTTTTTTGAGGAATGCTTGTTATATTCTGTCTTGTAAGAAGATGTGGTACAGGCTACAATGAAAAGTCACATTTAGCAAAGAATGAGAAACTTCGTTTTATGTTACGTTTTAATCTTTATTCCAGTTTAAGTTTAATCTCTGAATGATATTTTGTTTCTTTAAACACTTTGCTTTGTGTGTTCCCACCTCAGCTGTTGCTGGAAGTGGAAAACATCAACTGCATTGCTGTGGATTGGAAAGAGGGAGCAAAGGGCACCTACGTGAGTGCAGTGAACAACATCCGTGTGCTGGGGGCTGAGGTTGCTTACTTCATCACAACTCTGCAGGTAAAGGAGCCTGCTCTGGCACCTGGGGCTGCCCAGGGCACCTGGGGACATGGCACTGCTGCTCTGGGTCTGAGCCTTGTCCAGCACGGTCAGGGGCAGGGCTGGGGCTGTGCAGTGGAGATCCAGCTAATTACACTAATTATCAGCCCTGAGAGCACCTCTCACAGCCACAAAGCACACAAATGAAGCTGAGGCTGAGATGCGCCTGTTTAATTAATTAGAGACCAGCAGATGGCAACATCTCCATATGGTGTTACAGGCGATCCAGCATTCCACGGAAATGAGGCATCCCAAGGGTTTCCAGCACTACACACCCCTGCCAGAAGTGCACGAATGTCTCAGCTTGGCACCACCAGCACCAGCAGTACCTGCCTTACATGATAATTCCATGTTGCTGTCCAGCTGCCTCCTGGCTGTGAGCCCCCCATTCCCAAAGGTGGCTGCTCACATTTACACACACACTGCAGAGCTGCTCACTTGCAAAGTTTGTGCAGCTGCATTTCCCACTGATTTCAGACAGACTCACGAGTACTTGGAGCAGCTGGAAATCAGAACCTTGCCTGGCACTGGGCTTGACCCTGGCCAGGAGTTGTTCATCTCAAAGTGCAGCAAAAAGAAGTTCAGAGCCCACGAGACAAAGTGCCAACCTTGCAAGAATCTGAGGCTCAAAGAACACTTTACCAAGTTCTGTGGGGTACAAGCTGTTGTTCCTTCCTAGGAAAATCATGTGTAGCCTCACACATTTGGCTTCTAGATCTTTCTCATCTATGTATAAATATCAGTCATTTCAAGACATGTTGAATTTCATATTTACTGTCTCTGTTACTGCATCATGTGCAGTCTAGGGCACCCTTTCTTCCCTTACAAAAATCCATAAATGATGCTTAGACTTCCTTTTCTTTTCCCTAATTTAAACATTTCTGGAGTTTCATTGTCAGAAAGGTTCAGCTGCACAGTAAATGGAAGCACTGCAGTAAAATGTTTTCAGAGGAATCTGCCATCTAATATTGAAGGCAGACAGGGCCATTCTCCTGCTCTGCTTTAGGTTTGGTACACACATTACAAAACTTAATGTAAAAAATTCAAGCAATTAGCAAACCTTATTGGTTTTGTGTCCCCTCTATCTCCCTTTCCACCTTTAATAATGCAAGTGTAATATCTCAGCACTGCAGGTCTTGTACAGGTGAGACCTGGCAAGGAGGAGAATGGATGTCACCCCACCTGAGCTTGGCAGTGAAAATCTTATTCATTATATGATCACATACTCTAAATAGACATGGAGGATTGATATGTGACCAAAAAAAGAAAAAAAAAAAAAGGTGGGAAAGTAGAATAAATAAAGAAAAAGTGAGATCATTTTTATGGAAGATGATGTTAGGCATTGATCCAAATGGGAAAGATGGTCCATATTTTGTCTCTCAGGATGATGGAATTCAGCAAGCATAATCCAACACTGCAACAGTGAACCCTTCACCACTATGCATGTAAAATTCCAGATGGGATCATTTTTCTGTCAGTTCTTAGTGCAATTTAAACAGCAATTAACTCAAGGAACTCCCCTGTGTTTGCCATGCAGAAAGTCGGTCTAGATGTTCCCAGAGGCCCATAATGTCAGCCCTTCTCTTTGCTTGTTATTCAAAGCCTGTGTTCTTATCTCCTACCACCACCACCACTTTAATGATCAGAAAATGTTCGGGTACTCCCCTTACGAAATCCATTTAATTGGCCACAGTCTGGGAGCTCACACTGCAGGAGAAGCAGGAAGAAGGATCCGAGGCATCAGACGGATCACAGGTAGGCTGCTCACAAAAATGCAGAGCTAACAGCCTGTGTTTAAAGGAAAAAAACTTCCTACACACTGGTCTCTAGACTAGAATTTAATTATTGGCAGGGCTGGAGATACTTGTCATGAGAGCAGATGAAATTTATGCTTCTCAGAAACATTAAAAATTATTACATGTTCTCCATTTAGGTGAAGTTCTCCTTAGTGGAAGGACAAGCATAGCAAACATGTTTGTAACATTGCCATCCTTCACTGGGTTACAACAAGCCCCACACAAAAACAAAGCAACAATAACTCTTAGATTTCCCCATTTAGAGGTTTAGAGTCCAGTAATAAGTCCATGGTTAATAAATGCCTCCTTCCTAGTAATACAATATGCCATTATATAATCTGTTGAAAAAATATTTTACTTCTCTTGGAATAAGTTTTCAGAAAGGTTCACAAAACCATAGTACTTGCATATTTTTTATAGTTTAGCTTGAAATTCACATCATTATTGGGGTTGGCTTTTGCAAAACTAAACATCTGATTTCATGGGCTGGCAAAAGAGATATCAACATGTGCAACACTTCTCTCTCTCCCTCAACCAATAAATGTGGGTGGTTTTTTAGGTTTAGACCCTGCTGGGCCCTATTTTGAAGGTACTCCTCCCGAGGTGAGACTGGACCCTACAGATGCAAACTTTGTTGATGTTATACACAGCAATGCTGCTCACTTCCCTGCAGCAGGTGAGTGCTCCTGGGCCAGTGCTCCTGCAGGGTGGGCATGGCACCCAGGCACTGACACCTTCCCATGCATGCCTCAGGCTTTGGAATGTACAACACCACTGGGCACCTGGACTTCTACCCAAACGGAGGAACTGTGATGCCTGGATGCGCTGATTTAATTCCAGAGATGAAACAAAGTGATTTTGAAGCCATCATTGCAGGTAAACATGCAATTCCAACATGCAATTCCAACATGCATTGTATATTGGCTTTGTTCAGTTCTAAAACATGAACTGTGAAAATTGCACACTGTTTGGGAGAAAACAGGAAAACAAAATTGCTTTTTGCCTGTTTACTCCTAAGTTAAAAAGGAAGTAAGAAATAACAAAGGCTGGAACAGAACAGTGCTCCACAGAGAACTCTGCAGGGGAGGGAGGTGTCACACATGCCCAAGCTTTGCTTCTGTAATTTGAAATTGGATGCAAATCCCAAAAAGGCAAGAAGCAGGGAGCCTGCAGGTCCAACAACCCCAGCAGGAGATTTTCAGGCTCAGAAGGACCAAATCAGCAGCATGACAGCACCACCTCTGGTTTCTTGCAGATGCTGTAAAGGACATCCCACACTTGTAAGGCTTGAATTAGGTAAAAGCACTGAGTGTTCCCAGGGACTGTGCATGCCTCACCTCTGAACCTGAGACCTCTCTCTTTTCAGAGATTTTGGCCCTTTTGGTGGGTGCTCCAAGCTCTGTTAAGCCCCTTAAAACTGTAACAAATGTTGTTTTGCTGTGACATCTCACATATATATATATATATGAATGTGTTCTTAAAAGGGACTATTACACCACAGCAGACCAATGCAGCTCACTTGAAATCTTAGGGTGATGGTACACCATTCTTCAGATAAAACACAAAAAACCAGCAATTTCTCCTGCAACTAGAAATTCAGACCAAAAAGAAATCATTCCAGGCCCATGCTGCAGTTCTGCTCTGTGCCTGAGCTCTTTCCATGGTGAGACAAGTGCAACTCTGGCAGAGGATAACGGGAGATTATTTCACCAAAACTCATAAACTTTTTTTCCAACAGATGCTACACTCTTTGGGGGGTGTCACCACTCACGCAGCCACGAGTTTTATTTTGCAAGTATCCTCTATCCCACCGGGTTCCTTGCATATCCCTGTGACTCCTATGAAGCCTTTAAGAAAGTAAGTGTTTCAGCCCAGGAAGGGATGAGGTGTAAAGAAAACATTCCAGGAGCAGACACCACTTGGATGCTGGGGTGCCATGGTGTGGCTGGGTAGAATAAGCACAGCACACAGCAGTTCAGCTGTTCCACTCTGGAAAAGGAATCCTGTAGCATAAATGATGTCACCAAAATAGTGGGGACAAAAATGAAAGCAGGTGGAATTCTCCCCCCAAACCCTTATGCAAAGGCAACATAGGTTAGATAGATCTGTCCTATTAATTCCTACATTTGGAGCCTCTGGAGTCCTTGAGTGCTCTCTAATTTACATTGGGCACTGATTAGAGCACCTAGATACATCCACTTATGAATGATGCTCCTTTCATTTTTCCCCACTGGTGAAGGCAGGCAGCTTCCCCTTGACTAGGAGGGTAAAACTGGCCTATATTTTGCACTAGAATCTTATTGAAAAATGTTTGAATTAACAAATTTCAGGCTATTACCATACACAGGCATCAAATCTGCTCATTCTGGGTGCAGGAGCCATTATCTAAAACAAGTTTATCAGGTTTTGTTGTTCAGTTATGAAAACACACAGTACTGCCACAGCTTTGCAAGATCAGAACAGCATCTGGAGCATTAATTTCATAAGGGCTAGCATGAAAATTAATATTCCTCATTAACTGATGCTTTTATTTTCCTTAGGGAGCCTGTTTCCCATGTCCACGGGAGGGATGTCCAATGATGGGGCACCATGCTGACAGATTCCCAGAAAAACTGAAGAGGGTAGACCAAAAATATTTTTTAAATACAGCAGCAGATGAGCCTTTTGCTAGTAAGTGGAGAAGGTTTGTTACAGTTGTTCACAAGTTTGAGCAGTGCCTTGATGTGATTTACAGCCATGTCCCCGTGCTGCTTCCATAAACAACTAATAGCTCTGACAGAAAATGCTACATTGCTTGTGTAATGTAGCATTCAAGCTTACCAGTGATAATCTGGATTTATTTTTGTTTTTATTTATGCAGCTTGGAGACAAAAAGTATTTATCAAATTGGCTGGTGTAAAGAAAACAAGGGGAGACATAAACCTGGTTTACTATGACACACAGGGGAACTCAAAAGAGTATGAAGTTGCCAGGTAAGTTAAATTAATATTTTTCTAGAGTATTTAATGCTGCTAACATTAATCTGCATACTTTCCACATATTTAAGCAGTGTTAACACTCATCCTGCATTGCAAATGTTCTGTTTAACATCAGATAGGACAGAAGTTATTACTTAACTAAGAGCCATGAGGGCAGATGGAGGGTTGTAAAAAGAAATGGAAGGCATTTCCATCTCCATGAGTTCTGTGTTTCTGAGCTCCAGGTGAGTGATCCCTGCAAACTCAGCACACGAGGGCTCTGGGGACAGCCCCATTCTCACTCCTGTCACCTCCCCATGGCCTCCTGCCACAGGCACATTTAAAGTGTTCAGCACTGGGTTTCATCCTCTCCTCACTCACAGCCCTGGTCCAGCGCCCTGTACTCTTGCAAAGAACAGCAAAAATGCAAATTTCTATTGTAAAAAAAGAGAAAACCTGAAAATATGTGGAGAATGTGATTTATTGCAGTTATCTCTGAACTGTTGAACTTAATGACGCTGTTTTTATCTCTGTTCACAGTGGAGACCTCACTCAAGATGATGTTTACACCGAGTATCTTGATGTTGAAATCAACCCCAAAAACACTACAAAAATTGAATTTCTCTGGAATAAAGCCATATTCTCTCTGCTCTGGGCAAGGCTGGGAGCAGAAACAGTCAAGATAATACATGGAGCAGATGGACATAGGTAAGTGTATCCCATTTAGAGGGCAGAAGGCAAGTGGAAAAGCCCTGAGAGAAAAGATGGAGAAATGGTCTTAAAATGGACAGATGGTTTGTAATCAACAATGTGAATTTCAATAAGGAAAAGGCAAGGCATTGCACCTTGGACAGAAAACAATCAGAAAAATCAGATGTTTGACTGTGCACCAGGGAATAACTGTCTGGAAAAGAATATAGCAATGCATAGTTTCAAATGTTTAGCTTTTCCACAGCAAAACAATTAAAAACCAAGATAAAGCATATTAAATCTCAGATTTTACAGCTGGTTCCCAAAGAAGGAAATCCACATTTTTACTGTTAATAGCAGATGCTAATAGTCTTTGCAGCAGGCTTTTAGGAAGCCTTCAGTGGGATTATGGGTTGGACTAAGAGCCCTCAAGGTGACAGCTGACACCCTTTCATTTCTCATTGGGCAAAAAGAGATAAATCTTGATTCAAGCATTTTTCTTCTTCCCAGGTCAACTTTTTGTGGCCGTGGAACTGTGGCATATGGAGATCCTCAGTTACTCAGACCTTGCTAGAGGTCCCCAAGGTCTGTACATGGCAGCTGAGTAAACCCTCAGTCATGTGCATGGAAATCTTGGCACAAAACACCATTAAAGCAAATTTCAAAATCCAAAATATTGCTCCCTTTGTTTTTTGGTTTTTTTCCCAGTTCTTTGTAAACACATGTTGTCAGTGCTTTTTGTATTTGAGCCACATTTATTGTGTTTGTAACTATGGGGCAACCAGAAATCACACATGCTAAAATCCATTTAAAACACTGTTTCACTCTACCTGTTCCTCCAGGCAAGAGCTGAGTCCCACCACACTGATAGGTAGAAAATCTGGGATATTACCAAACACTCTCAAGGCAATATGTGTGCTCAGAACACCCCTGCAGGTCTGAAACACCTCCTTTCTGCAGGCTGTGCTGCTGTTGGGTTTTCCCTCAGAACACTCTCTGGGATGAGGCAGCAGCAGCACAAGGGCAGGTTATTCCTGCAGCAGGTGAGCACAGCCCTCTCCACCTGCACCTGCTTGGAAAATGCAGATAAAACCTCAAGTGCTCCCGCTTTGGAAGGAGCTAAGCCCTGAATCCCAGCTCCTGGATACTGTTCAGTTTCAAACACAAACATCTGTAGTGGCCACTGACAAGGGAAGGGAAACTCTGAGTAACCAGGCTTTGCAAAACCTGGGACTGACCATTTCACACCAAAAATTACATGACTGCTCTGCAAAGGATGGTGTGAGTGAGCCTCCTGCAGCTGTAAGAGACCAAGCCAGTGCATATTTTTCCAAGTATAAAATCCAAACTCTGAGCTAAAGAAGAGGAAGAAAGAGTTAATAATTTATTTACTCCCATTTTCCATTTGATAAATGACGTGCAAGCACTTGGGCAGATAAACTTCTAAGAAATAGGGGTAGAAATACCATGAAAACACATTTATGAGTACAGACTTCTGAATGATTTTTTTTTAAAGAAAAATCCCCAACTCTGTTGTATCATTGACTAAACAAAAGTGTGTAAAACATTAAAAGCTTATATAAACACAAGTCTGAGGTTCAGCCAGAGAGACCTGAAATCCTGAGTCCTTTATGTCTCCTGGGAATTAACACACGGCAAGGAAAACATGAACAATGCTGGGAAGCTCCACAGTGTCCCACGAGAGAGCCACAGCATCCTGCAACACCAGAAATCCAGTCCTCTCCTCTGCCTGCTTCCTATTCCAGACTGCACCTTCTTCAGGATTGGAGAAACATAGCTGTGCCTTAATTTATCCCTTTTTTTTTGTTTTAAATCAAAACCCATCTTTCTTCCCCAGCTGTGAGGCCACAAGGAGCAGAGCCTCTCCTCCAGGCACAGAGCAGCCTGAAGTGTATTGAGGGACCTGCATCCCAGCCCTGCCCAGACTGCCCAAAGGAGAAGCAAGCAGCTGAAATCCAACTGACCATGGCCTAAGGAATTGTCCATTTATTCTGTCTGACCTGTATTATTACATATTGAATAAGAGCAGCAGACTAACAGATAAAATTCCAACTCAAATCTTTTCCACCAGCTCTTAAATTAAATGGGAAAACTCTTCCCCCTTTGTTTTGAACAAGTGTTAAATCTTGTCAGTGCACTGGGGCATGTAGTGATTCCACTGATACAAACCTATTTACAAACCAAAACCCCACTTCAACTAAAGACAGGAGCACTGAGCTCTAAATCAGTATCAAAGGTGATATCTTAATAAAAATAAAACGTAGCTGTTTAAAGAAACAAATTCCATTAGCACCAATGATAGCAGTGGAACACCTGGTATGCGTTTGGTCATTCCCAGAGGTGGAGGTCAGGGAACATCAACTCTGCAAACATGCAGGGCCATAAAGCATAGCCAGGCTGACCAAGCTCTCCAAGGGAGGTCAGCTCAGGTCTCATTTCTTCTTGAGTTCGCTTAGAGCCTTCTCCTGGAGACAAACAGGTCCAAGTTTGCCAGACCTAATCTTGTGCATTTGCTCAGGCTGCTTTTCACCTTTTAGTTGATGTTTCTAGTAGAGCAATCTGCAGAGCTCTGTAGCATTCCAGCCATATCCCAATGTCTGGCGGATTTTGTATGTTATTATATATATTTCCAGTGTGTTTGCTCTCAGTTCATCACTCAGAACTCTTCTCAAAGCTTGGGTTCCATGGGCAGTGTAGAAAGGGTCCCAGGGGTTACACAACTGTCCTTCTACTTCCACTTATTTCAGCCAGGAAATTAAAGGGATGCCAGGAGAAGATCAGACTCTTTCACTATGAAAAGAATATACCAAGCCCACTAAGAGTTTTCCAAAAGGGATAACCTTCATCAAAAGACCCAGAAAACACAGAAGCATTTCACATCTGAAGTCACTTGATACAGGGCAAGGAATGGGACTTAAAAATGGTGTGGTTCCCTACTAACTCCCCCAGTAGATCTCCTACACCCCAGCTATACAACACCAAAAATAAAAGCCTTCCCAGCCAAGACAAGACACACAGATCCATATAATTCTCTTTCATGGGGCACTCCTGATGAGTTGCTGCCTGGGAATTACCAGCCTCTGGAGCTCCAATCACTTTGTGGGATCTAGCTCACCAACCCATAGATTCAAGAGATCTATGCCCATGGATTTTGGAGCTATCAGAGAAACCAACCATTAATTTTCCATCTTATCTATAAACCACAATCTGAAACAAATATTCCTATCTTTCTAGGAATATTTCCAAGGATAAAGCAGACTATAAAAAATAAATGCAAAGTTTGCACATTAATGCCAGGAGCTTCAAGGCTTCAAGGTAAGTAGTTCAGGTCTGGGGGATTTTTCCTTGTACCTCATCAGATTTGTGGCTTCTCAGCACAGGAGTGTGAAGGGGAATGGAAGCTCATGTTCTCTAGTCCTCATGCTAATTCTAAAGTAGGTCCTGTACATCTGATTAGAACCATAGCCTCAACAGGAAAAAAATCAGCCTGGATTTAAGCAATGCTTTTGTATATTTATGGCCCCCCAATCTCTCGTGGAGCAAGCAAACACAAAGCTGACTCACACCTGGCTGGCACACACAGCACTCCTGCAGAAACAACAGGCACTCTGTTCACCCTGAGAAAATTCAGCACCAGGGGGCTGAGTGTGCTTGCTAAACGAGTGGGTTAGCAAATCCTAGCTGCTTCTTTTTCTGCTGTTCCAGATGCTTGGAATTTGGATTCTTGCCCTGTTTCTGCTCAATGCAGCAGAAGGTAAGCATATGGGGTTAGTGTTTGTACTGCTTTTCTGTGCTGCTGTATTTTCTACCTATTTTCTAGGTGTTATTCTACACCCTAGTGCCTTAAAACTTACTAATTGACATTAATGTGGTTCACTTTCCATACAGGAATGGTGAGATGAGAGTGTGCATGTTGCCTTTCTTCTCCACTCTGGGAATTCTGCCCGAGGGACAAGCAGGAAAAGCTGATGTGTTTCCTATCTCAGAACAAAGCTACCGTTCTACTAAACATGGGGAATTATTTCTTGTACTCTTATTAGTGATGGAAATAGAAAAAAAGGCAGGGCCAGGAGCTGGAGGGCATAAGGGCTAATGAGGGCATGGCTTTGTATTCAGCAGAAGACACTGGTTTGTGTAGATTAAAACTTCTCATGTGCAGTCAGCTGTTCAGCACAGTCTCAATCTATTACTGATTATCTGCAATATTTTGGCTTGGCATTAGGAGAAACTCATCAGCTGTCTCTGCCTTGGGCAAAGCAACAGCTGGGGGAGGACACCCAAGGTATTGCACAGGAACTCCTCTGAGCACTTTGGTGATGAGCAGTGGGGTGGCTTCTCTCCTTCTCTCAACATCTGGGAAAGGGCAGCTGCTGGTCTTGGCTTTCTGTAGGGTCTGGGATTTTCGAGGGGAAAAAAGACCCCCAGAGAAGCCATGCTGTGAGTTCTGACTGCTCCATTTCTCTGCTCATTCACACATTATTGTTTTGGTTTTCATGCTACAGGGGACGAAGTTTGCTATGACAGGCTTGGGTGCTTCACAGATGATTTGCCATGGTCTGGCACTACAGAAAGGCCAATCTACAAATTGCCCTGGAAACCAGAGAGGATAGACACTCGCTTCCTCCTGTACACCAGAGAAAACACTGATGACTTTCAAGTAAGAACTTCTGTGGCTTAAACATTTGTGAACCACATGCAAAAAAATGTTAATGAACACAGACTTCAGCTTTTTCCTGAAAAGTGTTGAGAAGTGTTAGAAATTGGCCAAACCTCCACTTTATTCAAAAGATGCCAGCTCCTCAGCACTGAGAACTACTGGGAGACTGAGCATTTTGGGGTAAATTTTTTCCACAGATAAAATCAAAGCACGCTGAAGTCTTGTTTGCTCTAAGATAGGTGTCAAAGCTTGAGTCCTCATGTGCACTCTTGCAGATGACCTCAGCATTGCATAACTTTTAAACACCTGCACAGATAAGCACAGTTCAGGTCTTTGCAATTTTGAAAACTTATTCACAGAAAGCAGATTTAAAGGCTTATTAAGTTCTTATCTATGCTTATTTTTTTTTTTTTTAATCTACATTGATGTAGGATGTGTCTGCTGTTGATAAGTCAACAATCGAGGTCTCAAATTTTAATGCAAGCAGGAAGACCAAATTTATTGTACATGGATTTATAGACAGTGGAGAAGAAAACTGGCTCTCAGACATGTGCAAGGTAGGTACCAAAGGGACACCCTTAGTTTGCATTTATAATCACTTTCATATTGAATGTCTGTTTTCTCTATTTTGAACCAATTTTTGTAGTGATAAGAAAGCAAAAAATAGTTCACATTTTCAGATTGTTACCAAATGGAACATGTAGCTCTGCACCTTTAGGAAATCATGAAGTAAAATACATTCAGCTTTTCTCTTTGGTGAAGTGAGTGACAAGAAGATTTGACTCAGTAAGTGCTCTTTTTCTGGTAAAAAGAACACAAACCCTGGAGCAAGATGCTGGCTAGGGTCAGGGTGGTTGCAGAAATAACTGCAGACTCACAGCTCCTGCATCTTGTTTCTCCAGCCAAGAGAAGGTTTCTCTTGTGGAAGCTCTGTCAGGAAGGTTTGGGCTGGCCAAAAGCAATAAAAAGACATAAAAATGTACATCCAAAGGGGACCTCAAGGGGAGCATTTCAAACAAAGCTTTCCACTGAAAGTAGTAAAGCACTCTGCTTTATTGATTTTTTGTGCTAATTCCACAAATTATTCCTTAACTCTGTCCCTATGCAAAGTGCAATTCCAGCTTGTGGTTTTCTCAAGTCCTCTAAACATGCTTTTAATTGCAGCTGGAGTTAATGAAAGCCCCAAGTCATGCAGCACAGAGCAAAACACCAATTGAGGACATTTTAAGGATAAGGTTTTTCAACCATTAACACAACTATAATTTTAAAAAATAACCAATCTATTTTCCTTATGAGAACACTATGAGGAACAATGTGAAACTAAAATCAAGGTATTTCACATTTATTGCATCCCCATTGCCTGCTTCTTTCTGATGCTAGATCAAAAGAAAAGAAAAATAATGGATGATTGTTGGATTTGTCAGTTAATAATTCGTTGTTTCTATAATTTTCTGTCTTACATTTGCACTCTTAAAATAGAGGATTGTTTCCTGGAACTTCACAATCAATGAGATAGCTCACAGATTTTTCAGCTTGTCCCTTAAATCCATTTGATCAATTTTCCAGGATGTAGAGGCATGAGATAAATCCTTAAATTCTTCATCTATTACAGCAGCCTCTCTTTTACCACAATACTCTAGTTTATATTTAGAAACAAATTGGTCTCAGTGAATCTTTTCAATAAAGAGTGGAGCAAAGGGGATTGTGAATACATTGATCTTCTTATGTGGATCTGTTACTTGCTTTCCTTCCCATTAAGCAATAATCCTATCTGCATATTGATTTTTAGCTCTTCTAGCATGGTCACAGACACTTTTATTGCCCTTTTTGTCCTTTGACATTTGTTGCCATATATTTTAGCTGCTAAAACAAAATACATTTAGCCAAACAATCCAGCTCAATGGATTCTGTGGCAAAGTCTGCCTGCATATATGTATTTCCAAACAAAGCCATAAATCCAAAATTAACACCAACAGTTTATACACCATCTTATAAAACAGAGTCTCTGTCTCAAAAGTCAGCATCAGAAAACCACACTTGGCTTTTACTATCAAAAATATTCTAATTGGATTTGAGTTACAGTAGTACTTTTAAATCACTGGAGTGAATAGGTGCATAAGTAGAGCTCTGATTTAATGTTACATACCACGTTTGATTGAAAATAAAAATTGAGAGTTTCATTATTGATATTGTTTTCCATTCTGTAAAAAATGCTGCTCTGGGCATTTGAAATGGTTACTACATTACATATCACCCTCTTTCAGCATTGTGGGATCACACAAACCCCTCTGAGCACACATCCATGCTACAGCTTTGCTGTTCAAATCACTCTCATCCCAGTTCACACCAGATTTAGTAGCTGAGCCAGAATGACCCAATGAACTGATCCCATACTGTATTTACCATGGCTTTTACTTTTGTTTTGCAAAACAGAGAATGCTTACTGTGGAAGATGTGAACTGCCTCTGTGTGAACTGGCAGAAAGGTTCGAGGTGTCAGTACACACAGGCATCGAACAACATCCGTGTTGTGGGCGCTGAAATCGCTTATTTTGTGAATGTTCTCATGGTAAGAGTCTGCTGTTTCTAAAAAAACTCTGATTTGAAAGAAATACAGCTCTGGAACTTTCACAAATGTAGATGTAACCAGCAGAAAATATTGTCCTCTACTCCACTATCAGTTGTACTGAAAACAATTTTTTTTTTTAAAAAGGAGAACACTGTGTGATAGCAGCAGGGCTTGCCAAGTTAAGGAGGGGAAATTCTACAGAACATTCTCATAGTACAGCCAAAGAGTTACTCTGTAGATGTTAACAAATGCAGTGTAAAACTTTAAATATGCAGAAATAATGGAAGTGGCAAACTTCTTTTTCATGGAGACAGAACCTACCAAAATCTACCAAAGAGCTCACAAGGAAACCAGCTGGCAGCACTGGCTGGGGACAAGCAGGACCCACCAGCTGCCCAGGGAAAGCTGTGGTGGACAGTGCCCAAACCTTCAGGAGATGCCCCCTTTTGCAACCAGCTTCACACTTAAATATGAAGTGAAGCTTGGTCTGAAGCCTTCTCTTAATCTAATTGTTTTCAACACACATTGTCCATAAAAGAGCCATAAATAACTAAAACTAGAGAGTGTGCTGGGTCTAGCAGTGCTCTGACCCACCTCTCACCGTCCCCCTCTGCACTGCAGCTACTGAATTCCTGCCCAAAAAGGCTGAAGGCATCTCTCATCTCATGCCCTCCCTAAGCTGTGCCTGGTGCTTAACCTGCCAGGCGTAACTAAGAGTTCCTGCCTGGCCTATCCTTGCAAGCCAGACAAGCATTCAGTGAATCTGGAAGGATACAGAGCCCCTCAGAACTCCTGACAGAGCTGCCTGGAGTTACAGCATCCTCCAAACCAGGGCAGCAGCTGAATAGGGAGATTTGGAAAATCTGTGTTGGACAGAACCGGCAAAGAAATCCTATAGGAGTTGCTGAGCCAGCAGGCAAATTAAAAGTGGTTTTCCAGCCCCTTTTAAGTCCTCCCTGTCGCTGATGCAAACAGACATAGCAATGTTTATTGCTGTTTTGCCAGGAGGAGTATGGATACTCTCCAGCTGACGTGCACATCATTGGCCACAGCCTGGGAGCACACGCTGCTGGCGAGGCCGGCCGGAGGCGCCCGGGCATTGGCAGAATAACTGGTAATCAAAAATTACCAAAAGAAGAATAATAATAGCTGTTAATTAATTATTTATTAATAATAAATAATAATAATAATCAGTGACTGCAGCCACACTCACACCAAAGCCACCAAACAAAACCCTGCTGTTCCCTTTCCCTTGTGGTTCCATCTGTGGGCTGCAGTGTGGTCAGGAAAATTGGAATTTTATAGAAATCAGCCCTTTCACACTGTACCCCAAGAAGCAGGGCTGTGCTAGGTGGGCGAAAAGAGTGTGATGATTGTTTTGCTTGCACACGTGTTACACAGCAAAGGGATTTTTCAGCATTTCCAGAGGTTAAAGCTGCAGGTTTGAGCTCCTTGTTCATCACTCAGACAATGCCAAGGGCACTGTGCATTAAGCAGAGTGGCCTTTCATGCATAAAAAGCAATTTCGGACATTATTAACAAAACCCTTTTCAATTGTTATTTTTCCTCGGGGATTTCAGGCTTGGTGAAACTTGGACTAATAGTCTACAAAATTCAGTTTAAAAGCAAACCCAAAATATGCTGCCTAGGGACAAGAAGAGATGCAAGCATAAGGCAGCAAAAACCTGTGCAATTTCCAAGACTTTACAAGCACCTGAAATTGCTGCAGCAATTTGGGAAGCAAATTGATTCCATTTTCTGCTAGGTTCAAAAGCAAAGCTTATTGCTTCAAAACTAGATGTTTTTCCCAAAATCTGGCTGGAGCCTGACGTAGGCAGGCAGGTTTCAGCACCTCCAAGCAGGTGGGGTGCTATCAGCACAAATTCCTCTGAGTACTCTCAAGGGACTCTGGAAACCACACAGATGGCTCAGTTACTTGGGATGCAGACACAGAAACCTCAGTTTGAGCAATGTTATTAAAGAGAAGTTCGATTAAAAGAAAAGGAAAAGGTCATTCCAAGTGTTGGCATTCAATATTGATGCAAGTATGTAAAGCAGTAAAATTTAATAGGCTTCTCACAGGTGACTTCCTGGGAGAAAAGCCACTTGGTAAGAGAGAGCACACATCCTCATTTTATTCATGCCTGTATTACTTAGATATAAGGAACCAGAGGCAACTATATTTGTGATATTTATTACATAAAATCAATCAATGATATGTGAAATGATTCTACACTTACATCTCTTTATTTATACATAACACTACTCTTTCTCTCAGGACTGGACCCTGCACAACCTTATTTCCAAGGCACTCCAACTGAAGTCAGACTGGACAAATCTGATGCAGACTTTGTTGATGTTATCCACACAGACTCAGCTCCCACCATCCCCAACTTAGGTGAGTATGCAGCTCTACTGTACTGATTATTTATTATTTACTGTGCTGAATTATTTATTCCCTGTGGCACTTGAGTGTTCTGATTGAGGCTGTTGTGCTGTGGCAGAACAGAACAAATTCATTTTAGTCACTAACAGCTCCTGTCCAAAACACTGTGCACAGGCAGACTTGAAGCCAGCAGCTACAGGTGTGAGATATTAATTTAAAACATACTTCCCCCTGTTTCAAATGCTCCAGGTTTTGGCATGAGCCCAGCTATAGGACACATTGACTTTTATCCAAATGGAGGAGTGGAGATGCCCGGGTGTGCGAAGAACCCTGTTTCACAGATCGTAGATCTCGATGGCATCTGGGAAGGTAAGTGTGTTGTTTGCATTGCAAATTCAGGGCAAAGCCACCCCTCAAAGTGTAGCCAGGTATCTTTTCTTAATTCAGATGTTTTACATTAGCTTTTGGTGTATCCACCAGCAATGGCAGCTGCAGGCTGCAGTGAAGCTGTTAAAATGCTCCAAACACACCACTTTTCCAGAGCTTATTAAAAAATAAACAAGGCAAAGGGTTTGCCTCTGGAAAATGTGTTTCCTCTGAAGGATCTAATATCAGAAACAAAAGTTGCTGGAGCTGTGCCACAAGTTTTGAAGGGTCTTTTACAACACATTACATTTTGTGTCTAATTGCCCAGCAGCAACACTGGTGGAACTGGGCAAAGATGTTCACTACTCCTGGGAGAGTGTCTTCAGATGAAATTCTTCAGAGACAGAGCAATTAATCCGATTCCTTGTTAAATTACAGATTACAATCAGTTGCATTGAAGTGACGTCATTGTGTCTATTTTTAGGCAGCTAAAAAAGGATTGGCACGTAGTTGCTCAAATACACTGTTCTTTGTTGTTTTACATGGTTCTAATAAAATCTCGAAGTACCAGAGCATTCCTATGTATCTTTCTAAAATTAAATTGCACATAAGATTAAAAAAAAATAAATAAATAAAACCCCCGAAGATTTCTGCTGTGGAGATTTTTCAGTACATTATCTGAGCTCTTTCTTACACTACTGCAAACACCTTAAACTCTGGGAATACATTAACTGGTGTGTGATAGCTAGCTAGCCTTTTACTCCAGGTTTTATTCAATGCAGCCAGAGGCATTGCTTTTACATTCTCCCTCCCCCTCCCTTTTTTTATTTTTTATTTTTTTAATATAGCAAACTTGTTATCAATAATGGGGAATTAAAGCACAAAGAAATAACTGCATAGTATATGGTCTTCTTTTTAACCTAAAGTCAGGAAAATACAGGCAACACAAAGGAAAATAATATATTCATTATTTTAATTTTAAGAGTCTCCCTTTCTTAAGCACCCCCCAAATAATAATAATTTTGTTTTGAAGCCCTCAGCTGGAGCAAATCATCACTGCCCTAGGAAGTTCACTGTTAAATACTTTTCATTTGGTTTTCTTTTGTTATGGTAATGAAACTGTTGCCTACAAAAGACCTGCTTCAGGCAGCTCTCGTTTCTATTGTTAAACTCGGTCAGATTGCTTCAATAAGTGTGTTTTGAGGGGCAGGGGCTGGGCTGAGCTGCACAGTCGGTCTGTACAAAGCATTTCAAGTTTGCATTTTATACCTGTTGAGCCTGTGACATTCCTCAGGGCGTGAGTGCATCAGAAGCACGCAAGGTTCCAATCGTGTTTTTGATACTCCAAGATTTGTGATGAGGTTTTTGAGGAGGAATGATGCATGGCAATGGCATGGGTTTCTTTCCTTGAGTGGGAAGAGAAAAGGAGAATTAACTTGGGGCATCTCTCCATAGGAACTCGGGACTTTGTGGCTTGCAATCACTTGAGGAGTTACAAGTACTACTCGGACAGCATCGTGTACCCTGATGGATTTTTAGGCTATGCTTGTGCTTCATATGATCTGTTTCAAGAAGTAAGTATTTCTCAGAGCTTGGGGACGGACCCTGTTGAAAATGTTATTAAAAATTAATCCTTTGACTAATTTTATTTCTTTTCCTTGGCTGGCTGGATAATGTTATTAATAGGTACATTTGTTTTCACTAGGGAAACTGCTTCCCATGCCCAGAAGAGGGATGCCCAAATATGGGTCACTATGCAGACAAATTCAAGGACAAATATAAAAGTGATTTTGTAAAACTTTACCTGAATACTGGAGAGGCCAAGGATTTTCCACGTGAGTTTTGAATGCTGCCATTGCTACATAGTCTTTCTAAAAAATTTTATTTTCCTGTTCGACAGTTAACTTTAGCAGATGAACAGATCTCATCACAATGCAAGGTCTCTTCTGTTCTTCATGTTTTTTCTTCTTTTGCTCCACACTAATACCAGTTTGGGGCCCTACAGTACAAGAAAGTTGCTGACAAACTCTAGAGTCTGTGGAGGTTACTGAGATGTTCAGTGGGTTGCAAGGTTCAAGGAGAAGGAAGGAGAGACAATGCACAGAGATTGCAGAAAGGGAATTTCTTATTAAACAGGATGAAAATTATAGTCACAGTGGCAGTGGTTAAATGCAGGAAGAGGGGCCCAGGAAGCTGGGAAATCTCCATCACTGGAGATGACAAAAACTCCATTTGAAAAGGCCAAGAAGAAGCTGGTTTCAGAACTGGATGGACAAGATGACCTCCTTTACAACCTCAGTTATCCTAAACAACAGCTCTCACAACACACTGCTTAGCTTGCCCTTGTAAGCACAAATCAGAATCTTCTTGAGCTCCTTTTTCTAATTGCACAATAAAAGGAAGTTCCCACCCACAAAAATTATTTTCCTGGAGCTTCAGAAGTTTTTTGGGCTGCTTAGATTATTCTGTGTTTATCCCTAACACGCCTTTATTTCCAGCTTTGCTCTGTATGAAAACCTTCATGGCCAAAATGCTGAGATCTATATTTACTATTATATGGACTCGTTTTCTCTTTTTTCCTGTCCCAGAAAGTAACCCAAATGTCTTCAATTTCTCATGCTGATCTCATTTGGACATAACAACAGATTTGACTCACTGGTGTTTTCTATCTTCTTCTCTCAACTATCCAGTACAGACAGGAAAACAAGCAGGACAAAACCAACCTAGAATTTGATATTTTGGGGACTGTTTCTCCTTGGGTACAGTCTGAGTCACTGTGTTTCTTCTGTGTAGTTTGGAGGTATAAAATAACCGTGACCCTCTCTGGAAGGAGCCAAGTAAGAGGATATGTAAATGTTGCCCTGTATGGCAGTGATGGGAACACAAGGCAGCACCAGATCACCAAGTAAGTTAAAAATTCAATACAAAAGAGACTTTTCTTCTAGAACTCTTAATCTGTATTTGTAATTAATAATTCTGTTTAATTTGATCTTATGAAGAGACAAAAAGGCAGCATATCAGACCTGCTTTTGCTGCCTCTGAAAAACAGTGATTTGGATGAATTACATCAGAAATCTGGCAATAATGTTGCCATCATAAAAGAGGATAAACATTGTCTCTGCTATATTTCTACCTTCTTGCCACCAGGGCAGAGCCTTTGACAAGACTGGTAGTTAAATATTGCCATGCCTCACATCCATAAAATGCTGTTTTTCACAGTGGTGCCCTCAAACCAGACAACACTTACACAGCCTATATTGATGCAGAAGTTAATGTAGGAGAACTTACCAAGGTTAAATTTCTTTGGAACAACAACTGGATAAACCCAACTTTTCCTAAACTGGGAGCTGCAACTATCACAGTAGAAGCTGGAGAAACTAGAAAAGTGTAAGTATATCCATTGTGAAAATCCTGTAAGTTACTGGAGAAAATGGGTGACAAAATTATAAGTGGACTGGAAGCCTTTTGACAAGAAAAGCTATTTAAGGCATTAAAAAGAAAAGATCCTCAAGGAAACCTTTTCTTTCCTTCCTTTCAAGACTCTGTTCATCCGTAGTTCTATTCACTACTGCTTCAACTCTTTGCCTTAAATAAACTCAAAGATAAACTGAAAATCTCCCCAGTCTTTAGAAGAGCAAACTTTCTGTATAATCCTTTGGGTGAGAAAAATTAATGCTGGCTTGGATTGTCAGCATCATTCTTGCCAAGCTCCTAATTGTCCACAAAAACAGATTATTTGTGGGTCTGATTCACCGTCAGCTGGAACCAGCCAAGTATTCCATTGGTTTTGATGACCCCTAAGGTCATGTCTGACTAAAGAGGATGGTGATAATAAATCCATCCTTCCAATGAGGAACACTATCACTTGGAGCCTGCACTCAAAAGCTATATATAGAGCTGAGGGAAAGAGTAGACTTTGTAAAGTATGGCTTGGGTGTTCAGATTATAGAAGCAGGATTTGCTGATCTGGTTTTACTAATTTTCCTGGACTTTTAAACATGAATTCCTTCATTTTCTTGATCATGAATTCCTTCATTTTCTTATCCACAGCATGAGTTGGTATCGAGGACAGGAGGTACAGTTTCAATTTTAGAACCTATTTTCAAATGCACAGTTAAAATTCCATTACTTAAAAGACAACATTGGAGGTGGAAACAGTTTCAAGCAAAGTGAAATAATTACAGCCAAGCAGCATTTGAACTCACCTTAAAGCAGAGATCTTAAGTCTGGTTGTAGTTTCCAATCACCCAAGCACATTGCTGAACAAAATGTATTTCTGTGGGTAAGAACTCACCCTTCTACTGATTTGTGGTCTTTGCACAATTAGTTGTGACCAACTCTGTAGAGATGGTAGCAAAATATCTGGGGAAAACCCCAAAACTGTAACATTAAAGTAAGGTGAGCAGTGAAGCAGGATGAATACAGTCTATCAACGCTTTCCCCTGCAGTAATATTTCAAATTTAGAAGCCCTAAGTTTGTTCCATTCAGTTGTCTCAAACGACAGATCAGGTTGTGTTAGCATCAAAGTGAATCCACTGGTACAATTGGAACAGCTGCTGACAGCTCAAGGTGCTTTCATTCCCTTTATCCCCAGGTACCGTTTCTGTGGCTCTGGGACAGTGAGGGAGGATGTTCTGCAGACTCTGACTGCTTGCTAAAGCACCTTCAGATCCCCAAATCCTTGCTACCAATAAAAGCTACTCATGCAGAAAACACTGGAATCTGCAGCTGTAATACTGGTGGTGTGTGTTGTTTGGGGTGGGTTTTTGCTGGTTTGGGAGGCAGAGGTTAAGTCTGTGGATACCTCTCTATAAACAGAATTTTTAGAGCTTTAGGAGTGAATGTGCCAAAACCCATTGAGGAATTCAGCCTGTTTCAAAATAATTTGACAGAAACAAATTCATTTCTGTCCCCATGTAATCCTGCCTCACGTCCCTCAGCGTTCTCAGGGGCTTTGTCTCCTCTGCTGCCAGAGGAAGCTCATCCTCACTGATGAAACCTCACAGAACTGCTGGGGATCCACTGCTACACAGATCTACTGCTCCTGGGGACCTTCTCTCAGTTTCTCTTCACTGATAAAACCTCACAGAACTGCTGGGGATCTACTGCTACACAGATCTACTGGTCCTGGGGACCTTCTCTCAGTTTCTCCTGAGGTTCCCCAGGCTGGGAGCTCTGCTCTTCTCTCTCTCAGAACACCCTGTCCTGAAGGACATCAATCCCCCAGCAAGGCTTTAAATTCTGTGCAGTGGTGGAGGTGGAAACCAATTTATTTTGTGCTGGAGCCCTACTTTTCTAGTATAGAAAAAAACCCAGTGGTTTTGGTTTTGTTGTTTTTTTTTTTTTTTTAATTGAGTGCATTCTGCCAGCTCTCACAGGGTGATGGGAAGGAAATAGGGGATGTAAATAATAGACAAAGAACCATCAGCACTAAAGATTAGCAACCTATGGGCATGCTCTGGGCTGAAGTAAGTTCCTTATATAAAAACTGAAGCATTCCTTGCTTTAACACAACTGAAGAGAATATCCTCCAGCAATTTCAATTTTAGTCAGAGATATGCAGGCTTGCTTTTATGTTTAAAAAGCTTCTAAAATTGCACTTCTGCTTCTTGCCCAGATTAAAATGTACTATTTAATTTAGATTAGATGTATGGAAGAAATTCTGTATTACAGGAGTGTTAAAACTGACACAGGTTGCCCTGAGAGGTGGTAAGTGCCCCATCTCTGGAAATATTGACTCCAGGCTGGTTGAATTTGCTGAATTCCTGGAGTATTCCCCCTGTTCCATCCCTTCTCCCCCTGTTCCATTCCTTTTACCCCTGTACAGCTCCTCAGGCAGCAGCAAGTGCAGCAAGCTCACAGCAGAGTTCTCTTTGTGTGTTTTCCTCCCAGACTATGCTGTCCAGAAGGACACTTAAAAGCTGACATTTATTTTGTCTCCAGTTTTTCCCAAATGTGATCAGCCTTATAGTGGTAAAATAATAGAGTCATTTGAGTTTTTTGTCCTGCATCAGGCTCTGGTAAGTCCAGTTTTGGGTTGCTCCTGCAAAGCCTTCCTTGGCTTTCCATGGCCAGAGTTGGGCAGGAGGAAGGATCCAGCCACAGGAATAGAGGCTTTCACACTTCATTTAGTCCTAGATAAATAGTTGTGGGTTTATGAATAGCCATAGACAGAGGAGCTGGCATCTGATGCTGGGTTTTCATGTCCTCCCCATCCCTTTGGCATCTCCTGCTCCCTTCTGCCTTCCCTGTTTGTCTCTCCTAGGATTTGGTGTCCTGATCTCAGTGCCTCCTGCTGAGGAAACCTCAACAGGGTTATTAACTTCCTAACACTGCAGAAGAGTTTCTCCTTTGTCTTTTGTTCCATTGCCTTGGAATAAGCAGATTCTTGCCTACACTATTGTTTTGACAGTTATGATATTCTCAGCATTATCCTTTGCCATAGCCACTTCAGCAGCCCATGTAATTTTAACAAACACCTAACAGAATCAAGACGTTAAAGTTGACAATAGCATAATAAAAAATCTCCTTTTAATAATGAACTGGAGCTGCCGTCATCCTGTTTTAGCAGAGTAAAATCTCTCCCCCCCTCCCGAACACTTTACAAAGCTATTACATAAAATGCAATGTTAAATGAACAACAAATTACTTTCCCTTTAGCTAGCTTTTAATGCTAATGGTGCTATTTATTCCTGACCTTTTGAAATATTAGATTTTTTAAATGACAACATAAAAAGAATTCTTGTTTGAAAACGCGAGCGACTTTAAACCACATGTTATTACTTGTAAGTATAGCATGCACATGCATCATTCATTTCAGTGTCCCATTTAGGGCTAATTGGTATATATTTCAGTTGACATATATTGTTCTCCTGCAAACGTGTCAAATTCCTTAACGATGGCGGTGACAAAAGCAGAACGCTCGAGATATATAAATTACGCTCTTTACCATATAATCATTCTTATCTATTGGGAATGGTATTTGTGACAAACCACGCTCAAAAATACACAGCAAATTGATTTTTTTTTTTTTTTAAACTTTAATATCACACCATTCACGGCAAGTCTTTGATTGCATCCTTAAATGTAGAAATGTTTTGATTTTTATCTGCATCGTTTTGCGGCTTTTGAAAAGCTCACTTTATTTATTAAAGGAAGAGCAGCACAGCGAGGATCTTAAAATGTATCTTTTGTTATCAGCATAAGAAAAAAAAATGAGCTGTAATTGTGGATATAGAGTGAGTAATTTGGTGAAAAATGCTTTGTGCTATAGTTTAGGTTTTATAATTCCTGCCAGAAATTACTATTATTTTGTTAGTGGGCAGCATTGCAAGAAGAATTTTAAATATTTTAAATATGGGAATGACTTGGGCCACGTATTTCCATTACATTTTAGTATACCCTGTGCAATTCATTTCCCCTCCTTTATCACAAATCATCTTAGAATTAGAGAAAAAAAAAATTGAAGATTTCATGTGACTCTAATTATTACTGCAATATAGCAGTGCTCATTGTTGTCTTTAGACAATGCTGTCCACAGTCATTACTTTGCTCTATAAATCAGTAGCATAATGAGGTTCTATCTTTCAAGAAATATTTGAGTGTATCTTAATTTGGCATGGATGAATTCTCCTTCCCAAATCTCTGGAGGGTTTTTTTAATCTAGTTTGTCATGTTAGAGCTTTCATCACCTAGCCCCAGCTGACAGAGTTATGGCTGCGTATTTATTTCCATACCTTCCTGGGATGTGTCCTCAGAGGTTGCAAATAGGAATTTTATGATGTTATGCCTTGGAGGCTGTTTTTTCTTGATTTAAGCGTCATTCCCAAACTGTTCTGCCCCGCCCTGATCCTTCAGAAATACATACTGTGTGTGGTTGTATTAAAGTGTGGAAAAACAAGGTGAATTTGTTAACATCTTGTTGCTGATACAAGCTGGAAACTGTTTCTTTGACAAAAGAGATATTCACTGGAAAAAAAATACCAATTTTTGCCAAAGAAATTATATACTCATTTCAGATATATTTTTTTTTTCTAAAATGTGAAGACAAGAAAAAGGTGAGATGTATCCCCGTTCTTAACTGGGTCAGCAGAGGGCAGTGGAAGAAAGTAAAGGGTTGATGTGATGTTCCACAGCTCCAAATCAAAAAACTAATAGTGCCCTGTGTGGCACTTACTTCTAAACTGTACTTGCAGACAAACAGAAACAAGAAACAAAGGACTCTTTAAATCAGTCTAAATGTTGTGCTCAATTGCACAGTAACAACTGGGTGGCCACTGCACTTGCTATCACTTTGATGACCTATATTTTGTGAGACCCAAAGACAAAAGTTGCATTCAAGTCCCTCTTTGTGCTCTGGCCCATGGAATTATTGTTGAGTGTTTATCCTATGAAAAATATTACCTTTAATCACATTAAGTAGATAATGCTTCACATCTAACCAATTAGGGTGGTGAAGGGGAATAAAAGGGATCTAAACTCCACAGTAATGCATTTGTTCAGATAATAATTCACATTATTGTAATTTGGCATATAATTTATATAACCCAAGTCTCAATTCCATATGAAAAATAACAGCAATGAACATTACTGGTGGTGTGGGTGCCTCAGCTTGGGGTGTGCAGTTTCAGAGGATGGATTCTCTGGGAGTCCTGATTATCCTCTTTGGAAAGTGAGTGCACTCCTAAGTGCAGTACCATTTCTCACTCAGAAGAGGTTCTTCATGGAGGAGGAATATATACAGTCATCACCTTAATTATATGGATGCAAAATACTGGATAAGCTCGTCCTGCCTGAGGTGATGGAAGAGCAGGAGCCAGCCCTTCCTTCTCCCAACACAAAGCACTCTGTCTTCTGGCTCCAGACTACAGAAACTACCACAGGAGCTGCTTAAAAATAAATTAAACAAACTCTGAGTTCAGACTAACCTTTTCTGTATTGTCTTTAATTCTTTACAAACAGCAGCCTTCTCTCTTCTGAGGGGAATAAATTCAGGAGGGAAGTGTGCAAGGGTTCTCCAGCAGCCCCAGCTCTCACCAAGGTGCTCTCAGTCCCTTGGGGGACCCTGTGGCCTGACCTCACATCTCTTGCCAACCTTTCTCATCTTCCCCTTGCTTGCAGTTTGGAAATCAGCTCATCTGACCCTGTTATAGCCCTGCTAAAGGATGTGTTTGCCCCTCTGCACCCTCCCTCTGCCATCACCCAGCTCCAAACCCCCACCTCCCACAGAACACAGGGAAGGTTTGGCAAAGGAGGCTTCTCCCCTGCATTAAGGACAGACTGCAGGTCCTCAAGCCGTTGCCTTAATTCCAAAAGGAGCCAAAATATCTTTGCTGGGTCATGAAAATCAGCCTCTCATTCCCTCCCACAGAAGCTGAATTAGGAAGCCTCTGCTGGTGGCTGTGACAGAGGGGACATTGCTCTTGTGCTGGCTCTGAAGGGATGGCAGCACAGCAGCAGAAAGCAGCACATTTTTATTGCACAGGACTCTCATAAGGTAATAAAAACTTTTTATTTAACCAGGCAAAAATATTAAAAGTGGAGAACAGAGTGACTGCACCAAAGAATAATTCTCCTTTTGACCCACAGAGAAAGAGGTGCCTAATGAAAGTATATGATCACGGACAGTGTGAAGATAACTGTCTGATCAGATAATGGAATTGTTTTCAGTGATAAGAATGAATCCATTACTAATGCAAATAACTATAATAATTATAATTTGCAATACAGTAAAAATCACCTAGTCTACCTCCTCCTCTGACAGGAGACTGTATAATAAATTATAGGCTGAGAAAAAAAAAATCAAAGGGATAAAGGTTAAAAGATTAAAAAAAAATTCTGAAACTTAAATGCTTAACAGGGAAGTCAAGACCTGAAAGCAGAAATTGGTGCTATTAAATAAAGCAATTGTGAAGAATGAGATATTATGGAATTGATTAACAAACCAGAAACGAAGCATTTCCTCGTATCACTACCTCTTGTCACACATTTCAATAATTCTGAAAGAACAAAAAATTAAGAGTTGGCGTATAACAAGGAAATTAATTATTTAAATGTGGGTGAATATGCTAATAGTACTCTGGGAAGATGAATTTAACTTCACACACAAAAAGCCCCCAGAAGGTTCAATAGATTTGAAGAGTCTCTCCAGTTACTTTTGCTTTGCTTTGGTATCCAAAACTGGTCCAGCTGTTCAGGTGTTTCCAACCAGGACTGCTCATCTACAGGGCAGATCTTTTAGGGTTTTCTGGGCACACCAAATTGCTCATACCAATCCCACAATCTTCTCTGTTCCTGTGAGGTATTTTGGGCATGGAGACTGTAAATAATGCTTCATTTCAGCTTTGGAGTAGTAGAACAGAGCAGATGAAACAAATCTTGTGTGCAGAGTTTGCACTACATTGAGCTGTTTTCTTGTTTACAGCGCTTCTGCTTTCTCCACTGGTTAAGCAGAGAGGAAACAGTGATGCACAAGGTTTATCACTCACTGTTGGCATCAAACCATTCCTAGTTTTAGGTGATAGAGCATTGGGAATCTCCCAAGACATTATGTGATTCTTCCCCAGCCATCAGTTTGAGTAAAACACCTATTAAATAACCCAGTCTAAAGTACTATCTCCATTTGGATCTTCATTTTCCAAAGGTCAGGATGTCCCATAACAGCCACAGAGAGAAAAGCAGAGATTTTAATGGCAGGGGTGTGTAAGGGAGACTTCTAGTCAAAAGTAGGGGTGACTACCAGATTAAATTAATCTTTAACTCAGAGTGGAACCCAATTTTCTGTGCTTGGAGTATTTTCCTGCATTTTAAAGAGTAAAAAGCTCAGTGCACCCTGCCAAAACTTCCCCCTCAAGTCATTCTTGAAGTCAGAGATTTCTCACCCTCTTTGAAGTTTTTCATTGCAGCACTTTCCATGAAGCTGAAAAGCTCGACACACTTCAGGCAGCAAAGCACAAGTAGTTTATCAGAACCTCCACAGTACAGGAGTTCAAGGAAAATGCTTTAATGATGCTAATTCCAAAAGCAAAGTGAGTGGAAAACTCATAGTCTGCCTCACAACCATGACTTGTGGTAACCTCCTAAGTGCCATTTATCCAAAACACACCCAGCCCATATAACATTAACTCCTGAGGTTTAAACACATGCCTTTGAGCTTAAACACAAGAAGGCCTTTAATCAATGTTTGCAAAAGACAAAACCACAACGTGTCTCAAATCCCCACATCCCATCCCATTGTTTGTTGATGCTTCACCAGGGCTGTTTGGAGAGAGGTGCTCCCAACACGTGTGCTCACACAGAACAACTTCAGCATCACTTTCCAAATCTCCTCCCAGCAATAAGATGCTTATCTGCCAGAAAAGCAGCATCCTCTGCCTAATCCTCAAAGCTCCCAACAGAGCCATAAAAAAAGATCACAGGTCTTTAAAACATGGTTGAAGGACCTGGGATTTAATTAGATCATTAGATTCAGGGCATGAATGAAACTGGTCTTCAGATATGTCAGAAGCTGTCAGGGCAGGAATGAGATGAACTGTTCCCATGTTCTCTAGGGGTAGGACAGCCCCAGAGAGTCAAAGCTGACATTATGTAAGACTTCAGACAGATGAGGACGGTGAAACAAACACACTGCCCAAGCAGGTGACACCATTTCAGCATCAGAAGTTTTTAAAAAACAAAGTTGGGAGTAGTTTAGGCAGAACTAACGTTGTTTTGCAGCAGAAGGTGATATATGATTGATGCCTGAAGTCCTTTCCAGCTATGTGTAGTTGCAGTCAGCAAAAACACTGAGTGGATCTGAACAGGAAAACACCTGAATTATTATATGTTACTTGACTCTGAAGGGGAGAAATTTAAAATTTTGCTTCAGTGGGATATGACCAGTGGAGTTTGTCACATCCCCCCAGTCCTGTAACATCCTTGATAAGTGTGTGGTACTTTCTGATCTCCAATCTCTTGTGTTTCACCTTTAAGACAAAACAAAAGAAATCCAGCATTAATTGAAAAGTGTTTTGGAATATCCTCAGTGATGTTACCTGATTCTTCAGCTGCCTTACACAATTATCAGGCTGAAACATTGACCTTGTTTCCTGAGCAGATAAATCTATTCTCCTGCCCACTGTGTAAGGAATTCTTCATGGACAAGGCTGTGTGTTCACAACACCCTGCAGACAGTACTGCTCTCCAGACCTCTGCCAACACAAAGAGCAGAGGGAGAAAATCATCTAAAGGAGGATGCTGGAATGTTGCTTGTGGGAAAAAAAAAAAGACATTTATATACAACTCCTGCATACATCATGCAGAAGCAGCACCTTCTCTGCTGGATTCTGCTCTACTGAGAGCTCCTTTCCTTCACTCATTTTGAGGAGTCATCGAGGCAAAGTGTTGGCGGGGGGACACAGGCTGAGAAAACAGATCCATGCTGTCACAAGAAGAAAAAGAAACCCTCAGAGCCATCCCTTCTCTGCAGTGCTTTATCTGCAGCCCTGTGAGTGTTCCCAAGTGCTCGCTGCAGGGTGAGAAGCGCCAGGGCAGCACCGAGGCTGCTCTTTGGACTGCAGAGGATGTGCTCAGCCTGGTGTCTGCTCTTATCAGCTGATGGCAGACGGAAGTTCCTACGAGAGGTGCAGAGATTGCTCCTCAAAGGGAAGGAAATACTCCTTGCTGCCCTTAGGAAAGGGAGAGTCACCTTTCTAACTCCTTACATTGCTGCACTTCAACAAACCCTGGCAGCCACAGCTCTATCTCACCACTCTGCTTTGAAACCATCCCTGACCTTGTAACTGCTGGAGCACTCCAATGCCTCTGTTCCAGCACATCCAGGTCCTGCTTCCACATTCTCCAGCCAATTCCTTTGTTTCCTTACACTGTGTATGGCATCATCCCCCTTTGATGTCTTGGCTCCACTGCAGCACACAATATTCCCAGAGTAAGCCTAGATTTATTTTTCATTTCTCCTGTCAGCTCACCTGTGGACACTGATAGAAGGATCATGGTGGCTGCAATCTATCAAGTTCTTAATTATTTTTGCCATTGCTTGGTAATGAACCCCATGGCCTGATTCAGTAATTTATGCTCTGGGCACAAAGCCAGAGCTCCTGGGATATGGCATCTAGTAAACTTCTCCCTATTATTGCAATCCCTGAAAAATTAGAAAATAGGCACTATTAAACAGATACTATTTAAAATCATAGCCAGTACCTAATCAATTGTACATTAACTAAAGACAACACAAAATTTCTGGGTTTGCAGAAAAATGTTTGCAGTAAACTGACTCAATATATAGCATTAAGGATGGCACAAGACAGTTTTTGCGTCTGTGAACTGCACAGGCTGTGGTGGAAACTTCTCCTTTTTTTTGAATACTCACGTTCTTTAACTTGAAGGAAAAAAACACGACACCTTATTGTGACTCTGCACTGGTATCACCACAAAAAATGTTTTTGATTGTTAGAACACAGCAAGGCATGAATGAGAACTAATAAAACAGAATATATTCCTAAAAAAATTAAGTACAAGACTGGCAAAACCCAGGCCTGAATTCCAGTCACACAAAGCATTTGCACTTCTTACTAATTTACCCAAGCTGCATCTCCTTAAAGTCAAGCAGTTCTTGCACTGACTAAAGGAGCTCTGAATGCCTTGTCCCTAAAACAAAGAGTTGGACATTGCTGTCAGGGAGGCCCTTTTACAAGTTGTTTTATTCCATGGCTATCCACATGAATACAAAATCTGCAAATTTCAGTACCCCTTCTATCAAGATGAGGCTGCAGCTTTAAATATATGAGAAAGCCTTAAGATTTAGAAAAGTCCAGTGTAAGGACCAAATTCTGAATGCAAATACATGAAACTCCACTGGAATCTTCAGCAGTGTGGTAGAACACCGAAAGCAAAATTTGGTTCTTAATGTGCCTCTGAAGACTGTAATTACATTTCCCATTGTACTAGTAACATTAATTGAATGTTTAGCTGAAATCAAGTTCATTACAAGTTAAATACAGTACCTAGCCTATTAGGATGGTGTTTATAATTATAGTCATAAAGCACTTGTAAAACACCTTCATTGCAGCAAATGGGTGGAAGTTGGGTGTAGTGGCTGCTAAAGCATCTCAGTTCACTCTCTGCATCTTTGCAGCATCATGGACCAAGGTCACCTGTGCCACTGAATCACCTCCAGAGCTTGTGCCAGCACTGCTGAATTTCAGAGGACACAGCCTACAACTGCTAGCAGATAAATGTAATACTGCACAAACTGCTGTGCAAGGGTTTTTTCAGTGCAGCTGGACCTTACTGAACATCCCCAGATCTATAAAGAGCCACATTCTCATGCTAATATACCTAATTATTGGCCAGCATACTGGCCTGATAATGCATTTTTAACTATAAAACAGCTTTTAATAATGCAAGACATAAGAGATTACAGTTACCTTTGCTATATCAGATTTTGTATTTGATTTCCTGGCTCTCTGAGAGCATCATTACAGGAAATACCTGATCTACTTTTGGTAGTGCCCAAAGTCCTTCTGCCTGAACTCCAACAAACACCTTACTCAGAGAGCCACACTAGTTTTGCTGGGAGCTGAGTCAGGAGCAGCAGTGAAGCACCTTGGGCACACAAGTGAACTGAAGCTGTACAGACACTTGGTGCCACTTCTGCTCACTTACACACATGAAGGAGCAACCAAATCCAAGCATAACCACTTGGCCTGTCTTACTTTTGTAACAAATTAGGTTCCTTTTTATAGTCATTTTCATAAGAACAGGAGCACCCAAAAAGAGAAATGGGTTTTAAGGTATTTTATTTGACATGATTGAGGACACAAGAACACTCAAGATACAATCCAGACAAGTTGTGAACAGCTCCAAGTATCAGTGAAATCTGAATTTATCTTGCACAGAGGTGAACAAGACCACAATGGTTGGTTTCATAATATAGTTTAAGATTATTTCAAGCAGGTGAGTACTGTGACATTATGCCCAACAACTTTTATACTATTCATCCGCTTAAGCCACTTCATATCATAAATATGCAGTTTATCTTGGCTATTAAATCTCTGCAATATATAATTAGCCTTCTCATAATAATGCATTAAAACTCCTGTATATGAATATTGGTATACTCATACCAATGCAAACTGTCCTAACCACCACTGCACATTTATCATATTCTAGCACAATTTATCATTCCATCACAAATAGCTGCTAAACTTCAGCCAAGAGTTCAGTAACTTGGACCCAAACTTGCAAGTTGCTGCTTAGAGCAAAACTCCTGCCAAGACCTTCTGCTTTCCCTATGGATAGCTGGCCTTGTTGTCTCTTCAACATTAAGTTGCACAATGTCATCTGAAACCCCTACCAAAAAAATGCTCTGCAGGGGATTGTCCTGCTAAAGTATCACAACTACAATTCTAAAAATCCCTCATTTCCTAATCAATTTCTTATTAATTTTACAGCCTAACATCCTTTCCCAAAATGGGCACCCACATGCCTCTTATACAATGTAAAGTTGTTTAATTTGGTTATAGACTACAGACCACAGCTTAATATTCTACTTAACAATTCTAATTCCTTAGAGAGACAAGCTACTTTTCCATTCTGAAAGAGGGCAACAAGGACAGCTGGGACTTTGTTCAGTAGTTCAGTGCTCTGCAAAGATAAGCTTGACAGTGTTCTCATCAGACTGAAGGAGGAAGTGCAAAAAATATGTAAACCACGTTTTACAGTCACAGGGATTTCAGCAACAAGCCCCTGCTTGGATCCAGATGGGATCTTACAAAAGGTGAATCAGAAGGGCAGAGAATCGCTGCTGTGCAGGGAACTGTGCTTCAGAGGAGCTGCAGAACACACCTGTAGCTTTCCCTGCAGGCTGGGAACAGCACAAAAATCAGGGGCCACCTGATCTTGCAGGTCACCTCCTCTTCACAGGGGAGACAGGGGTGGCAGCCACTCATTAGACTAAATCCTGTGTTAAGGCCACTGAAAACAAATCTGTGCAGAACTGGACAGATTCAGCTTAACATAGCATGCAAAGACAGCAAAGCCTATTTTTCTATAACAGTTTTTTGGCAGGTGGAAGTGGTCGACAGAGACTGTGTCTTACCTGCAGCTACAATACAAGAGTGTTGCCTGACTTTGGAAGGTAGTTTTTCATTTGTTGTTGTTGTTTTTTAAACTAGAGAAGACCCTTACTAAAAACCCAAAACCCAGTGAAGAAGCTGTATACCCAGATTTTACAATCTGATTTTTGCTTTTACAGGAGGATTCATCCATTATTATGAAGAATTGCTGGAGATGGAATGGTCACCATCTGAAACAAAGAAATGGAAACTCCAGCAACAGACTATTGCATTTGTGTGATGTGCTTAGCTGGTCTGACTTGCATTGCAGGAAGAATGTTGTATTCTCTGACACACCAACATTTCTTTCCTATTATTATAAGATCGGCCTTTTACATTTCATATCTTACCATCTTTAAAAGCCTGTAATTACAGAAGCTGATTGAGAAACTGTGTTATTTAAAATTAACAGCTGAATGAAATCAACAGAGGCAAAGTGCATTTTTATACAAGAAAATAGCACTGTAGAAAGAAAGAGTCTGTACAATATTTAAATATTGTATATACATAAAATTATATTGTTCATAACTCATCTTAAAGTTTCTCTTGTTTGTAAACCATGGAAAGCAACACACACAAAAAAAATCCCAGTATTTAGCTTTTAAAGCATTTAGCAGGCAGCAGGAAATCGACTGCTAGCAAGCACACTTTGTAATTATAGAAAGTATCCAGCAGGATACTGTGACTAGCATTCTTCATAGTCCTTTATTTATTTATTTATTTTAAAGCTGAATGCAGAACACATTTCCCATTCAACCAGGGAGTTCTGCAGGAGACACAGAAAACTCAATGACAAAATGCAGCGGATCAGTTCTGCAGCTCTCTACGGTGGCAAAACTCCAGGATAAACACAGAAAGTTTAAGTGCAGGATTGGAACATAAATTAATGTAATAACTGATAAAGCTTTAATCTCCCAAAAGTGTCAGTAATGGATTTAACTCATGCTCAACTTTTTAAAAAGGAGGGTTTAGGTTAATAATTAATGTGGCAAAGTTTTGAAAATGTAATGAATTCCAGCAGGTAATCAGGCAGCTCTGTATAAATGCTTTGGAAAGTGTCAGCACTTTAGAGTGATTCTGCAGGTTGGTACCAGCCTGCTAATTTGGAGTGAAATTAGGATTTGAATCTGAAGTTGTCAGTTAATGGCAGATACAGAATGTAGGATTGAGAAGTTTTCCTCCTGTAGCATTTTGCAAAATAAAAACTATTCTAGTTGCAAACTATTCCAGTTGCAAAAAAAATTTTCCAGGTGAGCATGTTTAAGGAAACATTTCCACAAAGTTATTTAGAAAACAAGATGCTACCATGGCCATCAGTGCATTTCTCCTGTGTCAAGAGCTCAGTGCTCACTGCCAGGTAAGGAATGCTTTATTTAATGTAATTTCATTCTATTGGCTTCTGCCTTCCACTTCATTGGCCATTCAACTCAATCCAGCAATATATTTTACTGAACTAAAATGTTTGTTACAAAAAATACATTATGGTACTTTTGATCTGAATGTTTTGTCTCTTCTGAATTGTTTAAATGTTTCTGGACAGTCATCATCAGGCTGTGCTTCCAAATCTTAACACAGGAATGAACAAGAAAAGAAACAGGATCACTTGGGGAAGTGCTTGATAAAGCAGATGGGTCAGAGGGATGCTGACAGGCTGAAGAAAAGTGCAGACAGGAACCTCACAAAGTTCAGGAAAGCCAAGTGCAAAGTGAAGCTGGGCAGGAATACCCCATGCAGCAGGAGAAGCTGTGGCACAAGTGTGTGGGAAGCAGCTTGGCAGCACAGCAGCACCTTGGTGTGCCCCTGCCATGCAGAATGCCAGCAGCCTCCTGGGCTGCACTGGGAACAGCACTGTCAGCAGCTCTGGCAGAGCCACTGCTGCCCTGATTCAGAGCAGTCTGAGTGCCAGCTCCAGCTCTGTGCGTCCCAGGACGAGACACGGACACAGCGCTGAGACCAGCTAAGGGTCACCAAGGGGAGGAAGGGACTGGGGGATTTTTCAAGATTTTTTCAAGAGTTGGAGGGCTGTTGGAGGTTCAGGGGATGCTAGGAATGTGTACAAATGCCTGGGAGCTGGCAGGAAAGAGGATGGAGCCAGAGTTCTCAGAGGTATCCAGTGAAGGAACAAGAGAGAGGCAACGCGCACAAATTTAAACTCAAGAAATTCCTTTTAAGCATAAGAAAATAATTTGCAGTGAGGGTTGTCAAACAAGTTGCCTAGAGCTTAGGAATCTTCATTTTGGAATAAAGATTGGGAAAAGCAATTTGTTTTGACTGATATTGCTTAGAATGGAGAGGTTTTATCAGATAGTCAACGGACGTCCCCTTCAAGCTCAACTACTCTGTGATTCTGTGGTTTCAGATGGGACTAATAAAAATAGGTTTAGAAGACTCAAAAGAGAAATAGGTTTGTTCTTAATATTATTTTCCAAAGTATGATGAGGGTAATGCTAGCTAATTATCTGGCAGCTTGTTTTGAGAGCTTTGACGAGAAAGGCCTTGTTTTCAAACTGGAGCAATCAACATTAGGCCCTCAAAACACGTATGTATTTCCTAAATATGATTTTAAGGATTTCTGGGGATTTTCTTTACACAGAATTTAAGTAATTTAGATCCTATTTCTCTGAGTCATTGATTTTCAGCACTTTAAATTCTGAAAGCACCGGGCAAAATCAAAATAATACAATAAAACTACTAATTTGTTCCCATTGCCAGAGGATGGTGCTGTTTAAACAGATATCCCACACAGATACACCCCCTATAACGGCCACGTGGGTTAGTGAGTTTTTCTCAGGAGGAAGAGGAAGAAGAACAAGGCAAAGAGATTACAACTTGGCATTTTTTTAACTAACCTTCAGGACCCGACAATAATCAGTGTTTACTTTATAAAGGTAGATCTTTAAGCATGCTTGAATAACTTGGTAATTTTTACTACCTCTGGAACTTCTGCTCCCAAAACTTTTTAAAGGTCTTTCAAGATGCAGTCCTTGGTCACCAAAGGACACAAACACAACACACCCCACCTTACTAGCTGTTCTCATGTAGCCTGCTGAAATTCAAGGTGATGACATGACAGACGGAAAGTCAAAAAACGGAACAGTGGAAGATCAGTCCCACAAACAGGCTGCGGTGGGGGGAAAGGGCCGTTAGTAATTTAAGAAATCAATACCAACTTTGACACTTTTAGAGGTCGCCACATCGACAGCCATGGCTTTGATCTCAGTGTCCCCAAACTGCATGAGCGTTTTGATCTCGCGCCGGTTGGGCACGGCAGCGTCAGTCCCCGTCAGATCCAAGCGCAGCGTGCCGCACTTCTTCACGCCGGGCTCGGTGATGAAGCTGACGCTGTCTTGCTCCGAGCTGTAGATGTTGATCACTATGACTAACTGAGAAGGCTTGGCAGGTGTGTAACTGCGGGTCACAGTCTCTCCCAGGGCTACAGACTGGTCGGCTGAGATGAATTTGTCGAAGACGTCGGTGCACCAGCGCGTGCCGTCCTTGACCAGCAGCTTCTCCGCGGGGTGCTTGCCCTCCACGAAGCGGTTGAGCACCCCCACGCCGTAGGTGAGAGGGGAGCGCCGCACCTTGATGACAGCAGGGTCGAGGCCAAAGAGAACAGCTCCCTTGAGGATGGTCAGACCCACATCCTGGGGGATGATGACCCGGCACCTCGAGCCGAAAGTGCTCTGCACGGCTTGCTGGAGCAAGGGGGATTCGGCAAAGCCGCCCACCAGGAACAGAAACTTCACGTTGGTCACCTCTGGCTTGTCAAACACTTCACCTGAACAGAAACAGAGAGCATTCAGTAAAACCCACCTTAACAAGTGAAAATGCCAATGTCTGAGTGCACTGGGTGTTCCATACTGAAACTGCCACATCTGTGCCCACACTGCCACCCTCAGCATGCACCAGTCCCACTCCTGTTACCTCCAGTGTATTTCACTGGGAATTCACTCACCCCAAAGCACACAGAATTTCTGAAGTGGCATTTAAAATCGACCTCCAATGCAGTCCATATAAATCACTCCATCTTATTATTTCTGACCCCAGCATGCTAACCACAATAAATAACATCTGTGAAATAATCCCCCTTTACCTTTTTACAGATTTTCCTTCTTAGCTTAAGCCCACATCTACTTTCAAGAAAATCATGCAGTTCAGTTGTAGGCTCTCTTTTAGTTCAAACAAGTCACCTGTCACAACTGCTGCAGTCCTAGGTCCCCCTCTCTGCTCACATACAAGCTACTCTATACTTGTTGATTAAGTTCTGAAATTTAGCTAATAATCCCTCACATATGATGAGTAAATACATTTATTGCTGGATATTTATTTCAAATAGTGCTTTGCAATGTGTAGAAAGAAACACTTTTCTCACCACAAGCATTATACTCTACTAGATGCACTAGGAAGACTTTAAATAGCAACTTTGCCAATGAGCACATGCCACTTTCCATTACTGGACAAATAAATTCATTGCTGCTTAAGCCATGCCTGGAAGTACTTTTACCATGATGCATCATTTACTATTTGTGCTTTAGAGATGTGATTTGGATGGTCATGAACAAATGTGACCTTCCACTAGGGAGGAACAAATTGGAGGTCTTAATAGCTGGAATGGTCAGAAACAAGTTACAACTCTGGCATAATTTAGTTGTTGCAGGATCTGGGTTTCTCAGCGCTTGTAAATGCTTGCACAGCCCTGGGAGCAGAGTAATTGAAGCTTAGGAAGTAAGAGAACTGAATCCCACAGTATAGTTAGCACCAGAGCTAGGCAGGACTATGTGCTCAGGACATATCCTTTATTTGTATTATCTTCCTGGCTGATTTGTGGAGAGCTGCAAGTTTCAGAACTGAATTCCTTGTCCACAACTGGTGCATACCAGGAGGGCTGTTACTGGGTTGAAATGGGTGAGCAAAGCCTCAGTTTCAGCTCAGCCAGGAGGTGGAATCACACACAGATACTCACTCAGGTGCTGAACAATCTGGTCAATTGTAGGTTTGAAAAGAGCATTCATTGCATCTGGGCTCATCCTCAGCATTCCCTGGGAGGACCACTTCACAAAGTCCACACTGCAAAGGAACAGTGAGAAAGAACATTAAAGCTGAGCTGCAAAACAACCACCATTAAATAAATGAATTAATGAGTTTACAGAATCTGTGTGCATTTTCCTTGGAACAAAGTGCTCCACCTCACCCTAGCCCCATACCAACTCCAGTTATGTAAAACTTGAAGGGAGAATTACTATTTTGGCTTGTCTAATTGTTGTTTTCTTTGCCTGATTGCCTTCTGCAGCATTAGCAATGCTCAACTGCTCTCTGAAACAGCTGGCAGTCAATGCAGTGCTCGCTCATCTGAAACAGCACTGATTCATCCCCAGAAGGGCAACATTTAGATTATAGCAGTGGCAGGCCAAAGCCACTGGAAACACACAAGGAAAACAAGCAAGTTGGGAAGCCTCAGAAGGAGAAGAAAGAACAGCATTTTAATGAGGCATAACATTTATTAAGTGAACACAGGCATTATGCTGTTCTAGCATGATACACATCTGTATAGCTCAGTAATCTCCCTTTCATTCACCCACATTATATGTCAACCTTTACACTCTTTCTATCCTGTTATCCAATTAATTTCATTTCATTTGAAGGAAGCATTTAGCATTTCCTCTAACATTCACCATTAAGACTACTAATAAAAAGGAGATGCCCTCGTGAGGGGGAGTACTTACAGAAATTTTTAATCATTTTGGAACCTCAGTCTCATTTAGAAAGTTACTTTTAGCTGGATTCCAAGTCATTTAAGCTTACAGTACATTTACCAGTAACTTCTGAAAGAGATGCAGGAGTTCCAGCCTGGCTACTACAGTCAACACTGGCTGGTTTAAAAAATTAAGGTACAGATACTAAATAGCAAATCATCCCTTCTCAAGTCCCAAGCCCTCTGCCCCAGATTCACAGGTTCTCTTGTTCATTCTCTTTTACACCATTAAACTCCAGGTTTTCTGTAATATATAACTCCAAAAGATGCAAAATGCCCATTTCTACTTTCTGCTCACTTTCTTTTCTACGGCAGCCCATGATCTTGTCATTTAGGGTGACTTCTTGATACTGAAAATCAAGAATTAAAATCTCTGGAGGGGATTATGTCTCCCTGCCTATTAAGCAAATTATCAAACTTGTAAAATACTGTAAGAAGCAAAAGCCTGCCATCACTTCAAAAGCCAAAGGCTCCCCCCTTGTAGTTTTATGTAGTACTGTATGTTTTCTCCAGTGATCTGATACTGTTAATAACTTCCCTCAAGCCATGAACATATTTATAAATCTCACAATCTTGGATATTTTCCAGAATCCAAACCACTAAAATTTAAGGTTCTAGGCAACAAATTCTGTGTTTGATCTGACATTCCTAATTAACACGCAAGAGACTCACAATATACTGTCAGAAAGAGTGATGCAGTGGTGGCCTAACAGAAGTCATAGCAAGCAATATCTGAAAAGTGCAAGCCTTGTACAGAAAAGCTTTTGCAAGAGATCAGTCAGAACTTTTCATTCTGGAAACTGCACCAGAGGCAACACTTCTACACCAATGCCTTTCAGTCCTAATGTAATTAGGATATTTTAATTATTTGTCATTGCTACCAGTAGTTAATTCTGCATCCATGTGGTTTCAATTGCCTACTCACTTGCTTTTCCTCAGGGCATGTTCCACACTGTGGCCTCGGAACTTCTTGTAGTAGTCAATGAAGGAGAAGGGCAGGGTGATGTTCAGGGGGTTGGTCCTGTCGGGAGCTGCCGCCCGCTTGCGCGACTCAAACGCGATCATCAGATCCACCCAGGCTGCAGGGCGCTTGATTTTGAACTGCTCGATGAAATCCTCCCCAAATATTTTACACAGCAGCTTTTCAAACTCGTAGTCCACACCTAGAGAACCGTATGGCCCACCTGCAGCACAGACAAAACACAGTTTCAATATTCTGGATGTTCTTTAATATTCTTATGGCATTTTGAGTTGATCACAGACACATCAGAACAGCACTGTCAGGGGAGAAGGTCCACAAAAAAGGATCTTCCCTAAATGTAACAGTTGGTTTAATACACAACATGGTCTTACCTTTGTCTCATTGTTACCCCTGTATCATCACAGCCACTGTAACACTACCACTATAAATTAATTATTCCACTGGGTTACACTAATTTTGAGTGCTGGTCTCATTTCAGGAAGAACTGTCAGTAAAATCCAATAAAGGTATACATTTCTTTCACTGACAAGCCAAAACATTACATAAATATATAACCCACAACCTAATTACATAAAGCAAGCAGTGGAAGGGACATTACCTGTTGCTTTGTAGAGTTCTTTCAGGTGTCCCTCAGGGAGCCTGATCTGATGCACAGTCATATCCACCGTGCCTCCTCCGCTGTCCACCACGATGTACCGATCACCTGGAACACCAAGGGGAGAGCCAGGGGCATTTACACCACGGTGAGCACACAGCTCACTGCAAAAAGGCACCAGGGGAGATAATGGCCTACAGACAGCCAGCAGTGGCCCTGCTGAAGACTTGAGGTTTGCCAGTAATTACAGCACAATGATTAATAACAAATATTAGAGATAGATGTCAAAAGTTATTGACGTAGCACAGCTGAACAGTGGGACTGCTCATGCTGCTGGTGTACAGCCTAGTGGGCTACCAAATATTACAACATATTTAAAATGCCTGTTCTGAGGAAAATATTTGAGTTGCATGCCTTTCCACCATCTCATTAATAAATCTTATTAAGCTGGAGCATGCAGAATTGCAATTCAGCACTTGTAACTAAGAGCAGCACATGAACTTGTGGTTTTTTCCTTTTCCCCTTTATAACCACCGTGAGAACAATGCAGTGCACAGCACCTTTGTGGGAAACACAATATTTGCTTGCAATACAGAACCAGTCAGAGCCAAGTTTGCTCAGGAAAGGACAGTACCTTCCTCCAGCTCAGACCAGATCTCTCCTATGACGTTTTCCACCATGAAGGTCCGGCTCTGCCGGTTCCGGCGCACATGCTCCTTCCCTAGAGATTGACAAAAAAAAAAGTTACTGAGCATAAAAAAGCATGAAGAAATAAACATTAAAAATACAGGAAACAAGTGCAAGCAGGTTGACAGAGTTGTATGTATCACTTCTTAACAAAACAAATGTACAAAAATTACTGCATTGGGACCAGGAACGTTAGAATGTCATTCCTGGAAAGAAGGAAAAATGGTTTATAGCCACCCTGACCTTCTTGATATTGTTATATATACTTATTTGTATTTTAATCTGTACTGATTACCTAATAAAAATAATGCAAACTAATCTTATACAGTAGTAATCTAATAAGAAAGCTATAAGCAGGTTTGACTTGCAGTTTTTTAGTACACTGTCGCTGGCAAAGTGTGTGCTGGCAGCAGGGTGGGGGCTGGCAGCCAGCTGTGCTCACAGCAGCCAGCTGTGCTCACAGCAGCCAGCTGTGCTCACAGTAGCCTCCACCAGCAGGTGGCAGCCCCAGCCCGCTCCCAGCCAAGCCCCACACCACCTGCAGGGGAGAACATCCCCACATTTCCAAAAAGCCACTGCTCATTTTGAGAGCCCAGGCAAATACACCTCCCCAGCCTCTCAGGATGCCAGCCCACCCCAAAAGCAGCAGCCAGAAGCTCTGCTGCCCACATTAGTAACTTCTTAAGGACACAGTGATCAGCAGGGCTGACCCCCATCATATTTAAAATGTACACCCATTAAAAATTAAGTGTCAAGCTGTTCACTTACAAGACTTAACTGCTACTTAGACATTTAAAAGATGCAGAACAGCCTGTCAAGAGAAAGCAGAGTAGTGAGAACCTCTGCTATATATGCTTCTAAATCAACCTCTATAACAATCAAAAAAACCTACATTCCTTGTGTTATCATCAGTCACCTTCAAAGGCACTTCATAAAACACTACAGGAGAGGCAGCCTGTCATGAGTGGAAATTTTTTCTGAAAATACCAGCACATAAATCACAGAATGCACTTTGCTTCCTATTCCTATAGTGCCTGCCATCAGAAAACAGAGCATCAGCTCCACTTGCTGCTGCACCCTCCCCAGAAAGACCCCACGATGCAGAGAGCTGCCCCAGCCTCAGCACTGACTTGGCAGCACAGGGAGAGCCCAGATGAAGAATTCCATGAGAGGACAAGCACCAGGTCCTAGGGAGGGCCTGTCAAGCCCACAGAAATCAATGGCAATCCTTTCATTCCCTCCTGTGGGCTACAAGTGAACACAAGAGCCAGTCTTTAACTACAACTGAAGCAAGCTTATCCTTGCTCCTATGAACACTAGAATTTTTGTTTTGACTTCACAGCAATAATATGGTCCTTGGAGTGCTTCTCTCTGTTTATATTTAAAGGGTTTTTCTCCTTAATCTGTTCTCAGCTTGTCTTGGGTGCTTGCCATGCCTTTATGAAATTTTAATTCCAACCCCAAATTAATTCACTCCAAACTTTGTTTTCATTAATTTTGACATGAAACCTTTCTCATCCCCAATAGCTTTTTACCATACAAAGTCAAGAATGAGAGTGGTACTCCCACCCAAGAAAAAGCCCATTAGCAGAAATCCATGATCTGCCAGATTCTGCCCAGCTTCAAAACCTTAACCAGATAAACTCCTTTATTATTTTCCCAGAAGCAAATCCCTGTGTTGTCTGAAAGTGAGTTCATGTAAAATCACATGGAACTGGAATAGTTCAGGGCACGAATGAGGGGGACAGAAGCCAAGGGGCCCTGAAGGGACAGAATCCTGAAAACAGATTGTGTCCTGTACTCTGCGTGGGCCTCCAAACACTGAACACATCTGACAAGTGCTGGCTAGAGAGCCATGGATTTGGGAGAACGGTGTAGTCACTCTGCCTAACTAAAAAAAATATGCTCTGGTAAATGCAGGAATAGCTCTACTAGCTTAACCTCCCACTTGCCTCTACTGTTTTGACCTAGCAAATGTGATAAAATACAGACTCCCCTGAAAAACTCCTTCTAGGATGGATTGTCACACTACCATCAGTATGATGTTACAATTCACAGAGATATAGAGAAATATGCACATTATGCAGCAATCAAATCTTACTGCTGCAGGCCATTTTCCTTTTTTTCCCCCTATATTTCCCTCCAGTTTCAGCAGACTGCCAACATCAAAAAACTCTGCTGATGAAGGATTTTCTGTCAAGTGACTTACAGCAGCCCAATCTCTGTCCCTCCCCTTCAAACAGTGACAGTAGCAGCAAATCCCAGCTCAATAAATCAGAAGTGCATTATCCTGTTGCTCTTCAACATGCAGATAAATTCACTGCTACATTCCAATGCAATGTGTTCCACTGAGTGTTGGAAGTCATTATTTCATAAAGATGACATCAAAAGGCATTTGACAATACTTTGGAACACCTCTGACTAATCTTCATTGTAGATTCAGTTATTTAGCACTGTCTCAATAATGCAGATATCAAACACATAATTGCTGCCAACAAATTGAATGAAAAAGTGATCCAACATGAAGTACTAACTTAAATTAAGGTAGAAAAATCTTGTGGAAATACTAAAAGACTCCCACAACATCCAAATAAAGGCAAGACAAGGAAGCTACCTGCATGCTAAAATTCAAGTGTATATTAGGAAGAAATATAGAATTCTCTGTGAGGGTGGTGAGGCCCTGGCACAGGGTGCCCAGAGAAGCTGTGCCTGCCCCATCCCTGGAAGTGTCCAAGGCCAGGTTGGACAGGACATGTCTAGTGAAAGGTGTCCCTGCCCACGGCAGAGGGTTGGAGCTAGATAATTTTTGAGTTTCTTTCCAACCCAAATCATTCTGTGATATCTGCTGGCTTAACAGTCTAACTCTGGTAAGCAGCAGAACAGTTTATAAAAGCAAACTGCTGCCAGCCTGAACATTTCAAGAGAACAAGGACAACAAGAAATGGTGAGAAACCAGCCCTTGAGGACAGAGCAAGCTTAGGCACGAGAATCTGAGAAGCGAAAGAACAGAAGTACCCTGTGTAAATCCAGTTCCAATAGTGTCACTGGGGCTGTAGCCATTGACAGGTGCCCTGTTACTCAGGTCTATCATCTGGTGCAGGCGCAGCTTTCGGCAGTAGATGGAGGCAGCCTCGGGCTCCAGGGCAATGATCAGCTGCTCGGGATTTTCCGGAGATGCCATTCCTGCCTGCGAGAGAGAAGGGGTCAGAGAAGGGGGGCACACCCAGCACACCCTCTCAGCACAAGGCTGTCCCAGCCCCTGGGTCACCCCTCAGAGCTCACCCCAGCAAGGAGCTGCTGCCAGGGGCTGAAGCTCTGTGTCTGGGAATTGTCCTGCCCACACTGGATAGCACAACTGCACAGGCTGGAACAGGGAGGTTTGCATGCACTTACCATGCTAAGTGTCTAACCGAGCACTCGTGTACATGACAGGTGGGGAAACGAAGGAAATCGCTTTGAAACCTGTAATAATTGGCCTAAAACCTGAACTCCTAATTAAGCTGTGAATCTGGCAGCTAACAGGGGGCCCAGCCTCTCTCAGCCTCCTTTTGCCTCTCCTTGCCACAACATTTTAAGTGTGTCTGTCTTTATGTCCCAGATATTCAGTCCTTGCCAAAATGAGGCTCCTGCACTGTTTAACTGTATAGGAATATACAATACACTTTGCCAGTAATGCATCTTCTGTCTTACAACCAACATTTTCTATTTCAAAATCGATTGCTTTAAAGTACATTTGCCTTTATAACATCTTCAAAATACTCAGCATATTCAAGGAGGCAAAATACAACAGGGCAGGTTCCCTAAAATGTAATGAGAGCAAGCCTAAAAATAACATCACATTGTAAAATCAGCATTTGCCTTTCTTTCTATTTTCTTACTGGATTTTCAGCCTTCAGATACAGATATTTTCAAAAAGACACAAGTTCTTATGTAACTACATCACTCTCAGAACTCGGCTTAAAAAAAAATATTCAAAGAACAGTTCACAAAACTCTGTTTTAATTTCTTTTCCTCAGCACTTCTGCCTACTGAATTATATTCTGTTAAAATAGACATCTTTCAACTCTTTCTGCCAACTTCTGGGTTACTTGCTATTATTCTTCAGCACTAAAGCTTGCTAGCAAACAAATAAAACAAAATGAACATTTTTCTGCTTCCACAGTCAGTCTTCCAGCCTTCAACTCATACACACACACACACTGTGGTGTCTTCAGAGCATCCCCAAGAGAAGGTAGACTCTCATGGAAAGTCTGCAGACTTGGACTACAGCTACACTGTGGGCTGTGGGAATTGCTGCCTCATTGACACCTGCAGCCAGAAACTCAAAGTAAAATTGATTTAAAAAGTTGCATCAGGATAAGACTTGGAGACACAAAACTGTCCTTCGTATTTACTGACTCATTTTACCCTCTCCATCCTAGTAAGAAAGATAAACAGATTCTTAAAGAAAGCATCTTCCTCATTATTGGTAACAAAAAAAAAAAGGCAAAACAACAAGAAGTAAGCTCTAAAATAAGAAAGAGTTAAACTCTTAAATCATGGTTGCTCATTATTTTACAAGCACACCATGAGTGGGATTATGGTCACTTTACAGCCTTTACTGCTGTTGGGCAAACCTTTCTGCTTCAGTTACATCCACTGGACTAAACAGCATGATCCAAAATTAGCAGAACTGTGTGGGAAGGAAAATATTGTGCAAATACTACAGAATTTCAAACCTTGCCAACACTGTGGCAACTCATATTGAAAAAATACCATATCAAAAAGAATGTTTGCAACCAAACTTTCAAACTTTGGAAAATACAGATTTAAAGCAGCCAGAGTAACTCTAAAACGTACAAAAAGAGTCTCAATTAAGCACAGACTCTCCTGCCATCACAGCACTTGTGTGTGAGCATATTGGGAGATGCAGGTTAAAGCCCAGGAGCTGTACTGGGGATGAAGATGTGCCTTAGGATAACCCCACTCCCTCCTGTGACACATCTGAATGTAGTAGGGACAAGCAGGGCTGGTTTCATGCCAGCTCACTTCAACATCACTTATCTCCAGCTGAACTTTTCCACACAGGAAGTTTTGGTTTGTTGCACTGGAAAGAGTAACATTCCAGATATGAATCAATACTGGGGTCCCTGACAAACAGATTTGTCTAATCTGTTGAAGAATTCCAAAAATGTATGGTCTCTGCACACAAACTGTCTTTGCCTTTGGAGAGTTTAGCTAAAAGCCTGATCTGGACCTTGCTGCAATTCTGAGGGCAGCACTTCCTGCTCTATCCAACAAAGGCTTGGAGAAAAAATAGCTCCTGACTACCCTGCTTCAGTTTTCACTTGTATTAAATCCATTATCATGCTGTTGAGAGCTCTGAATCTGAGCATCAAGTGGGTTTTTTTTCACTATCCAGGAATGTGGATGAGCCCAAGAGTGCTCTGCTCCTTGTGCTGGGCATGTGTCATCAGCACAGACAATTCTTAGTCAGTCCAACCTACGCTCTAAAGACAAAATTGTATTTTAGGGAAAAAATTGTTTGTTGCTAAGGATATTAAAATCTAAAGGTTACAACACAAAGCATTTGCAGAGGTTACAAGAACTGAGTTGCACACAGGTGGAATGCACTGGTATTTCCTAACTGGAGGTGGTGGTGGGGAGAAGATTGTATTAATTGCCAAATCATCTGTTCTAGGGGGAATTTTAACCCAAACTCCCAAGGCTGGTCCTGCTAAAAGCAAACAGTAAACCATTAACAATAACATTTGCTTCCTCCCCTCCTCCAGCAGCAGCCTGTACCATGAACTTTTCACATTGTGGAGGCAGTGACCTGCAGCGGATGGACTCGGATCTGTGCTCCCAGACCCTCCGTGCACAGCAGATGCTATTCCTGCTCCTTTTTCTCTCTAGCTATGATTTTAACATACCCAAAATATCTCCTGAGGAAAACATCCAGCAGAAATGACAGTTTTTAACAGTTCAAAGCACAGCTGATCCTAACAGAACCTCATGAAGAAAATGCTGAGGTTTTTAGTTTAAAAGCTTTTCTTACAGAGTTTGAAGGGCTAGTTAAAGTGAAGAATGTGTTGTTTCACATCATAAAAAGACCATACAGAGAATCTTCTACAGTGAAAGGTACAAGGCATCCAACACATATTTTTACATGTAGACACACAAACATATGTACATATATACACACATACATATTTATATATAAAAATATATATAAGCATATGTAGCAATCAATATTTCATACCTTGTGTATATATTATTTCTACCCAGACCATGAAAGAGAACACATTACATATATATCTATACAGGGCACAGAGAAAATGGGGGGAGGAGAGATGATAAGGAAAGATGAGCACATAAATACTGCTGGGGAGGAATGGAGCAATGAGGTTGTTTTAATACAAGCTCCAAGAGGAAGACTTAGGCAGTACATCTGTCCCATCATTACAGCCAAGGGACAGATGGGAGAAAAATATTGAGCATGCAGAGAAAGAGGAGTGGAAAAAGCAGGCAGTCAACATGAAGAAACAGTAATGCATTTGTTAAAATTATTAATTGCAGGCATTTGGGAATTTGCTGCATTTTACACTTTCTGCTTTCTGGCTGCCTCCCTCCCTGTTCTTGCCCACTGCTGTAATAAAGACCAGGGATTCACAAGTTAATAGGCCTGAACAAGACAGATCTAAACAATGTCTCAATATTCAGCATTCTAGAGATCATTCTGGCACTGGGACAGACACACCAATTTGCTTTTGCCCAGGGCAGCTTTCAGCAGACTTTAGAACAGAGCAGTGTCTTGACTCCAGCCTGCTAAGGAGATTTTCTTGCTCCCATAACACTCACTAGCAGTCATCACTTATGGAACATGAAGGAAGCAGACAGCAGTTTCCCCCAAGAACAGAGAAATGGAAAACTCATCATGGGATTACAAAAATTCTTTGAGCACAAAAAAACTCTTAAATTAATTTGCAAGATATTGCTGCATTTATACACCTGGAAGAAGCAAAGAACACTATGAAAAGAACTGCTCTAAAATTCAACTTTACTCATATGCCTGAGGACTAGGATTTCATGTTTTGACAAGAGAGCTCCCAGACTTCACTCCCTCCAGTAGCACAGGTCTGTGTGCTGGTGCCAGTGCATTGCTGTTCATTTGCCAAGATGCATCATCAACAGCAAACTTCAAAGTGTTTCAAAGTCTCAGGTACTGAAGATAAATAACTTTACCATGCAGATGCAGGTGAATTCTCACCCTGGCCACCAGCTCTGTTTTTACAGCCAGGGAGGTGTCACCAGCAGAGAGCCCCAGCTGACCACAACACATTCCTGACTCCCAGAGCAGCATCAGCTGCCAGCTCTCAGACTGACTCCCCACTGGCAAATATTGAGGTTTGGACTGCAGCTCACTACAGCAGTCTGAGCACTCCAGAGAACTGTTTTCACTCATTCCACATGCAGAATCATCATTACTACAGATTTAAAGACACTGCTTTTAAAACCCAGTCTCACATGCCACAACACAGAGAAAAAAATAAAAATCAATGCACTTTTATTTTTTTTAGAATTGTAATGTATATGACTTTAAAGACAGCATTCTAATAGAATATTTCATGCAGTCAGTCTTTTTAAGGTAGGCCTAGATGAAAATGTCCTGTCTGAATGCTGCTGTAATTAGAAGCATCAGCATTTAGCTGCAGTTCTCCACAGGCAGATAGAACACCAGTGTGTTCTTTATTTATTACACCACAGTGACTTCAAAAGAAGTACATGTTAGGAAATACACCATCATTGACAAGATACCTGCTTCCTATTCCTATCCTTGCAAATTACTGAAAGCAGCAGGTAAAGTTCCTTTTTTTCTTGTTTTTCAGAAAGATACAACACATATACTTTTAAAGGGGGAAAAAAAAGCCTGACCACTGATTTGTAACACAAGGAACATGCCTTACATGGAGTGCACCTGTTGAGTTATAAAACTTATGAAAAGAACTGATGGGATGAATTCTACTTTTTCTGCTTTAATATATTTTGTAGTCATCTAAGACCTAATTCCGTACTGCTGCAGGGCTGTAAGCACTGCACTTACAATTAATAAAGTATTTCCAGATAAAAAAATGTAGCATAAATAAAATAAACAGATAAACACGTGAGAAAGAGCCACCTTATCACACAGTTGGAGAAACAGGACACAGAGACTAAAAGGCTTTCCTTAAGGTTGCAAAGGAACCCACAGCAAGGTGGGAATTCCCTCCACAACCCAGAACTCCAGTTCAGTGTCACAGCCAAGTCCCACTCTTCCCCAAGCAGCAATGTTCCACTCCTGCCCATGGCACATGGAGCACATGGAGCTGCAGGAACAGCTTCATCTCAGCTCCACCACAGCCCTGGGTCCCCAATCTTCTCTCCCAGTTTGTCACCTCCAGCAACTGCTCTACTTTAATCACTTCTGAAGCCATGCTGCAGACCAGACAAGTGCAATGATCCATTGGTAAGAAAAACCCTTTAAACCTGTTTTATCCCACTAAAGCCCCATTTGTAAGCACCAGAGATAAAACTGAGAAGTTGGATCCCATGAAACAGCTCTGTAAAGATGTTGGGGTTCATCAGGAAACGAAGCTCTGCAGGACAACATCATTCAGCCAAAACAAGAGAAGCCAAGAGTTAACATCAACATTTTTCTATTTTCCAAGATACTTATTATAATTAGTAACAACAGGAAAGGCATGATTGCAAGTTAAGCACGAAGAAAGAATTGTTGGGCTGAATCAAGGCAAGACAAAACAGTGGCTGGAAATGAAGTGCCTTGTGAAACTTCCACTGTTTAAACTAATCAGTTCATTGTGTTAAGGGATTCATGATAACACCATCCACTTAGTGCCTTGGTAAGTGAGCTCCTCTAATCCTCCTCCTTTTTCACTAGCCAGCACTTTCTCCAGTCCTACAGCATCAGTCTGGGATGTCACAAATAAACGACTGAGATCTAATTACGGAGGCAGAGCGTGCCAGGAAAGAAGACAAGCAACATGGGAAAAGGGTCCCAGCATTTTCCCAAAGAGGCACTTGAGGGGAAGCAGGGCTGGCAGGGAGTGGGGCAAGTGGGTACCACAAAGCTGCAGGAAAAGTACAGATCTTCAGCCTGGAGAAGCTTTCAAAAAAAATGTTTGAAACTCGCTACACCATCATATACCCTGATGCTTTGCCCTTAGACTTCAGAGTGATGCAGAGTGCTGCAGTACAGGAAACATTGTGGGTAAATAGAATAGACTGAGGTCAGACAGCCCAGTTAGCTCTGCCCACTTATCTCTTCAAAGACAGATTCTTAAAATTACTCAATAGCCACAAAATAAACAGGATTCTCAAAGATTCCTCTCAGTGAGCACAGTAAAGAGGCTGGTTTGCCAAAGGCAGCAGGAAGAGCTGCTGGGTGCTTCCCTCCTCTCAAAAATACATGCTCTGGATATAAGAGCCTAGATGGAAATTGAATATTGACTTTTTATTAAAACTCAACAGAATGTTTGGGTGGTTGATCCTGCAAAGATCCGACACCTACAGTGTCACAGAGGCACTTTTTGCTTTACAGAACCCAAGAGCATTTTGCTTTCTCATAATATTCACTACACACACATGAATACACCTAACAGATACACATGAATGCAAACATTTTCACACTGTTATTGCTGGTTGAACTAAAATCAGACTTGTGGCACAGGCTGTCCTAGTCTGACCAGGTGCCACTGGTACTTTGCATTTCACAAGTGAGAACATTGTGGGTAATCACCACAGCTGCAGAATTCTTTCAGTGTCAGCTTCCCCATCCGTACAGCTCAGGGACAAGACAAAGATACTCATCTCTCTGTGAGAAAACTGCTTGAGAAAGCACAAAGGACATCTCAGGCTATGGGAAAATAGTAGTAACTTCATTTTGCAGACAAGGGGAATACAAGCTATGGAGGATGAAAAAGCCACTACTGGAGGGGCACAAACTGGAAGCTAAGAGACCCCTGTAATAGTTTTCATGTACTCACTTAGCACAAACATAAATGATAAAATAATATGAAAGACATAAAAGGATGATATCTAAAGTAGAAGTCAGCCTTTAAACCTTCCTAAGGATTTTTGGGTTTATCCTGAGGACTCTTTTGGGGCCTCAGACATTTTCCCTCCTGCCATGAGGAAGCAGACACTGTCACTATGTATTTATGCACTGTTTCCCTACTTTTAAAATACCATGGTGTAGGCTTGGCAGTGCTTTCTGAATTTCCAGGGCTTGCCCATACCAGAAGCCTGTATAAAGGATCTTAACCCACAGAAAACTCACAAATTTCCCACTGTTTTAACCTGGGCTGAGCCTACTGCTGCTCCCACTTCAGTAGGGAACCCACAAGCTCCTGGGAAGGGTTTTTGGGTGAAATCCTCTCACCTGCAGCCAGTCAGGATGGATGATAAGCACCTCACACTGGCACCTGATGTTTGGTGAACCTCACCAGACAACACAGAAATTAATTCCATTTAACAGTTATGCTACTCCCCCTTTAACAGCTGTGCATGACCATGCATGCTGAAGGACCAAGAGGTTTAGATTGGCATTTTACTTACATTTAGAATTAGTTTTATGGTGGAACAAAACTCTTGCAGGCCATGGAACAGCTGCCTGCAGCTCTCTGTCCAAAGACAGCAGAACACAATTTTTCTCAGTCTTGCAAGGAGATACAAGGAGGGACAAAAGCCTCATACTGCAGCTTGTGGGGTCCACATTGGGTACTAAAACCCCATTTTTACTAAGATGCTGATGCAGCACATGAACAGCTGCTCAGAGAGGCATCTCTGTCCTTGGAGAGTTTTAAAAGTTGTCTCAATAAAGCCACTTCTGACCCACTGCTGGCAATAACCCTGCTTCAGCTGGGTGATCTACAACCAGCACTCCCAATTAATGCTCCCATGACTCTGAGATGCTGCAGGTATGCTACAGAACTGCAGGAAGGAATCCTTCCAAAGGCTAAGGACCCACACACCTTCTCTTTCCTTGTTTTTGTGACTCCTGTGTCAAAACCTTGCATGTATCAGTGAGAGGGAGCCCACTGTGTCTGACAGCAGCACCAGCCCCAATGCTGCAAGCCTGCAGTGACAGCTCCTCATAGGTCTCTGTATGGATTGTAATCAGAACTTTTGTTCAAGTGTCTTGAAATAAAAAAAAAAAAAACATTTGCCACAGCATATTTTTTTTTTTTAAAGCTAAAAATATATAGGGCACAACAGCCTCCAGCAGTCCTGTAATCCTAAACATCAGCCAAGAGCCACGTTAAAAAGTGATGCAGCATATGGAAAGCAATTGGTTCAATGCATCAGGGATGAGTTTACAACACTAATGCAATCTGCACTCAAAAAAATTATCTGCCTCAGTCCAGTGTCTTGTCAGAGAAGTAAATTCAGTTCCTAATTAATTCATTCATTGGTTGTAGAGGAAAAAATGGTCTTTATGCTTAAAAACACAAGGATACAAATAGCAGACAGGGACCTGAAACCAACTTTTGCATTCAGCTCTGCCACAAGCTTCCTATACAACATTTTGTAAATCACTAAGAACAAATTTTGAGAAACAACCTACTTATGAAAAAGCACCAACTTCTGAGAACCCAAATCAATACTAAGGTTTTCAGTGGAGCTGTTGCTGGATTTTTTTGGAATGAGGGGTGCTCAGGCTCTCAATAATCACTCTGGCTGTCTGTGCATGCAAATACCTGATCCTGCTACTTAACAAGTTGCTTTGGGCCAAAGCAGAACCCATTTGATACTTCACTTCTGTTCACTAACCTGTCAGTAAAGCTATTCCTGTGATAAAAAATAACATGGAATATTTCTCCCTCTTAATGGCTGCCTAGAAACCATGGCATTATCTCATTCTGAAAAGCAAGAAAACAAATGAGGCACCTGGAACCATAATGAAGTGTGACTTTTATTTTCAGCACACTTAAAATAATGAATGTGTGGAGCTGCACTGGCTACAGCCAGAACTGCTGCATTTGTGGGGCCACTGATTAGATGAACCAGCTTGTTACAGACAGCTAGGCTGTGTGATTGAGATAAATGCCTTTGCTAAGCACAGTCAGACTGCCTCAATTTATTCTTCTGGTGTTGCTATTACAAAGCTAAGAGTACAAATTGCTTTACCTTCGCATTTCTAAACTTCGTATTTTATACATTACTTTTATTATCTATTCTTCTATTTTCAACATGAGCTTGGAATTCTTTGGAACTGTAGACACTGTTTGACTCTATGAATAAAATTTATACTTACCAGGTCTTTTGGATTTTGCATTACAATTTCCCCTTTTTAATTTACAAAACTATTTTTTTTAAGGAAGAAAGGTGGAACATAAGGCAGGAAATATTTGAATTATGACCACTGGCTACCAATCATGAAGCAGCACTTTTGTTTACAATTCATGGAGAAGGTTCTGGAGTTTACCTATGCCTATTTGACAAAAAGCTTTTATTAACTGCTTATAAGAAAGATAATTTCTTGCTACACACAGGCAAGGCAGGAGATTTCTGGGTCATCATGAGAGAGAAAAGTATTTCTTGTATTTGTGAGACATGAAAGAATACAGTAATTGCAGCAGCCCTCACTTAGGACATTAGATCCAGTCTATCACATTTTAGTCTCAGAAGTAATCCCAGACAGAATTTCCCAAGGAGAAGAATCTTGGATCATTTATTAGGTAAGGGATAACCACAAGAGACTGAAATCACCAACATTTTTCTTTGCACAGTTTGCTTGTTTTGTTGTGCCTCTGCCCTCTCATTCCTCAAAAAGTTTCTCAGGTACTGGGACCACAAAAAATCCAAATCAGCATTATTTAAGCTGAGTCACATATTGCTGAATAATAACAAGTAGACCTCATGTTTTTTGACAAGTTGAAGATAAATGGGACCACAGTGGCATTTGGTCCATATTTCTCCAGGGTGATGTTGCTGCAGCTCCTTCCCAAGGGACTCTTGTCACAGATCACATTTGGGCACTAACTGAAAGTTTAGCTCCAAGTGGCATAACCAAGAATTTTTTTGCTGCATTACATTATATCCCCCAAGGTGCAGGAGAACATTACTTGCAAGTCTGATGAGTAGCGTGCATTAGAAAAATGAAGCCATTAAATTCTCATAAGCTTTTCAATTTTTCATGTTATAATACTCTAGAAATGCTTTTTGTACCTGGAGCAGGCACCAGTTACCACAACAGCAAAGCCTGACTCTTCCCATTTAGGTCTCTTCCTAATGTCTCAGGCTTTCTCCCTCCCTTAATTTAGAAACATCCTCATTGTGGGTCCTTATGGCTCAGGCTGATTTTAGTAAAAAGACACAAGTGGCCCTGACTGAGAAGGATTTGCACTGAGAAAAATACTTGCTTGCTATTTTCTCTAAGTTATATCTTGTTCTGTATCTTGGGCTTTCTGATTTTCCCTTAATATTTTTCACCACAGTTCCAATTTCAGTTCGTGTTTCTTTTCTCTGTAACTGAATATTGGCATCTAAGATGCCTTTTAGACCAATCTATTGACCTTTTCTATGAATTTATTACAATCAAACCCATTAGTTTTAGACCCTGTCCACACTGAGTTACATTTTTGGATTTCTATCACTTCCTAATCATTGTAGTTTACAGCCTTTCAGACAATTATTTTCCTTTTGGGCTGGTAAATGCCATCTAGCACAGCCTTTCCACCAGGCAGAATGAAGATTTTATGTTTTGGCTATCTCTATTGCTTTCAGGCAATTTCTAAGAACCTGAAAATGTTTCAAAACTTGGTAAAGCGGGCACAGATTCACTCTTACACAGAATGCTCTGAAATCCTCTTGTTTTACTTGCTTAACAAAAGGAAAAACTCTAAATGCCCCAACTTTTGCCACAAAAGTGGACAAACACAAATGTACAGAACTGGATTGGGAGATGCCTCTGCTTCATGAGAACCTGGCTGAGGAACTTAAATGTGTGAGTAGAGATCAATTAGTACACATTTTCCACTCTGTAATCTTCACCCCTCACTTAGTTATTTCCTAATTAAACATCGCTGTGAGATGCAGAATCCTCCCCAACATCACTCGATAAAACAATTTAATCCGCCTGATTAAAAGGATCTTAATATCACAAAAGTGAAATCAGAGACTCAACAGACTACAACAAGCTACAAATAATCAGGGTGGTTGATGTATTAACACACTTCTGCCTCATCTGCCTCTCCAAAAAGTACTCTTTCAGAAAAATAACCAGCTTACACCTTATTATGCAGTTTACAGCAGAAGCCTGTCACATTGTCTCTACAGAAATAAATTTCAGTTCCATGTGCTTTATGTACAGAAGAACAGACTTATGAGGGAATAAGAGCAGCTCAGCTTCACAAATTTCAATCTGGTTAAACCTCCCAAGCCATCTTTTTAAATATCAAGCATATTTCATATCACATTTTTATTAGCATGGAATTTCTTGTGCTGTCACATTATTCTTTTACCAAGTTTGTTTATTTTTCTCCAAAGGTTTCTCCAGAGCAAAGCAGTATTGATCAATGTAATGTCATTGACCCCAGAACATGTTAAATAATTCTCATTGTGCACATTCCATGACAAAACTGATGTGTAAACAGCAATAAATGTTCAGCATAGGAGCTGGATAAATAAAGCCTCTGAATTTTAGGCTCACATGCTTTAATCCTATAACCTAGACTGCCTCTCTTTTTGTTTATATGAGCTTACCATGCAGACTACTTTATGTGCTATTTGTAATTGAAAAATAAATTTGAAAAATAAATCTACTTTAGAGCTCTAGGGCTCAATTTCAGAATTCAAGAGTTCATATGAAAAAGAAACCCTCAGTATCTAAGACTAGACCAACTGACTGATGTCTGAAAGCCCAGGGTATTTTGGGCACAAAATGCACCAGCCTTCCCTTTCCTTCACCCTGCCCTGAGTGCATTTGTTATGCCATGTATAACATTTTTATCTGACAGCTTCTGCTTTCACATGTTCCTGTCCCACTCCAAACTCTCCCTTAACACTTTACTCCTATTGGCCCTTAACACTTTATTCCTATTCAAGGAATCCCAGCCTGCAGATTCTAATCTGCACTTCCTGTGCACAAAGAATGTGAAGGAGAACAACTGGGGCACAGAAACAAGAAAAGCTGATTCTATTTATGATGTCCCACATTTTACCAGTGGGGAGAATGGCAAATATGACTATAAACCCTAAAAGTAATTACTAAGGATGTAGAGAACACTGATGCAATGCACACTAATCCCAGCAGACATGTTTTGGGAAAGGAAACTTAAAGCTAAGTGAGTTCTACAGAGTTGACACTCCAGTTCTGACCAGACCTCAACAAGTGTCTCAGAGCTTTAGAACCATCTCTGGACACATGGGAATTAAGCATGAGAGACAGGAAAAAGCATTTGTAAACTCTTATTCAGAAATAAAGTAATTTTGATTCAGCAAAATATTCTGTAAAGATATGGAACTCTCTAAAACCTGCCAGATGTGGTTCCTCAGAAGGCCCCAGAGAGAATAAACAAATACCAGCTTCAAAGAGGTAATAACTCAGCTATAAAATTGTTCAGGATACAAAAGCACAGAAGATGAATACAGATAGGGCAGGCACAGTAACAGCAAGAAGCAATGAGGAGTAATTTTCCTATGTAAGTGGTTTAATCACAGTGAAGTTTTTGTAGGCATGAAAAAACCCAGCATTTTCAAAAGGGTTTCAGAAGAGGAAAATGGGTGAGCAATACAGATGTTCATGTTCAGGACATGCAGCTCATTGTCTGAGATGACACAGATGGAGTCAAATGTGAGCTGATTCCCTGTCAAATGAGAGGCTACAGAACTCTTTAGAGCCAATATTCTGAATATACAAACCAGGCCACACTACAGCTGCTGAAGCCCAGGAAATGATGTTGCAAGATGCAAAATCCCTGACAGCTTGGATGAAAGCTCAGCAGTGTGCAGAGACAGGCAAAGCTGTCATGCAGACAGAATTAGCAGGGTTTTGATAGGCTGCATGGAAAGAGAGGAAGAACTGTGAGCTGAAGGGAACACAGATTACTCATTCAGTGAGAAAGCAGCACAGCAGCTGGAAGGGGACAATGCAGGAGCCCTTGGGCAGATGAGGAGTTCCAGGCTGGCAATGTTTTGTTTAAGGCAAAGCAGAGATGAGGGGACATCAGAGATGCACTGAGACCATAGGCTGGTCAAAAGTGATGGGTGTTGAACACAGCAGCAGATTTCCAACACTTCTCACTTTATTAATTCTGTTAGCTTTGCCTAGACAACCACTTAACCATTCCAGAAAGGCTGGGCTTTACACTGTGAACCTGTGACTGAAGCTGTTTTAGCATTTTAGCTGTCTTGGAGCTACCTCCTTTGACACAGATTGCTCAGCACATTTCCACAGCTCATTAATATTTTCTGCAAGTTAACTCTCAGCTCAGACTGATGGTTGTACTTTAGTGTGTCTCCTGTTACAAGGTTTCTACCACTGCCTTTTCAAACTTTTCTCTACATGATGTCCCTCATTTTCAAGGTGCATCCATCTTCCAATGGCTAACAACAAGAGCTGCAACTTCTGATCCATCCATGTGGAACATTTGGGTCCAGCAATGGAATCTGAAAGACTGAATGACAATTCAGAATTCTGTTTCCTGCACTTGTTTCTTCATCCCCACTGCTTTGAAAAAAATCAGCCATGTGTGAAGTTGACATGAACTATTTCCCTGAACTCGAGTTTTCCTGCAGAGGATCACACACCCCAAGTTAAAAGCCTTGTCAGACCTTGCTGTTTGTCAAGCTTGCCCATAGAAGTACACAACCACAGACACAACCACAGACACAGACACTAATTAACAACATTCCATTGTGCCACAAATGAGAAATGCCAAGAGATCTACCTGAACCCTGCCCTGCTCCTTGCACAGCTCCCACTTCACGAGCACACATGCACACAGACAGCAGGCAGACAACAATATACAGAGAGAATGAATGGGTCTCTAGTGTTTCAGATTTACCTACAACCGTGTCCTTCCATCAGAACTTTAACTTCTGGCACTAGCATTAGCAATCCCACAATACAGACTGTTAAGAAAAACGTTGCTCAACATTAGAGATAGTTAGAAACAGAGTTAGAAAAATCTGGGTGCTTCCCAGGAGCACTCTGCAAGTTACTCATGAACTAGAAGGTATTTTACAAACTGTGCATTGCATAGCTGCTGCCAATGGGTTACGCAAGTCTCTGACCAAAAATGGAAAAAAAACCCCAAACTAAAAATGAAAATCCTGATGAAAAGAAGAATGTGTACATCTCATGTATTAGAGACACAAACTGAATCTGAAATAAAGGACATGCATATGGAAAGTGCACATAGCTGAGGAGTGGAAAGAGTTAAATGCAGTTAAACCTCTTACTGGCGAAAATAACATTTGAATTTAATTTTATATCCAGACTATCCAGTTCACAGTCCTTTCATTCCTACTGTGGGAAAATGGGCACTGGAAAAGAAGTCCCACCAAGGAGGCTCTTTTCTTTCCCTCCTTTTTCCTTTTTTTTTTTTTTTTTAACTTTAAAAGTCTGTCCTAAAGAAAGTAACAAAACAAAGCTGTGTCCAGTATTTTAAACTCAACTTTCCCTGGGTCTCACAACTGCATCTGCTCCATGTGCAGGAATAATACACTGTCCAAGATGACTAAAATATCAGAGTCTGCAGTGAGGGACACCAATATATGAAAGTAAATAGTAAGAAAAAGGCATTTAAGAGGTAAATACATACAACTTACAGCTACTGCTTGGTAAAGCTAACTCCTCTTTCAGGATTTCTAGACTGTATTTATAGAGTTTATACTAAATTGCCCCAAATACATTTTATCATTTAGCTTATGAACTAGGGCTTTAAAGGGGCATTTCTACATTTAGCCTGTAATACTACCTTGTAGGCAGCTTGTCTCATAAACTGCTTTGCAGGCTGCTTCCAAATAGCAGGCACTGTAATGACCCATCTTACTTCAGTGTTTTCAAAGTCTGAGCCTCCTTGGTCACTGAGCTCCTAAAAAAAAAAAAAAAACAAAAACAAAAAAAGGAAAATAGAGATTAGTATAAAATGATGGGTGTCTACAGGAAAACATTATTTTCTGCTGGCTCTGATAACAGTAACCCTCTTTTCAATTTTTTTTCCTGTTACATCCATGCTACAAATCAGAATTACTTCCAACCTGCCAAGAATGCTTTACTAGGCCAAAAGGTGGGATTACAGCTGAAGCTTTCTCAAGGAAGCCTATAGAAAAGTTTACTGCACAAAATACAGTAGAAACGTTAGTTTTTGCAAAAGCAGCAATTTACAGAATATTACAGCACCTTTATGTACATTCTTAGCCATGGTGTGTGATTTACTGTTAGCCTGAAGAATTCACACTTACATCTTGATTAATACACAGAAAAATATTTGGAGTATCACTGATGAACATTTATGTTTTACAACCTGGATTTTTCAATGACTTCTCTATACACCAATTACCTTTAAATCAAATTTTTATAATGCAGTTAACAAGGGGAAGTTACAGTTAACCCCTTTTAAAAAATGACTGATTGGTCCTTCAAAATTTTGCTTTAAGCAAACATTCAAGACTAGTTTAGTACTTTTATTGTCCTTTTACTTCTCCCCTTAAAAAAGAGGAAAGCCTGTACTGCATTTGCAAATTAGGTGATATACTGACATATTTTGGGCAAGGTTCCAAGTAAAATGTCATTACCATATGTCCTACCTAAATCTCCATCCAAACAGAGAAAGGTTCAGAAAGGTGGACAACAGGCCTTTAGAATATAAAAAAAAAAGTTTCTGCATGTGCTGAGCCATGTGTTGTGTTTATTTAGCTATGCTGCAGTTCAAAAATCCCTGCTGGAAAAGTAGCACCTTTATACTGCACAGGGCACAGACAGACACAGCACAGTCCAAAGTAACAGCTCACTTACATGGCTTGTCTAATTAGTTCCAGGATTCACTCACAAATGCCAGGGATTTAGTTATTAACATCAGGAAAAGGATGTAGCCCTGAGCAGGCAGCACAGCAAATATATGGGATTTTATCCAACATTCATATTTGCTAAGAATATCCCCAGTGTGTGCACAGGTCCAAGTCTGTGACTCCACAACCAACCCCAAAAAAGCAGAGTTAAAAATGTCTCTGACAAGGTGAGGCATTTGAGTTGTAGTGGCAGGATTGTTTCTCTGCAGCCATGAGGAACAGACTGGGATCTCAGAGAAAATAAATTAACCCATTCAAAAAAAGTAGGTTAGCTTTCAACCACAAGGCTATTTTAAACAACACTTGCTTGGATGGATACTCTGATTTGACCCAGGAACTGCTCTGCTCACACTGACATTATAGTGACACACTGGAAGCCAATGTTTACTTAACTCACAATTGACTGTTTACACAAGATTTTAAAATCTCAAAACCTGTTTACTGGGGCCATGTATTCCACTGGAGAGTAAGAAAAACAATCTTGTGATCCAAGAACACTGCAAGAAATGAGCACTGCAACATTTCAAATCAGAAATGAAAAATAATAAGCTTTTAAATTTTCTTGTCAAATCTACCTTATCTACCTTTTTTTTCCCCCATTAAAAATACAATAGAAAATACCTAAGCCAGTATTCAGAACTCTGCATCACAGTGATGCTATTAGTGAATCAAGCTTGACCTGTGCAAGGGGAAATTACTTCAGGCTATTCTGAGCTCTCCAGAGCCCACAGCCTGCCCAGAGTTTCTACACCTGCCTTGTTTTGTTTACATCAAATACAACTCAGGTCAAAGCAAGGCTAAAAATATTAAACTCATATTTATCCTACTTATAAATACAGAAAATCTTGATAAGAAAGTATTACCCCACCTTTAATGCCTGTTCCTTGAAGAATTGCAGAGCATAAGCAAATATCTCAAGTGCTTTGACTTTTTTGCCATTTGCAGCTGTCAGGTCTGTCTCCATGGTAAGATTCTACAAGAGAGAAAATAACTGGAAGTTATTTAAAGAAAAAGGCAAACATCAAATTAATTCCCACTGCTTGAGGACAGCAAACTCTTCATTATTCACCTGATTAGGAAAAAGTGACAAAACTATTCTGAAGAGGATTTAACTCATCACTTAAATTTCCTGGAGCATGACATTATGCTGCTTATTTTAGACTTTGTTTTTAAACACTTACCATGCCTACAGATAACTGCAGGCAGAGAAAGAAATATGGACTAAATATTAAAACAATTGCAAGAGATGCATCTGTAAATAACTGCAATAAAGTTGCACATGCAGGATATTTAATCCAAGTTAAGAGTTAAAAGTACAGATTTTTGGTTCCCCACCAACAGATGAAACCAGAAAACACCTCAAAACAGAAAGTACTGGCCAATTCCCAAAGCTCCAGAATGGATTAAAGACAAAACCACAATCACAGGAATAATACCAAATTAACAGCCCAACTGGCACTTGCAGTTCTGGCAACAAATTCTGGGAGAACTTGCTCAGCTGCTCTAGAGCTAAGTCAGGTTCTTATATTCTATTTCTGCTGACCAGATTTACTGAACAAACCAATCTCATGCACACTCCCCAGACAGGACATGAAGATCTAAGCAAAGCAGATGCTGAACTTTTAAGATCTACAAGGAAGGCTGGCAAGACACAATTGCCAAATGCAGTGAGAAACAACATGAATCACAATGCTAGCTGAAGAGTTTCATTTATTCAATTTACCCTCTAAACGTAGAGATGCCTCACTTCTAGTTGACAAAAATTTAGTAGTGCTCAGAGGAAAACAACCTGAGTGGCAAACACAGTTTGGGTATTACTTACCCCAGTGGTATGCAGCTTCATCTTAAACTTTTCAAAATACAACCAGTGCTTTGATTCAGTGGGATCCAGGTCATGGTAGAAGTCTCTTGCTGCATAGCCAAAGCTGTGGAACTTTCTCTCTGGGGTTAGCAGGATAGTGGTTGGGGTCTTCTGGTTGGAAACACCTGGATCTCCACCTTCCCATCGTCTGGCAAAAAGGGAAACAGCTCCAATAAGTGATGCCCAAGGTTAGAGCAGCAGGGAAAAACAGGTGTATCACGAGAAAAAGCCACCTGGCAAATTGCACAGATTGCTTTTCCCTCCAAAGACAGTCATTTCAAACCTTATAATACCAAAATCAAGTGGTTTTATTCCCACCTAAGAAAAAAGGAGTGCAATTTTCATTTCAGGTCATTCAACACATTTTTGTGGTTAGTGTGTAATTTTTAAGGATATATCACACTCAGGTAAGAACACAGGTTCCCTGAAGTAAGCCAAACACAATTAAGGAAATAGTTTTGTACTTAAAATTTCTACCTAAGCCAACACATGTAATAAATATTGTAGAGAAAAAATAAATCAGTTATTATCTGAGAACACTATTAATAAAAACTCAAATACGGCCTTTCCAACTGTGATTCAGACTTCATGAATGGTTACTTGCATGGAATATTTTTCCCATTTTTAATTAGGGATCTGTTTAAGTCATCCAACCTCACCATCGGGAGGTTGATTAAATCACCATTTCTGTCCCAGAATATTCTGTGAAACAAGACAAGCCAGTTCAACCAACATCTGATCATGTGCTTCATTTCCTAGACACCTGAAACTCTGAAGGCATCCGTGCCTGCAGATGCTGAGCTCTCTGCACTGCACTTTCCATTCGTGTGAAGTTGATGGATTTTATGTTTCAAATGCCCAAAATCCTGTACAAGTCTTAAACTGTCAAAAATGAAGCAGACTTCCCTGACCTCCAAAGATCTTAAAGGCACCAAAATATTTCTGCACTGGTGAATAAAACTATCCTAACTCATCAAGATTGTGAATGTATCTTTGGGGAATATCTATGAAAGTATTAAGGCAAAAGTAATCCAAAGCTGCTTTCACAGAACGGATGAGGAAATAAATAAGGAAATAAATAAGAACATTGAATATGGGAACACCCAGCAGCAGGAACTGAAAGGGGGCATGGCAGGACAAAAAGGTCAAACAGTGGAAAGTTGTAGAAACAGCTGTGAGCATTCCTGGCCCCTCATTTCTCCTTCACAAAAAAAAAGGCAGAATGGAAGAAACTCACATTACTGCTCCTTCCCCCACCATACACAAGTACTTTCTGTATGAGAAACAAACATTTACCAGAAAACATTTTCTTAAAAAGGCATCAGTGGAAAATCTGTTTATGCTCCCAGACATAATCATAACACAGCTCAACCAGGAGCCAAGTTAAGATCACACAGGCAACTGCATTCATTATTAAACTACATGTCGATTGCTTTTTCTAAAGATAGCAAAACGCACTTGCAGAACATTCTCCTGCCAAAGCACTCATTCTGAAGCATAAAAAAAAGTCTGCCTTGCTCTGTGGTAGCTGTTTATGTGACATAGGAAGAGTATGTAGAAAAAATAATTTTCATTTCACTCTCAGAAATTGCTGAATCCACTGAAAATTAATTGACCTCCAGACCAAGGCAGAAAACTGCAATCTAAGGGGCTGGTCTTTACTTGGCAAAGTAACAAGCAATGGGATCTTCTGAAGAGCTGGGACCCCTTCAGACCATTCAACTGGATCAAACAGAGCAAAATCTCTATTTTGCACAAGCAGCAGAGAATAACATGTCTGAACTTGCTTCAGTGCAGTGGACAATTCCCCTGCCCTGAAAGCAGACACAGCAAGATGAAGAGTGGAATGATTTCCACATTCATCCACTTGAAATCAAATTTCCTAAATCTGCCTAGCTCAGCTGCTCAGCCCCTGAGCTATGATCAGCTAGCAAGGGCTCTGCTCCAGGTCATTTCTTCTAACCTGCTGCTAGAAATGCACTTGGTCAACTCCAAAATCCTTGAGTAGGTGTTACAGCAAACATATGGTTGCAATGTGAGGAAGCTGGGATCTCACAGCTCATGAGCAGAAAACACTGATATTCCACCAGATTGCTAAATCCCACACACCCGCTGCAGGCAGAGAGGAGACAGACTGATATGGGTTTTGCCTGGAATCATTAATGATTCATTCTGAGTCACTGGTGGGAAATGCCATAAATAGGCTGTGGCTAATAACAATGCCTCTTTGTTTTTCATTATGGCCAGGCACATTTTCTCTTTCCGGAACAAGCACGCTCAAGGTGCAGCTTAAATGGAGACAAATTTATGTTCAGTGCTGCAGGATGAAAGTTTCAAAGCCACCTGGAGAATTGGATGTTCGCCTCCTGATGAGATTCTGATGGAAACTGGACACAGTAATTACTCAGCATGTTCTAAAGCCCCTAGCTTGTATTACCACAGAAAGCACAGTAAGGAAGAGAAGGGGAAGTATGACTCCACCATTTGCAATCAGAGATTTAAAAATACTCCTGTGTGATGTTTTGCTAGAGAGAAGCAGATGCAAAAGCACAGGAATTTCAACTCCTGGCTGCAGCACCCTTGCCAGGTGGGGCCCTGGCCTCACTCCAGTTAGGGAAGGATTTTAGTCAGTAGGAGTAGTACTGCAATACTTTTGTTTGCAGTTTCCTTTCATGATACCAATACTGGCAAAATAATGGCAATAATTAGGAAAAATAAAAATAAAAAGGAAATGCCTATCAAAAGCATAAATCTAAACAAGCCACAACTGCCCTATATCCATGTGGGGGATTATTTTTGCAGTACAGAATCACAGTTTAAAAAACTTCCCAACAGAAGTTTCCCAATGCAGACATAGGAGTTCCTAGGCTGATGTGGAGTATCTGAACAGAAATATAAATAACATAGACTTGTTTACAGCCACAGAGCATCTAACTTATAGTAGAAGTCAGTGCAGAAAGAAGCAGGAGGTTATAGGAAGGTTAGAGAAATGCCCTTACTCACACTTCAGTCTGGCTAAAACAGACCTAAGAGTGACTTTGTGCAGAGTGATGAAAATTTGATCCAGAGCTGCAGCACCACAGTCAAGGAAATGAAACACTGGGGTCATCAAAATGCAGCTGAATGCCACCAGCAGTGTGTATATGCAGAGAAAAGGCAAGTGTGTGTTTCCCAAAAATTACAGTCATACAGGAAGAGAGGGAAAGGGGGAAAACCTGAAGGTTGAAGTTGCACTGAAAAGAGACCACATTCTCCCTCCTTCCAAAGACAGACTGCAATTTGTTTCACAGTCACATGCATTTTTTCATTTATTATTCTCCATTTTTTAAATACTCCCATTCAGTTGGATGCTATCTAGCCAGTAGCCAAAACATCTGTAACTTCATGTAAGTGCATATCAAGAGGAGTTTTTCAGAACTGTAATACCTCATGTATTCCCTCCCAGTGAGATGTTATTAACTCATTGTTCAGCAGTAAATTTTCCACGTGGCTCTGGCACTGCCCTGCTCACTGAAGTGCAGAGCTCATGGCAGCTCAGATGCCTTTACCCCATCTCAAGTTATGCTGCAAGCAGCACTCATGGTAACACATCCACTCTGCAAAAAGCATCTGAGCCACAGCTACCTGTAACAGAACTGGAAGCAACTACCAAGAGCTGGCAGTATTACTAAAAATGATAAAACAGTAACCAGTGTTTTACAATCAAAGTGAAGTCATTCATTGAACATTTACAAACCCACACCCAACTCCAAATATGCTGCGTGAGGCCACTCATACATTTTAAGATAAATATATGTGTAAAGAACTGTGTTCAGTCAATGCTTATAAACTACCTTTTTTTTTTATTTAGCACTGAGCATCAGAGCTAATAAACACACACAGTCAAAATTGTTTGCTCCTAATGACACAACAAGAATCGTGGCACTGCTGGCACTACACTCCAACCTGGTGCTAAAGCCCCGTGTGCTCACTCTTTCCCAAAGCAGGACCTTCTAAATAAACCCATCTCACCCTTTTAGAGAAAAGCAGCTTTGTTACAAGGCAGTCAGAAACCTAAGTATCTGGAAAGGATCAACACTAAGGATGGAAGGTGGAAAAAATGTTAGGAAGTAGAGAGGACCATGCATCACTGGTATGCTTTATTTTAATGTAAACATTCTCGAGTGCCGGCGGGAAGTTACATTTACTCTGCTGAAATATTTGTAAGTTATCCTGCATGTAAGCCTCATTATATACAGAGTTTGAGCCCCTTAATACCTTCTGAACTACTGAAGACTTATCTTAATAAATACACCATTCTTTTAATTGAATTTCATGATTTCATGAGTATTGATATATAAATATATAATAAAAATATGACACATATTATTTGATAAGTCTGTTTCAATTATATCTTGCCAAAATCCTTTCCAGATAGAAATAGCTATTTTTAAAAAATTAAAATAATTCTTGGTATTAAAATATTTTCCATTGCTTGAAATACCTGTTGGAAATATGAACACATTCCTCAAAAAAAAAAAAAAGGTCCTCCCCTTTGGTTGGAAACACACAAAGTAATTTATTTCATTTCTTTCAACATCAGTGTCTCACATCATAGCTACATAGCTCTGAAACCACAGTCATGCTGCCATTATTGCATAAGGAGGAAAATGTCATGTTTTGAACCACAAGTAGCAAAATGTCAATTAAGATTTGGAATATACTCAGCACCTGGATTTCAGTGTCCCAGTGACTGACAGCAGGAAGCCTGGTAAGGAGAAGGGATTTCTCCAGGGAAGGAGAATCTAATCTGTAATGTGAATCCAGCAGCAAAACCTGGTCCTAAGGTAAAACTCGAGTCCAAGGCACTTTAAGGATTCCCCAGAAACAGCAGTGATTTCACACAGTAAAATCTCCAGCATGTACAGGAACAACACAGAGCTGTTCTGAACACATTTTAGGCGTGCCCAGATACAGCTTCAGAGATGTTTCCCCTCATTCCATCCAACTTCTTTGAGAACTTATATTAATTACTTGCTGCCAAAAGAGAATAGGAATTGATAATCATGGGTTCCAACCTGCCCACCCTGAGAGATGTCTGAGACAGCAACACAGCACCTGTCCTTTGACCTCCAGCCTTGTGCACCTTCCTGTGCTGCTCAGAGAACAAGAGATGGCTGAAATGCAGAAAAGACCTGGAAAGCATTACTTGTCCATCCTGCAGATGGTAGCTATCTTTTATATTTCTGAATTTCCTTTCCTTTAGTCAGTATTTTAAATCCCTCAGCTGCATTAGTTTGCAGCCATACACAAACCAGCTATGCAGGCTGACTGCACAATCAATAGTGTCTGCTGGGATTTAGGGAGCTGCATTCAGCTACCACCTTTCTTGGAAAAAATGCAGCACATCACAGTGGACTGCAGCAAATCAGGCTTTGTGACCTTTTCTTCTCAGTGTTACAGCACAGTACCTACTTCTGCAACAGCAAGGTTGTTTAGAAGAACATCTATGGCTGAGCTTTTCATATATACTTTATTTATGTCTAAAATTATCTGTATCTTGCTCTCATTACAATATAGTCATTTTAAATATACTTTAATGAGAATTGAATATGTTTGAAGTTATTTGTAACTTTTTTAAAAAGACTATAAAATATTATAACAATGGTTTGTAGGGCAAACCTTTCAGGTAGCTGCCATAACAGTTTTTGCATTTGTTATTGCAGAGACTTATATTGTGTTGATTTAATCAAGAAATTTAAAAAATTAAATAACCCCTCTCTACATCACAGCATCTAAAGCCTGTCTTTGACACACATATAACACAGGCAGATTTCACATCAAACCTTCATTTTCACATTCATGCCTTCTGATTGCTCATTTCCCAATATCAATGGATCATTATCATAGATTTGATTCAGATTTAATGCCACAAAGCTTAAATCAGCCAAACCAACTCCCAGTGCAAGTAACCAGGCGTTGTACACCCAACTACCCACAGTGTGATTCCAGGGGATGGGCAGCTCCTGGATGCCATGACCCTTAGAAAATCAGTCTCAGAGACAAGGCCATGCTGAATTAACTCCCTGAACAATTCTGAATCCTCAGATTCCTCCTTTCACTCTGTCATCTTGTAAACTCAGCAAAATAAGAGAGGGGATGTGCTCCCATTGACTACTAAAGCAAATCAGAATACAATAAGGTGCAACAAAAAGTCATAACCATGAGAAATCTGCACACTGTTAATGCCAGACAAACCCAGACACTTCAGGCTCCTGCAGAAAATATCTATGGCTACTGCAGGCAACCCATGGTATCACAGTCACAAACCACTGCATTGCAGCCCTTACCTCATTACATGAATACATTCTGGCTCCTTGGTGAAGCTGTAGGCGTAGCCACTGGATGTGGTGCCAAAATCAATAGCCACAACAACAAGAAATAACTGTTCTACAGCATCGTCTGCATCAGAGTCCTTCTGTTAACAGCAGAAGCAAAACAGACACAGGGTCACTGGTCAGAATCATTGGAACCTGTCACAAGTTCTGCTCTGCAAGACCTGCAAATCTCTTCAGTGAAAATGAGCACTTCCTGTAATTAATTTGTGGCTGAAGTTGACACCAGAAAACTGCACGTTCCAATGGAATTGGAAATTCAGTACATGACTCAACATATATGCTAGAGCCTTTTATACCTCATTTTCTAATCAAAGTTTCCTTCATACTCATGTTTTGAATATTTCTTATCCTGTATTATTAAAACTTATGGGTTTGGGGTTTGGTTTTGTTGCTTTTTTTTTCTTAAACTGATCAAGTGAAAAATATGTGCATCAGTGTGATATATTTGGGACTTGGTGGTTTTAGGAGTGAACTATGTCATCAATATGAATATGAAATACTATTCCATTCAAAAACACCAAAATACAGCAGTAAGTTTTATATCCCATGTTATAAAGAAAAATTTATCCAACACTTCTTTAGCCAATGCTACATGCTGCATTCCTCCTGCCTGTGCTAGAATGTGGGAAGCTGTTCAGCTGTTCATCAAATTATGAATTTGAATCCTAGTCCCTGCTTTTTACCTGTAATCCTGCAATCCCTGAAAAGCACAGCCAAGGGCAGTATGCTCCAGACCCTTCACCACCCTTCACCAGCCTTGCTGCCCCAAATCCACCAGGGCTGCTCAGCCTGTACCCCCAGAAACTCTTTGAAGCAATTGTTGTGTTCCACATGGTCACTCTATGGGCAGTGTTCCACCACAGATCTCTGTTAATTCCACACCTCCCACATTTCTACTGCATCCCTGCATTTTCCAAGATCACTCCATATACCTGCTACTTCAAATGGAGAAACAAAAGCAGCAAGTTTTGATCTCCAATTATAAAATACTTGTTCAAATTCTCCTAAAAAAGTTTTCAGCTAGGACAGTGTCTTCCTCAAAGAGTTTAAGGAGCAAATCTAACTGAAATATGATGTAATTCATCAGCATGATAGAAGTAAAAGAGCAATTTCAAGAGTATATAGAGAAAGAAGGCAAAAAGAGCCAAAAACTAAGAGAGAGAGCACTGGAAATCCTGGAGATGGGTTTTTGCACAATTCTGAACTTGAATCAGAAAGCTAAGGCAGAAGGTTGACAAGGATAAAAATGTGTTCTGAACATAATCCCCAGCAATAACATAAAATACACTGTGCATGTACTGTGTCACAATTCATACAGGTGATCTTAAAAAGGGGTGGGACTTAGTTTTAATAGGAGTTTATCAATAAAATTACTACAAGAAATTATAACACACTACCTATGGGACATGCTCTTGGTTCTAAAAGCTTGCAGAAGTGGCTGTGTTCCTTAAGAAATAAAACCTGCTAGTTTTAATTTGAGCTTCTACCTCTCTCTCTCTCAGAGAAGAATCTTTTCTCTGAGAATTTGGGCTTTATTGTTGAGTACCTCATATATCCTTCTTTTTTTTCTGAAAGCAGGACAGCTTTCCAGGGGCTGCCTAAACCAATCAGTGATAAAGACAGGGATTGACTGTGGGAACCCTGAGGATCAAGAAGTCCCTATGTTTGATATAAAAATATGCAGGAGCAAGTCTATGAGTTTAGCAAATGAAAAAACAGCAAAACCAGGATCTCAAGGAAAGGAATCAGAGCTCTGTCAACTCCAGTGAGACCAAAATCTCACCTAATACTATGGATAGCATAAAGGGGATCAGTATGGAGGAAATGGCAACTCTAAAGAAATTATGTCCCACTCAACAGGCAGGAGAAAGTAATGTAAGCATGCAGTATATGTTCAGAGTGCATTTCTTACCACAATGTGTGATGGAGACAGTGGAGTTATTCCAGGGTCTCCCAAACTTTTGGCTGGTGATGAGTAAGCAGATGTGGAAACTGCATCTAAAAGGAAACAAACACCCAGCAGTGTCAGCAAGCAGAATGAGTGGATACAACAGTTACTTTGCATACTGCTAAACTGTTTTCCAGTTGTAAAGAATCTGCTAAAACACAAAGCAAATTCCACAGCTGCCATGTAAAACACATGTTTTGCCTTTAAAGCATGCTAAGACACAACTGCTGTTTCGGTTTTAAAATGTTTGTCTGACCTTCATGACTATTACCAATCTTTTATTACACTGTCATGTACAATCTTAAAAGTCTTCCTAAATATATTCAGAAATCATAGCTGGTACAAGCAGCTTGAGCACCACACACTGCCTAGGACTTAAATGTATGAATGCAGAAACTAAACACAAGCCATGAGATCCAGAAAGGCAGACTCATTTACAAGAAAAGGAGTTGAGAGCAATCGGAGAAAGCAGGAAGAGTAAGCTGCAATTCATCCATCCTGAGCCTTTATTCTGAAACTTTCCCAATACTGTCTCTGTTTTTATCCTTCACTACACTCTGCACTGGAACATCTTGCAGCTGTTAATACTACTGCAGGACAGAATCCAGCTGGGAAAAAGGAAAGCATTATTAACAAGTCATCAAAGAAATATTTCTACCCAGCATACAATACCAAAACTTCATTTAAAGGCACAGACCAAATGAGTGACAAACACTGTAATGCACAATTTTTTATTTTTCATTTTTTAGTTTACATCATTGATGACAGAAAAGGAAATGGCTTAAAACAATTAAGCACTGATGGCTTTAGACAGATTGATATATAATCTGTACTCTTATGAAGAATGCAATAATTTATCAAAATAGAATATAGAAAAGGTACCACACACTCCATCCATGCTCATAATCCTCTCCTCCAAAATTTAAGCCCTGAGCACTTACTGAATTCTCTTCCACAGAATGCAAGCTATAATTAGATGTAAAGCAGAATGATGTAATAGGTCTCTGAACATTAATATTAATAATTAAATAATAAGTAATACATGTCAGTGTATTTTTATCACTTACTTGGATGTATCACACATTTATTCATAGCATGTAATTCCTAGACATGACTGACAATTCAGAGCATCACACCAAGATGACTCTGGAGCTGCTCTCCAAGACCTTAGAATTACTAGGGAAGAATGGTAATCAAGTATGTGTTGGTTCCCAGGGAAGATTCAAAAACCCTGCAGTGGACAAGTATGACATAATTTCCCTGCAGGAAAAAAAATCTTCCTCCAAATCTTAATATTACTCTTGTAACTTCATTTATTTCCTGAAGTTATAACATGCATGTTCAGCCTGATTTTCAGTAGCATTTGCAGAAGCACGGCATTTGCATTTTCTGCATAAGTTCTCCAGGAATATATTAAGTTACTCCTCTTGCAGTGAAGTACAAAAAGTCACAGGTCAAATGCGACAAGCACAGAATCTGCTCGGTTCATTAAGATATCTTTGGAACAGATGCTGTTATCAGCCTCCTTTGTGCAATTTTTTGCCTCTTCATTTTTGCACCAGCAACATGGTATTTTAGAACTGAAGAACATTATTTCAATGCAGAAAAAAAAAAGAAAATTACTAACAAAATACATTCCTTGCATCTTGCTGTCATTCCTGGCTGGATCTGAACCAGGACTTCCTGAGCAGACCAGGACATTACAACACTGACTCAACACCTTGGGAAAACAGCACTTTACCCACACTCAGGATGCTGAGCTGAAGCACAAAATGCAGACATCAAACCATGTGTTTTCAGTGTTTCACTCTGCCTCTAGCTCTTTTGGTTACCTGTTTCGGCACTCATGTTTCAGAGATGTGCTGGAGCAGCTCCAGAGGCCACAGAGATGATCAGAGGGCTGCAACACCTCTGCTCTGGAGACAGGCTGGCAGAGAAGGCTCCAGGGAGACCTCAGTGCACCTTCCAGGACCTAAGGGAGACCTACAAAAGAGTCAGAGAAGGGCATTGTACGAGGGCATGTAACAACAGGACAAAGGCTTTAAAATGAAAAAGGGCAGATTTCCATTAGACATCAGGATGAAATTCTTCACTGTGCCAGTGGAGACGCACTGGCACAGAGTGCCTAGAGAAGCTGTGGGTGCCCCATCCCTGCCAGTGCCCAAAGCCAGGCTGGATGGGGCTTGGACCAGCCTGGCATAGTGGAAGGTGTCCCTGCCCATGGCAGGGAGCTGAAACAAGATGATCTTTAAGGTCCTTTCCAACCCCACAAACTATTCTGTGTTTCTAAGATGCATTTTCCAACCTGTCTTCAGCTATCAGCCTTGAAAAGTTATTTATACCTCTGTGTGCAACTCAGAAAATTCTGTGTGACAGGATACACATTTTTGTATCTCAGAGAGCAGTGAATAAATATCCAGAGCAACACTGACATCCATCCAATGAAACCACTGACTTGGGTGGTGTCCTACCAAGAACTGATTCAAGGTAATTAATAAAAAAGACCCTTCCCAACCCATGACTATCCTGCACTGCATTCATGGTTCCTCCTGCAAACACCTAGCTAAATAAAATAATTCTACAAGGCATCGTGGATCTAATGCCAAAACTGGGAAATAACTGTTAAAAGCAATTGAAATTAGGATGTTTGTAACATTATACAATCTACCCCATCTGAACTGCAAGGTGTTAAAACGTATTTGTCCATGTGGGAGCTTTCATATTTTGTTGAGTTAGTGTTTCCGTGGTGAAAAAAATGTGCATGTGCAACAATTTTTACAGCTGTGCTCTGAAGAGCAGTAAATGCATGGATATTCCAGCATCTTTAAAAATCCCTTATCTCTAAAGCACTGTGATTGGTTGATCTGACAGAAACAAAAGCATCTGTTCCAAGCCAGAGAATGGGAAAAGGATTGCAAGGAACCTGATTTGCAATCACAAAATTGAAAAATGGTGCCTAGACTGTCCTGGATGGGATCAGAGGTTTTGGAACAGTTCTTAAAAGCAGAATGACTTAGAATGACTTATTATGGCTTCTGCAGCAGAAAAACATAATCAAGTAATGTTCTACATAGCTCAAGTTCCAGCTTTATCTCTGTGTTTACTAAGGATCTTTATCTCTGTCAAACTACATCCTATGACAAAAACACAGGTAAACAGTATGCTTTAAATAAACATTGAAATTCTTGCCAATTTAAAAACCAAATTAAATGGAGGAACCTGATTTAGAATCCAAATTAAATAAGTCCTCAAACATACCAGCATTTAAAGCAGTCTTCCAAATAAGATCTAAACTTCTTGAATAAAAATTCTTGTATTTACCTCTGATATGAGTATTAACCTGGAATATGGCTTGGGTAATTTCAATAAATGTGTACAGACTAAACTTGAACAAATGAGGATTTCTGACTTTAGTCCTAACCTAAGCAATTGCCAAAGAACATCTTGTGCACTTTTAAGGTGATCAGAAGCTGAAGGGAAAAGAGAGAAGGTTCCCATTTTCAGACTTTGGAGGTTTTTTTAACAATTCAAAGGACCCTGATTTGCAGATTCCCAAACAATTCAGAATTGGTGAAATCATGAGATCAGAAGATATTGTATTAATAATGAAATCATGTCCATTATCACATTAGCTCAAATTGCTGGTTTAGCAGATTTCATTTAAATTATTCCTTCTTTTCATCTAAACAGATGCAAGAGTTTTTTCTGTGGTTTCCTGCAATGCCTAATCTGTTTAGCTCTTTCAGTCTTTCAGTAAATGATTCTAGATTGTAGATTTTGACAAAATGCAATGAAGGATTAACCTTTAAGTGTCAAAGAATGCAGACTAAAAGCAAAGGCCAGAACATTTGTAAAAACTTTGTTGATGCAGTGTGGATATTTCACTAACTGTGTGTTCAGCTGAATCTGATTTTCTGACAGATCTGGAGAGCAGGACCAAGCTCATTATTTAATTAGAAAGATCAGTTAATGGCAGCTGGAAGGCCATCAGTCTGTTCTGAATATTTGAGAGCCCCTGCCACACATTCCTGTTCAGGACTGGATAAATGAACTTTAGGGAACTACTAAAAAAGCCAGACATGGACCAATACAGTCTCAGATAATCAGTTCCAAGTCACCTTTAGAGAAGGGTGACTGCTGGACCTCCCAGTCACAAGCCATAAGGTGGTACTCAAACAAACTAACAAAAAAATTCAGCAGCCACACAAAATCTTCTCTATTAAATATTTCATCTGTATACAATTCAGCTCCATAAGCCATCAGTAAAATTTTCTGCTTCACATATTATGGAACTTGTTCATCTCCCCAGCGAAGCAGATGCCAGAGCAGTGATTCTGTCCAACAGAAGGTTCCCTGCAACCCAAATGCCATAAACAATGGATAAGCTAAAGTGGGTTTTCTCCAGTTAGAATTATCAGGACAAGTAAATCAGGAACCTGGGATCAGGGTGTGGGGCTTTGCAGCATAATGCCCAGAAATGCTGTCACACCAGGGAAGGGGGGACATTTCTGAACGTGCCTCATGTCACCAGCTCTGTGTGTGGAAAAGAAACAAATTTTTAAGGAAGAAGAATAAGGATTCAAGCCCCAAGTCTGCCATCAGAAACCATTTCAGGCACATTCTGCACTACTTTAGAGCAGGAGCTGCACTTTCCAAACCTTCCCAGACCTCACTCCCATGTGACTGGATCTCTCCCCTGCAGCTCTTTCACAAATCAAAGAAAAAGCAAAGGGGCATCTCAATGGTATCACCTCTGTAAGAACATGCCTCAACACCAGTGTGTGTTATATCCCAACCAACACAAGTTAATTTATATTTCTATCCTGACAGAGTGGCCACAAACCCAACACACACTCTTCCCACAGTTTTCTGAATCAACAACAGGATCAAGACCATTCCCCATTTCCAATCATAGTTCCATTATTTTAATAAGTGCTTTCACAACACAGACACCAGTGGGTCCCAGCACAGCCTTTTCCAGGCTCTCCCAAACTCCCAGCTGAGAATGGCTGCAGGACACCACCCTGGCTCAAAAGAGCTGCAATAACTCTTTTTCATTTGTGTAATGCACATCCACTGTTCCAAATGCCAAATCACCTGAGTGCTCAGCTATTTGTAGCTGATGAACCAGGTGCACAGGGGAAGTTGGGATGCATTAAACCTACTAAAAATGTCACTATTGCAGCTGATCCTTGTGGCTCCAATAAACCCATGTTAACTGAATTCACCATGGACACATGGAACATTTCACAAATCAAACACCTGCACACATCTCTGGCCACTTTCCTGGAATTTCCAGCCATCCAGCATGTGGTAAAAGAGACTGCTGCTATGTGTGTATACACTGCTCTGCTCTCAGTCAGGTTGCTGGTAATAACAAAATCTTAGCCAAATTCTTTATTTCCCATTCAGGCACTATATCTGGATTTAAAATTTAGGAAAAAAGAAGGGGAAAAAAAACGGAAAAAGGAGGATGTATTGAACCAAACATAGGAAACAAAAGAATTGAATAAACCCACTATTTTTCATTGAAACGATTATAACCTTTTGAGCATCAAAATAATTTTGACACAAGCAAACCTTCCTAATGTTGTTTGCAAAAGAAAAGAAGGGTTTACCATATTGCTATTAGCTGGCAACTGCTGCAGAGATGAAGAAAACCTTGTTCAGCTTTTCCTGTTGCTGAGATTTTCCTTTGCATTAAGAACAAAATGTCAGAGCTTCCAAATGTAACGTGACAACCTAGAGCATTTTACTGTAAATACAAAGATGGCCTTTTAAAACAATTACAGAACAATAAAAAAAAGAGATGGAGGGAAGCAAATAAAAAAAAATCATAAAACATTCTTATGCATAATAAAAAGATCCCATATTTCATATCAGAAGAACCTTCTGTTTCTACTGAAACCAATGGCACCACTGTTATGACCATCAGTGGAATTAGAGTTCTTTGTTTTAAAATGCCAGTAGGCATCCAGCTGGTTTGCTGAAGACAGCAGTACACTTCTCTCCCATGAATACAGCCATAGCTAATCTCTGATACAAATCCAAGTTTCCTGATACCCTTTCATAATATCTGAAGAATTGGAGTTCATTGCATTGATACTAATTAGAGCACAAGGATTTCCTAAGTAAAAAAAAAAAAATAATCTCCCAATACTTTCATAAAACTCTAAAAATAAGTCATGTTTGTCATTACAACTTTGGCCTTTTCCATGTATTGCTTTTATATTGTCTCCCATCACGATTATGCTTTCACTAGAGGAATTACACTTTTACTACACTATAAATACCCTAAGGTAACTTCAGGATTTTACCATTATTGTTAAGAGTATCAACAAACAACCCTAGTTTCATCCTATCACTCACCCTGTGGACAATATTCATTTTCCTGAGCCTCAGCAGCAAAGGGAGACCAAAAGACGCCACCAATTTTTGTGAACTTAAGTTGAGATGAAAGAAACACACGAGAACTCACAACAACCTTCTGAAAATGCCACATGGGTTATGCTCACTTCTCCTCTACTTGACAGGACATAGGCTAAAGTACTTTACCTGCATTTGACCTGAGCTCAGTAATGCTTGGTAGGATGGACTAAAGCTGAGCAATCACACTTCCCTGCTCACCAGGTCTGTAGTGCCCCAGCAGATCCTCACCAACAGCTCAGTCTGCCTTCAACTCAAACCCTTCCACTACCCACACCCTAAGGTCTCAAATCCAGCTCCACCCTGAGAGTTTTCCAGATTCTGTGATCAGTCCTTTTTCCCTCCCCCATGCCCTGATGTAAGTCCAGTGTGCTCAAACCTGCTCATGGGGTATGGGGATCTCACCAGGAATGCCCTGCAGTGATCCCTCTCTTCCCACATTCCAGCTCTTCCACAGCCATGCACTACTGCCAGGAGAGACAACTCTGATCCTGCTTTACCTGTTGCAAAAGGCAGGCAACATGTTGTCCTAAAGGTGGGTTAACAACTCATCTGCCAGCTGAGAGGGGTCAAAGACAATTTCTGTGATCTTCCTAAATATTCCCCAACACAGTTCTGTAGGACACACCTTCAGTGCACACTAACTGAACTTCTCTTCCTTCAACAAGCTCCTCTCTGAACCTGCTCCCTTCACTCTTCCTTGCCCCGTTTGCCTCTGAGCAAGAATTGTCTTCCTGGATCTCTCACCTCCTCCCTCGCTGCTTCCAGGAACACGTAAGGAACAGAAAACAAAACACAAGTTGTACAGAACTCAGGTCCTGTGAAAATATACCTTCTGGAAAAGGCTTCCTGCTGCCTCTCCTTCATCATCATCCCTGTCCTCATCTACCTCCTCTGCTTGGCTCACTGCAAGGTTGTCAGGAATGGCACTACTGAGATTATGCTCTAATTCCCAGGACCACACTCATAAAACAGAACATTTGTGATGTTAATCACTCTCTTTGAGAAAAACATCATTTCCCAGCTCAGGCTGGACAGGTTCACTGCCTTTTAAAAAAATAAGATCAAAAAATAAAAAATAAGATCAAAATATTACAGCATAAACCCCTGTTTTACTACAAGTTTCTATTTAAGAACCATCTCAAGATGCAATTGCATCCTGAAAAGAATGCAATCCTACCTTCCTCAATCAAGATATTCAAAGGAACATTACTCAAAGAATGTTCAGCTTTTCAGACTATGCATCCAGTACACAGAATAAGAACATTTGAGGGGCATTTGTTTGCTTAGAAGGCAAAAAGGTTATTTAGTTTTTGAGCACTCCTAGATTTAAAGAGTATCTTGCAGTGCATCAAGCTGGATGAATGTAGTGACACCTTTTTCTTAAAAAATGAATCCGGAAAAAAATTTGAATATGCTTGTCTTCATTTTGACAATCTTCTGGAAGGCTTAACATGATTCACACATTTACAGTCTTGACAAGAGAAAACCAACCACTCTCATCAATTTACAGGAAAAACAAAAAAGGATAAGCAGGGGGCAGGGTAAAAAGAAAAGCCAAACTAGAACTGCCATTACTTGTAGTAGTCAGCATGATTGATGCTGTATTTAAATCCCTTCATATTCTTCAAGACTATTAAACCCAATTTTGTTCAAAGATGGAAAACTAAAAGAATAGTAACTGTGACAAAACTGCAAAAATTGGTATCACATTTGACAAGTCATTAGCAAACTCATCCATGAAACCATAGTCTATGGCTACTGGTTTAGCTTCTGAGCAACATTTCATTGCTATATCAAAAACCAGATTTTCTTTCTATTTGATGGTCTTGAAAAAACACAGTTACCAGGCTTAAAGGAAAGCTTAAAGAAAAAATACCTTATGAGAAAAGAAGACATTACCTGATTAGTACTAGTAGAGTAGATCACAAAATCAAGCCACCACCAACCAAAATCCACTTTTCAGAGGTTTTTATACTAACACCCAGGGTTGCATTTAAATGCCAGGATGGTTCATCCACAGAGACCACCGTGACCAGCCAGAAAACCAACTGCAAATTTCCACTGCCACAATGACAAGCCCCTGCCACAACCTTCAAAGGGGTCCCTGTGGCTAAAATCATAACAGGAGTGCAGCTGAGTAAGCAAGAGAGCTCCTACAAAAGGTTGGTTTTTGAATGCAGCACTTCCACAGTGACAATGCTGAAAGCTTTTGTAAATGGCATGCCCTGCCATTCTGATTACTGAGAGTGCTCCACTCAGGTATCCATGGAAACTTGAGAAATAGATGTTAAATTTGTTGGATCTGTTTGGCACCAGGGAATGGGACTAGTTGCCAGTCAGCCCAGTCCAACCACAGGTATTTTGATCCTTAATCATGGGGATGGAATCAAGAGTCCTCAATTGATGATGAAACTGTGTGAAATGGTCACATTTACAAAACAATGACAAAAGGAGGAGGCAAGGATGTACTGAAGAACTTTTATTTTAATGGTGTTATTATCTCTTGAGAGAGAAGAATATCCCCATCCCTGTAAAGAAGAAAGAGACACCCAAATACTCTTCCAACGTCACAGGGAACAGGGGGAAAAAGAAAGCATGCACAGAATGCACAGAATCTCATGGATATGGAGTACACAGGACTGTAAAACCCTTTGAAAGAAACTGCTTCAAACCTAGAGACTGGTCCTGAACAGCCCTGAGAATTAGAGATGTATCCAGAAATGGACAAACTGAAGTTGTATTCCCAGATTATTCCCTCTGGGAGAAGGAAGTAGCAGAGGGAGAATAACTTATCTCTGCTTCCTTCCCCAAGGAAACTAGAGCAGGTTGGGCAGGCTCCTGCTATAGGAACTGATTTTCTTCACAGAGAGAATGTGGATTAACTCCCTTAGATGACATGGAATTGCTATTATTGAACTACACTCACATCCACACTTTTCTGGACTCCAACTGGTAATGATTACCAGAAATCTCTCTCAGTATTCCTCAGGAACTGCATCTGCAGAGCACAGTCTGAGAGTGTTGAGTTAAAAGCTGACAGCAAAATCCTCGCCAGGTCTCCCATTCTTGCAAATGTAGGTGCCCTTGGAACTGATCCATGTGCCTAGAGTGTGCAAATCTGTAACAGAGCTCCAGATCTGGGCCAGGGAGCACCCAGTGACTCACAGGGGAGTGGAGAGCAGTGAGCCAGGGCTGGGGAGCACCAGCACAGCTCACAGAGCCACTCTGCTGTCCTTGACACACCCTCCTGCAGCCCTGAGTGAAGAACAAAGGCATTCTAGGCTTTCTGGCCATCATATTCTGAGGAGTTTTGTTTATTTATTTGCTTACTTCTTAGAACTGAACGTGTTTTCCTCTTCATTTACATGAAAACGTTTCTCAAATCCCTCTGAGACAGCCTTTGCAGGAATTTCCTGTTTTAATACTGATTACTGACACAGATCACCACTGCCACACTAATTTTAAAACACTGTAAAGTTACTGTTTTAATAGCAACTATGGCAAAATTTTAAACTTGCATTTATTTATTTTAAATGCATATCACTGTGATTCTTAACAGCACAGCACATGGGCCAGAGCTGACACATTCTGAATAATGAGAGCTGTGGAATGTTCTTTCAATATCAAAAACATGCCTGGTCACTGAGGAAAGGCAGATTGGATGTAATGACCCAGCAGCCAGGACACTTGTCACAGCGAGGAAGATGAAGCCTGCAGATCTGTCACAGGCACTTCAGATCACCAGGCTCAGCCCTGGCAGCAGCATTCCCTCAGTGCAACACCAACATCTGTGACCTTACAGCACCAAACAGCTGCACACTCTGCAGAGCAACATCTGTGAAGCAAGTGCACCATTCACAGCCACAGCCCATGGACTTGAGAGCTCACCCCTGAAGCATCTCCAAGTCCTCCTGGCACCTCTCACCACTGCAGAAACATCAACCTGATGCAACCTGGAGCTTCACTCATCCTTGTTTTCAACCAGCTGTTTAATAGAAACGTGACAAGTGCCATACAGAAAGTGAGTAATTAAGTAAGAAGTTATCTATGGGTGGACAAAGATTTCACTAAAGCTGCATAAGGAAAATAACAACAGCTTAAGGAAATATCAACACTTCAGGGAAATTTTAAAAGGAATAGATGCAAACTCCCCCAAAAGGTCACGTTGCTTCATACCAAATTAAGGTCATGTCTGTTCTCATTCTCCTAATTGAAAGTAGCATTGTTTCGTGCATTGTTTTTTATTCCTTTCACATTCTCCATTATCATGTACTGGGAGCCAGCACAGCTTCTTTAAATATAAAAAAAGCCAATTTGCTTCTTCACAATACCTACAGACTAAAACAGCCACAGGGAGAAGTTTCTAAAACCATAAATGGTGTGCTCTTTGAAGTCAAATACTTGTGAAATCCCATCTGACACATTGTCAAAAGGCAGAACCAATTCAGGTAGAGAAAACTGACACAATGGGACACTTTCAATACTATTGTTTTAAAGTAAAAAGTATATTCTTAAGATTTTTTAAAGAAAGGGATGGTTGCTTTGTGCATTTATAGAGAGAACAGGTGAAATCTTAGTACAGGGGAGCAAAAAGGAATTAATCCCCTGGAACATCTTAGAAGAATAAGTACGTAACTGGAAATTTTAAAATATTTGACCAGATTTGTAACTTTAAAAGGAAAAAAAAAATAAATCTGGACTTAATTGAAGGGGCCTAAAAACTTTCAACTGCATTGCCATGAAAGTGGGAGAAGTTGGCCATGGCAGGACACATCAACTCAGCCAACAAAAGGTGCATTTGGCAGAAAAAAGCACAAGATGAGACACCAGTCAAGTCCCATATAACCCCCACCACCAGTGGCACAGTCAGAAAGCAAAACCTATCCTAAACCCTGACATGTTCATGAAGGGATCAGGTCTTTTACAGCTGAGGCAGCATTCTGGTCTTGCTGCACAGAACTGGCCACCCAGAGGCTGCTCTGCCTTGAGCTGACATCCAAGGCTGCAGCATCCTCTTCCAGCTCCTGGTGACAGCTGCATTCGAGAGAAACCCTGGTCACTCCCTGTGGACCAGGACAAAGCCCCTTTACAGATGCAGAAATGCATCAGCTGAAAATGCCTCTGGACAGAACAGACCTCTTGGGGCCTCTCCACAGCTGACTGAAGCTTTGGGGAGACTTTGCAGGCATAGAGCAGGGCAGATCTGTTGAACACCAACTGCTGTCCCCATGGGAATGAACTAAACGTTCTGAAATTTTACAGGGTGCCTATCATAAAGGAAAACTTGTCAGCTCAACCAGCATCACCCAATTACAAGCCAAAGGCTTTAAAAATGCCAAAAATCAGTATAATTAGAAGCTTTACATGCAATAGCTCCCGGGTATGAACAATTTCACTAAGCAAGCTGCAGATACCGCAGTGCTGTGCTAAGTGAAGCTATAAAGATGATGGGCAGGCACTGCATACAGCATTCAGCTATTTTACATACAGACATTTCTTTTACACATTGTACAGTGCTGCAAGAAGTGGCTGCAGCTTCAATACTGTCAATGTAACACACACTAAATCACAGCCCATCCCTGAAGCCTTTTTTTCCTCTGACAGCCTCAGCATTCCAGTGCATGGAAAGAACATAAAGATTTCTGGCATCACAAATCATTGCTTTACTACCTGGTCTTCTGTCTTCTAACCAAACCCCTCCTGCACAGATTGTCCCTGTGTCACAAGTTACTTCATTTCAGTATTGCATTGCACCAACCTTGCAACTCAGCAGAAAACAAAACGTGATACCCTGTCATCTGCAAGACAAATCAATCTGTCAGTCTATTCTTCCCTTTGTCAGCTGCATGCTAGAAAATTGTTACAGGTTACTTCAAACCAAGCAGACATTTGAGACTTCATTTAAGAAGCACTGAGAAAACATTTAGATGTGGTGATGGGGAAGAACCCAGCAGAGCATCCTGAAGATTCAACTATTTTCTAAGTAGTGCTTTCTGGTTTAGTTTGGGGTTTTTTAATGCACACTTTATGACTCTTTTATTCCATTTACACTGAAATTAAGCTATGTCACTTGAAATGTTCCCCAAACCCTACTATAACCAAACTTAGAAGGTTAAGTTTCCCCATACATTTCTGCTCAGCATTGGTTTCCTGAAGCCTTTGCAGCATGCAGTGAGGAAGAAGGCATGGAGAGATCGAATGAGATCAGGCTGAGTCTGCATTTCCCTTAGGGTTATTCACCCATATCATTTGTATCCTAGGAACCCTCTTCCCTCCCCCAGCTCCGTTCCCACACAAGCAGAGACCACCAGGCACGGTGTAACCCCGAAGGGATCGAACCCACAGCATCCTTGGTTCAGGCGAAACAAGATTCAGCTCAGCTCGAGTCAAGTTTGCAGAATCGGAGATGTTTTACCCCTTAACGTGGTAAAACGGCCCCGGAGGGGGATCCCCCACCCCTACACCTCGCTGGGGCTCCCTGGTCCCCGGGGCTCGCCAGGATGCTCAGGCAGGCTCAGCCCACGCAGCGCTGTCTCTCCCACCCGGCTGCCAGGTCTTTCTTTTCCAGTACACACACAGGGGTGCTGCCTCTATGCCAGCAGCCGAGCTCCAGTCCCAGCCCTCCTCCCTGCGGCCGCTCAGGGGAGGGAGAGACCCCGACCCGCGGGGAGAGCGGAGCCACAAAGGCCGGGCCGGCGGGGATGCCGCGCCCGCCGCAGCGCCCGGCGCCGGGCAGGGCGCCCGCCCCGCCTCGCCCCCGCCCGGCCCAGCGCCGCATTGTTCGGTCACCTGGGTCCCCCCGCGGTGCGGCACCGGCTCCCCGGGGACCGCCCGCGATGGAGGAGCGGCCGGCGGGCGGGGGTTCCGCGGGCCGAGCTCCGCACCGAGCTCCGCTCCGCAGAGAGCCCCGCTCCCCACCGGGCCAAGCTCCGCACCGCGCTCCCCACCGGACTGCGCTACGCACCGAGCCGCGCTCTGCGCCGAGCAGTGCTCTGCATCGCGCCAAGCTCCGCACCGGGCCAAGCTCCCCCATCAGTCCCCGCTCCGCACCGCGCTGCGCTCCGCACCCGCACCGAGCAGCACTCCGCATCCCACCGCGCCCCGCTCCGCACCGCGCAGCGCTCCGCATCCCGCTGCGCTCCGCACCGCCGCCGCCAGCCCGGCCCGCGGGGCATCCCCCCGAGCCGCGGCACCGCGGGGCCCTGCCCTGCCCCGCCCCGCCCGCCGGCCACAGCCGGGACATTGTGTGTCGCCTCCCGCCTCCTCCTGCTCCGGACGGGGCTCCCTCCGGTTCCCGATGGGTTCCCCGTAAGCCGCGCCCGCGGGGGCAGCGCTCCTGCATTGCGGCGGGGCCCCCTCACCTGCGGCACCGCTCTCCGCCTGCGGCATGGCCCGGTGCCGCCGCGCTCGCCGGGGCACGGGCCGGCGGCGGAGCTGCTGCCCAGCCGGGGGAGGCTCCGCTGTGGCTCAGCCCCGCCCCGCCGCGCCTTCCTGCCGGTGCGGAGCGAGGCGCAGCGCCCGGCGCTGTCGGGCTGGCTGCCCGCGCCGGCTGCGGGGCTGCGCCGCCCCTCCCCGCCCGCTCCCGCAGCCGCACAAGGAGCGCACCGGCGGGGGGGCCGCTCGAGGGGGGCCGGCCCCACATGCGGATTTCACGGCCACTGAAGCGGAAACCCCTCGGCGGTGACAGCCAGAGAAAGGGACCCCTCTCTGCGGGCGGAGTGACACCCCGGCTCAGCCCCATGCGCCGGCCAAGGGTGCTGGAGTCCTGCGGAGACGGAGCGTGAGAAGGCTGCCAGGGTTACCCCGGCTGTTCCCCGGGTGTCAGGGGACAGTCAGCAATCATGGACATCATGTGTTACGGGGTGGCTTATACGGCGTGGTATTCCTTATATTTGTCTTCGAAGTGAACTCTCCCGCATGGTTCTGCAGTGCTGTCAGGCCAAGAACTTCGTGCTTCCAGTGATTTTCAGCTACTTCTCTCCAGGACCTGGGAGAGAGACACCTCTACTGTCACTTGATCCATGATGAAGTTTAAGAGTTTTACAAACTAAGTAAGAAGCCATTGCAAACACAAGAGAATAAAAATAAGGCTTGTATCCTCCCATGAACAATCCTGAACCCAGAAAAGGTTTTTCCTCTTGTCCACTCGTGCTTCATGGTGTAATTCTCCTTTACTTTCCAGCCTCAGCCATTCATACTTTGAAAGCAGTGCTAGCATTTGACATGAAATAAATAATGGCATTCACTCCAGGCACAGCCTCAGCTCCTTGCTGACTCCTGGGCTCAGGAGGTCACTGATACTCATGGCAGTGTAAAATCTCCCAAAGTTCTCCCAAGTCCCCTCCCCAAAGCTTTGCTCACACAAGGTGGGATCCCTGTGAAACCCCTGAGGACCAGGGAATTTTGAAGCAAAGCCCCTGACAGTGCAGGTGTTTGCTCAGCACCTCCCTCCGTTTGTTCCCTGGTTTCTTGCTCTCATGGCATTTGCTCCGTTCCCTGTAAGCTTTATCACCTCTGCAGCCCCAAGGTGTGGCACAAAAGTTAAAGCAGTAAATTCCTCCACATCTGCACACCTGACTCAAAAGCCTTCACACTGTACACCCTTAAAAGACTGTCTTACCCTGAAATCCAGGGAAAATCTCATTTCTCCACCTCCCAAAATCCGCTGCACAAAGGGATTTTCTGAACTACTGAGGAGGAGAGAGGGAAGGAGCACACTGGGATGGTGGGACAGCAGCTCATTCCTCTGCTCACGGAGTAACCTTCTGGTTTTGGGGACACTCAGTAACGTGGGGATCCCTCCTGCAGCCTCCAAAGCCGGGCAGTGGGACAGAGGGCACTGGAATTGCCGCTTCCTGCTCTTCCCTCAGCTCCACGCCAGGCAACAAAGGGGAACATCTGGCCAAGAGTCAGCTTTAATTACCTATTCAGAGTCAGGCTGAATATTTATGCTGTCATTAAACAGCCTCGGAAATAAGAAACCAAACAACTCTAATACTTGGTTTCCTGACAAGAGACTTAAATAGCAGAAACTTTTGCTTCAGATTAAATGCACTTCAATAGCAATTAATGCTAGGCTTTAAACATCTATTGAGGTAATTAACAAAGGCTGAGGGAAAGAAAAGAAGCAACCAAGAAACTCGTAAACACATATCCAAATCATCGACTTTCTGGGAAAAAACATATAGTACTCAGGCTAGTTTTTCATGTTCCATCAAGCAACAGGACAACACACAAAAATAACATTTTCTGGGTGCAGACATCTTTCCGAATGCCACGGCAGTGACTACATTTTTCAATATCAAGCCAGGTTGCCTAAGCTACACACTCATCTGTAGGTGTTTTGAATAATGCAGAAGGAGAATATTTGAAGGCATGTGACTGACTGCTAGTTTCAGAAATTAGGCCCTTTTCCAGAGAGTTAGTATGTCCTTTTAAATCCTAATGAGATGAACCACATGAAAAAAAAAAAAAAAAAAACTAAACAAAACAAAAAACCCACACATGTGTAGTAAAATTAGATTCTCAATCTGAAATACAAAGTTAAGAACTAAAGCCCCTTAAATTTAATTTTGTTTTATAAAGGCAAAAAATAATAGAAAAATAAATTATAGAATAATACAATATTGCATTTTTTTTCTCTTGTCATCTCTCTCTGCCTTGGAAATAAAAAAATAAACACATTTAATGTGAAAGACTTTATGAAAAGGTCTCAAGTGAGCCTGCTCTGGGGCTGAAGAGGCTTCATTTTTGTTTCTTACTCGATAGGAAGTTTGTCATTCTTATGGTCATTTTGCAAGGTTGTTTCCAAGGAATCCATGGTTTTAAAGGTTATCCTATAAGCATCACAGAAAAGGAGTCAAAATATCGTGATCAAAATGTAGAAATGGATGGTCAAATTTTGAAAAGGATGCCACAAGTAGGCATCTGCATCGTCTGAACACCTGTCCTTACAAACCTTAGCTTGTCCCTTGCTCAAGAGTCAGTTTTAGAGTGGGTCTGCAAAGAATTTCTTTCCTTCTCAGGGAACTGACATCAGCTGTCTTAGTGCACTCCAGGGGAGCAGCAGCAGAAAGGAAGAACCTTTTTTGACCCTGAAACATCAAAGTGGTTTTGTGTCAGACAACCAAGTGTTCAACTCAAGCACCAACTCAGTTGTTATGGTGTTACTCTGACTAAGGAGAAAAGCATGATTTCTGCAGAATCTTGGAGCAGTGTCTGCTGTTAATTCCCCTTTGTATCTGCTTGGGAATGAGCACCTCTCATGAGCAATCAAGAAGTGATTTAATACACTTTATTCTCTGTCTGCAGCCTAGGTGATCCCCAGAAAGCTGCAGCCTCAGACCATTCCATTCATCACACAAAGGGTTCAGATACACTGGCATAAACTGACAGTGCAAGAAAAATAGCTGCTTAACCTAGCCCTGATTTTAGCAGAGCTACCACATGCCTGATATCCATTAGCATCAATAAAAATTTCATGAGAGAATTGGAGATCACCACAGTGTCCTCTCAGGGCCATTCCCACACTCTGTAAGAGCTGCACAAAACTGTGTCTGGTCAGAGAAAATAGCTGTGTGCTTCTCACTCCTGAGTACAAGAGTCTAAGTGAGGCACTGATGGGGCAGCACTGAGAATCAGTGAGCTGGAAACAGCAGGCACAGAGATCTGGAAGAAATGCAGTAATTTGAATATTGTTTTCAATGCACCTGGCAATGAGATGTACAGACATTATCACAGACACAGAAACCAGTGAGCCACTGAAGCCCAGCACCCAGATCAGTACTGGCACCAGGGAGAGCTGAATCTTTAAAACAAAATAATAGAAAGCAGGTAAGCATGCCTTGCACCTTGGCAGCTCAGGAATCAAGCCCTGTGCTCATCTGCCCAATTAAAATTCCTAGAATAATGGTTTTTGACTTCAAAATTTCCTCTTATATAGTTTCTGGAGCATCACTGAACATACAATACCTGGTTTTTGTTTGTCACCTGTATAATTGTTATTGCAGTCTCCTCCTTCATTCCAACTGCTCAATTTTTCATTTTTACAGCACTTTAACCTCTCCAGCTCTGCTTATTCCTGGGATAAAAACTTAGAAATTATTTTTATTGCAGAGCCAACTGGCAATCTGTTGCCCTAGATGCAATTTTATCTTCCCCCTCCCTAAAAACAGCCTTTTATTTTAATACTCAAGAAATCTCTATAAAGAATGAAGAACTATTCATCACTTTCACAGCCTTTCAATAAAGAAGATTATTGTGCACGAAGGAACATGAAGGATTCCTTCAAAAGGAACAGGCTATATAATTTTCACCCATCTTTTATACATTTCTCCTTCCCAGTATCCCAACATCTATTGGAAGTGTATCACTCTGGAAACACTGCTTGCAAAGAATTCTCCAGCATTTCTCAGCAGGATGGTTTTTCAGGAAAACTGCTGGGCTGGAGACACTGAGTGTGTTGTGCTCACAGATCTCTGGTTCACTTACTTACTCAAGGCTACTTTCAAGTATGACAGTCCTCACACTGTCTGGGTGTGACCAGCACTCCCAAAATATAAAAGTTCTGTAGTCTTCTCGTGGACCCAGTGGTCTGTGGTAGCTGCTGTGTGCACACAACTGAAAGATAAGTTCAGTCCCAAAAATCTCTGCTCATACTGTATTGTCCTGAGCACCATTTTTCCTTAAATTCATTGCCCTCCCTCTACCTTGGATGTATTAAAGCCAAAGCAAAACAAACAAAAAAAACCCCACACAAACCTCAAACAAGCAAACAAAATCCCAGAAGAAACAGATTTATTATATAACAACGTTGTCACCCCATCATCTGTTACTGTCCAAACATGCACCCATCCATATACAGTAAAAATGCTGTTCTGTCAAGGCTTTTTAAAAATATCAACCAGATTGTGTATCCATATTGGCTTGTTTCACCACTCATTTCTCATCACTCTAAAAGAAACAAAGCTCTAAATGCATCAAACAATTAACTTAGTTTTGTGAGATGGTTCCTGTGACCATGAGCACTGCTTAAGGAAGTGATGAGCATGTTGGCTCCCATTGAAGTCAATAAAAGCGGAAGATGGCTCAGCCACCTCTGAAACCAAGGAACTCCAATTGGGTAGGACACAATTCTGCAAAATCATCTGCCTACTTTGTGTCTTTTTTCTCTGTTCTAGGAGGCAAGTTTAGGTAGCATAGTTCATACCCTTACTTTGCAGACTGCTTCACTGAATGATACATTAGCAAAATTGCAGGGTTATTTGAAGTGTAAGGAACAGTTCTGTCCCTTAAAAATATCCTGCAGCAGCTCAAGAGTACAAAATTTGCCAATGTAAAGGGGAAAGGACTTGGAAAATTATCACTCATCAAGTGACATGGGAATCCATTCTGTCACTGTGCCCCTGTGACAGATAAAAATGTCATCACAGAAATCCACAGAACATGTGAGAGGCTCCTTCCTCACTGCTTTCTGAAGCTTCCTGTGGGCCAATGAGACACTAGAAAGAAAAGGCAGCATGCTGAAAGACAAGCAAACATGATTGACATGATACCCAAAACAAATTGAATCCAAGGGCAAAATCTGAATCTATATGTAGTCTCCACAGATTGACTGCTCATAAACAGACATCTAGGTTTTATGTAGGGACATATCAGCTTAATGATTTTCCCTAAGATGTTTGAGAAACTGTGTGGAGAATATCCAAACCTAACAAAAATGTCACCCAGAGCCTCCAGATTAGTGCAGAGTAAACTGGAGAAGTGGGAAGTGGGATGCACACTGAATTTCATCCATCTCACCCTCTGTCCAGGGGGCAGAAGTGATCCCACTGAGAGTCACACCTGCAGAGGAATGGAAGGAGTTTAAACTTCAGGAAGGTGAGCAAAGCCATAGAGCAAATGAGAAATAACACCAGAAGCTATTTGCAGATACAGAGGAATCTGTGGCTCCACCTAAGGCTGGACAAACTGATTACTTACTGGAGTAAATCCTAAGGAATTCCATTCACCTCCAGTTCCATCTGACATTTAATGCAGCAGGGACATTTTAGATTTTGCAGGGAAATGAAAAATAAACAAAATCCCTCTGACACTTTTAAGGAGTGCCTGGTAAATATTGAATTTTTTTTTTTTTAATCATTACAAATATATTTTGATAGGTTTTACAATCTTTAACATTTCATATATATGAACATCATCAATATGAATATTGTATAATTTGAATTAAACTTCTAAGAATATTATTCAAAAATAAAAGGCTAAGCTCTTGTAACAGATATTTTACAAAGATATGTCTTAGGAATGCTCATGAAATATAAATCTGGAGATATATGTTATGTTGGATATTTTCAGAGCATAACTTCTTAAAAAAAATATTTGGTAGAAAAATAAATTTAGAACATCAAATGGTACTATTTATTCAGTCATGAGCAGAAATAGCACAGTAAATCACACACAGGAAGGAAAAATAGAAATGCTCCTAGACATAGTAGAGATAGATATTTTAGCATGAATCTACTGGCTGAAGTATGTTCTTACAAAACATTGGAGAAAATTCTGATAACTAACGTGTTTGTAAAAATTAAAAGGCTAAATTATCAGTCAGTCACCACTGAGTCATTCATTTACTCCTGGTTAAATGTGTGAAATGAATGGTGCCATGAGCATCACTGACATGTTCTCAAAATCTTGATGTGCTACTCCTCTCTGCACATTCTCTTTTAATCCCACATCGTTCTATTTTTGGAATCTTTAATGAGGGCATGCACATATAAATGGAAGTACAGAATATCCCAAATGAACCAGGGGAGGTTTTCCACTCAGTGTCTAATTTCTCTCACCACAGGTTGCATGAGACCTATGGTAATTTCTTTCCTCCCTAATCACTGAAGGGATACAAATTCCATAAGATCATACCATTCTATCACTTGTTTTAAAATCTCTCTGGGGAAAGACAGCAATACCATTTTTGTACAGTTTCTAAGCCTGGAGTCTAGTATGCTAAAATAAAGACTATGAATTAATAAGTTCTATTATTTCTGCAAAGATGAGGGAATGCCATGAGTAGTAGCAAGCAAGTAAAAAGTCAAATTATATAATAAATCACAATCTAACAGTAATGTAACAAAGACATGACTCTTTCTAAGAAAAGCAGTTCATTTTACATGATTAGCATCACTGAAATATCCAACATATCTCGTTTCTATAAATGAATATTGAATTAATTTCAACAGCTATATAAAAAAATTGAAGCAAAAATAAATAATTTCCTATATTTACACAAATGTAAATGAGAATACAATTTGTCTCTGACTTCAGAATTCAGTAATTAAAAAAAAAATAAAATAAAGATAGCAGAGCTCTACTGTCTTAAAATGTCCTTGTAATCAGAAACTATGAATCAAATCTTGCTTTGGTGAAGCATAAAGCTGTGAGGTGGAGAAGTCCTTTATTTCTTCACTCTTATTTAATTAGAACAAACGGCACCAATATCTTTAAACTGGCATATAAAATGCAAGAAACATCCTTCCTCCTATTAAATCTGTTGGGTTTGCTTGAGGTATTTTCAGTAATGATTTATTATTTTAGTTTTCCACAAAAAAGAATGTTGTTGTCACTTGTCTAAGTGTTTAGCCTAAGTTATTACTAAACTGCTCAGGTCTGGTAATTCAATAAACCAAGAATTTGTTCAGGAGAAAAACTAATACTTTTTAAAATGCTGTCACTTTCTTAAACTTAACTACCAGGAAAATGATGCTTTAATTCCTTGAAGAAACATAATGAAGTCATATTAATTTGCTTTTTCATTGATGAAAGAAGAATCCCATAACATCAACCCCATTAGCTGCAATAAAAGATCTGGTTTTTATTTCTTGGTGAAGATTACCATTTAGAAAAAGACAGAGATTATTATTTTACTACTCTGTGTATGTGAGTGTGCCTTACAAAGCCAGGATTTTCACTGAGTACAATACTGCAGGCCTTTCTGTACTTGAGACATGAGGGCAAACCCTGGTTACAGCTTCATTCCTCTGGATCCAAAGTCTTTTTAAAACAGTGGAAAATCTCCCAGTGATTTTTTATAATATTTTTTTATGCTAATAATTTTAAATCAGGTTAGGTGACAGCTGCCTTGGTGCCTGGGAACTGTATAATAAAGAGTGCAATATATGCTGATGTTTTTAATGCAGATATTCTATAGCCAGCACATTCCTCACCTGTGCTGTTACTCAGGAACTGTGTGTACATCCCCACAATGGCTGTCACAGAATTTGGATTCAGGTTTTTTAAGAAGGCTGCTACATATCAGGAATTTGGATTTAAAAATGGCGAGATCATGCTGAAAAGGAGACTGAATGACTTTCAGAATCCTGCAACAGCAGCAGATCTCAGGAATGACTTTTGGAAATTCAGACAGAGGAAATGCACTGAGATTGATGCATTCACACCTCAGATGATCTTTGTCCATCCAAGATCTCCTGGCTTTGAAACACAGGGCAATGAAAGTAAATGTAGGGGCTTCTTTGAATCTTCAATAAGTTCTGCAAAAAGTAGCTCTCATATGGGCAGGGTGCAGGCACAATAAAAATCCATCACCACAGGAACTTGCATTTGGTTTGTTCAGAATGGCAGCATAACATTTCTTATAAAAAGAAATGCTTGACAGTGTTTATAAATAGTGAAATATGTGTAAAAATACTCTTCAAATCTATTTGACATCTCTCTTCCAAAGGACTGTATTTTTGGCTGAGTTGTATTTTCAAACTTTTGCCTTAAGCTTGCATATGACTGCTCTGTTATTTAGAAAGTAGTGACCTTCTTTCACTAATATAAAGAATGGGCAATTTGAAATTGAAATGTACAAAACTACTGCCATTAAATTATAATTTAGTGCAGTGCTCAATGCAGAAGCAGTCCTCCTCCTGGAACAGCCTTCTTCCAAAGAAATGGAAAAGCAACAGTCAGAGATGACAAGTTTAAATCATATCAAATGGTTCCCTAACATAATTCTGGTGCTAGCATAAAAGGTCTTCAGATTGCATGACTTAAACAAAAATGGGTAGTAAACAAAAAAATAACTATGAAAGTACTGCTAAAGAAACAGAAGGGGCACATGGTGAGGAATTTACAGCGAGGAGTCAGGGCCTGGAGAAGAATAAGCATGAGGAGATAAGAATAGTATTTTTGAAAACAAGGTCATTGCAGAAAAGGTTTCAGATTCCAGACTATGTTTATAGCCTTTGGTGTCAAGCTGCCTAAGAACAGATCCAGAAGGACTGACTTTGTAAAAGTAAATTTTCTCTGTCATCCTTTTTCTCACCCGAGGTGCTATCTGTCAAGGCCTGCAAACTTCACTGTAGATAGATTATGTTAATAAGACATGAAATAATGTATATGGCTACAGGGAAAAATAGGGTGCTTGTACCAAATACATTTTCCTGTTCACTGATGCAAATCTGAGGGGCACTTTCTGCAGATAAATGGGCCTGGAATTATGTTAATTTAAAACTGTGTTATCCAGTTATAAACAGACCATGCAGACAATGGACATGTAAGCAATCTGAACATGGCCATAAATAACTCTGTATAGCTACCCTTCCTTCTTGGAACTGTTCAGTACTGGATATCTAACCCATGCAAGAGCAATTCACTTAACTCTCATCATCTCCATTTTGCACTTGAGGTAACTTAAAGAAGGGCTTGTAAGGTCAGTTTTTCACAGGAATCTATAACTGATTTTCAGCAGCACTGCATGGGAGCTGGGAGGGTTCTGTATCCCTCAAGACTTAAGGTTGGGGCAACAGTAGGTCAGAAGTGCTCACTAATTCTGAATGGTTAATTTTAGATTTTCAAAGAGCCAAACTCACTGCTGCTTCCTCTGAGCTGCAGCTGCTGAGCATCAGGAAGAGCATTTAGAGCACTTGGATAGAGCTAGATGCCTATCTTGATTTTCAAACCCACAGAGGCACCTAATCCTTTGTGAAAATCACGGGAGATAATTGTAAAATTGTTTTTCAAAGCCAGCTGTAAAGTCATCTCCATTTCCAGGTCCTTTACTGGCACAAGTGTCTTTCCCTGTGATAGATATTTCTGTGTACTCGTGCATTTGCAAGATTTTAGAGTCTGTTAGCAATTACAAGGATTTTTGCTGGAAAAAAAATTAAGTTTGCCTTGAGGTAGCACTCTTAAATCTGTGGCTTCCTACAGGCATTTGCAATTTTAAGGACCTTGAATGGCTGGCTACACACAATTATCACAGACAAAGAAGGGAAGCAGTTGTACTTACATTTAAAAATCTTGTGTGTTATGCGTGAACAGGTTTTATTTGGATACATTCCCTAATTTCCCATCAATGTGGTAAAATTTATAGGGAAAATACAATTTTAGATAAGTAATTACAATCATTATTCTTCTCCATCCACTGCTGTCTTCTCTTTATAGACTTTTCTGTCTGCAGTGTTTCTGACCCTTCTTAACTGGTACAGCTGAGCAGGAGCACCAGGTAAGAGTGATGGACTGGGCTCTTTGTGTGTTCCTTTGTTCAGCAGCCAGGCACCACTGCTCTCACCAAGTGAGAGCATACTCTAGCATATTTCTGAGTCTGTAGGTACCTGAATTACTGCCAGCTGGCAGGTGCTGATACTCCTGCACAGCTAATAAGCTACCTGCAGCTTCAGCTCCAGCTGAGGCCTCAGGAACAGAGACAGGATTTTGAAAGTGTGACTCTCTGTGTGTTCATTCTGATCCTTTTGGATGCTCTGAGCACACCTAAGCCAAAAACTGTCCAGTTGTATGTGGTGGGAGGGAGAGGTGACTGTCAAACAAGTGTTCTGGTGTTCTAACAGGAAGGCTTGAACTTTCTCTTGCTATCAAGATGTGCAGGTTCAGGACCTTTCCAAATCGTTCTGCAGGCATATCTGCCTTCATGTCTCCTGCTCACACACTCATGGCATGTTCACACAATGTGATTTAGACATACCCCCAATTCTAGGAAATCCCCACATGCTTAGGAATCCAAATGGAAGTGTCTGCTTGCTGCAAGACCATCTTAGTTCTCATCACAGCTCTTGATTTTCTCAGTCAGATTTTCTCTCCACGCAGCTGACGTGTGGGGGGCTGCTCTGGGTCACCCAGCCCTTCCCTATAAATTGCTTGAGGGAATTCTGGAACTGAGGACTCAGTTTAGCTACAAGACTCATTGGAGACATGGAGAAAGGCAGTGCCAGGGACTGAAGTGTTCAAATACCTTTAAAGGTCTAGGTTGAAGCCGGCTGGATTTGTTTTTATCCCAGCAAGAGATCTTTTAAATACCTTCATGTAAGTAATGTCACTTGTCACAACAAATAAATCACAACAATAAGCCTGGAAAACATTTCAAATTTCAGTCTTTAAGGAAAAGATCACCTAAACTCTCTCTAAAATACAAAATCTAATGAGAGGAGTTGCTGGTGTCAATGTGAGACACCCACCCTGAATATGAAGAGAGATGCAATAAAATGAATCCATTGAGGTAAGAGTTTCTGCTCAGTATCTTTGTTTCCAGGTAACCAACAGGTAGACTGCAACTTCAGACTTGTTTGCCTGACAGCCATCCCCACAAACCAGCAGGCATTCCACCCCCACTAAGCTAAAAACCTACAAAACTCAGCTAGAAAGGCCCAAATTAAATTCTTTGCAGAGTTTCCCTGGTAGAGGTTCCTTGCTCTTCCTACTGAAAACAATAATTTTTGCAGAAAAATCCATGAGAACAGAAAAGCATTATGCTCAATATCAAGCTCAAAAGCTGCACAACATGCAAGTTAAACACAAGCCCTTTGGCTCAAAGTTCCCTAAATCCTTGTATCCAACTCCCTCAAGGTTTAAAGCAGGGAAAGGATGCACATGAGTCTCTAAGGCTGTACTCTTACTGCAACCCATCCAGGCAGATGATTTCCAAATCATGCTGGATCCAGATTCTTCAGGACTTTGAGCACTTGAATAATTCTATTTAAATAAGGCAGTGACCACTCTGAACAGCAGCCAAAGCTTCCAATGACTGCAGAGTGTAACTCCAGATACCATGTACTGCACTAATCTCCTCAGGAGGTGATGGAGGCACACAAAACCCTGTAAGGCCAACCCCTGTAAGGAGAGGTTGCAGGCTCTTGGGCAAACAGGGATGATAAAAGCATTCCTGGCAGCTGTTGCTATCTAAGCATTCTGGAACAGTCAAGGACATCTTCAGAATGGCACAATATCATCTTCAGAAATCCACTCCCATTATCTATTTTGTTTGTGCAGTGCTTGTTTTGCCCTTCAGCACCCCTGCATGACCCTCTTTAAAGCTAATGGATGTTAAACATACTCAAGCAAGAACAAAATGGAAATCAACTCCTTGCAAAACATACATACATAATCTTTGGGTTGACAGGAAAACCTGAATCCAGTAACATTTTTGGGTAAACATCACTTTGATTTGCCCCTCCAGACCCAAATGTTTAACACAGAACCAAAACCACAATTACAACATACTGGCAATGAACTGAACATATGCTAAAAACTGGAAAAAATACCACACATAAAATCCAAATTCAAGATCAACAAAAATCTGAACAAAAATCTGAACAAAAATCTGAGAGAGCATAAGTTTGAGACCATGCCCTTACATTTCACAAAAGCCACAATGCTCAGACCAAACCCTTTTTGTCCCAAGACCTGAATTTTACAATAAATTTGTATCCTTAAGTTACCTTTTCTTCTCAGACATAAATGAAGCAGCCTGGAGGTTTCATTCAGTGTTCTCTACAAAACCTATAAGCACTCAACCACTGACAAAAATAGTCATGTATTTTCAGTGTTATTCTCACTGTATCTGCTTTTGGGCATCCCCATGCAGGGCATTAAACATGCCCAAAAAGTGTTATGACAGGAGCTCCAGAAATACAGAGCCAGGGCTTTCTTAACAGACAATGACACTGTTCCAGCTGATTAATCTGTGCCCTACAGAGTGATCTTTTTCCTTCAGCCAAGTTGATAGGCAAGCTTAACTTTGTGGAGGAAATAAATCAAGTTCTGCTTACAATTCCAGCAGTGTAAACCTGAAGCCAGTTCACTGTTCCATTCCCAGTGTTACATTTTAGACCTACAGCACTGTGAAAGGTGATGCATATCTAGAATCAGACACTGGTAATGCAGAAAGATTACATTTTAGATAAGCAACAATGTCCCAGTGGTGCACAAGGAAAGCAAATGCAAGGAAGCTTCAGGAAGAATAATTTGAATATTCTGTACATACAGTAAATACCAAATGAAAGGTGTTGAACTCTTCTTCTATCTCTGAAGAGTCAGAGTCAATGAGCAAGGAGTTCTCAAAAATCTGTAGTGAACAGCTTCCAGCTGACATCAGTGGACAAATCTGACCTTTCCTTTCCCAAACTGACCCAAAAGATCTCGTGTATCAATACATAAATACATACATCATTTAAGAACTGCGTTGATTGCTCCTTGTCTTTTCACTCAGGAAAGATTTTCAGAAGCAAAGGGAGTCCCAAATTCTCACCTTCTTTTGGAAAATCGCTGCTGAAATATCATCACTGGAAATTCCATACTTTTTCACATATTTGTTTTGCATATCTTGTTAATTATCCCATAGATTCAGCTTGTTGAAAATTAATGTTTTTTGATGCTATGAAACACATTAGCACTGGTGTTTTCTCTGGACGGCTCCTTTAATCCTTTCCTAGTGGCCCTTCAGTTTTATTTTTTCTAAAGAAGTTTACAGCTTATTCAGAATCATGCTGCTCTTTTAATCTCTTGCTGAACCTGCTGTTCTCTTTGTGATAACTATGTTATGTCTTGAGCTACATTAAGATGACTTGGAAATTGAGAAACAGGATTAAATCTTTGTTGTTAATCTTTATGGCTGTAACAAAGCCTAATGGGAAATTGGAAGAGATTCAGAGAAGAGTGAAAATTATTAAGGTGCTTGGGTAGTACATATTTAATTACTTTCAGGAGGCAGCAGCTCACTAGCGTGGGTGTAACCAGTGTTACCCAACCTTTGACACGAATCTGAGAAATATGGGGTCAGACTCACAGAAATGGGAGATCACTTTTTACTGTTAAAAAAGCTGTAACAGGATAAAAGGATGAAAATTGTTTATCCTGAATACCAGAAAGTATTTTAAAAGTTTTAATCTGAAGTTATGAACAGATGATGTCACCTAGGAAATGGTTTGAAGATGGAAGTGGGTGGCTGTTGTCAGCTGCCCACCCAGGCTGCTGCCTGTCCCTAAGGCACTCTCTAGAAAGGCATGGCCCAGGCAGCTCTAGGACTTTGTGACCTGCTCTGCTGCACAGCTGGAATATCCCACTGGCTGGAAACCAGCCCTCCTGGTCACTGTAAGGTGCTGCACATACTGCCTGCACCTGTGCAAGTTCTTCTTCATGTCTTTGTTTGCAGAATTTCCTGTAAACCCACAGAGCTGGGATTTTGCTACAGCTCCTAAAAAAGGTGGGCTACACAACCCAGCAGAGTTTAAAGCTCAAACATTTTGCTCACCTTTGTAAATCTCAGCCAAAATGACCAGTTTGGTTTCCTCAGAATCAGCCCCTCTCAATAATCAGTAACAGCTAAGATTCATCAGGCCTTAAGCTACAACATTTCTCCATTCAGAGCTGTTTAAGGGAAGGAGTCTTTATTCTGGAAGTTTTTTGCCTCTAATCTAGCAGAACTCAACTCTCAAACCACACTGTGACACTCCTTCATTACACATTGAAAGAAAGTTAAATTTCAACAAATGTGAGAGGAGGGAGGGATGGGCTGTTCCCCAGTGAAAATCCTGTCGCCCTTTTTGCACACTCTATTTTGCAATTGTTTTAAAACTATGCTGAGGATTATGGATAAGAACATTTTTAGGCCAAATAAATAAATGGGACAGAGCAATTTTGCAGTGTCATTCTCCCCGCTCTCCTTTTTTTTTGTGCTTTGAACAGCTAACCCCATTGCAGAGTGTATTTGACTTGGCAGTTAATCACCAAGGCAAAAGGTCATGTACAAAATCTTAGCTTCCAAGAAACACTCAGTTTAGCAGTTGCCACTAATTGACACCAAGAACAGATCAGGCTCCAAGCACTCAGACGCTCCATTTCTCCCCAGCTGTCAGTAAGTTAATTGCTGCCTCTTTCCTCACCTCAGGAGAGGCTCTGGCCTCTGAAACCAGTGCCCAACTTCTGAAGGGAGTCACACACATTGACCCAGACTTTTGCAAATGGCCCTTCAAAAGCCATTCTCTGGTGCTTCTTACAAAACACATTAAAATTGTGATTTTCCTTTGCTGTCCCTAATTATGAGGCTAATCTAATTCTTGCTAAGTGTTACAACAGTTTTAATATTGGCTCCAGCAGGAGAGGAAGCATGGAGTTATATTTAGCATCCAAAGATGATCTAGTGTTCACAAGGTCACGGAGTCTGGAGCTGAGAAGGAGCTGCCACTTCTTGAAGTTACTGTCGTGCTCTGGGGTTTATTGGAAAGAAGTTCTGCTGTTTTTCAAAGAGTTTCCTTGTGGATATATTTAACCAGATCCTTGGGAAAATCCTCCCAGTGCTAAAATTAGGATTCGATGAGCCTAAAAGACAAAAGTTTCAGCGGCCCTAGGTAAAAGCACATTTAAAAGTACAACAGCAGGGTTGTTCAGCCTGGTTTAGCATCCTTGTCTATAGCCAACAGCACACTGCCATCGTGTGGCTCCGGTTCTCCCTGGCAACTGTGAAACACCGGGATGCTTTCACCAGAGCTTTCCTAGCTTTGATTTCTAGTATGCTGATAATGTACCAAATTTATTCTTTCAGGGGATTTATTTAAAGTTTTTTTAAATGAAATAATTAATGTGAGTCAAAATTGTTCAGTAACATTATTCAAAATGAACTGTATTTTGTTTGCTTTACTTTAATAGTGGGCTGTTTCTAGTGCAGACCACTGCCATCCTTCCATTTCCTTCCGCTGATCCAAAATTTGTTGGTTATTTAAAGAATTACATTATATTTTTTAAATATGTATTACACACAATACTGATCTGTTCAGTTGCTTCTCTAAACTGAGAAAGAACAAATGTCTTTCTAGTCATTCCCTCAATAATTTAGATCAGTCTTCTAATAGTAACATGCCACTCCCCTCCCAATTTATATTCATGCCTGGTTTTACTCCATTCTAGGTGCAGAATCCAGTATTTGGGATTGTCAAATTTCATCCCATTAATCATTGCCCAGTGCTCCAATTTATCTAATCCCTCTTCAGGATGTCTTGTCCTTCAAGAGGGACAACAGCACCTCCCAGTTTGGTATCAAATGTGCTCATGGTGCTCTCCACTCTTACATCCAGATTGTTGATAAACGTATTGAACAGAACTGGCCCTAAAATTGGGCTCTGATGATGTTCTGGTACGGTATTTTTAGGAATTTGACTTTGAGAGGGTAGGCTGTCAGCAGTTGTCGCTCATAACTGTTCCTGCACAGTGAACAAGCAATAGCTCACTTCAAAAGGCTGGCTTTATTTTTATTCACAAGGATTGCAGCAGCAGCTCCAAGGGACACAGTTGTTACTATCAGCTTGCTTGGAGAAGACAGCATTCAAAACTCATCATACCAGGTATTTGTTACTGCATGTCCATGGAAAAAGGTCTTCCTGACTCAGTCACTACCATGATTACATGACAACAAATATTTTTCTGAGCTACAATTAATGAAAAGTCAAATTTGTTTTCCTTCTGGTACTTCTATCTTCAAACATGCAAAGCTCATTTATGTGTATACAGTTATGCATATATAACCATTCACATTTATATTACCTTTATATATTCAGTTTGGTTTTTTTTTACAGTGTAGCCCTTAGCTGTGGTACTGGCAGGACAGATACACTGGAATATCCCACAGGAAGTTCAGTATGTGATGCCCTGCACTGTGTGACATCATTTTCCATTCTGTCCCAGAAAACAGAGTTTACAAAGAAGGCTTTCCCAGACCCTCACCCTTGCTATTTGGATGTCTCTGCTCCCTGCCTGTGCGATCCAGAGGAGGGCGTGCTGTGGCTTTGGAAAGTGTCCCCGGAGCCCAGCCCGGACCTGGCACAGACCCAGGGTGAGCAGCCCGACATCAGCAGCTCCAGCTCCATCGGGTGAGGGGAGGCAGGTGAGTGCAGGAAGCCAGGACAGCTCACTCCCTCCTCCTGAGACACCGAGCTCTCTGCTCCCCGGGGATGCCTCCCACATCTGGGGGATGCTCTCACATCTGGGGATGCTCTCTCACATCTGGAGATACCTCCCACATCTGGGAATGCTCTTCCACATCTGGGGGATGCTCTCCCGCATCTGGGGATGCTCTCCCACATCTGGGGATGCTCTCCCGCATCTGGGGATCCTCTCCTGCATCTGGGGATGCTCTCCCACATCTGGGTATGCTCTCCCACATCTGAGGGATGCTCTCCCACATCTGGGGATGCTCTCTCACATCTCGGGATGCTCTACCGCATCTGGGGATGCCTCCCACATCTGGGGATGCTCTCCCACATCTGGGGATGCTCTCTCACATCTGGGGGATGCTCTCCCATGTCTGGGGGATGCTCTCCCACATCTGGGGACGCTCTCTCACATCTGGGGATGCTCTCCTGCATCCCTGCACTCCGTGGCATCTAGGAGCCACCTGCACTCCCAGCCTTTCTCTTCCTTGCTCCTCCTTGGACTTCTCCAAGCAAATCATCACACAGTGACCCTTAGATTTCAAGAAGTTTTGTGGTGTGGGAGGTCTGGAGTGAAAGGTGAAGGTTTAAAACCTGATCAGTTGTCTGAGCTGCTAAACACCAATGGCTTCTCAGAATTTTGGGCTGAACTCACTGAAAACATGTATTTAATATTGAGCCTGAGCAGTTCCTACCAGAAAAGAGCTCCATATTCCTTATGAAAAAGTCTGTTCAAAATTGGACACTCAGCAGGTCGTACAATCATTCCAAATATCTCTTTTGTAAACAGATAGCAGAAGGGACATCCCAAAGATGAGCTCAGGTGGTCAGAGCATGGAGTTGATAACACCAAGGTTGTGGGTTTGATCCCTGTAGGGGCATTTCACTTAAACAGTTGTACTTGATGATCCTTGTGGATTGCTTCCAACTTAGAATATTTTCTGTAAAATATTATGAAATCTTGGCACAGGAATCAACATACAAAGCTTATTAGAGGATTTGGATCTCTGAATTCCACTAGAAATACCTGCACACTTTGCCCTCCCCAACAATTTATAAGATTTACTTTTTCAATCCTATGCCTTTGGAAACCCTTAAGAATCCTGAAGGAAATAAATCCTGCCTCTTAATAAAAGTTCTTTTTTAAGTTTAACATCTTTCCTACAGTAAAAGAATCTTTTTAAATAGAAGAAGCTAGACTTGTTAAAAAGGTGCATATCAGTTGGCAGGAGCCTTTTTGCTTAAAACAGCAAATATATTGCAAACCATTCAGTGATGAAAATAAAAGAAAACATATCGGAATGGTATATTTAAGGAAAATCATAATGTTGCATTTTTAATGTATGAAGTATTTTTAACATCAACTTCCATGTACATATATTATGCAGAAATAACTATTATAGGCATTTTTAACATTTAAATTCTGTTACTTTTCAATTATTTAATTTGGTAAGGATTTTTATTAAGTGAAAGCTAGGATAGCTTTCATGTCCTCTAATGCATTCTGTTGTTGTCTTACTGAAGTCAAAGGCATGGACTTGAGTAAGAATTGAACTTTACATTTCCAGTCAGAGGGAGGGATCTTAGTTCATCTTGATGAAGGTGGTACTTTGAATTGCTAAACATAGTTTTTGATAACTTTTGGACAAATCAGTATCTTGAGACATTTATCAAAAGACTAGACAATGTCATACTCTGCTGCCCTGAAAAATATGCACTTTTACCTTTTCAAGGCCTCTTAAACCCGAATTTCCTGTCTTGACCTGTGAACTGTTATGGTACATAGTTAAACAGTTACAACCTTTTATTTCTGCGATGTTTCATTCCACAAGACTTGCATTTCAACACCTCACATGCTGGTTCTGTTGTCTGCAGCACAGTTTGCAAAACGCTCTGTGTTCCTTTCAAACGAAATATGGTGTGGATTTAAGATGGTCAAGCTGACCACTGTAACACATTGGAGAGCTGGCACAGTCTGTGATATCAGACCAATGAAAAATCCTCATTCTTTCCACAATATTCAGCAGGTCCTGCAATTTTTGTCTCAACGGGAGACAAAATGTTAGGTTACAGAACCCTTAAAATTCCCTGCTGGATCTCACAGAATCTGCAAGTCCCACCCCGTGGAGAATGCCACTTTGTGGCAGTCTCTGCACATTCCCTGAAAGAGTTCAAATTCTTTACACCAATTGAACGCATTTCTGTCTCGTTTGAATGGCAGAGTGAATGGAGACACTTGAGAGTTCTTGGTCGCAGACATTCTAATTGATATCTTGGCTGCAGTATACTGTAATTTGTATGGAAATATGCATTTCTCTCTGGAGGCTGTCCTGCAGTGGACTAAGCACAGCCATGTCACCTAACAAGAGCACTTTATGAACCATAATTTTCTCTGTTCAAATTATATCTCTCAACTTAGGACGTGCATGAAGAACCTTTCCATCTACACACACACACAGGAGAGAACCTGTCAAAACATGTAGCTTTGATAACATTGACTCAAAACCTGAACGCTTAACAAGAGCTCTCTATGAAATAAATGGAGAAGAGGCTAAAAATTCATGTTCTCTCAGGCTACACTGCTTTCCACACTGTCTACAAGACAGGCTCAGCTGTGGTGTCCGAGGTGCAAATCTCATTAGATAGGCTGGTAAGTTATGCACGCACAAACAGACTTCTAAGGATTGCTCTGCCAAGAGGGGGAATTGGCAGCACACAGAGCACTTCCCTTCCCACTCCCCATGCTGTGGGATCTGGTGAATCCCCAGCTGTGCTCTAAAGCAGGCCTGTCAAGTCTCATGCACTGATGGACTCTTTTGTGTCGCTCTGTCACCGCTGGCATTGCACATTTCCACACGGCGGGACCGCGCTCCTCTCCCACTTCTGGGTCCCACACAGCAGATGCAGGTGGTCAGTGTGCTCAGGGATTATCTGACCAGCTGCATCTGATGTGAGGGTCAGGGAGCAGAAGAAAGGTCACGGTGCTGGCACTGCAGCTGGGGAATGAGCTCTTTAGCAGGAGCCAGTGCTGACAGGAGCCCTGCTCGAAGGCGCGCTCCCCTCGCAGGGCTGTGTGCTGCAGGCTTTGGCTCTTTCGTGACTGGGCAGATGCTCACCACCCAACCTTGCCCTGGAATCTGTGCCCCAGCACATGGAATCTCATGTCTGAAGACCAGAGACTTCAGAGGTTTGTTTCATAGGCTTAGCTTTCCCATGAAATTTCTGCAAGAGACACGATGAGACCTCAGAGATCTGGCTGGTATTTCCACAAGAAACCTTTTGTTGACCTCACCTTTACCCTGATCAGCTACTGACAACACAGAAACAACAACATGAATTCTGATTTTTTGTAAATTTTAAAAATGTATTTACAGAATAAAAAGGCAATAAAGAAGTACTTATGGTGAAATGGTTGTGGACTGGTTTATGCCTGCTTCTGAGTCTCTCTTGGTGGCAATCAAAAATTACACTTCATAAATACATGTTTGTATACAGTTACTTAAAATGAAAAAGGCATGTTTTTCATTCCTAAGATTTTAAATGTCATCCACCCAAAAAAAAAGAACTGTTAACATTTTAGTGCCCTCAGTAGAGGAGGCCAGTGACTGACATATTAAAAGCCTCAAGGCTGTAGTTATTTGCAAACTTTGATTTTCCAGATTCTTCCACATGTTTAATTCTGCTCCTCACCCTAAACCTTCCCATTTTATTTCATGGACTGGCATTTTTACAATGATTCTATTTATTCCTAACTTTTTTTTTTTCTGGCCTGATTTTTCATCACCTTCAGTAGTATGTCAAGGAAGAACAAAAACTGAGAAATATCTTTATGCAGAAAACTTCCATTTGGTCTTGCACACTGTTTATTCAACAGCAGTTTTTTACTGATGTTCATGATTCTCTGTGGTACTTCCATAAAAACAGGAATAGCACTGCCTGAACAGAGGCATAATAAATTAGCAGAATTTAACAATTTTCCTCACAAATGTAGCCCCAAAATCCAGTAAAATAAGACTGAAGAAAAAGGCTGTGCTTTTACATCAATTAGAATCTTATGGTTTATTTGTCAGAAGAATTCCCTTTGGCAGAATCTCCACTGACAACCACATTCTGTTTAGGGTATCATATTTGTTGGAACACAGATATCTGTTCTTTAAGGCATTAAATCTTTCATTATACATGAAAACCACAGTCCTCATGTGTTAGGAGAACTTCTGATCTTAAAGAATAATAATTTCTATTACATTTCCTGAAAATCAATTAGTAATGTGCAGTTGCATTTATATATATGTACTAAACCCTAAACATCTGTGAGGCTGGAAAATCTTAGTGCATTTTAAACCTTTCATTTTATCTAGAGGTGCAAACACAAAAAAATCCCATAGAAAAAATAAACAGACCACCCTATCCCAAATTATCAAATCAAATTGAAATAATAATGTTATTTTGTATGGGACAGTGGGTAAATCCCAAGCAGACAATCTGTTTAAAACTTTAAAATAGTAATTCATGGTGAAAGAAACTTTGAAATGGAATGTGTAAGTTTGCTGTCCATCTTATAAGGTAATAAGCAGTGGCAAAGCAACATAGAAAAGATAGAAAAACTAAGTGTCAAATACTTCAAAGAATTTAGAGTATGTTTCAAAGACAGGTGTATTAATAACCCCCTCATTGTGTAAGAAAAGTGTATCTGTACTCAGAGGAGTCATTAATTATGCTTTAGCTTCAACAGCAGTCTGTCCACAACACTGTTCTGCAGAACTTAATGTGCATCTGCTCTCTCTAAGCATTTTCCTCTCTAGCTGTACCATTTTCAGCTACCACTGTTCACTGCTATTTCTGACCAAAGTGAAATAAATATTAGCCCCTGCAGATATCGTTCACCCTCCTTTTTCCTATGGTCAAATGAATCCTGATATTCAGGAGGAAAACCAGCAATCAGAATTCCACACGAGATGTCAGGTTCCACCCAACAACTTGAGCCTTCCTGTTCCCATATCTTTATTTGCCACATTTCACCCATTATATTCCACTTGCTTCCTTTCCATGTGCTACCACCAGCTACAAGTGGGCTTGCTATTGTCATTTCTTATCCCTAAAGAAGCTTAATTCTGTCTTCAAAGTCGTTGTAAGAGTGGAGTCTGAGGCACCTCCCTTGTAAAACAAATCAGAAGCAGATGGGAACTTGCTGGGCAATTTTTCCTTGTGTGAAGTTGTAACCTACATGCAAAAAGGTCTCAAGACCTCTCAAAACCTTAAATTCTCCACAGCCATGCACCCCTTCTTAAAGCATGCCCACCATTTCATTTCTTCTTTCTGAATTTTGCTCACAGTGCCAACAATAGTTGATCTTACACATCTACTTTACCACCAGTGGAAGAAAAAATGGGATCTACCTTTCCTGTGCATTACTCAGCTTTGAGTAATGCATCCCCATGCCTTCACTTAGAAAGGAAAATGTTAGTGGGAAGGTTTGGCAGACAAGCCACGTTGGAAAAGTCAGTTTTAAATATCTGATTGCCTTTGTGTTCCCTGCACTGCACACGCTGGAGCTAAGCCCAAAGGAACAGCCTCACTCCTCAGCCCTCAGCAATCTTCTCTCCCTTCCTCCTTTCTCCCCCCAGTATATTCCTAGTGGCTTCATCAGTTCTTCCACCCCTGCACAAAGGGCAGCTTGTAAAAAATCTCATTATTGCTCTGTGCAGTACATTACAATGGTGATAAAAGGGGCATCTCTATTTAACCTTCTAGATTTCAATCAAAAAACAGCTTAATTTTAAGGATGACACTTGCTACTTTCTCATTATTACATAAGATCCAGATATTACAATTCTTTTATTAACTGATAATCTATGTTGTTCTGGATGTCCAGTACTTTCTTTACTTAGTTTCCTGAAGAGAGAATAAACAATTTAATTCCTTTAAGCTTTCTGAATTTTCCCTCCCCAATTTTTTTTTCATTCTGTTATTGAATGTGAAACAGATGGACAATAAAAAACAAGGATGAAAAGAGTGCTCTAATGGCCAGGATTAATTCATCAAAGAAAGATGAGAATAATGTTTCCTACTGGCATGTTTGCAACTCTGTATTTTGCTTCACTGGATCCTTAGCAAAATCTAGAAATAAACACAGGACAAGGAAATGAAAATAATGCAGAAGCTGCTCTGTGTTTGGGATTGACTCAACTTCCTCCTATTAATTTCCTCCACTTCTTTAAAATAAAGAAATAAAAGATACACACCCCATTATTTTATATTTATTTCCAGATGAAAGAAGATTTGAGCCTTTTTTAAAATTTATTTTAGATATTATAAAGGCTGAACACTCAACTAACCCACTGTGTTTAGGTTTCCCTGAGTGCTTCACAGAGATTTGTTAAAGATATAAAATAGCACACCAAACAATGAAAGAGCTTGTTTCCCCAACCATTTCTGTTAAAAGCTACTTTGTATTTGTTCCTATGCAACAAAAATTAAGTTTATGTGTAGGTGTTCCATGTTTTTACAAACTCCACACTCCTTAGTTGTTATAAGATTAAAACAATTTTCTCCCTCAGTAAATGCTTCCCTTGAAAACCACTGGAAGCACATAATTCATCTGTCCATTTATAGCTTCTATTTTCTTCTAGGCACTGAGAAACTACTGATTGTGATTGTTGTTTTCCCTTTTAAGAAGCTGATGTTGAACAAGTGACAGATAAGACAATTTAATGTTTTGGTGACCACACAGATCGATTTTTCATTTATTCTGGAGTTTAAAAGACAAAAAAGACAAACAACTAAGGTATGATTGCAGAGATTTTGTTTAGCAAATTACTCTTCTATACCCAGAAAATTTAACAGGCACTCTCATTAAACCTGCAGGGAGTTTTAAGGCAGCTTTAGTACTAATATTTTTCAAAAAATGCATTCAAAGATTTCTCCCCTGAACCATTTTCTTCTCTATGGAGTCTATCAGAACGGTTTGGAGATACAGTATTAGTCTTTAGGTAGGAATAATAGAAAAAGAAGGGAAAAAAAAGAGAAATTTATTACCACAGACTTCAGAAGATCTCAATAAAAAGATACATGAAAAAGGGAACATTGTGGGGTTTCTGAATTGGACAGAGAAATGGAAAAGCCATCCAAATTTGGGAAAGTGTTTGTATGGAAAAGGTAAGGATATCACACTTCACATGGTTTCAAACATGAAGACACTAAATCTGCTGCTCTGCAGGAAGAAATCCTTCTGGGGAGAGCAGGGGGCCCTGGGTATCTGACCTGGCTGGCCTCAAGAAGTTTAAGGATGAAGAAACCTAAGTCAGAATCTTCTTCTTTCCATTTATTCTTCAGGAGACTAAACTTGGATGCCAGAATTGTTTATCTGTACCCATTCCTGATGTCAGGTAAGGTGGCACTTGCAGGGTTTTATGGATTTTTCATGATATTACACAGAAATAAAAACTGAGGTGACTAATCACCACTGACTAGTCAACAGAGACATTTAAATTGCTGTCAGTAATACCCTAAATAACTTTCAGTCATATTTCAGTAACATCCACTGGTTTTAGCTTACTGGATATTTGCAAGAAATTTAAAAATTACGTCAAGGATTTGACAGTGATATCCCAAGCAATCCTAGAAATGTCCTGGAAATACTGTGTTGTTTTATACTCACAAGTTTTATTGCCTTCACAATGTTAAACATCAGGGAGTCACTAGAAAACCCTCAGAATTTTAGCTTCAGAAATCTCAGAAGTAATCCTAGAGATAAGCCTGGTTCCATCTATCTGTAGAAAGCTAGATATAAAAAAACCCCATGAAGCTACTAAAAATAGCAGAAAATTCCCATCTCTGTTCTTATGAAACAATTTTTTTTCTGCCTGCTCATTTTACTGATGGGAAATAGAATTTTACATCCCAGGGTTCAATATCTGTGAGAATAATTTAGAATGTGTGTCTATAGATAGTAATTTTGCACAAGTATTAACCATGAGATTTTTCCATGGGCTTAACTGTTATTCAAATTATTAAAAATATTGCAAATCTTAAGCCACATTAATGAACATGTTTCTATGCAAGTTTTGCAGTACAATAGAATTACATCACTATCAGTATCCTAAAAATAATCATTGGCTCTGCTAAATGCAGATTTTATTGCCTTATATACTACTCTTGACCACTTAATTAACTACCACAAAAGCTAATTAATTAGACATCACAGTCTCTAATCATTCTGGAATTTGCTCTATTATGTTCAGCTGGAATATCCTCTTTCCTGAACAGACCCCCTAAAGTTTAGATGAACACAATAAAGCACTATGGGGTTTTTATTTTCATCTTTCCAGATACTCGAGATCAGGGTTGAATATTTAGACTGATTCCTTTTTTTTAAAGATTTTCTCTATTTAACTCTGTCTTTATTACAGTGGATGTTTTTGTGAGCTTGCAAGGTTTCAGCCTGTTTTGGTGTTAGCGTTCTAGCATTTTAACCAAAAAAATCATTCTTAAGAAGGCAAGAATTTCATCAGCTTGACTCAATGACTGCCTACTGCTGCTCTATCACAACATGCATGTCACATGCACAGGTATTTTATCAAGTGGCTATCAATTAAACCCCAAAGCTAAACTCCACGATTCTAAACTGTTTTGTCAACAAGATGCAGCCGCTCTGTAAAGTCAGCCAGTGTATGGTGGTGGAATGAAAGTACCAATGAGAAACAAGCTGATAAATTGGTTTGACTAATCATTAAAACCCATCCAGTATAATCGTTTTAGCTGATCTCGTTTAAGTCATTCCGTGGAGCTGCCAAGAGAGTTCAGGGACAGGTCGATCTTCTATTCGCATCATGCCAGGATCAGGCAGATAAAATCCGATCAGTTACCTGACCATTCTTGCATTTGTATGTAATTATTCCCTGTTGTTTTAAAGCTTCCATCTGGAGGAAAGAAATCTGTTCTGCTCCTGACCTTTTCAGACCTCATGTCACTGTATTTAGCTTTAACAGATGGATTCTACTGATCTGATATGAAAATAGAAATAAAAGATTGAAAACATGAAAAGAGCGGAAAAATATAGAATCATTAAAGCCCTGATTCACTGCTAAGTGCAGGTCAGTGGGTGAATCTTCACTGGATTCATGGGTCATTGGTCAGGCCTCAGAGCTTGTTCCCTAAACTGCAAAAGAATTAAAGAGACTCTATGAAGAAGGTGACTGGCACTGCCTTCCTGTGAGTGGGAGAGAGCAGCAAGGACTGCTAGCACACACTGCATCCCCAAGGTCATCACTCCAAATACACAGCCCAGCCTGAAGTGCCAGTTCTCAACAACACTCAGATCTACCTTGTGGCAGAGAGAGCAATTGCTCTGAACACAGCAGATTTCTTCACAAGAGTGGAATTCTTCCTGCCTGTGCATGTCTTCTCAGCAATTTCTTCAATTTTTTATTCAATTTCGCTGAATGCAACAGAACAGTATTTGTTGTCTCCAGAGTGGAATGTTTTTTGAGTTATCTCTTGGATCAGAGATAAGGGCAAATAAAATAAATAGATAAATAAATAAATAAATATTTTAAAAGGAAGTGTTTAACATCATTAATAAGAAGGGATGCAACTATTTCCTATTTTAGTCTTCCTGTTTAAAAAAACCCCTACATACCCTATTGTTACCCTATGGCTACAACTATCAAGTGATATAATTTCCTTTATTGCTTCCTGCCCGTAATATTGTTGACTATTATTAACCAGTTGTCTTTTATTATCCAACTGTTGCCTTTTACTGCAGCAGTGGTTTCATTCCATAGAGGGCAAAGCAATTCCTGCACTCAGTGACTTTTATGTGAGTGGTGAATTATTAAATTCATCAGCTTAAATTTAGGAGTAACAACTCTTGGTTGCAAGTTCTACAAACCAGACACTTTCTGGAAATTATATTTGCCTAACATTAAAGAAACCCAGTAAATTGTTTAACCCTTCATCAATCTAATACTTTGTGCCATTTCTGGGTAAATCAGTTTGAAAATCTTGACTTACTTTTACAATGGTCAGCAATATGTTTATATTTTAAGGGTTATTTTCTCAGTTAACATAAACTAGAATAACTCAGCTGAATTCAAAGTGCTATTGAGTAACTAAGTGAAGATTTATGTTTAAAAAAGCCAATTCTCCATAAGCTTGTGATCCAATTTTCAAGACCCTAAAACTGACCAACTCTTCCAAAGCATGTTGCCACATATGAAGACACTAAGTGTGCTACTAAGAAACAGGTGAGGTCAAAGGAAAACTTTATTTTATTCTATTTTTCTTGTATTTTTAAGAAACTATTTTTTGTACAGTAGTGATGAAATAAAATTTTAAACATGTTCTGAACTTTTGATTGTGAATGCAGAAGCATTTAATGTTTTTAAGTGTTACTCAGGTGTTTATTTATTATACATTAATAATAAGGAATAAGTTTGCAACGAAGAAGTAGGAGTGATATTATTTATGCAAGGATCTACATTTATTCCCTTTCCTTTCCATGTCTGGACTGCCCAGTGCCTGGTTTCTGGAACCTGTGCTGTTTCTGCCCCAGTGCCTAAGGTTTATTTGGGGAGGGGAGGGAAAAAGGCTGCTAATGATCTCCCAGAGATAAATGAAATTGCTGATTTAGTCAAGCTCATTCTTGACCTTGACACGAGATGGGACAGGCAAAGGGAAGAGCTCAAAATAGAGCAAGTGTAAGAAAGGCAGATCAAACGAATGCTCAGGTCTGGCCAAGACCCCCCCTACATTCAGCTAACACCTGGCTGAGTTAGAAAACATGACCAGCCCAACCTTCCTGTAGGAGCCGATTGAAGCTGTCAGCTCCCGGCTTGTCACCCACTGCATCAGGAGGCCCCTGGGCTGCCACAAGAGCCCTAATTAGGCAGAAATGGCACTTGGGCAACTGACCCGCCAGGACCTTTGGCAAAGCATTTAACATCATTAGTTAACATTTTTATTAAAAAAAGTGTGAATGTAAATGAACAGCCAATGCATTTCAATAGGGTTTGTCGGTGGCATTGCACGCCCCCCCACTCTCCCAACCACACACACACTTTTTTGCATGAATAGTTCACTTGTTTTCTCCAAAGGGGGATGGGGAGGTAGAGACTGTTTTTCAAAGGGAACAAGACATGTTCAAAGCAGAAGCAAGGTCTTAAACAATCAGACACAAACTCTTGCCTTTTGGGAAGCGTGTTGGGGAGCGAACAAACAGCTAAATGCAATCCTACCTGCAACATGCCTAAGGGGATGTCTGAAAGGGAAAGCAGGCAGAACCCACACCCGAGAACAGAGGTACAAAATCACATGTTCATCTGATTGTTCTAAGGGTATTCATTGTGTTCTTGTTCTTTTCTGTTACATCCAAGAATAGGTGCCTAATCCAGTAAGCCTGCAACCCTTTACCCCAGCTATCAAATACTACAGCAGAGTAAAAGAATGAACATTAAGAATACACTGTCCTCCTCTTTCTTTGTAATTTCTTTATTCATTGCACATTACCTTTGACAGAAGATTACAAAAAAATACCACTCAAGCATATTAGCAACCTACCTTAATTAAGTCCCTACTAGCAGCAGTTTATCTGTGAAAAGTTAGTTATTCATACAGAATAGTATGCAGCCTTGAGGCAGTTTATTAGTACTCCATTTTTTCTCCAGGTGATTTAACTGAAGAATTTCCATAATTTATCAATACTTGCCCAAAACCCTGGGACAGATTTTGGAAATAAAAAACACACGAAAATTAAATTATTGCACATATACTTCCCAATAAAGAACTGGACAGGACTTGGAAATGTGTACTACTCTGTGATATTTTATGTCTGATTCCTATGATATCCCCCAGTTCAGGTCAACTTTTATTTTCTCCTTCTTCCTCCAAAATTCAGTACTAGGGCTGATTCCTTAGGCCAGATAAAGAACATATTACCCCAGATACTGGAATTTTCTCCCTCAGTCTGTAACACCCATATGTTACCAACCACACTTGTTTTCCACCAAAGATTTTTTCATTTGTTAAGAAATCATTCCATTACATTCTATGTACATTCCATTACATTCTAGCTACATGGCCTATCACTTATGCTTTCTAAATAAAGTACAAATGTAAGAAGAGATTAAATAGATCTCCCACAATTTGGGACTCAGGTACTGAAGATATCAGTTCAAAACCCAACTCCTCAGTCTTGTTCTGAAGCCCATGGAAGTTTATCCTTTTTCTCAGAACCACATTTTTAAAAATGAAATAATAATATTACCATTTTATCACACATTGGCCTACCTAGAGATTTCAGTCCCTGACTGTTTCCAAGTCTTGTACATGCCATATCAGGAAAAAAAAAAAAGCCAAACCCAAAACTTGGCTATGCATCTCTCCTGGTCTGGGCTGGGTTAGAGCTAATTTTCTTCCTAGTAGCTGGCACAGGCTGTGGCTTGGATTTAGCATGAGAATAGTGCTGATAATACACTGACGTGTTTAGTTGTTGCTAAGTGGTGTTTACTCTAAGTCAAGGACTTTCCTGTGCTCTGCCAGTGAGGAGGCGATCAGGAAGTTATGAGGAAGCACGGCCAGGATATGACCCCAACTTGCCAAAGGGATATTCCACACCATGGAGCTGGAGGGAGCTGGCCAGGAGCCACTGGTCACTGCAGGAGGATGGGCTGGGTACGGCTCAGTGGAAGGCAAGCAGTTGTGTATCACTTGTTTCTGTTTTGTAAATGCTCTGGGATCTATAGATTATGTCATGTAAATTCTCACTCTCTTTGTGTGTGCATTCTCTTTTCATACAAGTGTGTGTAGCCTTTGAAACAACATGGAATTCTAGATATATTTTTTTAAAGCACAATACTAAGTTTAGAAATCCTCGTAAGAAGCCTGGCTTGATCTTTTGACTCAGCTCTTGACAGCAAGGGAGCAGGTAATTTTGGCAGCATTGAAATCATTTTTACAAGTGAATTAATAAAAACATCTTTCTTTCTAGAGGAGAAATAAGATGAGATAGATATTTTAAAAATTTATTTGCTAATGATACTCATCTGGTGACTTGTCTATCCCCACCATGCAGGTTTTTAGCTTGAAAACAGTATTAGGAAAAAAAAAATCCTTAGGAATTGCCTAAAAAGCAGAACCATACAAGGCTCAGAAAGTTGGTAACTGTAAGGATCTATATGTGACCCCTTTTCCCATCACATGACTATTTTCCAGTCTAGTTCTTCAGTAAGGGTTCTCCTCTCCCGCTGGGAACTCGAGAGGTGGGTCAAGCGAGAGAGAGGTGACAGCTCATTGAAAAGCCAGAGCTCCCTGCCTGGTTCTGGCACATTTTCTGCAGGTGCCCTGCACTACGGCCACAATAGGCTCTGGAAGAGAGGATTCAGACCTGTCACCAGCTACAGGAGGCAATGCCCAGCTTTGTCTTACAGGCTAACTTCATTGTCTGCTGTTGCGAGCCCTGCAGCACAGGCACCGTTAATGAGATGAGCCCCTTTTCCTCCATTTGTTCCTCCCTCTGCTTCTCTGCCTTTCTGTAATGATTTCACTTGATCACATTGGTTGCTTTCTAGTGGGGATTGCTCCAACAATCAGATAAGATAATTGCCTGTAGAATACTGCTCAGCAACAACTATTACTTCCTTTGCTGAAAATGTCAGAGCAATTGAAAGCTCTTAGCGAAGTTCAAGAACAAGGAGGCAAAGAAGAGGCAGCTCCTATAGAGGTACCTATCTGTGTATATTTAGCAAGTTTGCAGTGGCCAGCTCTCCAGGCCACCTTACTTTATAAGCAACATTTTCAGCATACTTTATATTTTCATGACTTTTAAAACAGCCTAAACAATGTAAACATACACACCAAGTATTTCTCACATTCACTTCAGCTTTGGAAGACAATATTATAGAATTGCCTGGTTTGCATTTCCCCCAATTTCTATTCCATTTCTAGAGATCAAACGAATGCAATCTCTTTTTAATATTAAAATTTAATCTTAAAATTTTGTATTCATACAAACATTCCTAAGGTGAAATGACAGCTGATAGAAAAGTGACATACCAAGAGAAGGTAATTTAAATACTGCATTCCAAATGTAAGTACAATTAAAATACCAGAAATAGTTTGGGTCACTATTTAATTCACTCCTTCACCTGAAACACACTGTCACTGCCAAAAACCACGTGATGTTACGCTCTGCTGAACAATTCAAGAGCACACCCACAGACATAATGCTTTTTATCACTAAAGTGTACAGGCTCTAGAGATTTCGTATGACATCAAGATCTCCATTTATTTGACTGACAGGGCAAATAAGCAAGAAAAAAAACACACATGCAAAAATTTACTCAGAGCACAATTGAAAAAACTGCACAAAACCTCATCCTTTATCCTTTTCCATTTCCCATTTTTCCTATACTGCGTATGCACAGTCAACAATAACACACCATCACATAGCCATAGCCATCAATTTTTTTACTGTGAATTTCATAAGGAATAAATGGCTTTTGAAAGCTTCTTAGAGTTCTGTGAAAAGAGTAGAGAGCTGAATCAGCAGCTGGATCATTACAGGCTATTCATATGCTTAGTTGCTGAGGAATCAACATAGGGAAATTCCTTATTCTTTGGAGAGGAACTCCAAAGTAATTATAAGACAGTTGTTTTTTGTGGCATCACAGAATGACAGCACTATCAGGAATCAGTGACTGATATCTGGAGAGATACAGGCCCCAGTCTTGCAATATTATTCAACCCAATTTAACACTAGTTTAACTATGTAGAGAACCAAGATGTACAGTTTGTTTATACATTGGATGTTTCAGAAATTGAACACTATTTTAGAGCTAATTTCATAGTTACATTTGCTGTGTAAAGCTACATGTAGTAGGACTCCTTGAAAATCTGAATTAATCATAGTGTGGGTATCCAATTAAACTAAGCACTGATTTATGAATTCCATTTTATAACTTATTCTGAATTACTTAGAAGCTTTTGCTGGATGACAAGTTTTGCAGCAGTGAAGTAAAAGGATTCTGTAGACATATGAAATACAATTTCCTCTTATTCTTTTCATGAGTATAGTTAGAAAACACATATTTTTTTAAAAAAGTACCATAACTTGTTTGTCAAAATTAAAGCTGAAATTCTACCTAAAACTTCAACATGAAGAACTGTCATACAGGAAACTGAGAGTAACTGATGTCTCTTTGTGTCTGAAGCTGAGCCTAACAGTCTGACTCTGCAGCCCTTGAAAAAAACTCACACTTCTGGAGAAAAGCTGGAAGTGGTAATTGCTACTGATGCTTGTCCTGAAACAACTTGGCCTTTGAATGAACTCCCATTATAGGGCAGACTAGTGCAGGAGCTTCACAAACACTTCATGACAGACCTGAAAAAATGACCCTTTATAAGCAGGAAACACAAAAGAATAGCTCTGCTATCTTCTGACAAGGAGCCAGGGAATTTAGGATATTCCTGTGCTCTTTTTCTTGATTCTTATCCTTATAGAATATGGGTAGAATTAAAACAAAATTGAGAGCCATGCTGTTTATTAAGATGTTTTTCTGCAAGCAGGCAGTAATCCATCTCAGATTTAAGCCTAAAAGCCTTTCAACTTGTAGATCACATGCTTGATATACACATGAGCTGAGGAGTAGATGATCCAATAGCCCTTTGTGGATTTAAGCTTGTAAGTGCCAGGACACCATTTAACTTTTAAAACAGAGCAATAGTAATCACTTCTCAAAATAATTTCATTGTGTCACCTACTTATACACAGAATGTTCTAGTGTGTGTGTGATATGGACTGCCTCTCTCCCTGTGCCTGAAACAGGTAACTGAGAATTAAGAAACCAGCAGAGTCAAAAAACATGAAGGTTTTATACTCTGACAAAGACAACTGTGTACATTTGGTACTACTCTTGGCTTAATCACTAAACATCAGCAATTATCAAAAATACATCCTCCTCCTTTGCTGAGGAATGTGATGAATTTTATGATGGATATCTGGGCACCAAATGTGAAGTGATTGTTTTCTGATGGAAGCCTGATGAGCTTTACACACAGTCCTTCTCATTGCTTTAGGTGCATTTCATAAAACATACAAATGCAAATTTACTATCTTCTTCCTGTTCTACAGAGTCTTCTGTCAAAAACTTCATTTTCTCACTCCTCCCCTCATGTTGTTTCATTAGCTATTTGTAAGAAATGGAGCTTAGAAAGCAGCAGATCTGTATAAAGTTAAAGGTACATTCCTATCAGTGCAACAGACAGCAAGTAGATAATATTTTCAGTAGATAACAAGCACATTTTCTATTAAATAACACATCCTGACAGAAATCTGACACTGAATTCTATTCTTCAGCACAACTCCAGTTACGCTCCATTGAACCATAACTTTTCTTACACTAATGTAATGAAATACACCATATCAATACACCATAACCAAACAGGGTTGTGTGATTCCATCAGTGCAATTAATGCAAGAAAGAGAAGGATTTACTGGAGTGAGTCCTGTGCAGGGCCCAAAGATGATTAAAGGGCTGCAGTGTCTTTCATGAAGGGAGAAGCTGAGACAGCTGGAACTCTTCAGCTGGGGAATGAGAAGACTCAGGGAACTCTCATCTGTGTGTACAGATTCTTGATGGCAGGGAATGAAGAGGAGAAAGCCAGACTCCTCTCAGTAGATCCTGCTGGCAAAACAAGAAGCACAAATTTTAAAGTAGTACATTCAGTGTAAGACAAGAAGATAATTTTTGCCATGAGGTGCAGTCAAACACTGGAGCAGGTGGCCCAGAGAGGTTATGGAGTCTCCCTCTGGGGACATTCCAAACCTGACTGCACAGGTCCTGGGCAACCTGCTTGAGTGGACCCTGGCTGAGCAGGTGAGATGGAGTAGATGATCTCAGAAGGACTCTCCCAACCTAAACGATTGTGAGTCTGCAATTTACATCATAGGACAGCTTCAGGAAAGAAGGATCAAGTTTTGTGAAAATTCATTTGAAAGCTCTAAGAATCTGAAATGTTGTGTTAATATTAAACAGCATTTTCTTCTAAACATCATCTCCATTTATTTCACAGAGTTTTCAATTGTTCAGTTGAACCAAAATTTTTTTTCCAAAACCAAGCCACATTCAGAAGCAGAATATTTCTACATTGATCCATGTGTTTGAATTTTGAAGCATTTTTATCAGTCTGAAGATAATGAATGCAGGTTTTGTATTAGAAATATTCACTATCTCTATGTCTGTATCAGCCACTGCTTAATTTTAGAAAACAGAGATATTAGAAATCTGAACTAATTCCTTCTGTGCAAATGTGCCATGCCTGGTTATTCCTCCAAGACTCACATCTCTTCCAAAACACTACAAACCCACCAGGCTGACCTCATGGTCATGGAACTCTTTAATTTCCAGCCTTCCTGTCAGAAATGCTATGCATTTACAAGTGTCATCGATTTTCAATGGAAGTCAAAGGTGCACAGGCTCACTCAAAATCTTCTGCTTTGAGACAAGCCACACAACGAGCTTCTAATGGGATTCTCTCAGTTCAAAAAATTTATAAAAACAGTATTTCATGGATGAGTACACCCTCAAGCACTAATGCCAGTCAATAGATTCTTTTCCTACAAAATAAGGTATATTTCATTGCATAAGCTGGATGGCATTCAAACATATGTCTGAGTGTCTTATATGGAACTGTTCATATTATGTATTCTTCAGAATCAGACTTTGAAAAGCTTTTCAGTTTACAATCACATCTCACTTCAAAATTGTGCATACAGTACATAAGATCTTTATTTCCTTTTTTTTTTAAATTAGCTAAATGAGTCTTGAAGTGAAGAAAACAATTAAAGATAACAACAGAAATAGGGGAATATAGGGAATTCTGCTCACACACAGCTCACATAGAATTTCCATAGCCCCAGGGGAACTATTTAAAATTTGTTTGTAGAAAAAAGGGGTCAAAAATGGTTATAAATGTCATATGACTTTCATAAAAGGTCTGAAAATTTTGCAGAGTTGTGTAAAAATATCACAACAGGAGGTTTTTTTAAAAAAAAAATCACGCGTTTTTGAATGAAAGAAACTTAAATTAGTGAAATGGAAGAAATGAAGTCAGTTATAAATTCATATGATCTTATGGGCTTATCACAAAATGATAGTCAAGCTTTTGCTCCAGATGGTGCAATAGTGCTTGTGACATCCACTTTGAACTGCAATCTAGTTATGTGTCAAGCAGGAGAGTCCATTATTCACTGCACCAGTGCTGGGGAAAGAAGGTTAAAAGTTCAAGACATGCCCCAAGTGATTAAGGTTGTAAAAATCAGGAGATATACCATGGGGAAAAAAATGCCACTGTTACTTTTCTTCCATACTCAATTTGTTCCCCAAAAAAAAATGTGCTTAAGGAAAAAAAATAAACTAACAAAACAAAACAAAAAAACCCAACAACAACAACAACAACAAAAAACAATAACAGGATGCAGGTATACCACTATTCCCTACAGTAATGTACAAATTACCTTTTTATTTGAGCTCATTAAACTGTTCTGCTATCAGCTTCATTTTACCTAGAAAGAAACATAGAGGCTTCTCTTAAAATCTGCCCACAAGTTAGGGGACTTGAGAACTCATTAACACTTTCCCACTCTTGTGACATTCTTGTCAGCTATTACATACTCGTAACTAACTCAGATTTCAAACTTTATTTTCATGTACCCCACAGATCACCAGTTCATCTGCACTACTCAGGCTTCACTTCTCAGTCATGTAAACCTTTACTCTGCTGATCAGGAACATAACCTACAAATTGCTTCCCACCACCCCAAAAGCTTCTGCGTTTGGAACTGCAAGTGTTGCTTCTCCAATAGTTGAGCAAATTTAGATTTCTTATTCAATATAAAAAAAAGATGCAAAACCTGAAAGGGGAAGCTAAAAACATTTCAATTTATAAAATAGCTTCTGCAAAATTCTTCATAGTGAGACCAATTAATGGAAAGTGTTTTAAAAAAGGTACTTTAATGCTCACAACCTTTGAAAAGGTCTGAAGTAATTATTTCCAGGAAGGTCTCTTCTTTCGACAAACAGGTAGAAAAGAGTAATTCCATTGTAACAAATTTTATGTCTGCCATTTTCTATCTCTGTTTACCTCTAAACTTGATTGCACATTTGTATAAATTGTATTACGTACTATAAATGTATTATGGCCACATTGCCGTATCCTCTTTGAAATTAAGTCAACACCTTATATGCAGTAACTGATATATTAGCACACATTTTAATGTAAAGAAAAATACTGAACATGAATTTCACAAAGCCTGATAACATTCAGACTCTGCATATATTTGTATGTTGACAATTCAGAGTAGCATATTGACAATGCAGACAAAAATCCCTGTAATCCATCACATCAGGGTCCTTGAACTACATAGGATTTATTAATGCCCTGAAGTTCACAACAGGTACCTCAAAATGCACACACATGAAGAAATCCTGTAGCAAACCCTTGATATCCAAGACTAAACCTAGCATTCATCAATAACCTGTGCATTACATTAAAAACCTACACTACAAAACCCATCTATATCCCACAAACTTTCTGTAAAGTCAAAACTGGGCTCAAAAGCTTGACTTTAAATACTGTGTGTTCCAAATCACCTTTGGAGTTAGAATGATAAATCAGAGCCTGTGAGCTCTCACCCTGCAGTTCAGCAGGCTCCTTTGGACAAGGCCAGGCTCACCCTGGCACAGCAGGAGATGCACAGACCCACAGGAAGGATCCTCAAAGTTTAGGAAGAAATTAGTACTAAAGCCCACTCAGCTTGAAGTAACCATTGGAGCGGAGAATGATTACTCAAGGCAAATGAACTCTCATATGAGTACTTGGGAAATTAAAATAATAGTGCTGGGGGAGCTGGGGGAAGTCTTAAATAATTATTAGAAATTTCCAAAGATGGGGTATATATATTACTTCAGCTCTTGCAAGTTGTATCTAGACTAAAAGTCTAATCTGTTGTGTTCAGCCATGTTCAAGGACAGAATCTTTTGTTTAATCTTATACATGAAGTTACATTTAGCTTTGATACTGGAGTTTTTTCTTTAGAGGATATAGAATATTAAGAATTAAAAGAAACCTTACAGAAACATTTTAAGTATGAAAAGGAAAATCATTAAAAAGCCTTCTTAAAAAAAATTAAAATGCCTTAAAAGTAGTAATATATCTGTGGAAGAGAATTTGTATCACCAAGCTAAAAAGACAATCCTGATTTTATTGGAAATGTCATGCAGTTTTTATGTACTGAGAGCTGACTTCAAAGAAGCCCTTGCCAGTGGAATGAGCACACATTACTCCTCTGTGAAACCCTACAAGAATACAGATGGCAGCGAGACCATGATCTTAATTGATTTAAGGGTAAAGTTTATATCTTTAAAGAAGCATTTTAGAACAGCAAAACGCAAATCCTTCATACAACCCTTAAGCATGCAGTATTATACTTGGGTTTAGAGCATGCCTGATTAGCACCACATATTTGTACCCAAAGGAGATGCACGTGAAACAGGGAATGCACACAACACAGTATCATAAATGAGGAAAAACTGATTGTAATTTGTTTCCTGGCACAAGAGTTATAATAAAGGCCTGAGGTGAGAAAAAACTCTGTACAGTTGCTCTCAAAAGAAATACAACCCATTTCGCTCTGAAACCAAAATAAGAGGCAACCTAGATTTGAGGCAAAATCTGTTGAGAAGACATCAAAATATGATGTCACGCCTAGGAATGTCATGATTGCAGTTATACAGATGGGGTTTTAATGTGTGTGTTGATACAAGTGAAGTAACTTCACTGTTTAAAAACAAAACAAAACAAAACAAGAACTCCTACAGCATGTTGTTTGCAGTCAGTAATTTTTCAAAGGCCAGAGTTACACCAATCACAGGCTTTTCCTCACTGGGTTTGTTCCTTGGCTCTTGCTACATATACTTTGATTAGAGAGTTTTTAATTACACTTTAGCCTGTTAGCACCATGGGGCCAATAAAACTAAGAGAAATAGAACTAAATTCTTTTCATTCAACACAACTGGTAACTAAACACCAATTAATTACACCCACACAAGCCTAATGAAGATAATGGGGTTGCAGAGAGTTCACGGATGGTATGAAGTGGCTTGTGCTATCCTAACCTTAATCAGTTAACTACTTTGTAATAGGGAGGATCATAGGATAAGCCACCCTCTTTCTACATGCTTACAATTACTATTACTGTTAATGGAAATTACATGGCCTTACAGATAATTCATGTAACATTCACTTGATCAGGAAACAAAAATGATAAATACTTCAGGGGACCCCCTACTTGTATTTCCAAGAGTTTATTGAAAACAAGAGTGCAGGGTTATTAAATGAGTATCATTCTGCTTCATCTCATTGCTTTACTTCAGACAAACCTAACAGATTTCTTCTTTTCCAGGGAGGGAGCATCCACAGTATCTCTCGGAAAGCTGTGCCAATACCTCACCAGCCTCACAGCAAAGAATTTCTTCCTAATATTTAATCTGTATCTGTCAGTGTAAGGCCACTGCCCTTTCTTCTATTGCTACATACCCTTGTAAAAAGTCTCCATCATTCTTGTAGGTACTGGCAGGGCTCTAAATTTCCTCTGGAGTCATCTCTTCTCTAGGCTAAACAATGCCAACACTCTCAGTCTGTCTCCACAGCAGAGATTTTCCAACCGTCTGAGGATCTCAGTCACTCTCCTCTGAACTCATTCTAACAGGCCCATGTCCTTATGCTGGGGCCCCCAGACACGGATGTAGTGCTGCAGGTGGTGTCTCAAACAATGGACTAGAGAGCACAATCACCTCCCTTGGCCTGCTGCTCACTCCTTCCCATGCAGCCCAGCCCATGGGCGGCTTTCTGGGCTGGCAGCACCAACTGTTGGCTCACGCTGAGCTTCTCTTCCATCCACACCCCCACAACAAGAAGTGACGATCCAGGAAGTTTCCCCATGGGGAGTGGTGAGACACCAAGGGTTGCGTCAGAGGGAGGTCATAACACATTCTCAGTCCAGCCTGTGTTTGTGCTTGGGTTCGCCCCATTCCAGGTGCAGGACCCTGCACTTGCCTTTTGGAACTTCATGAGGTTGATATGGGTCCACTTCTCATGCATGTTCAGGTCCCTCTGGAGGATGTCCCTTCCCTCTAGCACACTGACTGGGTCAGCTCAGGGTCATTGGCAAACTTGCCGAGGGTGCCTCAGTCCCACTGTCAGTGTCACCCACAAAGTTGGGTAACAGCACCAGTCCCAGCACTGACCCCTGAGGACGCCTCTTGTCACTGCTCTCCCTGCCATTGACCACGAACCTTTCCGTGTGACCATCCAGCCAATTCCTTATCTACCAAGTGGTCCATCCATCAAATCCATCCCTCCAGTTTAGAGAAAAGGATGTCATGCTGGCAGTGTCAGATGCTTTGCACAGGTACAGGCAGATGACATCAGTTACCAACTGATGAAATCAGGTACCAACACTGTTACCCCTTTGCTCACTCAGTCCTTGACTTTTCCTTTTATGACTTGGGTGGTGTAGCTGCAGCACTCGCCAGTGAATAGAGGCACAACAGTCATTGAGTTTATCAGCCTTCCTCATAATCCTAGGCAATCAGTTCTCCCACTTCCTTCCAGAGAAGTCTGACATTTTCCCTAGTAGTCGCTCTCTTATCTCCAGCACGTTCCTTCATGATTTTGTTCAGAGCCTGTGAAAGGGCAGAAGGTGGGAAACTGATACAGAGGCACTTAAACATACCAGAAGGCACAGCTGCACATCGGGTGGTATCACCCAGCGCATGATCATGCTCAGTGACCAGCACATCAGCACCTTGTACCTCCAGAAGCCTGCTCTTCCAGGAACATTTCATTAAACTGGAGCTTTCTGGGGCAAGCCTCTGCATGTGACAAATTACCTGGCAGTATTTGACCACTGCCACCCACGTCTCTGACTGCAAAAGCCCCTCCTGAAGCAGTTATGTGCCAAAGGAGCAGCCACCACCACAACTCCTCCCGAAGTAAAAAATCTAATGAGGCATTGCTACCCACTCTCCTCAAGAACAGGGAGTGTCAGTTTAGAAACTTTTTCAGAGAAAACAGCTTTTTAAAAAGAGAGTTTAAATCTCTGGAGACTTACCATAGTGTTTCTAAAGGACATGAAAAGAAAACGATTCCTTAGGGATTTTTCTTCATTATCACCCCACCTGGAGAAGTGAGCACACAATGAGCAAAGGTCCCCACATATTGATTTTAAAGCTGGGGAAGTGTGCTGCTAACAGCTTTTAAGTATCTCCATTTTCAGTTACTTCTACAAAATTACCAGCGAACAGTGGAAGAAAGTGAAAGTTTTTGTAGGAAATTGAGGACTAAAAATGACCATTTAGGTCGAGACATGTTTCTTTTCATTGAAAGTGGAGGGCTTTCAAACGTACGAGTTACTGCGGGCGTTTTGCTGCAGACACTTCCCAAACACCCAGCCTGCCCCTCTTTCAGCACCATAATCTTACAGAGTTTTGCTGCTGGGAAATTTTTAAAAGAGAGGAGGAGACTTGGAAGGGCATGGCCGCGCTCTGAGGGCAGTGCGAGCACGGCGCGGCACGGAGGAACCGAACCGGGCCGCACCGAGCCACGGCTGCTCCCAACCGGGGCGTTCTGAGGGAGCAGAGCCCCGGGACTGCGGGGCAGAACCGGGACCGCGGGGCAGAACCCGGGGACGTGGGGCAGAACCCGGGAACGTGGGGCAGAGCGCCCTGAGGTGCCGCAGTCCCGCCCCGGGGCCGGCGGCCAGCGGGGGAAGAGGCGGGCGCTCCGCGGCTGCGTTGCCCGGCAGCGGCCCCGCGATGGAGGCGGGCGAGCAGCTGGGGCGGCTGCGGCGGGAGGCGGCTGAGTATTACCGAGGGCTCCGTGTGCCCGAGCGGTTGGAGCAGGCGCTGAACGAGCTGTTCCTGCAGCGCCCCGAGGATCTCTACGGGGAGCTGGTAGCGCGGGGCGGGCGTGCAGCCGGGCGGGCCGGAGGGGCCGTGAGGGCATCCGTGTCAATGGCAGCCCTTGCCCTCAGCGGGGATGGCACCCGTGTCTCCGCCAGCCCTTGCCCTCAGCGGGGATGGCACCCGTGTCTCTGCCAGCCCTTGCCCTCAGCGGGGATGGCACTCGTGTCTCTGCCAGCCCTTGCCCTCAGCGGGGATGGCACCCGTGTCTCCGCCAGCCCTTGCCCTCAGCGGGGATGGCACCTCTGTCTCTGCCAGCCCTTGCCCTCAGCGGGGATGGCACCCGTGTCTCCGCCAGCCCTTGCCCTCAGCGGGGATGGCACTCGTGTCTCCGCCAGCCCTTGCCCTCAGCGGGGATGGCACCCGTGTCTCTGCCAGCCCTTGCCCTCAGCGGGGATGGCGTCTCTGTGGTGATGGCTCCGTGGTTTGCCCCTGGTCCGGGCAAGGATTGCGATGGTTCTGTGTTTGTGGCCGGTGGCACTGGATGCTACGCCAAGTACATGTCCTCAGCGGCCGGGATTCTTGTCCTTTGCTGTGTCTCGACACAAAAACAAAGTAATCCACAGATGGAGAGCTGTTTGTCCCTAACAAAACTGCTGCTCAGCAGTGGTGACTCCCGGCCCAGTGGCGACGAGAGACTGGTGGTCACACTGCAGCTGCTCATGAGAGGCAGATGGGCCCCAGTGGAATGGCCAAGAATCAGGCCGATTTAATCTGTTCCCACTTGGCAAAATATTGTTGACAACAATGAAACCTCAACTAGTGGCAATACTGCCGATACTAGAATAGTGAGCAGCTCTCAAAAAAAAAAAGATTTCTGGTATGATCTTTGATGGCAGAGTGGCTGTGGAATTGAAATATTTCATTCCATCTTAAACTGTTTCCCATCATCAGTGGAATGGTAACACCTTTCCTTGCTTTGCTCAGTACTTGGCTTGCTTTTCTTTGTACCCGTAAGTGTTTCGTAGTTGGGTTTGGTGACTCTCTGATACCAGATTAAATAATGAAACTAGTATATAGAATCCTCAGGTGAAAACATAATCCTTTTTCTAAACCAACACTGGTGTTCATGAACAAACAGAGACCCATACAAATTGAGTTATGATGATTCATCAGGCCCTTCAAAGACCATGTTGGAAGAAGAATGAGGACTCTGCCTACCAGAAGTCACGGTTTCCATCTTTCTCACAGGGCTCAAAGCTTGCTGGAACATATAAATCATAGAATGATAGAATATGATAGACCCGTAATGGCTTTGTTCAGTGGTGGATTTGATTGTAATCATGGAATAAAAGCCTCATTGCCTGGAAATTGACTTTTAATTGAGTTCTTTCTTTTTCTTTTAAGGCTAACTACTTTTCTAAATTTTCAAAAGCTCCAGTAATATGCAAATTAGTTGGAAGAAAACTTTTTAATGGAGTTGGTCAGCCAACATTAGAAGTGGAAATATACTGTACAGTTAAAAACTATGAGAAGGTATGAGCTCCTTGTTGTTTTATTTCTTCTACTAGGACAATATCTGTACTATTCTCACATCCCAAGGAACCTTTTCTTTTCCATCTTTATGACAAGATATAAATTCCTGTGACTCAACAGTTGAGTGTTGTAACTTGGAAAAAAAGGTATAGTGAAAAGTTAGACAGTGGCAGCAGCTATGAAAACTTTATTTTCCAGGATTTAGACAATATTTTGTCAGTAGGATCTGATAGTGTATCTTTGTATATTATTTTTTTTCTGTCTTAATGATCATGTAAGTTTTCCTTACACCCCATAGTAACCTTATACATTCACTTTCATTTCACCTTTTTCTTTAATTTTCAGACCTTTTTGTGTAACACTTTCAGAAATGTACAGTACAGGTGAAAAACAGTATACATAGAACCACTCCTTTTACACTGAGCTAATTAATAGGTTCATGTGGGTGACAGTGGAGTCAGACATACCCATTTAGCACCTGCAATGCAGAATTGTTGGCTCATCTCTTCCCCAACCTTAAATATTCAAGTTACATCTTTGCAGCTCTAGCTGTTGTGGAGTAATTATTTCTACTTTCCCTCAGTTAAATTCTGGTTCTGGAATTACATGTAACCTCATAGATATTCACAGGATGCAAAGTTAATATTGTTAGTTCAGGCAACTGTGGGAAATTTGTAAATTATGTCTTCCTTAAGTGAATTTTCTCAATATAATTTGTTTTTCATCAGTACAGAAAGATGCATTTGAATTACCTAAGTAAGACAAAAATAAGTGATCATGAGGGATGGCGTTAAGCAGGAATGCTGATGAATTGTGGTACAACAGGTTCAATAAAAGGTGTCCTAATGACTGTATGGTCCTTAAAATAACTGCATTCTATTCTGATAGCATAATATATGTATAAGGCAGATCTGTCACAGGGGTTTTGCCTATGTAGTTAAAATTTTAGGTCAAAAAAAACTTGAATAATGTCTGCAATTACCAAAGTATAAGAGCCTAAAAAGAAGGTGCTGGATAAGAAAAGACAAGTGGAGCAAATAGATTTGGAGATATGTACTTGTAGAGTTGCTAAAGGACATACTTCTTAGTCTTTCAAATGATACTTCCAAGTTAGAAATTAAATAGTGTTTTAAACCTTTTACATTGTTTTGGTTTTGGTTTGTTTGTTTGTTTGTTTTGCAGAGGATTTGTTCCACTGTAATGGCTACTCATTCTCAAATACCTGAAAATGCTTTGCCTGAAACAATTGAAGCTGATGAGAAAGAAAGAAATGAGTGTGTTCATACTGCTGTGGAATGGGTCAATGAATCACTGAACACAATGTTAAGGCACTTGGATCCTACTGACCAGTGTCAAGCTGATAAGATGCTTGGGTAGGTCTTGCATATTATGAAAATTACTGCATTTGATTATTTGAAATATTCACCATTAATTTATATTGAAATAAAAGACAGGTAGAATATTCAATGTTTTCTACTTTTTAAAATATATGTTTAGGATATAATGTCTGTCTTGGACCCATTTCATTACATTATTGCCTGCTTTTCATAATTATGATATAAAAAGCATGCTGGTTTGGTCTGCAGCACTGAACACAGGCTGTAGCAAACAGACCTTCCACATGAGCTGAATTTGGAAAAACCTTGATAAAGGCAATAAGGACTCAGTTGGAAAGTGAGTCTAAATAAGATTTTAATGCATTGCTTACACTACTTTATATATCTCATATACTCAGTTTGCCTGAATTGGCTTTCTGTGACCCATGGATGAAGATTTCACTTCATGCATGTAATTGAAATTCAGCCACCTCTGAGTTTGCAGCCACACAATAACCAGTGTACAACTCACCTACTGTCTTAACCTAGGCCAGGCTGATGGATGTCATGAAGTTACGACAGGATCTGTTACTACCCATGCAAAGGAAATAAATCCTTCATGCTCCAACTGTCTGCTCAGAGCTGACTTTCAAACCAGACTGATTTACAAAGCATGTTCTAAGGTTTTTGACAGTTGTTTGTGGTCCTTTTTGTTTAATCAGTGCTGCAGATGACTACCAAAAAAGAATGTTGTGATAAATTTAGGGGCTTCTACAGCTTCACACAGGGAATCTATGGCAGAAGCTCCAATACAAGCACTTAATCTACGTCCTAGCATGTTCTTTAGCCTGCATCACATCTGTTTGCTTGCCGCATGTCTAGCAGTATTTTGACCTGGTAATTTTTATGCCTCTTCCCTCAGTGAATACTTTGCAAACAAGGTAGAAGAAAAAAAGGAAATTGAAAGGCAAGAAAAAGAAAGACAGGAAGAAGAAGCAGCAAAAGCCACTCCTTCGGTCCGTTCGGGCTCAACACCTAAGCAAAAAAAGGGAGGAAAACCAGGTTTTACTTTATTTAATTTTAATTTTTTCTGCAATGCAGATATTGATAAAGGTCCTAAAAGACACCCTGTCTCATGTTCAGAGGGTTTGGTTACTCTCTCCTGACCTTTTTGATCAGAGCAGTTGGTGCAGCAAAATGAGGGAGGGGAAAATACAGTTTCCTCATCATTCACATGCATTGGTTGAACAGAGTTTCTGCCTTTGTTTTACAGTTGGTTTAGACAGGAGGTTATTATTCTTCAGAGTGAGGAATAAGAATGGAGGAGGATGCAAATGAAGATTAAAATGAAAATCATGAGGAAAGAAAAGGAAATCACAGAACTGAGTGGTAAAAAAGAAATAGAATTAAGATAGAAGCTGCAAACAATTGAACAAGGAAGGAAAGTTTCCTCCTAACACTGAGAAAAGGAGGAAATACAGAGAAAAGCAAAAAAGAAAGAAGAGGGTGAGACAGGAGTGAAGGGTAGTATAGAGTAAAAGAAAGTAAGCTAACATCCTACTAGAGGAAAAAATATGAGACTAGAAAAACAAGGTAAGACTATATGGACAAAACCAAACAACCCAAAGGAAAAAACCACCCTATGTTATCTCCATGTATAGATTAAACTCAGGCAAAAAAGGATTGTTGTCATTTGTTGGAAGGGCAGAGAATGTTGGCAAATTACTGTTTCTTATCAGTTTATTTGTAACTATCATATCCTATCAGTAACAAACCTCCCACTTTGTATGTTGGATGTGTGCACAGTAAATTCACCTTTGATCTAAATTTAACTTCTGCAGTTGTCAGGTCCATCCAGATATCATTGTGGTGTATTGGATACTTGAGTCAAGCTTCTGCTGATACATCTATTATGTGTTTTCACTAATTGTGACATTGACTGTAATATTATTGTTAGACTCAGTGCCTGACTGTTTGGAGCCAATATCAAACAGTCCCAAATGCAGTGGTTCTTGGCAATCAGATTACTTATTGCAGCTTCAGCAGGTGTTCCCTGTAAGTGTTCATGTAAGTGCTATAGGCAATAAATATGGTAGTGGGAACTGCTTGGTTTAAAGCATTTTGGAAAAAGTTATTGTATCTGAAAGGGTAATAAATTCCTATGAAAATTTAATGTGTAATATTTAAAAGACCTGTTTTCTCTTTGGGAATTCCAATTGTAATAGGCCTGATTTTTTTTTCACAGTCATTATTAGAAGAAATCAAGTATTTGTACTCCCAATCAGGTTATAATGTAATCTTCTAATTTTTTATGCAAAATCTGAGCATTTAAGGAGCACAATAAAGAAGACTGAAAACACGCTTTTGAAAGAAGCCTGAAAAATTATGTAATGTTATTGGAGTCAAACACAGATAAATAAAAATGCATATTTCAATATGTATGGCTGAAAGATCTCCAAAAGAAACAAACTTGAAATGCATGTGAAACCAGAGTGAGGACAGATACTCTGCTTACTTTAAGGTCATTCCATATAAAGCTGACAAAATTAAGTTTTTCAAAAATAAATTATGTTTTTTTAGTATGCTGAGTGCACATTGAAATGACAATACCATATTTACTCACATAACTGATCCACAAGCATATATTTAGAACCAAGAAAATATTTAGCTACTCCTCTCTGTGTTGTAGCAAAGTCTTCAGTGGAAGTGACTCCCAGCCCACCTGCAGAGCCTGCTGAATCAGCACTGCGTGGCAGCTTGGCCATTGGGGGAACATCACTTGCTGTAGCAAAGGCTGGGGCCACCATTAGCCATGTCCCATTGTACTTATATACTGCACTGCTGAAACACCATCAGGTACTGTGGCTTCTGTAATTTTACTTTGTTCCAGTTATCATAATTATTGCAGCCTGTTATTAAATTTGCCTCATAGAATGCACCCTTAACAGCATTGCCTGTGTTTTCAGTTTTTGCAGTTTTTGAGTCCTGTACCATAACTACAGTATATAAGAAATTATTCTGATTTTTACATTTTTATTTTCACCTGGCACTCCCAATTACAGGAGTCACCTAAAGAAATGACTCTGCCACTCCCAATGGTTACTCTGTTGAACTGTGAAAAAAATTCACCTACAAAACTGAAATTAGTCAAAGAAGTTATGGTTATACCACCAGTTGAGTTGTCACTCAAACAGGTACTGTTTCCTTTTTTAATAAATGTAATAGACATCATACTAACTACATATATACATAACTATATAGGTCTTTTCAATATAGTCCTTACAAACTATATTTTTCATTCTTTGTTATCTTACAAGGCCAAAGTTTTAACAGATGTTAGAGCAGAATTCTAACACTAATATCATTAAGTAAAAAATTGATTTAAAAGAGGAACCATGAAGGTTTAAGTTTAAAATGTATGTTTGTATAGAGGAAAAAATTAGTGCATTAAAGAAGATGTCAAGGAATTGTGTTACACAATAGATTTTGCATTAGTAGATTATAAATATTACCAGTTGTTTGATATAGCATACAAACAACAAAGCCCATAACAAATTCACTGGAAAGCATAACATATTTGGGAAGAAGTTGCTTTGAAATGAGATTGTGACACTAGAAGGGAATACAAAGAGCAAGAAGGATGGGTGAGACAGATGGGATCACCCCTCTCTCTTTTTGTTTAGCCATGTGTTGCATTAAAGAATGGATCTGCACAAGATGCCTCCATTAGGGCTGTGATTTCTACTTTGTGTGCTGGTGACCTGAACAAATAGCTGAGCTCGATTCTCTTTCTTTTTGCTTTTCCCTTAACTTTTCTGGGTTGTCCCCCAGAGCTGTTAACAAGGTCGCTAGTTCTGCCCCATTCAAAGCCAGGATGCCTCCCAGTAGTGCCCATGGGAGAGCAGGAAGGGGTTTGCTGCCTGCAGAGCACGAAGCTGTTTGTCCTGTGTTGTTCCCAGCTGTGACTGACTTCTGCCCCCTTCAGTATTCCTTCAGATTTGAGAAAATCTGAAATGTCCTTTACCAAATTTGCACTCGACATTCACTAGTATTAAAAGCAATGAATTATTTTAATTGGAGCGTTCCCTAATGTTTAAAATCAAGACAGTATTTTTTTTCCCCCCTGCTTCTTGGAAGTATTCTGAAGGTAAATGCACTCAGTCATGTCAGAGTTTAGGAAATCTTAGGCGGAGTCACAACTGGGAACAGGTATTACCACCTTCCCACCTCTCAGATATACATGCAGACACAGATATTTCTTACTTGTTAGATATCTGAACAGCTACTTTTGGAGAGGAGACTGCTTTCCTTGACATCCCATAATCAAATATTCCTGCTCATTCCACTGCTACTAACCCTTTATGGTTGGACATTTGGCTGCATTTTGTGGATGGATAGATTGTGTTAAGGAGTCTCTAATGGTTTGGGCATTTTTGAAGACTTTATATTAAAATTTTCATTTAGAATAAGTGTTGTCTCTCTTCTGATTTAAGCTGCTAAAATGAATTTCTTTTGAAGACTACTGTTGTTTACAGGGGATAAAAAGAGTTCTGGATATTCAGAAAGAAATAATAAGACTGTTGGAGTCTTCAGGCAAAAAGGTACAATAAAAATGTGTTCTTACAGTGAGATGTACTTCATTTGATATTTTTATGACCATTGTCCTTTTAAAGATTCCACATGGCACACTTAGCCTGTTAAAGGCATGTGACACAGAACAGAGGATGTGTTTTCTGCCAGATGAATAAAACATTGGCCATTTGGTGAAACTAAATTAGAAAATTTAGAACAAAATGTTGTTCCAAGCATAAGACTTCCTGTTTACCTGAAGAAATATACTGGGAGTGAATGGTATCAGAGGGAATACACAATACATATTCTGACCTTGCTACACCTCTCACACACAACATATTTTATTCCAGGTGCTTCTACTGTAGCAGTAAATCAGTCCTGGGGTGTGCACGTGCTTTTTGGAAAGCAGTGGTGTTGTGTTTCTTCCAGTACAGAGTCTAGATTCTCATTTCTGAGATCCCCTGTATTTTTGATGGGCTGGGTGAGAATGTCTTGAAAAACAAATGATGGTTGGACAAACGTCCATATAGAAATAAACATTTTAAATTAGTAACCACCACAAAATAAAACTATTAAATAAACTGTTTGCTAATTGAAATATTTACAACCTCTACTGACCAAAATTCAGTCAATCTTTTCCCTTCCCTTTCCCTTCCCTTTCCCTTTCCCTTTCCTTTCCCTTTCCCTTTCCTTTCCCTTTCCCTTTCCTTTCCCTTTCCCTTTCCTTTCCCTTTCCCTTTCCCTTTCCTTTCCCTTTCCTTTCCCTTTCCCTTTCCTTTCCCTTTCCTTTCCTTTCCTTTCCCTTTCCCTTCCCTTTTCCTTTCCTTTCCTTTCCCTTTCCTTTCCCTTTCCTTTCATTTTTTCTTTTCTTTCTTTTCTCTTTTCTGTCATCTTTGTATTTTTCCATGGAATTGATTTCTATTTTCTTTCACTCCAACAGCCTGGTTCACGAGGAGAGAGTAGGAGAGGAAGAGCACTAAAAGGTCCGGTAAGAAAAGAGATTTTAACTCTAAGCCTTCAACAAGGTATTAACAACAGCAGGGGACTTAAAATGTTCTTAAGAAAGGAAGCATTAATCTACACTGCCATTTTGGAAAGGTCAAGGCAAGACTTAAATATTCCAAATGCTTATATTTTACATAATAATTTAGATTATTCTGACTATACCTTCCCTTCCTGGGGGACAGTAGAGGAAATAGGGGGAAATTTCTAGGATCTGGTAATTTTTCTCATATAGAAATCCTGGTAATTTATCCAAATGAGCATTTTGCAAGCCTGTAGCACCAGCAGAGAACTTTTGATCATGTAGACCATAAAAGTGTTACCTGTAAGACATGTGGATTGTGCTGTTTCCTAACCCTGGGAGCATAACTCCCCTCTTTATCCTGCTGCATTCAGCCCAGGTCCAGTCAGAGGTTACAGATAATGGCAGACACAAACCAGCAGCTAAAGGGCAGCACTCACAATACTGCACAGGACATTATTTTATATGGCTCAAATCATCTTTTTTATCCCTTCAAAACCAGTAGTTTCCAAATAGTGGGATGGAAATGCCATGCAGGTTTTGCTCTTCATTCTGAGGTGATTTAAATATTATCAGGTGAGAATTGTTACTCTTGTGAAGTATAAAAAAGGATGAACAAAAACTTTCCTATTTTATTGTTGCTTAAACAGTAAGAAACTCATCATCATTAAGATGCTGGCCAATGGTTTCCTGATGGGAAGTTTCCATATTAGTGCCACAATGTGTATTGCAATCATAAGGTAGAATATTTCTGTAAGAGATACATAAGGAAACAATGCATTAGATTCTCTAAAAAAAAATCCATTTATTTCAGCAGGAGAAAACTAAAGGAGACAGTAGTGAAACTGAATTTAGAATTGATAAAAGCATCCTGTTAGCTTGAACTTTTTTGTGAGGGGAAAAAAGGGAGAAATTACAAAGTAGGCAGTGAAGAGAACTTGTTTAGGTTAAGGAAGTAAAAACTAGACAAAGAAAAATGTTTTTATACAGATAAACAGTGTTTTAATAGAAAGTAACAAGGCATAGCATATTAACATCTTGAAAAACACATGAAACTGCAGATTTAACCTCTATCTGAAGTGCAGGAAGACTGCAGCATTTTTTGCTGTCTATTGCTGCATCTTTATAATCCAAAATTCCCAGACTTTACCGTTAAAAATCAGTGTTTGGAAAACCTACAGAAAAACTGACAACAGAAGGAAATACATGAAATATTTGCTCAATACAACTCTCCTTGTGGCTGATGTCCAGCAACACTGTCCCTGAAGCAGCTGGGCTGGAGGTATTTCCCCTCTGTGAAATTTGTTCCTTCCAGAAGTCTTGGATGATTCTTGAGGTTTCTTGAACTCTCCCCAGAGTCAATATCAATGTTATAGTTGAGGATTAATGAGTGAAAGCTGTTTAAAAGTGGAGGATATGTTTTTGTGCCAAAGGGTTGGTCCAAAGCACCAGAGCAGTTATGGCAATCCAGTGGTTGTTAGGAGTGTCTTTAAAATAATTTTTTAAATGCTGAGATCTGCATAACTACACATATTTCCAAGGACTATTGCTCTCTACTCATTAACACTTGATAATCCCTCTTTCCTACAGAATTGTCCTTAAAGCTGCCAACGAGATTTCTGAGAACAAATGTATAATTTGATCGCTAAATGCAGACTGAAATGACAATGAAAAAAGCTCATTTATGTTTTATGTTTTATTATACATAAAATTATATTTATGTATAATATATATGTGTGTAAATAAAGTGATTATTTTTGTTTTGCTTTCAGCCACCAACCTTAAAAATATCACACTTAGGCTGCCTGACAATAGGATATGATAGTCTAGAACAACTGCTACTCCAAATGCAAATAGCTTGCCACAATATAGGTCTGCAGCTAGGAAAAGACATGTACTTAGCAATAAATTGTGCTGCTCATGAATTAATGGATCATGTAAGTTACTTCTCAATTTTGATTTTCTTGGGGTTTAAAATAAATGTAGCTGTTTGTTAACGTTATTTATTATTATGTTGCAAATTCACCTACAAGCTCCTAACTCCATTTTTTAAGGTAGTGATCAAGCAAACAGAAAGAATTATCTCTGCATTTATAAATTCCGGCTGAATCTACTTGTTTTTTCTGTTATATTAAGCTACTTCTCTTGTTTTCTTCAAACTATCGTAACATTTGCATGTATTTTTACTATGGTATGTTTGTATACACATTCCTGCCCATCTCATTATGCATCAACATTAATTTTTTCATTTCAGGTTTTTAATGTTTTTATTTGACAAAATCTGTTTATCTCTTGACAAAGTCTTACAGTTCTTGCCCCTTATTCCAAGATAAATCAGATTTTTCTCTAAGCAGAGAAAGAAACTTCCATTTAGTACCTCATGAGCTTTTGTGTGTTTGGGTATTCTGTAGTGCCAAAGCTTCCATTACCAATATCTTTTGTGAAAGCAGTTTCTCTCCTGGCTGTAATATCTGTGTCCTATACCAGAATGTGCAATCTTAACCATTGAATTACCAGTAATCCTGTAACTTTCTGCTGTTGAAGTATTAAAGGCACTGAAGCAGTGGATATCCTGGCACAGTTTCACAGTGTGCCCTTAAAATTCCTCCCAGGCTGCAGTTTGTGCTTCCCAGAATGATGAGACCGGTTTTAAAGGAGTCTTTTATTTTATTTTATTTTATTTTATTTTTAAATGGGAAAGAGGCAGGGAAAGGCAGTATCTTGATTTTGAGCACTGACAGTGCACTCCTTGCCCCAGCAATATTTTCTTTATGAAAACCAGGGGGAAATCACCTTTTTTGGGGGGAAGAGAAAAATTATTTTTTTCTCAAAATAAAAATATAAAATATTGCTAACTTTATGCTATAACTGTGTCAAACTGGCAGCATTGCCTAGAAGATGCTGAAATCTCTTCCTTTGTCAGTGGTATTGTTCAGAGACTTTGGCATGAGCCCTCTGGAACCCACAGTGTCATTTTAGGCAGAGTTTTCTGTAACAATGTGCTGACAACTCCGACACAGAGTGAAGCAGATGAGTGAATTCCTCCTGACTGAAGCACACACAGCTCACTGCCTTAACAGAGATGTGAACACTCTGCTTTTCAGGGTCCTGCTTTCCTTATCTTTTATGCTTTTTACTTTGCTTTCTAGGAAAAAGGGAAATATGAAATACTCACTGGAGCATTCAAAAGTCCTGATGAAATGGTTGCCATGTATGTGGAAATGATTAACAATTTTCCTTTTATTATTGCATTAATAGATCCCTTAAGAAAAGAGGTAAGATAGCACAGTGCAGTCCTTTAAAAACTGATGGTACTGGTCAGTGGTATATCACTGACCTTTTCTCATTTTTACAAAACATGTAAAATACAAAGATTCTGATTTTCAAGTTTTTAAGCACAAAAATATCACTAGAAAATGCATCTAACGATTTCTTTGAATGCATTTTATTGGCAATATCCAAATGTTTCAATACTTTTGACATAATTTCTGATGGAAAATCCTGGCATGAACAGAATAGTCAGTATACACACCTTAAAGAATTACAAGAATTTGCTTTTTTATCTGATTCTACTTGCTACACCACTGTTATTTTGGTTACATTTTTCTCTTTATGTACACTACTCAAATTATAAGGTGAAATTGTAAAATTCAAGTGTATTACAAAAATTGATGTGTAATGCATTATATTATATTATGCCAGAGAAGCAAAAATTTGAACATTGTTGTATATTCAGCCAAAAAATCACCAGAATATATTATTGCTGCAGTTCTTTGTGATGGATATTTATAACCAAAGTCCTGTCACTGGCAGCATTGCTCAGCAGAATTTTTCAAGGGGGAGTAAGACACCCTGTATTTACCTCTGTGATCAAAGTTACAGGAGTTTAATGTGGCCAATCAACTGCAATAATAAAGCACAATAATATTAAGCATGTTTTCATGCTATAGATGGATAAAGGAGAGTGTATAACCTTAAATATTCACATTTATACATAAGGTTAAATTTCCATGTGTTAAAAAAAATAATAAAAACTTAATTGCTGCAGAACTTACAATTGCAAGCTGAAATTCTGCAGTTGCACAACTTAATAAAAATTTGCTCTTGGTGTCAAATTTCACTTTATCTTCTTCAAAATAAATACAGGGACTTCATTTTCATGAACAAAACACAAACACTGTGCTTGAAGGGAAAAGCAAAGTGATGTTGGCTCTGTGAATCTGCCCAGTGCTTGAATCAACAATTCTAAAACCAATGAACTGCAAAATCCTTTTGATTTTGTCCTTAGCTGGAACTTTAAAAGTTCTTATTTGGAATAACTGTGTTTAGTATTCCCTCACTCTGGTTAGCCTTGCCTCCCTATGCTGTTCCAGTCTGAATCTCTGAATTACCATGTTCCAAATCACCAGGTTATTCCCCACTCCTGCCAGGGCTGCAAACTTCCTTGAGAATTCTTATGAAGGAAAATATTTGCAAGATGAGAATCAGCAGGAGAATTACAGCAGCCAGTGAAGTGCAGTTGGGAATAGAGTACAGAGTTAAGGGAAAAGCCTTTCCTCCTCCTTCTCCTCCTCTTCCTCCCAAATCTCCAAGGTTTACCCATGCCACATCTTTGCCCCTGACAATAAGATCCTTGAGGATTAGTTCTGGTACCAATGCAATAATTCATTGCCAGACACCAGACCACTTTGGTGCTTAAATTTAAACATTGGTTCAAGTGTCAAAAAAACTTCATTTTCTCTTATGCACAGGTTTGAAATCCATACAGGAATGGCCCCTGATGTTGATTGCAAAATAGTTAAGTACAAAAAACTGATCCACAGACCAAGAATAACCACTGGCAGAATTGTGAAGTAGAGATGGTTTTTTAATGTGAGAATTTTGCATTCTGTGGACACAAAGCAAGCAAATTAATTAGTAAATTTCTTCTTTCAAATTCTTTACATATCCTTGTCCTTTATTTAGCCTGGACCATGTGCCATGTGGACAATGCATTAAAATAAAGAAACAAAGACCCTGAAAAATGGAGCTTTACTAAAAAAGAGAGCATTGTATTCTGCTGTTCCCTATGAGTCTATGTCTCCTGTTCATTATTTTATGTTCAAACTACTCTGACACTTGAAATATTAACACAAAAAATGAGTCCTTTGAATATAACAATAAACAGTTACTTTATGTTCCATCAAAATGAAGTAAATTTCAGGAGGAAAACAAAATAGCAGACCCCTACATTTAATTGAATTTAAATATTTTAACTATATTTTGTGCAAATAATGTTGATTCATTTCAGATTAAAATTTATGTTTTCTAGAAAAATCTTAAAACCCATGGAAAATCCAAGTGGTATGTTTTTCTTAGGCAGACAGATTTAAAATAAAGTATAAAATGTAATATGTTTATATGATTAAACCCAAATTATTATTCAATTTTAACCTCCTCAATTAGAGTTTCAATTTTTTAAACTCCAGTTGTTTGCTCAATTTGTTTTTGCAGGACAGAGAACAGTGGAGCAGCATCTGTTTTGCCCTTGGTTCCAAATGCTATGTGATTGCTGAGGATGCTGCCACACAAATTTCCAAACTCAAAACTGAACAGAACATAAACATAGCAAGGTGCAGTGGTATTGTCCTAAAATACATTAATGAAACCAAGGTGTCAGACCTCCTGGAACTGACTGGAATTCTGGATGGTGAGTAGAGGGGAGAAATGCTGAAACCAAACCCTCCAAGTCACACCTGCAAATATTTTGTGATTTTATTGAATTATTGACACTTTTGATTTAGAAAGCACTTGTCAAAAGAAACTGAAATTCAAGTTTTGATCCACAAATCCCTGTCAAGGGGCTTAAAACAGCAGTCAAGGCTTCAACTATTGTCAGTTTATACACTGTGAATGTTTTGGACGTGGGTGCCCTTTGACACTGCAGCTAAGTGTCATGCAGTTAGAGATCAGAATTAAAGAAAAAAACAAAAGAGATGTAAGCAATTCATCTCAATTTTGAATAATTTCAGCATTAATAACTTAAAAATTCAAGCATGTACAAACTGTTTAAAATTGCATTTCGATAGATTATTGACTGCATATTATTGAGCCTTTGTGGTAAGTACTGAGAACCTGTGCAGCTTCATATGTAAGATTTCTCTTTGTATCACATTTTCTTTATTCATTTTTATACCCAAGGAATAGATGGACAAATTTAATGTAGCTTAGTTTTTTTCTTGTTCCACAAAACCACCCAGAATCTCTGTATCAAATCGAGTAAATAGCAACTAAGAGATTTCATTCAGTCTGGATGGTAAGTTCTTTTTCAAAGAGAAGAAAAATCATTACTATAGTGAGGAACAGATTTAAAATAAATAGCACAACCTGATCAGACAGATCAGTGAGAGACAGAGACCAGGACAGGGTGTTAGATGTTCCCTTATCCATCTGAAAATAAAACAGAATGCTAATGTAGCAAACTAATAGAGTTTACATTTTTATCAGGTGGGGTGCACTCCTGTTTGTATTTAAGCTTGGATAGCCCAAGGGTAAAAAAAGAATGAGAAGTCCAAACAATTTCTGTGCCAAATATATAAAATACACTCCAGTGAAGGTGTTCCCTCCCGTTATATATAGGTCAAAGACATATTACCATATTAGGGAGTCCAGATGGAGAATCTTCAGATGAGAGCCTGGTGGATCTGGTAAGTATTGAAAGCTGTTCAATTGCAGAATTGCAAAAATACTGCTTTTAACATGTACTATTTTTTAAGGAGAAAGCCTTTTTGTGCTTGAGAAAGAAACAACATTTTACAAAATGGGCTTTTTCTAGAGGGTTGGTTTTTTTTTTTCCCCCCACAGAGAGTGGTTATTCTTTTGAGTTTAAAGAGAGCACACAGGAAATTTGCCAAAGCAGGGAGTATATTCAAAAGTGTGTATGATCCATTTGCTTGCATTAGTTTATAAAAAACCGTGAGTTACTTAAAACATTCCTGCGTAGTAACAACATTTTAGGCAAATATCCTTAACACTACTATATTTAATCTTTTGCAAATAAAATTCCGTTTCACACGCCAGCGAAAATTACTGTTTGCATCGGGCAGATCTTTCACGGAGAGGTTTTATTTCCCCGTTTTTCTCTGCGGAGAGATGCGGGTGTTAAAGTAAGCTTAGGATAGCATGTTGAATTGTTGGGAATGGCTTGGCTCGCCCCATGAGGAGTTTTACCACCCTGTCTCGTTGCAGGCTGTGGGCCTGGGTGCCAGGTTCCTCAAGCTGGGAGGTCTGTGCCGAGGAGAAAGGGTGGCCAAATACAACCGGCTGCTGGCTATAGAGGAGGAACTGGCCGCGAATGGAGCGCTGCGTACGAGCTTCTTTCTTACTTTGTTTTCAGCCTGCCATGAATACGGGCACAAAGATTGGAGGGAGAATGATTGAAACTGCACCCCAGGAGGGAAGCGGAATCAAAAGGCTATAAATAAGGGCTGACAAAAAAAAACCTAGGATAGCACTTGCCACAATGTACATTGTTGTCCTAATGGATTATCTGTTTACTGAATGTTAAAATAGACCCCTTCTCGAGGAGTAGCCTACATTAAGCTTTTTTTTTCCAGAATTAATTGGTTGGAGTCTTGAAGCCCACGGTGCAAAAGGAACAAAACAAAAAACCATGCATATAATGTGTCGAAAAGCTGCCAAAATGGAATTTTAGGCCAAATACCCCACCTCCCTCGAGGCTCGAAACATATATTGCTAACAAAACTTCATTTCACAGCCCTCTTTTGTATGTTGCATTTCCAGCAAAATGTGTTTGGAAAGCTGCAATTGCGTGGGTAAGTCTTAAATAAAACCCAAGAAAACCCCAAGTTGACGATGCACATTCAGCCTTAGCCACTTGTATGCATCTGCCTGCCTGTTTCAGGATCTGCATCTTCTTTTTATACTGTACCAAGGCACTGTTAAATGCTTAGCAGTTCATTAGAGCCACTTCTCACTTGCTCAGGTATCAATCAAGCCAGAATAAAGACATGCAGTCTGAAGGGGAGGCAGAGAGACAAGGAGAGGAAGAAAGGAAGGAAAGGGTTTGCAGGAATTGTATTATGTATTCCTAAGAAAAGGAAACACGAAGCAGAATTAAGTCATTTTACCCTCTTGTTTGTAATATTTTCCAGTGTTCCACACATAGGGTAGCAGCACTTGACATGCACACTATAGAAAAAAGATTTTAGTTGAAATTTTTTTTATTGAAAATATTTTGATCTTTTTGAAATCTCCCCTTGCGTATAAATAACTGCTGTAAAAAACAGAAACATAAAAATATTTTCTTTTTTGCTAATAGTTTCACAGACTGCACTTTTCAAAAATAAGACAGATAATTATAGATAATAAAATATGAATTTTAACTGCCTCAGCAGTATTAATATATTCCCTCCTCAAATAGCATAGTCTAAACAAAGGCTCTCGAGTCTGACAAATATTTAGACCCATATCTGATGAAATGAAACAGCAACAATCCCCAACACCGTTAATCATTTGGCAGAAATAAGATCCAGTACCTAAATCAACAGCAGGGCAACAGTGAGAGCAGGTCTGAGCTGCATACCAAGCTCCTCATTTGGCTGGGCTGGAGCTGGGAATACCCAGGAGAGCCAGTGCCCAGGGCACTCCATGGCCATGGCTGCAGCAGGTGACACTGCAGGTGACACCGCAGGTGACACTGGGCCATCAGGAGTCCCCCAGAGGGCCAGCACCGGGCTCAGGAGCATCCAGCCAGGCTGTGCCACTGCCTGGTCCCTGTCCTGTGGGCAGTTCAGGGCAGCCCTGGGGTGATTTTGGCCAGCACAGCTCCTCCGGGGCCAGCACAGCTCCTCCGGGGCCAGCACAGCTCCTCCGGGGCCAGCACAGCTCCTCCGGGGCCAGCACAGCTCCTCCTGGGCCATGTGTGACCTGCTCCACCGGGCTGGGGCAAAACAGGAGCTGCTGCTGGGGACAGGGGGGAGAAGGAGTCACAGAGCTGGGAAAAAACAGAGAATGCTGGTGGCAGTAACAGTGAACTGCTGGTGATGGGATCAACACTGGGACAGGGGCTTTTATGAGGTAGGGATTAGGCAGAGTCAGCTGATGGGAACTCTGGTAGGATCACCAGTGCAGGGGGAAAACGATAAGGCAGCAAGGTGAGATGATCAGTGAAGAAAGGAATGCAATAAATAGCCCAGCTCAGGCTGCTGAGCACCATGTAATCAGTAATCAGTGTTGCTTCCTTTCCAAGGAAGGACCAGACTTTTGAAGGTGTGCCAAGTCTTGCAAGCATCATGTGGCATTTTCAAAATGTCTGAGTGCACCAGAGAACGTTACAACAAAACCCATTGCACCAAACATGAGCTGCTTTTTTTCCTTCTATTTCAGGTGAAGCAAAACTTGAATTTGTTGCTTTTGCTGAAGAATCAGAGCCAGAAGAGCTTCCTACCCCAGAGCAGCATTAGTTGCCTCAGCTCTCAGCCAGCCCTACAGATTCACAGCCTGCCTGCTCAGCTCCCACAGAACAGCACTCTAACCTAGCCTAGCAACATTTAACTTTGGGATAAATTTCTAAGAACATTTTACTAAGGAACTCATGTTAACTATTCTTAAATCCATTTATTTTCAAGCAGTTCAGCCAAATATCTCTAAGAGATTTCAAATACTGGCTTCTGTTTTTCCAGGGACCGTTGCCTTCAGCTGAAAACAAATTAACTGAGCAGTGATTATAGTCTGAAAATACCACAAAATTCTGTGCTGCATTTCCAAATTGACAAAACAAATACTGCTGTGTTAAGTCCAAAACTAAATGTTTGTTTTGAGAAAATCAGAATCTCCTTCTATACAAAGAGCAAACAGTTGACAAACAGTAAAAAAAACCCAAACACAAACAGAACACCACATTTTACAAAAAACAAAGGCCTTGACTGTTATGCTGCTCCATCCCCCCACTCCCCCTCAATGCTGCTCTGAGATCCAGCCTGCAAAGAAGATTTTACTCCAGTTAGCCCTCAAGACAAGTGCATCAGTGCAAACCCCAAATGTTGGGCACAGAGCTGGCAGCAGTAGGAACCCTGCTCCAGTCAGCAGCAGTGAGTAACAAGTCAATTCCACAAGGTCTGGGAAACTTGTCAGGAGTCTTTTTAATAAGCAACAATGAAAAGTTAAAGAAATAATTTATGTTCTAGGTAACAAAACAGTGTCAGTAAAAGAAATGCTTCTTGAAAAACTCTTGGGTTCTGTATAATTTGAAAATCTGAACATATAGTACAGCAGCAATAATTTTAGGAAAAAATACATACATGAAATTTTGCATTTTAAGTTCAGTGTAACAGACAACTAAGAGAAAAATTAACAACCAGAACCAACTGCCCCCAAGAAATGAAAATATCAATGAGAGACAAATTTCCACAAGTTTATGAACTGTATGTAATTCAGTAATTAGATCAAGTCCAAGATTTTCGTAGCAAACATGCAAAAACCACCAAAATAGATGTGAAGCCACCACACTCATTACTATCATTTTATTTTTAGGAAAAGCACCAGACAGTTGCATGCAGAGCCAAACCAACAAACTCAGAACATTCATCCTTCAATACTATCACTGTTTCAAATAATTAAATAAAAAAGAATCCAAGTGCATTCAAGTACGTGCCCACCCAATTTCAGTTACACCAATCTTTAGGTAAATCCCTGATTCCATTTGTTCATTATAAAAGAATGAGATACTGTGTTGAATTTAGAGACTACAATGGAATGTGAATTGGCAGTGGAGCAAATCAATGATGTTCCTATCTCACTGTTGTCATAGGAAATAAGGGCTGAGGGAAACTGGGATTTGTGTTATCAAATACAGACACCTGAAGTGTCACCTAATAAAGAAATTATTGCCACTAGTGTGTGCCAGGTTCAAAGCAAGGGCTCATTTGTTAGCACTGTGAGCTTTCAGCTGGGAGTTCTCTGAATGGTGATGATTCCCAGTAACTTGCAGTCCTCCAATGAATCCCAAACGCAGCCCATACCCACTGGAGCCTAAGGCAAGTTATTTTTGTGCAGCAGTAAAAACAGACTCCAGCTGCAGCACTTCCAAAAGCTGCTGTGTAACACTGAAACAAAACCCAGGAGCAAGTCCAGTCCCAGCCCAGAAACCCTTGACTAGGGCTATCACTGCCAAAAATCTTGGTACCACAATGAGATGCTGCACTGCCTCTGCATTTCAGTCTCTGTCCCCTCTGTCTCTGTCTCTCCTGACAATCTGAGACAGAAGGGTTGTGCTTGTGCTTTTCATTTCCTCCCTGTGTGGGGACAGCAGGCAGGGGACCAACAAGATCTTGGTTTAAGTGGATATCAAAACATTTTTAGAGCAAGGTGTCTAAATACATTTTTATTAATAATCAGTAACACCCCCATACTGAAGTTGATGAGGGTGTAATCCAAATCTATCAATCTCAAGAGATATGCAAGGGGCTTCTGGCAAGCTTTGGAACAGACCTTTAACAAGGCATCTTCTCAATAAAAGAAGAGTTAAAAAAGCCTCTTCAAATCCATTTTTATCGGTAATTGACACTATCTAAGAAATTAATATCCATACCTGCAAAATGAAAATGGGAAAGGGATTTTGAGTGACACACAGTTATTTAACACTTCAGTGCATGTAACAAAAACTGCATACAAAAGACCATTTCAATCTGTATAATTTCTGTCTGGAGTACAGACCGTGGCCCCTAGTAACACACCTAAGCAATTCACATGTCCAGATAATGATTCCCAAAAGGTACAGCCTTGCAGAGAAACAATTAACAGCTAGAACTATCTGTTTCTTTTATTTTCCCAACGTTAGTTTCTTTTTGCAGTGGCTTGCTTGTTTCCTCTTTCACTTTGTTCTGGTTCAGGGCGTTTTCAGACATTTGATCCCCACTGGTGGACACAGGATCTAAAACTACCACGGATTCTGTCTCTTTTTCGCTGCTAGAAGCTTTTCTTGTCAATTCTGTGTGACTAGTTGATCTAGAGGGAAAAGAAGAAATACATAAATACAAATGACAGATCACATATTCAGAAGAGCATAAAAACACAGAAAAGCATTTATATTAATAGCACATACAACTAAGACAGGTCTCTTAAGCTAATAAATAGATTTATGGATTTAACAGCTGTTATGTACAGATAGCAGGGCACAAAATGCAACAGTCACATTCGCCCTCCTGGATCATTTGTTAAGCCAGGCATGGAAGATGAGAAATGAACTCACAAGGCACTGAAAAAGGGCTTCTGCACACCTCCATCCCAGAGCCACCTGCTTGGGGGCTGCCCTGCATGACTCAGGCACAGTGTAACCAGGTGCTCCCTTGGCTGCTGCTGGTCTCACTGGGAGCAAGCACTAATGATTGCTGGAAATGCACCTACTGGCTTTGCTGAACCATCAAGGGCGTTTGACCCACGCTCTGTGCTGCAGAAATGGGGTTACACCACCATTGTTTGCAGTGCAGGGATTCGTGTGGGTAAAAAGCCTCCGAGTGGGGAGGAAGGAAAGGTCAGAGACACCTGGGTTATTTGTCAAAGCTGGCATCAGCCTATGAACACTGAAAGCACTTGTCTGTATTCAGAAGCTTTGTACTGGTGTTGAAAACATGCAGGCAAATCCTTAGATTAGCTGGAATGCACCAGCAGAGAACATGGCAATCACTGGGAATGCTCAACCTGAATAAATGGCAGGGGTGCTCCCACTGCCACCTTAAACCTGCTGGGTGGGCAGACAGAGAGCCTGAGAGCACAGCCTTGTGCCTCCTGCACCCTGCATCCCAGAGCCTGAGCCCCCAGAGCCTGAGAACCCCAGAGCCTGAGCCTTCTACAGCTTGAACCTCCCAGAGCCTGAGCCTTCCACATCTTGAGATCCCAGAGCCTGAGCCTTCCAAAGCCTGTCAGAACAGAGCCTGAGCCTTCCAGAGTCTGAGCCCCCTCAGAGCCTGTGACCCCCAGAACCTGAGCCCTCCAAAGCTTGAACCTCCCAGAGCCTGAGCCTTCCAAAGCCTGTCAGCCCAGAGCCTGAGCCTTCCACATCTTGAGACCCTAGAGTCTGAGCCTTCCAGAGTCTGAGCCCCCAAGAACCTGAGTCCCCCAGAACCTGAGCCTTCCAAAGCTTGAACCTCCCAGAACCTGAGCCTTCCAGAACCTGAGCCTTCCAAAGCCTGTCAGCCCAGAGTCTAAGCCACCAGAGCCTGAGCCTTCCAGATCTTGAGACCCTAGAGCCTGAGCCCTGTAGAACCTGATTCCCCACAGCCTGATCACCCAGAGCCAAGAGAAAGAAATTCAGCTACAGGATCCATCTGCCATGAGCTGTCCTTTATTGTGACAGCCTTTGTCCTAAAGAAAATGAGTCACCCCACTCAATAGTTAGAACATTGGGTGGGGACTGCACCAGCTCCCACCTGATGGGGAGAGAGTATATGAACAGGTTTAAAACAAAAAAATAATCACAGAAAGAACAGTTGCTGCACTTTCCATTTCAGAAAGAATTTACTCAGCTTGCTGTTACAGCACTGGATAGAGCAAATGAAATTCCATGTTCAAGCTTTAATTACAAGAATTGTCTCTAACATCAGAATTTTGGTGTAAGTTAATTAATGCAGAAATTGGCACTAATAGATACAGTTTCAGACTCATTTGATTATCATCAGAAGCTAGTGATTTCAAAAGGAAAATAATGCTTATTTTATGCAAAAGTTGTCAATCATTCCAGAAAAATACAAGGTGGGGTATTTTGAATGTTACAGCAAATTAAACTTTTTATAGCAGTGTAACCAGAAGAGGGTTATTTTAAAAAGTGCTACTTTTGAAAAGCTGATTGCCCAACACTATAAAAATGGTCAAAGCCATAAATGCCAAGTTCATTTTTATTTCACTTTGGAGGTAACTATCTTTCAAATCCCAACAGCTGGACTATTTAATACAATCTGGTGAATCAAAGTATAATTCTTCACTGGGCTCACAGTGGGGAGTCTGCATTAGTGTATGGCAGCATTCCAACAACTGATGCACAGCCAAACGCTCTGAAGTCTGTTTCATTTATAACAAAAATGGATAAAATGGCAATCATATTTACCACCTTCAAAGGACAGAAAAATGAAAGATGTCGATATGAAGTAGTTTAATGGAGAAAACCGGTGATTAAATCAGTGTTTGCAGCATAAAAATAAGAATTACTATCTGACTTTGTTGTACCAGTATTGCCTTCTTCAAATCCTTCACACTGCTGCAGCACCAGCCTGACAATGCTGCTGTTACAGCTGAGGCATTGTTAAAAATTATTAACCCTATTTATCAGTTATCCACAGTTTTCAACAGTTTTGTCAAGAGCAGAATGTTTCTGTGTGAAGAATGAACATAATTTTGGTGCTCCTTTTCAAAAAACAGCATCTACTCATACAAATAAAGCTGGGAAAAGCAATGAGCAAAGACAGAGTTTGCCACAGCTCTGAAAAACTCAATTTTGTTCAGCCAAGGTATTTGCATTTAGTTCTGTGCAAAGCTCTTCCCTCATTGAGACTGTTGATGCTGTTACCAATATTCTTGTTATTTGTCCAACTGTATATTTAAACCAGAAATTGAGATCCTAGTTCTATTGTACTCATTCACACACAGTTGTTCACAAGCCTGCATGTAATTTTTTATGACTAAACACATCAAATCTGCACTGTGAAATATGGATTTAGATGATAAATGCATTTGAGATTATTACTATGGGATATGCAATGTTCCATGCTTTATTATATAAGGGTATCAGAAGCAATCTGTTCTGTTTATACAGTTACAGAACCTACAGAAGTGTAAATACTAAAGGGTTACTAAAGTCTGTGAAGTAGCATTTCTGTGACCTTTGCATAAAATTTACAGTAGGAGTACAAAAGGACAAACTAAGGATCAGATTGTCAACTGAGACTTGGATTTTCTTTGTTTCCTCTGGTAATATTAGAACCTTGGCATTATTTAACCTGGGTCAGTTCTATTCATGAAATCATTGTGAAATCATTGTAGTATGTATCCATTAGAAAACAGAATTTTGTGTCAGTATTCACTGACAATAAAAGCAAAAACTGCAGATGTGTCTATTATTTCAGAATTCTTAACAAGGCAGGAGAATAAACCAGAGAAGACCACAGGCTCATACTGAGCAACAGTGAAAAATACACCAATTGCAAGGTTTGAAAGTTACAGATGAACAAAGAATTCCATCACAGTACTACCAGTATTTGTCCAACAGTAATAAATATAAACAGTGACACTGGTGAATTAGCCCTCTGTTCCTTACTGATAGTACCAGTGCTACCTGCAACACCAGACATGTGAAGGAACTCAAGAAATCCTCTCCATTTCAGAATGCCCCTGCTAAACCCAGCTGAGCACAAAGGTGTCAGCACAGCAGCCAGCAGAACAGAACTGCAGACAATCTTTAGCATAGACACTGTTCCCACTTGAAAAAGCTCAAAAAAATCTGAAAATTTACTAAAATGAACAATCTTGGAGAGCTTCTGCCTGCACTGAGAGGGCAAACAAAGAGTACAAGCTAAGAAAAATGTCTCAGTAGCTTTTAAAACAGCTAAAACTGAGGAGACCTCCAACTTTCAGAACATCCCATTGTTTTCTTCATCTGTTGTTTAAACTAAATTGCCCATGTTCAAGCTGCACTGGAAAACCTTTGCAGTTCATTCCAGCTGAGGCTGAGCTGCTCCCTGCAGAGCTGGTAGATGATTTGGGGTACTAAGATTACAGCCGGGAGAGGGAGGACAAATCCTTTAATTGTGTAAAATCATCAGATTAAGACTAACCCTCTCTGTAGTGCACTCTGTCAGCAGAGGACTCTGCACCCCAGAAACACAATGTTTACCAAGTGCTGAAAAAAACCCCACCAAGCAGCCAAAACCCCGGGGGCAGAGCCAGACACACCTTTCCCTTCTGTGCCTACACACTGCAGGGGGTCACGGGAACTCTCTTTGCTCCCAAGGAAAATAAACTGTGAAAAACTGAAAATAAACCTCTTCTAAGCAGCTGTCCCAGCATTACACTCCTGCTGGGTTAAACACTGGGGAAGGATCTGCAGAGGAAGTTACCTGCACACTGAGGTAAGGCTCCAGTTTCTCCCCAGGACACACAATACTGATGTCTCCCACCTCAGCAAAATTTCACACATTCCAAACCATCTCCTTAATGGCTTCAGACACACAAGAATCTCTTGCACTGAGGTAACACCTCACCTAGGGGTTCTGTACAATAAAATCCATGTGAAGAAAAGAGAATAAACCCTGCCCTGCAAGAGACACTTGGCAGTTATGAGACATGCAGTTCTCCCCTGGGATGTGAAAGGTTTGCTCGGCTGCTAACCTTGGTTAGATTTCAAGGAATTCCAAAAGATGAGGGAGCTGCATCCTTTAACCTCAGGTGGGAGGAATAAGGAGGATTTCTCATGCAGGGCATCCAGTCCAGCAGGGCACTGTGTGTTCGGTTGGCATTCCCTTAGGGAATGGAGTGGTGCAACAGGAGCAGAGTGTGCAGGGAAGCAGCCCCTGCTGCAGAGCACACAGCTCAGGGTGAGCCACTGAACCAGCTCTCATCTGCCCCCCAGGACATCCAAAAAGGATGGATCACATGCCCTGGTTTAGCCTCACTCATGCAACGAATCCAGGGATCCAGGATGCACTAAGGGCACTCCAGAACACAAAGCAAAGCATAGCAAACGCAGACAACAGCGAGATTTGCTTCAGAAGTGCTCTGCTGATCCAAACTGAGCTGCTTCCAGGGAAGCCCAGAAAACTGCTAATTACAGAGCCAAGTTGTCAGACCTGCTGGCCAGATGAGCTCCCCTCTGCTCCTGCTTCCAAGGAGCCCTGTTTCCAAAAGTGCTTTCACACCTTGGAGGCTGCTTCTACCAACCTCTGCTGCAAACAGGAACCAGGAGAGAAAAGAAAAGCAATTTGTCTGTAAGGTGGTGTGGGGTGTGCAGGTTATCCCTGCTCCTCCTGCCAGCCTGGCCACACAAGAGTGGGAGAGCCCCAGCAGCTTCTCTCTTGCTGGAAATCCATCCCTAAGGATGAGTGTTCCCAATCAGGCAGGGTTACACCAGTGACTCAGTGCAAGGAAGCCCTGCAGCACTGAGGACTCTGGCCCACCACATTTGTTTTAATGCTTTAAACAGATAAATTAAAGTGAAATGTGTCTTTCAGGATGTCACTGACTAGGCAAGCTGAGAAATAAATTGAGCTTCACATATGCTTTTATAACATATAACAACTGTGACTGTCAACACAAGATCCTTTTCACTGTCAATTCACCACGCATTCTGCAAGACCTTGGGGCCTGCAATTATTTCATTTCCTTTCTTGTAAATGCAATTTCCACTTAGTTCGGTGGAATAAAGGTACACGAAAGGTGGCAGGAGTTCCTTGTGTTTTCTGGTTTGTTCAAAATTGTAGAAATCCACAAACTACAAACACAGTTTTCAAGAACAACCTCACCTTTCTGTCAAGGGTAGGCGTTCGAAAAAAATGCAATGGCATTATTCACATCAAAACAACTGCTGAAAATATCTTGATCTTTCTGATTAAATTAAAACGAAGATCATTTTTCTTCTAAGGATACTTAAATGAAATAAAAGGGGAAAATACATATGATTGAAAATGGCATTCTGCTTTTAATTCTCTGTGGGAATTAAATACAACTGTAGAGCACAAAAGGAAATTGGGCCCTTTATCCACTCAAAAATAAACTATGAAAGTACCTGCATAAGAGTGAAGTATCAGTTCATAAAAATAGATGCAAATTGAATATTCAGCTCATTTGTCATGACTTCCTCCTCTGAACAACGCAATGGAGACATGCTAGAATTGGTACTGGTGTTATCTTCTAACTGACAGAGTAGGAAATCAGAAGTTTAATTAGCCATAACTACAATATTTTGCCTATCGGATTTGTCTTATCTCTTTCCTTTTCTTGACATGACAAATTGCAAGGCAACCAAAGCAAGTGCACAGCCTAATTCCAAAAGGAACCTGGTATTGTCGGAGAACAAATCAATCCTCCATGGAATCTGAAATAAATACTGCTGGAGTAGGTTTAACTGATGCTGGTTCCATTTTGCTGTGATGAAATATTCTGCTGTCTATCCGTGCAAACACAGAGCTTTTCTTTTTTTTTAAACTTGAAATTTCAAGGTAATTCAAGATTTTTACCAAGAAAAATTTTAAGAGTAATAATCAGGACTCGTTTTGGTTCAACAGAAACTGCACTGAATACCAGTATATAGATCAAGATGACTCACGGGATTGTATTTTTTTAAATACTTGCAAGAACTACTTTTAATAAGAGTTAACACTATAACTACCATCCCTCTTCAGGATATGGAAAAAAAAAAACCCTCAAACTTGTAATTCTTGAGGGTTTTTTTGACAGAGAAGATGAACATTTTTTGAAGAATGTTCACAGGTTTTAGAGGGTAAAAACTTCATTAGAGAGAATTTAATTTCTCCTTTCACATGAGACTGCAAATTATTTGGGAAGTCAGTGGTAAACAGGTGCAGACTGTACATTTATCTTGCTAACCAAAAATGATATTAAACCAGCTAAACACATCTTGTACTACAATATATCTAGAAATCCATATTCTACTTACTGTAAAGTAGGCTTGGAGCCTGTAGCACCCTTAGGCTGGTTGGGGACAGGACCTGAGTTGGGTACTTTGGAAGTGAATTCTGCCTCCACATCTTTCTTGTTCAGTGCTGCCTGCTGGGCACTGGCTCCTGAACCCAGCACAGGCAGAGACTTTGATTCTGATGTGGCCAAGATTCCAGTGGGACCTAAAATCCAAAGAAAGTTTAATGCTTTTGTTATCCAGACTGGTCTAGAAACAACACAAGAGCAGAACAGAACTCGAGCTAACTGCAGAAATCAAAAAGGAATTTTAATGAACAACATCTAGTGCAAGAGAGTATCAATATATCAAAGCACAGAGTAAAAACTGCAGACCCCTGGTCTGCACAGGAGGTTAATTCAAATCACCAGTCCTAAATCTCATTTCTCTGCCTAGCATTACTTTCAAGAGTATTTTCACAGAAGGTTCAAGCAATAACTCCAGCAATAACATCTGAGCTCCAGGCTGGAAAGAGGACTCTGAATGTTTGTGTCCATGTGTGCAGAAAATCCTAACAGAAGCATGTCTGGGAGAAAATGGGATGAAAATCAACAGGTGAGACAGGGAAAGGAGTCACTGTAGAAGAAGGTGAAGTTCTCCATAGTGGCTGCACTGGCAGTGAATGGAAGAGAATGGAAAGCTCCAAGAGTGAGTGCAGGGCTGGAGTGCAGCACTTACTGCCGCTGTCCTGCTCCGTGGTGACTTTCCGGCGCCGCAGGACCCGCTCCAGCTCTGTCTCACCACTGTCTGTTTCCAGGGACTTCAAGCTCCGGGAACTGGTGGATTTATTCAGTGTTTCCTGCAGCAAGAGGAAGGCATGAGAAACTCTTCTGAGGACAGATTATGCCTTGCCAAGCAGTTTGTGTGCACAATTTCAGAATCTTTCACACTGCAGGAGCATCTGGGACCTGCTCACAATCCCACCCTTACTTGGATCAGACATGGAGGGATAAACCTCACTTACTTAGCAGGCTGATGTCAGGCTTAAGAGAGATGCCCTGGCCCTGCCACTAATGAACAAATTCTGATGTTTGCAGGAAACTGCCAACTTCCTCTCTTTTAACATTTGAAGGATTTTAAGAGGCTGCTAAAGAGTTATCATGCACGTAATTAACATCTCCAAAGATCCATCTTTTCCTGCTCTGGTGGGTTTGATATTTTAGCATGGTCCTGTGTTGCTGCATCCTGCTGTATACAGGTATCTGCAGAAGTCAGGATCTATCAGCTACAGCTGCAGCACATTATATCCTATAATGGAGCTGATCTGCCATAAACCTCACCCCATGTCCATATACTTCAAGGCTTTTTTGCAGTTAGACCTCAAGCTGAAATAGTTATAATAAATAAATTAATAATTAATAAATAAATGCTATTACTGCCTTATATCAAGGCTAGCATGTGGTATCAGTGAAGCTGCAACTCCAGGAGTGCTTTTCTTAAAGTGGGAAGAAAAGAGGCTTTAAGCAAAGCTTGAAACCTCACAAACTTGCCTACAGGAATTTAAACAGGTATTTAGTGCATACTGCATGCATTTCCCAAGTCACAACAATCAGTTGCTGGATCAGAACCTACTTGATTGTAAAATTTGCCCAAAATGTTTGCAATGCAACTGGAAATTTGGTACTCATATACTATTTCATTCTTCCTCTGAGCCTTCCCATTAATCTTGTTTATTCAGCCTTCCAAAACATGTCAGACTCATACAGCATTTTTCCAGACCATAAATAACGTTCTGTTGGCATCTTTTGTTGATAAGCACGTAACTTTTGAGCAGAAACAGCCAAGGACAAAAGCAAATAGCACTGTTGCACAAGTTACGAAAGCTGTTCTATTCTCAGGAGCCCTGCAAAGAAGCTCCTAATTCTTCACTTTTGCCTAGAAAAAAATTTCTTTCAAAACTGTTTGAAATGTAACTGAGCAGGTTATTCATTAGTAGTATGCTCCAGATCTGTACAAATGTAAGTGTACAAAGCAACTTAAAAAAGGGAGTCGCTCAAACTCTGGAATTTGCACAACATAAATGTGTTTTGTTTTGTAACAATTATATGGATGTCTACACAAAATGCATAATTAGCATAGTAACAACAAATGTTTACTCCATCACATTCCACCCCCATGTTTGTTGTCTGACTGTGCATAATCACTGCTCTCAAGAACAGGCTGGAGCAGCATTTTATACAGTTTGTCTTGCACTGCAAATGCCCTGAAAGGCTCAAAAGCAATGAGCCTGCCACAGAAGTGCAGTGCCTGCAGGTTTCTCCCTGCTCCCCCTGAAGTGCACAATCAAATGTCCCCTGATGTCAGTGACACAGTGCTGAAGAAATAAAACAGCTATTAGAGAACCAAAGGACCCTGGGCAGGATTGCTCTGTCCAACCCTCCCTGGTCCAAACAGCACAGCACATCCCACTATTCTGTAATTATGGAATTCTGCTTAAAGCACAGTCTCACTGCTGCATTTTATTCCTTTCCTATTTACCACTACATTTAATTATGTGTCCCCCTAATTAGGGCTCAGCATTAGGATCTGGTGACTCTCTAGACCATTTCTTCCCTTCTTCCTCTGCTTTCACATGACTGGAGAACACCAACTTTAACACATCACTGGTGATTTTAAATCACAGCAGAGGCTGTGGCTACACTCTGCTGTACTGTCCTGCATCCCCCAAAACACCACTCAACTGTTTTTTAAGGGCTGTTTAACCACAGGATGATGAGAATGATTAGCTTCACCTTCTGTAGAGTGGAAGTGAAGCATTTTGCCTCAGTACTGGCAGAATTTCACCTGTCATGCCAAAGAGGCACTTCAAAAGCTTCAGGGTTACAGAAGTCAGGGAGCAAGGACTACAGCTCCTTCTCACTGACACAATTTTAGCTCTTGTGCAAAGGAAACAACCAGTTAAAAACAATGCAACACATGAGTAAATGACACAACAGGAGCAAACCTAGCACACTGATATCAGCTGGACCAAACATGGCTAATGTTTTTATTCTGTGGTAAGGGGCTATGTGGACAGCTATTCAGAATCCATTTTTTCCACATATAAATGCAGACAGACCAGAGTTATTGCTTTATTTAAACTTCACCTACACTAACAAGAAATCTGGTGCCACAGAAAAGAGACCAGTTGATGAGGACAACTCCACATATACTAAATGTGCAGTCCAGGGGCTTGACTTTGGACTGGACACAGCTGCCTCTCCATCCCTAAGCATCCCCACTGTGAGTATTTGGGAAGTTTCCAAAGAATCTACATAGACCACAAAATCCCCTCTAGTGGCAGGAGCACATAAACCCAGAGCAGAGTGCAAAAATAAATCCTCCTAGCAAGACCAAAACCAATCTTTAAGTCAAACCAAAGTCAAAGGTGGAATTGGGGGATTTGCTCCAAAACTGCTTTATGGCTTCAAACAAAAATGCAGAAGTTTCACAGAAGGCCCTGTCAGCTCAATGAGAAGAAAATGAAATTTCTCTTACCAGAATCCCTTTTAGCTCTTTCATTGCACTTTCAGAGGGCTTTGGTGTTTCTGGCTGTAAACAAACACAACACACAGATGTTAAAAGCCACAAGAAGTGGCCCAGGACAGACTCTGTACCTGCAGACAGACCTCACCCAGGGCTGCTGCCCAGCCTGTGGGTGTGTGACATTCCTCTGTCCCCTGCTCCCGTGGGCTCAGGGCTAACATTCCCTCTGTATTCCATCTGTCTCCTCACTCAGGTGAAGAGCCTCAGCTCTCTGAATCACAGACTATACATCAAGATTATGCTCTTGTGAAGGAGGTAAGCAATGTTCTACAGTAGCCACATTCAGGTAACAGGTGTAAGTGTTGCATAAAAGAAAAAAAAGTGCTAATGCAGTTTACTCGTTGATCATCCCCTTTAAACACTTCAGGTATTCCCTCTGTGCTTTTTGTTTCTTAGCAGCTGTTTGTTTACAAGCTTCTTTTCTGTGTCAAAAAACTGGCCTTTATTTACTTACTCCTGCCTTCATTTTTTTTTTTTTTTGTTATTCTTCAGGTATATGCTGCTCTAATTCATCTTATCCAAAATCAAGCAAATTAAATGAGGGGAGAAAAATGTATTCTTCTGAATATTTAACAGAATTTTTTTTTCAGTGTAAATTAGCTGAAAATAATGCACTTAGCTAAAATTATTGGTCTGCTACTTATTCCAAACCTTTGTCTTAGGCCTGCTTGACTGGTTGACTGGTCTCAGGTGAACTCCCTTTTTAATCCTGTCCATCATTTCTTCCACAGCTTGCCTCTTCAGATCTGTAACTTCTTCACCTGCTAAAGAAGGCAAAGAGAAGATCACATTTCAGACAGGAACTGCAGGGAAATTGTGCAAAGTAAAAACCATGTTCTTGGATAAAGGATATCCATGTCCCAAGGATAAAATTTCACTCCACACTGAGGATCCTGACTTTGCAAATGCCCAACTGCAGAAGTTTGGACAGAAGCACAGTACACATCCTGAAAAACACAAAGCTCCTGAACTGTTTGGGAATTGCAAAGGCTCAGTGCTCTAGGCTGAAGCAGCAGGGGCTGAAAGAACACAGCTCTGCTTCCACTGTGGCTCAGCAGAAATTTCCACAGCTGCACTGACACAGGAGGAGCTGACAATGCCTCATGACAGTGACTCCCAACCACATCTCCCATTTCACATGGGCTTGAGGACCTGGCTGGAACAACACAGCAACAGCTCAGCCTGAACTAAACCCAGCCCTCCAAAAACCCTGCATCAAGTTAAAGGGAAAAACTGAAATACCATGAAAGGAAATGGCTGCTTTTTTCAAGAGATTTGGTATCAGGACTGCAGAATATTCAGATGACATGGGAAGCTCTGTGATGAACCTAAATAATACCTGTTAACTTATCAACATTCTGGATAATAAAAGAAAAGACCCCTAACATACCAGAAAGGGGAGGGGGGAAGAGCACTTACAGCAAATACTTGGAGAAACAGGGTTGATGCTATTCAAAACTGCAACCTTGTACCTTATGTAACAGGAATTTTAAAAAGACTTCTGCTCTCTCACTTGTCAGGGTACTATTGATGATTCACAGAAATGTGGTTTCTGTATTCTAAGCTGATTTAATGTCAGGCTTTAATTTCACAAACAGACTGATTCAAATATAAAAGCTTAATTGGTGGTATGGGATAGAAACCACTCATTCTAAGTCCTTAACATGGGTCAAAACAAGCCTCAAGTTTGATATAATAACTAGATCAAGAAAGAAAGAACTTTCTCGCTTTTTAAAAAATTTTATTTTAAGAACAGCTCAACTATTAAGAGGAAAAGCAGTTTATATGTAATTGAAGAAAGGTCAGAACTGTTAGTTTACTAAAAAATAATGAAAGAATGGGAAGTCGAGAACTTAAGAGTGAACTTCATAGTATTTCCTGCAATCACTGTTTATGACAGCCTCAATAAAAAGGTGTAATCAAAACATCCAGGATGCTTCAAGGTAAGCAACTCTGACAAATCAAGGCACCATAATTGGACTCGTACTGAAAGGTAAGATTGACTCCTCATCAGAGATCTGGGTACAAGGTCATCCCTCTAAATATTCTATCCACACCAACAACCTTGTTTCTCTCAGACTGGTACCCAGTTCCCAGAAATTCCCCCAGGGACCTGCCCAAGTCACTCCATTCCTCAGTTCCTCACCTGAGAATGGGAGGAGTAATGCTTTCCTTCCCCCACTTCCTGCCTGTTGGTTCCATGCAAAAATCCAGCCTGACTTACATACCATTAGTCTGCTAACAGCAGGGGTTTTTTAAGAGTTATATCCTATAATTTCAGCCAGGTTCCCTTCTTTGTTTAAGTGGCAGTAAATGAGTTAAGCAATTCACTACAAACAAACTCCTGCTGTTTCAGAAGGAAGAGAGAAACAGCAAGAAAACCCTTGGTTATTTAACTGGCAATGCCTGTCTAACTAGCTCTGACTCTTCAGGCACTCACAGTCATTTGTAAATCTGTACTTAACTCCTGTTCTCAACCTACTAAGTTTCCAGCTTCCATTAACAACAATAAAATGCAATTTCAGCTCTTACTTTGCATGCAGAGCCACCTTAGTGCAAGACTGTTTTGTTTTAGGTTTTCAGTGTTATTAAAGGATTAGAATTACAGTCAACTCTGAGTGGTAATTTCACAAGATATGAATTGAGGGATGAAAACTGAAGTATTTAACAAATGAGCTCTGTGGAGAGGCTCTGGACAGAAGAAATTGCTGTGTGGAAGTTCAGAAATTTCCCTGTATTATGCTGAATATAACCTGCTCTCTGTTTAATGCTCATAGGTCTGGTCTTCTGCCTCTTCCAGGTAACCTGTGGAAGCACAAAGCCCTGCACATGCTGCAGCTCAAGCAGGAAGATTAGAACTTTTCTCCAGTTACAGCAAGTGCTAGGTGTTCCCTTGAGGTTTTTGACCTGCAGCCTCAAAGACTGTTCATACTCAAATTCCCTGGGAGAATGTAAATTGGATTCTGATGACCAGTTCAGTTGTGCAGGCAGAGATGGCTGTGAGGGCCACACAAATTTACTTGGGGTCTTGAGGAAGTTTGCAGTAGAATACAGAATGTTTCATGTGCAAGGGCCCTGCAGTGACCATCTGGTCTGACAGCCTGACCATTTCAGGGCTGACCAAAAATTAGAGCATGTTTTTAAGGGCCTCAAAAGCTTACAACCACCTCTCTGGGAAGCCTGTTCTAGTGTCTGATCACTCTCACCAAAAAGAAATTCTTCCTTATGTCCAGTCTAAGCATTCCTTGATGCAGTTTTAAATACTCCCATGTGTTCTGTCTCTGGATCCCAGGGAGAAGAGCTCAGCACCTTTCTCTCCCTGCCCCTTCCTCAGGAGCTGCAGGGAGCAATAAAATCACTCCTCAGCCTCCTTTTCTCTGAACCAGACAAGCCCAGATCCTCAGCCACCCCTCACCACCAAAGCTATAGTACCAAGGATACCCCTTCCCATCTTGGAGCACATATTCCTGGGCTGCAAGGCAGAGGAATGAGCTGGGACACAGACAGCTGCAGTTAGTGCTGACAATCAAAAACATCTTCAGTGAACCCCCATCTTCATCCCCAGCTCCTTTCCACCAGCTCTTCCTGCAGCAGCAGGGGAATGCCCACCCGGCTTGAGAAGGATGAGCCATACCTGACTCCTGCTGAGGAGGTTTCTCCTTCTTGCTCACGTTGGTGTTGGAGTGAGATCTCTTGCGAATCATTGACATGAGAGACCTTGGGGGGAAATGAAACTGCAGATTGTCATTCTGTCCTGGGGCACCCACTGTCAGAACATTTCACACCACCAGCCTGCTGATACCTGATTATACAGCCTCTTACAAAAGACTCACTTAATGGTTCTTGAATGCAGATGCACTGAATTACCCCCCACAATGCCTCCCATCAAAATGCACCAGAGAAATTTATTTCTTTTTAACAAGCATTAGGCACAAATCAAAACACTCCAGATTGGAATATTAAAAGCCAGTGTCTTATTGTGACACATGACAAACAGAAGCTGTTCTGGCATAATAAACAGAAAGAAGAGCTGTAGATGTTGAAGTATTGTTCTCCAGAGGACACTTAAATATGGTGATCAGTATCTGCTCACCATTTCCAAGTTTGTAATCCTCCTACAGTGTCAAGTAATTATCCCCTCAATATATTCACAATGTAAAAGTCCACAACAGCAAATGATTCATTTTCAAGAACAAGTACAAGCTCCTGGGCACATCTGATGTGTCAGTAAGATCAGTCACTCCCCACTGAACCTCATTCCTTACACAGCAGAGTGACATGCCTGCCTCAAATGTCAAAACTCTGTCCCAGAAAAATGCAGCATCCAGTGCCTATGTCCTAAAACAACTTCTATCTACATATATAGTGCATGAGGAAGTTGTCTGACTTTGCTTCTACAGGGTTTAAAATTAATAATTTCACCTATTCCAAACAATAAAGGGCACAAATTTAAACAACAAAAACCCAAAACACCCCTAGACAGTTAATTCATGCTATCTATCAATGAGAAAGGAGCAAGCAGGCCAGATGAGTTAATGGACATAAAAAAAGAAAGTCCAATCTTTCTGAAAATATTTCGTTTCTAAAAACAATGCAAGATGCACAAAGGGATGAATTCTCCCCAATAATCACATCTATTCATATGTTTAGCACAGTAGTTAACAAGACTTGATGTCATTTCTATTACAGAAGTTTGCAAACTGTCATCAAAGTCTGTTTATTTTTAAACCAAGCAGATAACATGAAGATTACCTGAGTTTTAAAAATTAACTAAGCACCCTTCAGTGTTTAGTTAATTCATTTGGGTCTAATGCCTGATGCATCAGCATAGACTGGTCATCTTTTTACAGTCCTTTACAGAAATCAGGCCAAATTTTGGTAATTTTGCCCAAAACTGCTTGATGACTGGGTGGTGATGTTCTTTTTTTTTTGTCTCCTTTTTAACTCATGAAAGTAATTGTGGGAACTCAATGGAGTCTGCATTTTCATCATCAGTATGTGACATGAAGGGACACACAATAATCTAACATATCCTTTGGTTCAAAGGAGTTTTCTTGGCAATAGAAAGCATTTCACAAGTCTATAATTACAGCTATCAGGTGAAGAGGAAAAAAAATAATCTCCTAAATTTAGAGGAGACAGGTATCCCTCCTCCTCCAAAGTCCCAGTCTAGACAATTTGTCAGGCTTGGCAAGGCAGACACTGCTCAGAATTGTTCAGGGTGTGACCAGTGGGGGCACTGAGCATGTCCTGCTGCTCAGGACAGGTGGAGAAAGAGTTTTTTTTTCCTTTAAGACACTCTTCCTGCTAGGATGGCAGCTGCTGTAAGGGATTCTGGTTCTGCAGAGCAGCCCTGCTGTTCCCAGGGTGTGAGCACTCACCGGATGGGGTTGGGAGGAGGAGGAGGAGGAAGAGGAGGGGGCGGAGGCGGCGGAGGTGGCGGGGCAGGATTTTCAGACTGCTGGATTCTCTTCTGAAGTTCATCAACTGCACAGGAGCAATGAAACAAACACAGTGAGCTCCTCTAAAACACAACTTTGATGGTTTAAGGAAAAAACTACTAATGAACTAAAGAACAAACAAGACTAAATCACCCACTTGCCACAAGTCCATTTTTTGACATTTTCTACCAAGAACAATGCACAGGATTCCCATTAAAACAGCTGCCTCCAACCTGAGTTACTACTGGAACTGAAACTCTCCCTCATACAGGATTCTTCATATAAAATAATAGAGCAGGGAAAACCTGATCCCATTTCTGCAACAGTCCATCTGTACTGGAAAATGAACTAACAAGAGATGAAAGAAAATGACAATTTCAACCTTCACACTTAGCTCTCTCTTCCTGATGGTGTGGGCTTTCCCCATAAAAATGGTCAAAACTGGGTTGTGGCAGAATGGATTTTTTCCTCTCCTGTTTTCATGTCAGACCTAAAATGCAGAAATTACTTTTCTGCACTTGAAATGCTGTCAGATAAAATTAACTGGGGAAGGGCAGAAACACAGAAAAAAAAAAAAGTCTTCAATTTCTTTTAGTTACAAAAATCTTTAGCAATTGTTCTGTGTACAGTAGGTTATGGCAGAAGTAAAAATATGATTTCCAAAACTGATATGGATCTTTGTTCTTGCAATGATGGATTCAAATTTAAATTACAGTATTTAAAACTTGATTTGAAATTTTAAAAGGTAAAAAAATTAAAAATCGACTGAGTGACTTTAAAAGTCCAGGTATCATCTTTTGTGTCTTTCACACAGACAACCATTCCCATATATTTATCTATCTGTAAGACTCAGGGCAACCTAACAACAGGATTTTTGTTCCCTACAGAAGTTTTACAAGGTTATTCCTTCACACACATTTTGAACTGAAGGCAGTTGCTGTGCTTTGTCTAGTGAAGCAAAGGTCTGGATCACAGCTGCACAAAAACTTCTGGGGTCTCAAATATAGGGGTGCACCAACCACCCCCCACACACACTTTACCCCTAAAATGAAAGCTATTACATAATTTTACCTGAATGCTTTAGGTCTCTAGCTTTTTCTTCTGCATGCTGACATTTCAGCTCCAGTTCTTTTTTATCTTCTTCCAAAAGTTCTAGTTGCTGTTTAAGGCGACTAATCTCCTTATGCAGTGACTGATTCTCTAGCTGCTCTTCTAATTCTTTAATCTGTAGGTGGCAAACAAGAGCATTCATCACAATAAAAAGCATTTTCTGTCCCTCCCTTTGGCAAATAACCCACCAGGCAGAGTTATGCCTGAAAACATCATGTTATAGTATAGGAGTGAGGCACAAGTCCCAGAAAAAGGGAAATTTTTGAGTGAGAGCTGGAAAGATTCTTCTGAGAGATGTCAGAATTTTCTGTTATGACCCCACCTTGCTTCATCTTTTCTTTAAAATATGTCTTTAGCTCCAAAGCACTTAAGCTTTATGATGTTCCCTTTTCTTTTTATAGCATTTTTATCACATAATTATAATTTAATTTCAGAACATTTCCTCATTTGAAGCACGAGAACATTGACATTTTTGTTCTCTCACTGCTTCCACTGACAGGCTCATTATTTAAACTCCCTTGTCTCAACTCATGCAGATGCCTCATGCAGGGGGAATTATGGAATATTTGATTCAGAGGCAGCATTCAGATGCAGAGTAGCAGTAACTTCACAGCTCCCTAAATATATACATTGTGCTCGAGACTTCAAAGTAGCCAAAGATGCAGAGGTTTTCTATGAACTGCCAATTATTCTTCCAAAATACTCATTCAGAGCATCTGAGATTGCATAGTCTTAGTACTGCTGCATTGATGAAAGGACAGGAATTGTTTACCTGTCCCTGGTATTACTCAACTGACAGAGCTTTAGGAACAGGTCTCAGGGCTAAAACAAAGCTCATTTTGAGGCTTTCCTGGGAAGCAATGGTGAATTCTCCCAGTAAGGAGATTGATCTAGTCCAGTTTCAGAGAATGTATTTGTTTACATCCTATCAGTTTAGATCCTCTCACATCACTTTTGCAGATTCACCTTTCACTTCCCTGCTCCAGGATGTCTGGCTTTCCCTCATCCATTTGTTCAGCAAGACCCAGAGCACTGATGTGCACTGCTCACCTCTCACCTCATGGTCTTTCCTTACACCCTTTGTATTACTCAATGTCCAAAATGTTCTCTTGTCATCTCTTCACTTAATGGAGCCTGACTCACTGCTTGCAACTGCATTTTACTGGCACCCAGAATAAAATACCTGCCTAAACCAGAGCCTTCAGCTCAGGAGACTTCGAGCTCTGTACTCACATCTGAACAGTGACTCAGAAGAAGGAAATCACAAACTTCTCTGAAATTTAGTTCTTAAAATCAAAGCTCTTACAGGGGATATGAGCTCAAGTAATTCTGAATGTAATTAAGACACAGCACTCCTTAAATTCAGGTTTTCACAGACTTACAAATGAGATGGAAAAATTCTGATTTACCTTTTGCTGGTGTTGAAGCCTCTCTTCTTCTAATGCATGGGTTAGCTTAGCATTGTCATCCAAAGCCTTCAACAGCTGTTGATCTGGAGCAGAACTTTGCAGAAGCAACTGACTCTGCCTTTTCATCTTGTTCTGTTCAATAAACATCTGCCAAAACAAGCCCACCCCCAAGAAAAACAACAGTCAGGCAAGCAGAGTCTAATGCTAAAATGGCAATTGGAAACAAAATGAGGTATTAACATCATATTAATGTGGTAGGAATAATGAAGAGATGCTGAGAAGGAAGGGGAAAGGAAAGGGAAAGGAAGTTTGAGAGCAAAATTCACAAGAGCTAAGCTCACACTGAAGGAACCAGGTCTTTGCTCAGAACCACCACACCTCAATTACCCTCATGTTGGCAGCATTCAGAATTTAAACACACCTCTTAATTCTGTTTCCTGGAAATGGGAACAATCTGAGCCCCATTCAGGGAGCTCTGAAAGGACTAAAAGAACTCTGGGTGGAAGATAAAATATCTGTGAATTCACAGGCTATCTGCTCAAACACATCTGCAAGCTTTGGCATAAAAGCCACTTATTTGAGGGTTAGCTGGATATGTGAATGATGGAAATTCATTTCTTCAGTAAACAAATCTGTGTAATCAGTGCAGGTACTTGCCCTGGGAAAAAGCTCCTTAGGACAATTTCAGCCTTTTAGTTCTCATCCTTGTGTTCCTTCCTCTTCCCAAGTTAGTATTTTTGATGTGGCAAATTAATACATTGCAGGGGGTGGGCACAAATCAGAAGGTCTAGAGACCTGACATTGATAAAAACATCACACATCTCTAGGCTTCACTTAAGAGGTGCAGAAATTGTCTGCATATGCAGTTTCCCTAAGAGATCCGTTCCTCTCGGACTGCCTAGGAACTAAGAAAAAAAAAAAAAAAGATTGCTTCCCGACAAAAAAATTCCTAGTGAATTTATTCTGCACCTTGACATCTCTTTCAGGTAGAGGTTTGCCCCCAGGCAACACGGGCTTCCACTCCACAAACTCAGCTTTGTCTGCTCCTCGAGCACAAACAGGGACTGGGTCATGCTGAGGTTTCACGTGAGTGTGCTCAGGTCAGCAGAGCCACTTCTGGCAGCAGAACAGAGAACAGCCTGAGAATGCAGGGACTCCCTCAGACTGCAAAAACACTGCTGTAGAGCTCAGCAAAAGCAAGGAGATATTTTAAGAATAAAGTATTAGAAATACAAAAGTGCCACGACATCTTTTCAGATTCCCATCCTGTTTATTCACAAACCAGTATTACAGATACGACATATGGTCCAAATGGTCTCTTCCCCTCTGGTGCCACTGCAATGCTCTGTGATTTATTTCTTTTAACACAATTAGATATTAACTATGAGCTGGTGCTTGTGGCAAGCATTCCTTGCACAGACACTTCAGCTGAGCCTTCCCAGCGAGCAGCTCCCAGCACAGCTGTGCAGACAGACCGAGAAAAGCACTGACCGTGCTGAACTTTTACCTCCCCTGGCAGCCTGGCTGACCCTGCATGCCAGGAGGAGTCAATTGATGCAGCCCTAATACCAATAAAACCTGCAGTGAACACTCCACTGGGCAAAGCTGTGCCATGGGGGCAGGCAGCAAGGACTGGAAGCATTTGATGGAGAGGAAATGATGAACGTAGGCGCTGCTGCTGCACTTTGTTATAAAGCGAACAGAACAAACTGCTGAGAGTGCAAAGTCAAATGTGCACTGCACATCAGCTCTCTGTCCCCAAATTCTGCCAGTCAAACCAATTTATGCTTGTGTTACCTTATACTAGTAGGGCTGTGGCAAAAACAATTCAAGGGCAAGAGAATTTCAAAATCAAAGCTACCCACAACAATCCATAAAGCTTTGCCTTTGTGTTGCAACTCATTCATTTAACACTTCATAGTCTTAAAAAGAAACAGCATCTTTGAAGATTATACTTGAGAAAGGCCTCTAAATCACTGCAGAACAGCTCAGTACTGTCTCAAAGTTTTCTGTGTTCCTGTTAAGTCACTCACAGAAGTTATTTAACCTTGACAGAAAACAATCTCTCTCCAGAAGCTAACTTCAGCAAGCATCACAGTTTACCCACTGTGAACTTTCAAAGCAAAGTGAAAACCTGTATTTTTTTTTTCTTTTTTTGGAATCTGAAAAATAGTTCAAAGTGATCAATTCCAGATTTTTATTCACCAAGTTTCTGCCACTAAATCCAACCAGAGTTGTTCCAGCCTGAGGGAGCAGAAAGCTGCCAAAACAAGAAGAAATCAAGTAGAGCAACTTGATTTCTTCAACTTGAGCAGATACTTCACCAAGTGTAGAAAATTCATATGCACTTTGTTTCATGTTCTTCTGCAACAAAATGATAAAAAAACCTTTTGAATCCTGGATGAAAACTCACATCAAGTCCTGCATTTTCAATTAGCTTTATAAACAGTTTTCATGATATTGCAAATATGTTGCTGCTCATAATATGGAAGTGTCTTCAACATCACAGAAAAAAATGTTTGATTGCAAGGTAATGCTGCAGTCAGACACATGGGAACCAAATTCTCACAGGGAGTCCCATCTATCTCCAAAGTTACTTCACAATTTCTCTAAGTGCCAACATATTCTAAGTGGAAGGGACAAAACCAGGCAGGACAGTTGTATCAAGCAAGCTCGTGGTACTGATTCCAAGTTTTTGGAAAGTTGCACTGTTTGACACAGGACAAAAAAGAACCTTGCAAATTAATTTTAACTTAAAATTTAAAAAATCAATTCCTGCTTCAGCAGGGTGGAAACCTGCCTGTCTGCACAACCCTGAATATTAATTAAAGTGACTGCTGAAAGGGCAAAACAGCTACTAACAAGATTATTTGGACTAGGTGGAATTTAACCAATTGATGGATTAGTTCCGACTTTGCCACCTGCTAGACAATTATCTGCAGAGCATCCCAATCAATGCTGCAAACACAAGTCCATAGTGCAGGAATCTGCTGAAAACCACGCCTGCAGCTGAAGGCAGAGCACAAAGAAAAACAGCTTGCTCACACCTATCAGTCTAATTTTTCAAATCACCCATTGTGCAAACCAGTTCTGCATCTTCCTCTCCCTGAGTTTACAAAGAGAGGCTGCAATGCACAGGGAATCTGGGAGCTGGCCACTTTCCATCAGCAGAGTTTTCACAAGAACTGAGGAGGTGGAAAGAAGGGGGTGAAAATAATAGAAGTTTTTCCCTTGACCTCAATGAGGCCATACCTCATTCTCAGCCCTTGCTCTAGCCCTTACCCGACAGAGCGTTCACTGCAGCTGTTTTTTGTTTACAGCAGGGCTGAAAAAGGAATTCTTCCTCATTAAAAAAGTTAGAAAGCAACTCTGTTAGTGTCAAATCCCTGGGAACACCAACCCTCGTTCAAGTAAGGTTCAGGATAAAACTGGATGCTTTCCAACCAACCCTTCTCCCAAGAGCAACACAATGACAAAGGAAATTCTTTAATATCCATGTGTGGCTACACTTCCATCTATATATGCTTTGGGTATTTGCTGTGAGCAATAACCTTTTTGTCTTGCTACAGGAAGGGAGAAAAATGTCCCAATACAGCAGTTGTTCTAAAAAGTGGTTGCATAAAGTAAAGTAAAAATCAGTGGCACACTGTACCTTATAAATAGAGTAACAAAAGGTAAGTAGCAAGGTAGAGTCAAACTTGGGAAGTGTCAAACAGAAGGGAAGATCACTCAACTGAGCAGCTGGTCCTTTTTTCAGCAGCACTGCCCCATCCCCTCCACAACCCAGTGAGGAATCAGTGAGTCAGAGGGGTAACCCATTCACATTTGATGCCTTTTGCATTATGTGTACTCTGAAGCCTTACAGCTTGTGTTCAGACCTCAAAAAAGTCCCAACAGAGGTAGGATCAAGGTATTTGTATCTCCCCAAAAGAACAGGCTGTTTGAAGGATTTATGTGATGGGAAAGACAGAGTGATCATGTTTAATTATGGCTTGACAGGGCACTAAGTGGCTCTAAAGTTAGGATTAAAAAACAACTTCAGGTATGGTTTTTAGTTTAATGGCTAATCAGAAAAAAAAAACAAAACCAAAACTCCTTTAGTGGAGTCAAAGTCTAATCTAGTTGTATTAAGTGAGCAGTGTGACCATGAAAAAAGGACATATACATAATTTGGATAGCCAAGAGTAACTCATGGATGATTCATAATATTTCTGACCAATAAAGATACAATCCAGTTGATTTTAGTTACCTGGCTAATTGTCAGACATCTTCTGAAGGGACTGTTTCTAAAGCTACAAGCTGCAGCATTACTAAGTTTTGTAGCTCAAAAGAAGAGGGCTGATTCAGCCAGAATGGGAGAACTGGAGTAGATGAGTTAAGCCCATTTTTCATCCATCATTTGTTTCTCACTCCAGAGGTGTGTGGAGCATGCACTTTTGAATGTGAGCAGACTGTATTGCCATCAACCATGTGACTTCCTTAAAAACAGAGCATTATTTATTTTACCAGCCTGTTCTGTAAAAAAGGATTTCTCTAACTACAACACTCATTCTTCACTTATGAGGCATAACTGCACAAAATACAGGGGAAAAAATAATCTCTATTATTTCTTCATTTCCTGCAGTTTTCTTTTAGCCATGGTAGAAGCATAGTGATACATTCTCTAATGCTCACAGCCTTACAGCATTTAGACACCCTTAATAGATTCACAAGTAGATCATACACCACACAAAAAAGGAGGAAACATCTTCACTTTCTTCCCCCCATAGACTAATTGCCTGAGCAAAAAGAGATGGGGAGGGAAAGAGAAAAGGACCAAAGGATTTCCTAGAGCATACATCTGTTACCATTCCCCAAGCCTCTTCCTGGGAAAAAGCTTGATGAAACATATTAGCATTACATCATGCTTCCAAAGTGGTAACATCCAAGCTCAGGAGAATTCAAGTACTAACTACTTATGTCTCTTTAATTATTAAATCCAGTTCAGTCAGCTGGACTGTGAATTAATTATCTTCAGATCCCAGCTGCAGTTGAACTATCCTCAGTAAAGCACAGAGTGTGGCACTTGCAAGCATGGAGCTTCTTCTCCAGCGCTGGTTTTTCAGTATCCACTCACAGATGTAATATGTTAATGCAAAAGTTCTCACAAATTCACCCAATAGGTCACAGATGCATCTGAGGAAGAAGTCTTTGGCAGCTCATGCCATCAAGATAATCATTGCATGCAACCTCCTGAGTAGTGCAGTCAGCTGCTAAGAGTGACAATGATTTTCTCCAACTTGACAGCCACCTCTGTCTTTCAGTATGGGAAGATTCAGTCCCAGAGTAAGTCAAGTCAGCTGTGCACTGGCCCAGGTATGGGATCCAGGTATTTGGAGGAAAATAAGTTAAATGCACACATTTTATTGTGCAATAGTTGCTTAAAAGCATGAACAGCTGTAGGAAGGTGTAAGCATCAAAGAGGGAAAGTCAATGAAAAGATGAATGATGCACATTAGAGATTCCCTGAATTAATTCATCTGGATCATAGTTCTTTTGAATGCAGCCTTTCAATCTCTTAACTGCAAACTGTTTTACAGGGCACCATAAATACCTGGGAAACCTTTCTTTTCTTTTTCCAGTTGTGCATTTTGAGCAAGAGCCTGTGTGAGCCTCAGAAGTGAGAGAAACCCTAAGAAACTGTTCAGCAGTTTGACACTTCATTTTTATTTGTCCAAGATACAGAGGGCAGGAAAAGAATCAGCTCAATGCTGAGAGCACACTGCTTCTTCTCCATGAGGTTTCCAGAGCACTTCAGGGGCAGGGATTATCTCTCCACCAGCACTAAAAATAAACTGTTCCCTTGTGCTGGTTTTGGCTGGAAGAGTTAATTTTCTTCATAGTAGCTGGTAGGGGCTGTGTTTTCGATTTGTGCTGAAAACACTGATAATAGAAAGATATTTCCATTATTGCTGAGCAGTGGTCACATGGAGTTAAGGCTTTTTCTGCTCCTCACCCCACCCCACAGTGGGGTGAGCTGGGGGTGCACAAGGGGCTGGGAGGGGACAAGGCCAGGACAGCTGACCCCAGCTATGCCCAGGGATAGTCCAGACCACAGGGGATCATGCTCTGCAGGTAAAGCTGGGGGAAGAAGAAGGAAGAAGAAAGAAGGGGACATTCAGAGTGATGGTGTTTGTATTCCCATGTGGCTGCTCCCAAATGGAGCCTGGCTTTCCTGGAGAAGGCTGAGCATCTGTCTGCTCATGGGAAGATGCACACGAATTTCTTATTTTGCTTTGCTTTTGGGTGCAGCTTAAGCTTTTCTTAGGAAACTGTCTTTATCACAACCCATGAGTTATCTCATTTTTAACTTCCAATTTTCCCCCCCACCCTATTGGGGCAAGGTGAGCAAGCAGCTGTGTGGGGCTGAGTTGCCAAGCTGGGTTTAAACCCCAACTTCACTTTACAAAATATTGTTGCAAGGCAGGATGTATGTTTAATAAACCACTTATGCAAGATTATTTTGTTAAACTCACAACATTTTTACATCGTTAAGAGTTTCAATTTGCTTCTCACATCGTGTTCTTCTGCTTTTGGCTTGCTTTGGCTGCATGTATTGTATTTTGCTCATCTTTGTGGGAGAGTGCTTTTCAGGGCTATCTCTACATTATTGCAATGGCCTTCAAGATACTCTCTGCCTTCCTTTGTTTTCTTATAAACTGCTCCACAAACAGCTGAGAGATCTTCAAGTGTCTCTTAAAACCTGACACTAGAATTCTGGTTAAGCTTGCCAAGATTCCGGTGTTAACAGCCCTGTTTTATTCAGGTAGGCACAGATTTTTCCATGCCTCCGCCCCTTACACACTCTATTTATTTAGTTCTTTTATGCAGATTCCTGTACCTTTCACAATGGATTGTGACTCACTTCAAAACCTCTCTCCTTTTCCTTCCCCCTCTCCACACCACAGCTGACAATATTTACTCAGTTTCTTTAGAACCTCTAAAGAGCATGAATTCTAATGTTTGAAGTTAGATCACTTTTGATTAATTAAATATATATTATGGTGGTGCCAGCAGCATGACTATAATTAAAGCTGTATTGGATTTTTTTTTTAATCAAAAGCTCTGATTTTCAAGTGTTCCCACTCCTATATGTGCCTGCCCCCTCCCTCTCTTGCTCCATGTCTCTCCTCTCCCCCATCTGTGCTCGCTGCTGCACACACGCTCACCTGCCCATAATGTCTCACACCTGCACTCCCAAGTGCTCCTGTTCTGTGCACAATCCTCCTCACCTGTCAGAAGGGCAGGAGGCCAAGGGCATCCCTTTGAAAAGCAGCCCCCACCAGCCCTGGTCCCTCCCAGGGCAGCTGCAGTGCAAAGACAGAAGAGGAAGCCGTGCCATGGAGAAAGGGAAAGGGCTGAATCTGAATGCATGGGCTAACCACACCATGAAGGCAAATTGAAGGTGCTTCTGCCCCTTGGACAGACAATGTGCCCACCTCCACAGGCAGTAGTTCAGTACTTTACTGAGCTAAAATACACATCTGGCTGTTTGAGACATCACAAACACGACTACAAAAGATGCGCCATTTTTCAGCTGCAGTGACAGCCACGTTACTTGGAGCCTTTTTCCTTTCTGCAAGTGCTCCAAAAACATCAAGAACAAAGCAGTGAACATGCAGTGTTGCCCTTTATTCAAAGCTCTTCCTTCTCCCAACACTGCACAGCTTATCACAACCGACTACTGTGGCTTTCGCAAAATCCAAGCGAAACTCCAGCAGAAATCTTGAGGTTTAAAAGAAACCTTTTATAGAGACAGAAAAGAGGTGGCTAATAAAAGCAGGCAGAAAAATCCCTGAGCATCCTTAGCATAACCAAACACAGCTACTGTAAGCACATCCTAGAAAACTTAGCTCTCCAAACACAGCTGTGACCTTGCGCCACGATCCCGGTGAGAGGAAGCTCACACGGCCTCACTGGAGCAGAAAGCTGTGCTGCTCTGGATGCACTTGTGGGCCAGAGCCTGCCTAATGTCTCAGGTCACTCAAGGGACACCAGCAGTGTGAAACCAGGCCAATGATAACAGGTTTTTTAAGGAATTTTAAATACTGGTTCCCTAAATATGAATGAGCAATGCCTTTGTTGTCACATGGTCATGTATTTTAAAAAAGGTTCTAAAAATCTTTCTGAACAGCACAATACCACAGGAAGACAAGCAGGTACAGAAAGGGAAGAATGCAAGCCTGAACTTCACTGCTGTGATTTTGTAGTGATTGTGTGTTTGTAGTGATTCCATTTTGGATAAGAGAACTTTATGGAATGAAAACCTTCAAGTGAACAGCTACTCTGACAGTCTGCACCAAGAAGGGCTCCTATTCTGGAAGAGGCAACAACTAAATAATGACAAAACCCAAGAAATACTTGTTTGCAAATAATCAGCACTCCTTTGGCATTGTACTTAAGTTGCCTGTCAGATTGTCAGTCAATTACAGAAAGTACTGTCAATATAATCTTCCAAAATGTGTCCCTCAACTGATACTGTAGTTTTGCAACACCTTTTATAGGAGTCCACATATTTTTCAGGAAAAAAACCAGTCCTTCAAATTTTATCACTAGAAAGACAGCTAATTCCTCCCAGTTCCAACCACTACATATTCCACACTGGGATGCTGTAGCAAACTAAGCCCATGATAAATTTAAAGCCTTGTCATGAAAGGGGACATAGGTAAGACTGCATGAAAAATTCCAAAGTGATTTACAAATGCTGGTTGAAACAGTAAACTGTTACGGGTGAAATACAGAAGTTCCCAAAGTAGTATCTGGGGCTGGATGAGAGCTGGGAATTGAAATCATCTAAACTGGTAAGGTTTTGCCCACATGCAATGTCCTAATTTTTTCCTTGACTACTCACCTCTTGTGCAAATGACTCTGCTTTCTTCCGCAGGTTCTTCTCCAGCTCAAAGTTTTCATGAAGCTCTTCATATTCCTCTACTGCCAGCACAGACACTGTTTATAAGAATAAAACAAGATCAGAAGGAAAAGTGGAACAGATCAAAAGAAGAAATACTGTTTGATTTACCCAGTTAAGCTGCTATTCCCTAGCACCACAAATCCCTGACTGACAGCATGACCTAGTTTTACATTTCTGTATACAGTCTTCTTTGCAGTTTTGTCCTAAACCTCACCACATATATGCACAATTACTAGCTTCTGAATAGAGTAATATTCTTCCTCTTCAGACTCAAAATCTCCAGTAAAAGGCATCAAGTACCACAGAACATATTTGGCCTCTTTTTGCCTCAAAAGAGCTTTGCTGAATCTATCAAAGATTATGTTATTCTTGAGAAATCCGTATTTGTTTACCTGGTTTGGAGATGAGCTAAGTGGTAATTCAGACATCCCAGCACACCTGACCCTCAAAGTGATGCTAACTTAAAAATGCAAATAAACAAAACCAACCACACACACAAAGAATACACAACAAACAACCCACATACTTAGATTTAAGATAAATTCATCAACTCTGACTGAAATGCACTGAGAGCATGGTGCCACATAAGCACAGGATACAGGAGGTATTGAATACTTCAGTAACTCATTTAATGCATACAAAATATCTTGCTTTAATTTAACTCTTCCTTCCAGGAAAACAGGCAAATGTGAAACTAGGGGTTATTCTTTTGATACTGCTTAGAAAAAAGAAAAAAATTCAGAAAATTTTCATCTGCCATAGTATTCCATCAAAAGCTTCAAGCTAATGTGTTTAATGAACTGTTCTGAAGTTTGGTGTTGTAAGAGCCTTCAAGTACTGCCTTTCATAGGTTTAAGAAATGCAGACCCATGGAAAGGGTAAGAGATGGACACCTGGAGAAAGCTAACAGGATATGCCCGACTGTATCTCAGCCAGACCCATTGTATTCCACTTCAGGAAAATGGGAAACACTATTCGAGTGAGGCTCGAATGAGGCTTTTTGTCAAAGAGTTTTTAATTTCTTAGGGCTTAAAAAGCAAGAGGAAAGGGTAGAGTAATCCAAGGCATTAAAAACTTTTCCCTCTCCTCTAAACTTCTTTGGGATCAACTATTACTCGTGTAGAAACACTCACTTCATTAAACAACAGCTTTCCTTTTCTGAGCCCTATCTCTTTTTAGACTTTTCCTACCCTGGTTTCACCTCTCTTCTCTTTCCAGTAAAGGAAAATATCTGATTTCTTTCCATAACCTGGAAATCTTATTTCTCACACTCCCTCTGAACACAAAACAAGTTCTCCCAAGACTTTCAACATTCAAAATTAGCAGCTGTATCCCACTAAAAGGAAGACTGGTGTAATGATTTAGGAAAGCAGGAGATTAAGGTTCAAACTCCATCACTGTGAAGGACTGTGCCCCTGCCCTAGTTTACCACTTGTGCCACACAGGAAAAGGTTTTCCTATTCTCACGTAACACCTGCTATTTACATTGTCACATTTTCCCGGAGTACAGAGTCTGGAACAGTGCATGAGCTGATGCAGTGCCTGCAGCAAGAAGGTCGAGCGTCAGATCTGGACCACAGTCACTGTTCTGTAACCTGCTCTTTGTACTGCAGCAGAAAAGCTCTGCAGCTTCTGCAAAGGATGTGGCAAACTCTCACAGAACCTGCTGACACTACACACCTCTGTTACATTTCTCCAGCAGTTTTTGTTGCTTATTAACTTCAGTTGTCAAAACAACCTTTTCTTCTTTCAACTTATTTACCTAGAAAAGTATAAAAAACACATGAAAACCAAGAGCATTTTAGTTAATTGCCTAAGGCATGCAGCACATACATAATGCAAGCAGTATTTCACTGTCAGTAGCTCTGTTTTCTAAGTTTGGTTTGATGCTGGGGTTTCCAGTGGGATGGAAAGCATTTTCTACTCCACCTTACAGATGTTATAACAGATGTCACAAAAGGGTTATGAACTAAACCTCCCACAGCACGTTCCAGTCACAGCTGCAAATATATGATCTTTGGAACCCTTCAGATCAGGTGCCATAGCACTTGGTTGGAAAGTTACTTGACTGCATTTTAATATAGTCAGACTCTGTTTTGTTTGTTTGTTTGTCTTTTCCTGGGCTCTGTTTATTGTCCAATTGCTGTCAGTTCTGTGTTTCTGAATGCAAGTGCTGCACAGACAGGAAAAGCCACTAAGTCCTGATTTGGATCAGTACATGGCTTATTCAGTTTTCTAGCAGGAATGAAATCCTGCTGGCTTGAAAAGCCAATTTGTTGGTCTAATTATCGTGACATGGCACTGCCAATGGCTAAACTTAAACATATACTCCATGAAGTAGCACCAGTGATTAAACTACATGTCCTACAAAAGCATTTCTTACACATCTGTGGGTTTAAGGAAATCCAAAAACCCCTGCAGGCTGTGATGGGTGAGGGGCTGTCAGGAAGGGGAGGTGACAATAGGTAATGTGGGCATTGGAACAGATCAAACAGGTAAGGAGAAATCATGTGCCAGCTGCAGGGGCAGACTGGACTGTGACACAGAGGGTCCCTTCCAGGGACATGCCCTAAGTGATCCATCACTGGCAGGGCTGGAGATTAGACAGTATTCAATTAACTTCACAACTGAGCGTTTTTAGCAAAATAAGCTACAGAAAGTACCGACTCCACGCTAGCATGGTCTCGCTTTCCATGGTACAATACATACTTCTTCAATTACTTCTGCAAGTTTGCACCTCAGGTTTTCCAGTTCAATGGCCAAGGTCTTCTTTTCCTCATGAGCAGATACGATTTGATCTCGCAGCTCTAAGTTTGAGGCAGGAAATGAAGAATATATTTTATTTGAAAAACAACAACAAAGGAAATGTCACAGCAATGCAAGTACAGTGAATATGAAACACCTGAACTACTATCAAGCATCAGCTGTAATCAAGGAACACCCTCAATAATTTATGAACTTTGCATAAGTGTCAAGTAACAGATCTATAACTGGGCCACAGTTTCAGATCTACTCTGTTGAGATAAGCTCCTTGTTCAGTCCTGCTGTCTTTATTTGCATTTTGAATGATTCATTTCCTGCTATAACAGGGCCAATCCTGCCACCACAAAGGGTCCTCAGTCCTGCTCTCGAGACTGTCACATCACAGAGACTCTGGTATGGAGGCAGCAGAAAGCAATTTTTAAGAAGCATCCTTTAAAACAAATTAATGCACTTCAATTCTTTTTGGATCGTGAGTTCTTGTCACAAGGGAAATAAACAAAACAACAGGCAGTTAATACTTGGGAGGTTTTCACAGAAGAAATTGTCCTGAACAGCTGCCAATTCATAGTCTTTGTAACATTATGTGAACAGAGTCAGAATATAACCTTTACTGATGGAAGAGCTAATGCTTGTAATTTTCCCCTCAGAATTTTTGTTCCTTAATTATTAAAATATGAAATAAATTAAATTCACAATGGAATAAAACATTTGATTATAATCACTTCTTAACAGGAGATCAGTTTGCATACATAATATATCAAGGTTTAGGTTAACATAAAATCACCACAAAAATCAAAATTTATTGATATATATTAGCTTTCAGTAAGTGCTCTCATTCCCCACCTGCTTCCAGTATTTCACAGCACTGCTGTTCACTGAACACCAGCCTCAAGTTGAGAGAATAGTGGCTAATCAATTGCAGATGATGATGACATGCTGGATGTCATTCTGTTTGGTCTCACATTTTGAAAATGTCCATTCTACACCAGCATCCCCCCTCCCAGATCTGGACCCTCAGATTTATTGTCCTCTAAATTAAAAGCATACACTTTCTAAAGTAAATAAAAAGACCTGTTTTCCCAGAAGATTCTTGATACACACTGTACAGATAATCCATTGTACTTGATATACATTGTCCATTTTATGGATTTGTGCTCTCCAGAGAAATTAATGGAGAAAAAAAGTCTCACTGAAATTTATGGGACTTGGATTAATTCTGGTTTTACAATACATATATCAACCTCACAATGCAGAGAGGTTTTACATCCATATTTGTGTATTCTTACAGAAAAGTGGTGGGAGGGAAGAAATCATTCCAAGAAACATCCAAAACTTCCTTGAATGGTGAGAAGGCTAAAAAACTTAAAAGATTCCCAAAATACCACTTTTAATGCTTTAACGAAGACAGAGAGCAGATACATCAAAACATTTCTTCAATATTGCTCTAATTGGACCCTGCTACCCTCCTAACAATGCTCCCATCTGGTCTGCAGCCAGTGCTTGCTCTCTAAATGTATTCTTGACACCTTTCTCCAGTAAAGACTGGAGGTATTCCAAGATCTTATTTCCCATTCAGATGGGTTGCATGGTGTGCATCACACCATTTGCTGCCTTTTCCTACATCTAGAGGATGGAAAACTGATTGTAGAAGGGTACTAAGTCACTTTATTTCTTTGGTGGGACTGTTTCACAAGCATTTTTACAACACTCATCATTTCTCCTCAGTAATACTTTGTACCACTTCAGCTGCTTCATTCAAAAAGACAACAATTAATAAATTCATAATGAACGTCCAAAAATGTTGTACTTAAACATCATTTGCTGCTCAAAAGTGAAAGCCTTTTTTTAAAGAAATTAAACACTTAATTTCTCTTGTCACAAAATCCAGGATGTGGGCATTCCCCTTTTTTGGATACTATGACACAACAATATAGAAAATCACAATGACTTCATCACAGGGATGAGAAATAAGGCTGATTTTGGACAATTGAAATATTAAGTGCCTTTCAAAAAAACAACCAGAAATTTCTGGGTTAAAAAAAACCAAAACCACAGATCTGTCTTTTATTTCCATGCTCTCCAGTTTTGCTGTTTTACCCAGTACAACAGTCACTCTTCAGGCTGCTTGTTTGGTAATAGCTCTGGAACTTCATGAATGAAGTTTGTGCACACAAAGCTACATAATGGAAACAGAAATGGAGAGTTCTGTCTGACAAGCTCTGCAATAATGACACTGCAGTTGAAGGTGACCTTGCCCTTCTGCTTACCTTTTATTTTGTTAAGGGTTTTAGGCAATGTTTCTTCTACTGATTCAGCAGCATTGAACTCTCTTAGCTGGGTAGATCTCATTTTCCTATTGCATTTACTTTTCTCTGCAGGATGTGGATCCCCCACCATTTATGTTACACACCACCAGCCCATCATATTCTGAGTCATTCCTGCAAACCATTTGATTCTGACCACTCCCAGAAACATGACTTGGAACAAGAGCAGTCTCTGCTCCAAACCAACTCTGCTGTTCTTCAGACAACTTCTGCCTTGCATGGTGCTGCAGGATCAGCAACAGTGCTCACCTTTTATCTGCTGCTGACAGTGCACAGAATTGCATGAGCCTGAGGTATCTTCTGTATCCGTGGATGATTCATCCTCATCAATGTTGATCTCTTCAGTGATAATTTCTGGGCCCAGTTTGGCCATACAAAGCATACTAATTCTTTTCAAGGTTTTATTTTCTTTGTTCAGCTGAAAGGTGAGAAGTACAAACAGTAAGAAGTTAGTTAGTCTGTCTTTAAGCTGCTGGGCAAGAAAAAAAGTCAACTGTTTTTTATCCTTTGTCATTAAAAGATCTAGCAAACAAAGAAGACAACAGTAACATTAGATTAAGTTCCATTCAAGATTAGAATGTCTGAAGATGGGATGTTTGTCCACTTTTTCCTCTGAGAGGCTTGAATTCAACATCATCCTCTATCCATAGCCCTTTTCCCTCTCTAGTACTACTGTTTAATAAAGACTGTGTAGGTTTAAATCAATCAACTATCAAGCTGACATAATGCTACACATGCTTTGTGACAGCTGCTTCAGCTCCTCACCTTTAAACATGTACCAGGAGTCCCAACTGAATGACCTGCAGAAGAGTTTGTGCCCTTGAAAGCTCATCTGGTTTTCCAATTTGAGTCAATTGGTTAAAGAAAAATTCTTACTTTCTCCTATGCCCTACTTCGCTTATAAACTACAAATACTGCCACTGCGACATTCCTAGTCACAACAGAATTATCTCAAAGTTATTTTGAGTTATTACTATAGAGTCAACATACACAAGATGAGAGCCATCTCATGAACCAATTCTTCATGGTCAGACCACAAGTCTGATACTACTTTGAGCTGGATGCTTAAACACATGACTGGTTGGTGGATGGTACAGAAGAGATTCTACAAGGCATCTCTGTCTTGATCAAGAAAAACTGAACAGGAGTCACTGCAAATGTTAAATTCTCATCATTTCTTTCACTGCCCTGCACCCAGACACCCCACAGCAGCAGTTGTGAGTGCAGCACAGCCCCAGGGGTGTTCAGGGTGACTGCCCACCCATCAGCCAAGTATTCCCTGTGCTCAGGTTTAAGAATGAGACTCAATTTTCTACTAATGCCACACCACATGCCAAAGTCAACACAGACTTCAGAAGTCCAATATGTATCTCCAAAGAAAACATACACTCTACAGTTCATCTGACCCTGAATTTTTACCTAAGCAATCTTTGATTCCCCTTACCCTCAGCCCTTCAACTATGGGAGATTTATTCAAGAATTGCTTATCTCATTCCCAAAGAATGAAAGTGAGCAAGAGAGGAGAGTGGTGTGAGGAGCCCTGCACGGTGCAGTCAGCTCACAGACAAACAGCCCCACGGAGTCTTTGAACTGCCCTTGTACGTGCATTACAGGGAAAGTGCAGAGAAGAAGACAAGTTGCATAAATGTGTTCATTTTCTTACTTATATGCTGATTGTCTATCTTATGAATTCTAATATAGTGTCATTATGCAAACAATTAAGTAAATACCTCCAGAAAGTACATTGCTAATGCATCTAAATTAAAGTGATTTCTTGCTGGTGTGATTTTTACCATATCTAAGGATGTACTTTGGGCAGGGAATGGGGAGGGAGGGGAAAAAAAAAAAGGAAAAAAAAAAGGCAGTCAGCATTGCTAATGAAATTTGGTTCAAAATTGCTGTAATCCATTTTCTGATGAAGTGGCTCAGATGCATTTTACACAACCAAAAATATATAAGAGAGATAAAAACATTCTTTAATAATAATGCACTTCTGATGAGATGGAATATAGAAAATTACACACTTGCTAAATTCATCAGACTAGACGCAATCAACAGAGCAGTGGAGGTCACCTTTCCCCTGCCCTTGCTTTGCTTTCATAAACAATCACCTGAAATGTAATGCAGTGGTTGACTTTTTCCATTTGATTTAGACACTGAAATGCTCATTATTGTTTTCATACAGAGGAGTTCTAAAACTTATTTTCCATTTAACCTAAATGCATATGAAAACAAGAGATCAGGATGCTGGTTCATGAAAATAGAAACTACATTAAAATGGGGATTTTTTTTCTTTAAAGGTAGGAATGGTATTTTGCATCTCACATCTGGCTATTAGTTTTTTGCCACTTCCAAACTACTTCACAGCTCCACAAGATTACACAGAAACATATAAGGGTCATGCATACATCTCAAGTTTTAAATAAATAAATAGATAAACAGGTGAATAAATAGATCAGAAAAAACATCACCATAATTCTCCTCACCTTAGAAGCCAAAGCCTCAGCACTTTCACGGCATGTCTTCTCAATTTCAAGATGGTTCTGAATACAGTTCACTTCCTCAATAACCATGTGAGAGACTAAGGGAAAAGTTTGAAAATGAGTCAGTATTTTCCTGAGATTGACACATGCCTCCCATGATCAGAAATAGCATATCTCCTTTTGCTAACTTTCATTGTAAGGATTTCAAAAACAGGGAAGTACATACTTAGATAATCTCCATAGATAGGAATTGTTCTGAGCACTGAATATTTGGGTTGTTCCTTTAAGCAATTCTCTCAAGCCATGTTTGCAGCATCAGAGGGGAAATTGTTCAAATTAGCATAAACTTATGAAGTAGAAGACCAGCAGGAGCCTCCTTGACCATCCTCATTCATCATCTTTATGTCACAAACACTTGAAGAATCAGAATGACACCTTTAGGATAATCCCTTAAGATTGCAATCATGACATTTTCAGAAGACTGGAACCTTTGTATTTTCAAACAGCAAGATTAATTCAGATGGATTACAATGTTTATTTTTCTGGTCTGTTCCTTATTTGAAGTCTCTCTATGCTTGAGCAGGTCCTAAAGTGAGCACCAGGGTCTCACCTACCTTCACTGTTCACAACACAGATCCCAACACACTCACAAAATCTTCCCTGAGACCAGGGCCAACATTGGGCTGACTGCAGCTGGAATGCACAGCTGTTCATTTGCTGTCACAGCTGGAGGAGGAAGAGACACATCTGTCCTCTGCACTTAGAGAATCCCTATTACAATTGTGGGTACATCACTCTGTCAAAGACGGGCAAAAGAGTGACCAAAAGTTCTGGAACAGATCTTGTTTTGTAACATAGGAGACCAGTGTGAATCAGAAAGAATTTAGAAGTACAGATACATTCTGGCTTGCAATTCCACTCAGCTCCCAGCAGTACATATGTACTTTAGCAGGGTTCAAAGTCTAAGAGACAGGTGTAAGGTTGCACAGGGGAGCAAAGCAGAAAACCCAAGGATAGTTTTCCATTTCTCAGGCTCATTGATGCAATTCCCCCTTGGCTCCTGGCACCCTCATCCAAACCTAAACTGGAACCTAATTCTGCATGGCACAAATTCCTTCTCAGTGCCAGCATTTCAGTGCACAGAAAGGAACTACTTGCAGCTGAACAACACTCTGGAGCAGGAACAAGGCTGGAAAATACAGTGCAAATACAGAAGATTTTTTTCCCTAGCATTTCCTTTCCTTTTCATCAAGGTAAGCTTTCAAACCTAGGGATTTTATAGCACTGGGTAAAAAATGCCCCTCGCCCTCTTCCAAGAGTTTTGACCAAAGATTGAAGAAAGAGATTTAAGCCCTCTTTGATATACAGAAATCATCTTAATGACTTCAAAACAAGACTTCATGACAGGAAAAAGAAGGCCATTAACAAATGTTATTTATGAAGCTTTATACTTAATATCAAGTGAAGTTTTCATTATTAAAGTATTGTTGTCACCAGAGTAAACCAGCAACACACTGGTTTGCTGAGTAGCTGCATGAAAGACACAAAATCCACAAAAAAGAAAAGGCAGAGCAGCATACTGGTAAATACTGGTCTAAAAACCATATTCACATGAAGTCTTCTACCAGCAGAGCAACCAGACCTCTTTCTTTAATTGTCTGTTTATTTCCATTTCTCCTGACTATGGAGAAATTATCTGTTCCAAATGTGCCATACCAGCTGCTACATTTAATCTGAGAAAGGAAAAGTCTCAGGCAGTACATCTCCCTTTCTCCTCTGTTTTTACACTACTGAGCCCTGGGAGCTTTGAGCAGGGAGATGCTTTGGGCTGGATGAGGGAGCAGTGGAGATACAGAGCTGCTCCCATTTTACAGGCAGGAATCTAAGGCTAAAGTTAGGAAACAAGGATCGGGCTCTCATGGCAGAACTAGGGATTACTCTTGGTTCATTTAAACTTAATTAACCTGCAATTATGATTAACTCAGGGGAAAAAAGTCTTTCCAAATTAAATACAAAAAATATATTATTTCCTAAGTCTGTCCAAAGTTCTTATTATGTTAATATTAATATTCATAAAGAAGCACTAAGTGGCCTGAAACATCTCTAACCTTGACAGTTTTTTTCAGGGGTAATAATAATCCGCAGCAAATGCAGGCCAACCAAAAACCACTTAACTAATTAGTAGTTGCAGTCACCGAGAAAACATGAATCAACACTGTTATTACAAGTGGCACATTTGAGTGGCATCTAATTATGACTTGATGAGCACGATACTTGCATTATCAACATTACTACTGCATCCCATCAGGGACTAAAAGCCGCTGATGGCACTGACTGCGAGAAACTCCCCCTCAATGGTACTGCAGCACCCAACAATCTCCTTGGCAGGGGCACCCTCACTAAATGACATGTTAAGCATAATTACTGGTAGACATTGTAAATAAACAGGATTGGAAGTGAAAATTGTACCAAGTGCATAAGACACAATCTGACACATTGGAAGTGGCAGCCTTAATTGAGAGTTTCTTTGACTGCTCAAGATCATTTCAACTGCATTTCTCGGAGGACAGTGATTATAACTGTGGAGACAGACGGCATAATGGTATCAGCACTGCTGACAGAGCAGTGAATTAAATTGTATCTGCTGTTGTGTGAAAGCCTTGATGAGAGGTACAGATCCTTAGTGGTCTTATCATTATAACACAATGGTCATGTTGTCATCAACCTTGCTGGCTCCAATTGAAAAGAAATGATTGTGTGTTGAAGCTTTCCCCCCCACCACCACCTTCTATCTCTTGTGCTCAATAGAACCAATTTTCAGAGAGCTATGAAATCACGCAATAGGGCCTAAAATGCAGCTGCTTGGCATACAAACGGGGCCCCATTAAACTGGAATCACACACAATATGTGTTTATGCCAGGAGAACAAATAGAAGCTGAGTACAGGCCAAGTTTATTCACAGACACAAAGCCAATGTAGCTCTTCATCAATATAATTGCCTTTTATATTGTCGTTTAAATAATGGGCTCTATTATTGCTTTAAAATCCTAATATTCCTGGCATTTTATCACTATGTTTACAAGGTATGTCCTTTAAAAATGTGAAAGGAAGATAAAAGAAACCTATAAAATCTTACAACATCAAATATTACCTCAAATTTTGAGTCTTAACTACTTGACATTTTCTGCCACACTCCAGTATTCCTCATATCATAACAAAAACAAAACAGGCAGCCGTTTTTCCAGGGAAATTATACTTCTTAGAGAACATTCTTACTTCACAGAACAGTTACCTAAGATCATTCAAGGCAGTAGACAATTCCTGTTGATTTCAGATTATTTTCCATAATTGTATCACACAAACTATTATAAAACAGAAGTGAGCAAACTCCTCTATTAACACAGCCACACAAAAGTACACACCATGTGATTTCCTTCTCCTGCATTAACTTCATCCACATTTCTGATGCTTCACCGTGCAGTTCACTGTACTGGCACAAACCAGACATAACAGACCACAATCCCATTGTAATTGTCTCTTCTAAGGAGCTATTCCACTAGGATACTTCCACTCCCATTAGATGTGCTTTGTTGCTTCCAGACACCATAGGGTTTCAATAGAACCATTACCATAAAAGTGTAAAACTGAATATTGACATTCTCACAGCCCAGATGAGATACAACTTGCTCTAAAAATTACTACAGGAGAGCAGTTTGTCCTAAAAACCTTTCTTGGTGTGTCTATGCTTAAAGTAGTATTACTCTTTCATGAAGAACAATTGCCATTATTATTATTGTTATTGTTATTATTATTAATAATCAAATCCTGCTCACTTCAAGCATGCATCATTCCAAAAGTCACTTGCAGAATCCAGGTGATATAGAGCCACATTTGTACCACTGTTTTTTCACACTTTGCACCTTGACAATGACCATGACAGAGAGTACAAATGCTCTAACAGCATTTATTCTGACTGTTGGTAAAGTCTCACTGGATTAGCTCCTTAAACTCAGCTTTCAAGGAGAAACAGCAAGTGCACCTGAATCTCAGCATTCTTAACCCTGCTGTAGAGTGTGCAGAACTATGCTCATAATGGTCTACATCAAGAAAATCCCACTGACATGATCAGCTTACTTTTCTGAAACTCCTCCAGCTTTTTGACAGCCTCATCTCGTTCTTGCTTGATTTTGTCACACTGTAAGAGAAGAGAAAATTGAAATGAAATGCTGATCCCAGTTATTTAATTAGCAGTCAGTCACAACATGCAAAATCAACCAAGATCAATTGCAGCACAATAATGTACAGAAGCCTATCAAAGCATTTCTTTTTCCTTTCAGCTGTATAAGATCAATGGAAATTATGCATAAAAAATTCATTACTCAGTATTTCCTAGCCAAACTGGCATGCTGTACTTGATTTAGGTTCTGATTCAGAGCTACTGAGAAAATATTTTAAAGAGACACATTATCCAAAACTGATATAAACAGTTATCCATGTTACACCCACAACAGAAGCAAAACTTTGCATGTCAAAAATAGGCTTTAAAGTCTAGTTTCTTTAACACAAATAGACTCAGGAAAGAGGCCTACACTTCCATACCTACCATGTGCAAGGAAAACCTCAAAGCCAAGCATCAGGGCATGCTCTTTAATTTCATTACATCATGAGCAAAGTTTCAGCTTTTTAGAGAAAGGACTGATTTTGATGCTTTAAGGAGTTCCCATCATCCCAGTTCTATTAATTTTGTGGTTACTGCTAACACTACATAGGCCTGGAATTACTGATCTTATGATGGAACAGTTTCTTCAAAAAGAAAGAATAAAACAGATGTTAAATAGACTTCTCTAAGAAAACCCATTCTGTAAGTAAATGAAAGAACTCAAAGAAATGAGTAAAATTCACAAGAGACACAGTCAGTGATTAACCACAGTGTGAAGAACACATGACCCAGGGGGAAGTATGACTGGCACACAAGGGCCTTACACACACACCCCTCCTCACATGCGGCTGGGCATGTTCACCGCAATAAATCAACCTGAGACAGTGAGTTAACTTCTGGAAGAGATCTGTGTGACTGAGCTCCTTACAGTGCAACTCCAATTACAAGGATGCTGGCCACTGGAACAGAATTGGGTAAAAAAATAAAAAAAACACTGAAATGATTTTGCTTGATTTTGAGTTTTTCCACATGAGGAGCCACTTTGAGTTAGCTGGGAAAGGAGCCTGCTGTTAAGCAATAAGAAGAGGGAGAGTCTGATTCAAAGGCAGCCAAATTCAAGAGAACTCTTCCATCAGCTACAGAGGACGTTGGATGAGACCCAAAGAAGGATCTGCTCTCAGGCAAGGCGAGGATGCCACTGGTGCTGGCTCAGGGGAGCTGATCTGTGGGACCAAAAGGAGCAGCATTCAACAAGCAATCTCTCTTCTCCATGGCACTGGGGTGATGAGGCTTCAAGGGACAGGGGTTGAGGAGGGGGACAGGTCAGTCACCAGCTGCTCTAAGGACTGTGAAACAAGGCAGAGCTGCAGAAGGAGCAGAGATGTGCTGAGCAAGCAGCACTGGACGAGGACTCACCATCCCCTGGGGTCCTGTTAACAAAGAACCTGTTGGGAGAATCTTACAGAGGAGAGCTGGGGAAGGGAAATCTGTGCACGAACCTTGCTGCTAGCTCCCCTCCCTCCGTTTCCTCAGGAAAAATGTGTGTTACCTTTGTGGCAGAAGTGTGGTCTAAGAGCAGAAGGCAGTGAGAGATGCAGAAGGTGTTTCTGGCTGTTCTGCAGAGCACAGTTCTGCTGCAGAAGGGGAACTGGTGTGAGCTGCTGCCTCCTCGGATTTCCCAAGAAACACACTGGAGCCACACTGACATACTTCACCCACGGATTTCTCTGCACACTGCAAGCTTTCAGCCCACTGCGCATTAAGTGAGCAAATGCCTTTAGTGCTGGAACATTAGCATTTTAAGGATCTCATTTGTTGCCTGTGGAAGCCAAAAACTTTCCTACTGATGAAAACCTTGATGTAGAGAACAAGTCCCTTATCCCAACGACAGGAAAAACTCCTTTTAAAATCCTCCAGGCAGCAGGCTGTAAGGCAAAGCAGCTTTGCCTGTGCAGTGAAAGGAGAAGTTAAATGACCTATTCCACTTCACCTCGAGTGCTATTTGCAGAGAGAGCTCCATTTGGACCACGGCAAGCTGACTATTCTCCTCATAACTGCAACATTTCTCTGCACAATCAGGGTCTCTAGGCTTGGGTCTCTGCAGAGCAATTCCTGCTCCCAGTTGCAGTTTTCTCAATACCTTCCTTTTGCTGCTACTGTGCTTCAGAATGAAAGAGGAGGAAGAAAAGGAGAGCGGGAGATTGCTGCCCTTGCTGAAATGATCAATGGAAAGCACTTTGCCTTCTGTCTTGCAATCAGAGTCATGCAAGCAGAGCTGTTACAGGTCCTTCCAAAAAATACCCTAGCTCATCTTCTAAGAATTACAAAAATTTGAGATTTTCTTTAGCTACTTAAAAAAATAACACAAAAATAAAAAGCCTATAAACTATGCTTTATATAAAAAATACTGTCACCCTTCAAAATAAATTGACCTTACCTTTAAAACTGAAAAGTTTAAAAATAAAAATTTAGACATATGAGCTGCTCATAAAATGCTCCACAGAAGTCTTAAATTTCATAACCATCTCACTTTTCAATAAAGTAATTTGAGGCATACAGAAAAGAATCATTAATGGACAAAAGTATCACTATTCCTAAATATTAAAAGGCAAATAGTATAACATTACTATAACATCTACTGTTCACTTTCCACATTCAAGCACATGCAACTGCTGAGGAGAAACAGTTTCCATGTATTTACTAAGGGATAGCTCCAAACTAAAGGGCACCCTTGAAAAAAAATTTAAAAGTTTGTCACTCCTGGATTGCCAGTCAATTTTCTGTTTTTAAATTAATTAAGAGGTCCTGCTTCTCTGCAAAGTAAAATCACCATTTATTCTACTTTATTTAATATATCTATTATTATTATTATTAGTTATCTAATATTTATATCACCATTAACTCACTTTTAAAAACCCCAACAATGTACACAGACAATACTACAGTCCTGAATTGGCTACAGGAGTCAGTGGCAGTCTCCTAGCAGTGAAAATACATTGCATTTGTATTTTTAGAAATTATCAGTGCAGTGGCCAAAATTAATTTTGAGAATAACTCCATATAGTCTTTATCTTTGCAGGTCCAAGTTGAGAAGATTTGTCAATCCCACTCCTTTCAGATTTTATTCTTCTAGGTAACCCACACACAAGGCAATACTTTAATTTCTAGTTTCTTGTCTATTCTCTACTAACAGGCTTCTTTTTTGCCAACTATTTTGCCAACATAAGCTCCTACATACTTCAGTAAAAGGCCTTGAAAGGGCAAAAACAACAGGGAGATTGTTCAGTCCAGATATTAAGATGCAAGAAGTTCACGTAGTAGTCGTATAGTCAATTAAACCATTGCTAAGCAACACAAGACCCAATTCTTTCCCATTTACACAGATTGTGAAATGTATGCAGATTTAATGCTTGTTCTAAAATTGTGAGTTTGGTGCAGTGCTCAAAAGTATCCAATGACATTTGCAATACTCTGCTTAGAGAAACAATGAGTGTGTTATCAAGGCAGAATTCCTTTCATGTTCCCACTTGGTGACAAAACATATAATCCACTCCATCCATGTGCTTTAACAGAGCAAACACCATGAATGATGTATCAGAGATACAGTATTACACCTACTGTTTTGGATAGCTGTCATGCTTTTTTTTTTTTTCCCCCTACTGGCAGCATGACAAAACACTGTCAAAACCAGCGTTCAGAGTCATTTCTGTCTGATTAGCAAGTAGTCAAATATTTATTCATGATCTGACTCTGAATATGTCAGAACTGCATATTAAGTTACCCACATTTGTGTGCAGCTGAACATTAGTTTCTATTTTTGGGGGGCTGGTATGAATGTTTTGTTGACTACATCAATAAAAAAAGGTGACCTAAGAGATGTAATCTGCCAATATAATTTGGGCTCTGTTGTTTCTAAAAGTATTTAAAAACACTAACAAAAAATGTCCAGGGAAATACTGTCAGAGACTCCACCAGTGGTCTCCAAGTTGGCAGTTTTGCAAGGCAATGAGGAAGAGACACTGTGGATCAAAGACCTTGTATTTTGCTCCTGAATTTTCATGGTTATTAGCATCCTTTAAAGCAGCAGTGCTTTGAACAAAGTAACCCACGTAAAAGTCAATTTACTTCCTAATTTTAAGAAAAAATACAGAACAAAGAGCATAAATTTTCAAAAATTAAAATTGTATCTTAAGCTAGCTGTCCATTATCCACCAAGTTCCATGTGTCTAATGGAAACTAGGACAATTTCTGCATGCACAGCTCATCTTTCAGAGTCATACAAGTACAGCAGTGACTTATATTCCAAGTGTACCAAAAGCACATACACAAAGAGTGCTATTTAATTCCTCTGTGGTACTTTGCACACACAGTCTGCAAGTCAACTGCTAAAAAAATTAACTTCTCATTCTCCTGCCGACGCAATTATGTGACCACAATTGATACAGAGGAAGGCATTTGCCGACATTCACTGTGACAGACAGTGGCAGAAACTGGAACAGAAGTCACCCACAACTTCCCCAGAACCACAGACAGAGAAAGTCTGTGCCACATTTCTCCAGCAGCAGGTTTGAGCCTTAAAAGCACAAAGACACAAAGCAAGAGATGCTAAGGACCTTCAGGATTACTTTGCCCTGCTATAACACAAGGAATAGTTTCTTCCAATACTGGCACTGGAAGCAAATGTAACAATGAAGTCTGTATCAGATTCATTTGTTTTTCGTGGAAGAAATGCACTTAGAGCCTCACCTCACACTGAACCACTCGAGTCCAAGCACTTGAACAATGAACCATGACTGCTTACACAAGCACACCCAACCTGCAGGATGGAGTTTCTGGAAGGAGGAAACTTGCGTAACAACAGAAAATCCAGCCCTGAGCACGTGTTTAACTGATTTGCTCAGTTGGGAATGTAATCCTCATGTGCTCAGGCTTGGAAGATTTTTGGGTGTTATGCAAGCATTCTGGAAAAGTTCAAAGCAGCCTCCAGATGAAACACACAGGAGTAGCTAGAGATATGCAGCTGTAGGAAAGAAGTCTGGTGAGAGAGAGGAGCAAGGAGGCAAGAAGAGCAGAATGGAAGAAACAACCTCAGAACATCTCATTCCATCCTCAATTCAGAAATAAAATTTTTCACTGAAACTCCCTTTGAAGAAAAAAAATTAAATGAAAGTGTAACTCAGGGAAGTCTCCCCATTCCTCCCTTCCCAAGCTAAACAAAGCTTTGCTGAAGAAACACCAAAGCTGGTATGACCTGAGTTCAGGGCAAAGCTGGGGAGCCTGATTTTCATGGGTGTACATATGCCCTGGCATGGCACTCTCCACATGTCATAGAAGCCAACAGCCAGCACAGGACAAACTAAAGGAAGAGAGCAGTGCAGGGCAGGATGCTGAAATCACTCCCAGGTTGTAAATGGTTTGGAGACTGCAAGGGAAACCTGCCCAGGTGTTAAACATGCTCCTGCATGCCTCCCTTTCTGCTGCCAGAGACAGCATTCTGGGCTGCATGGAACCTTGGTCTCAGTTCTATTCTCATTTTCTTCAGAGCATTTCTTCCAAACAGCAAACACAGGGGACAGATTTCCTGGGATATCCAAGTTGGTGAAGGACAGCAGGGCAGGAAGGCAGCAACAACCAAAGTGAAAGGACAAGGAGGTCACAGGATTGGAGGGAATGAAGCACAATAGGCTGACGTGGGTAGAAATACATGTAATCTTTGCTGAATCACAAGTGAACATAAGTTTCAAATTTTCTTTAACAATTCGAAAAGAGTAAAGGACAAGGTCTTCTCAATGCAGCCTTGAATTGAAACATTTGTAACTAAAAATGACCCAAAATTATTTCAGAAGAAGCTGAATTAAACCTTCATGTCTTGGCAGCTAACAGGGATTTGAAAACTAACAGATTTCTTACCTCTTCAGCTCACTCACACTGGAGAAAGGAGAATTTTGCTTACAATACAGTGTAGCACTGACTCCCCTGTACTCCTCCCTACCTTCAGAAATCACATTCCTACATTCTGAATGTTCAGAAGCTGAGGGAAGTTGTTCTCCTTTTTTCTTTTCAGTAATTAAGTCCCCTGTGCAAATGAATGTCGTAATAAAACAAGACTTGGATCAAAGAGAAACAATTTTTTCTGAACATGTGACTATGCTCCCACTGTAATCACAGGCAAACCTGGTAAAGCAGCAATCACTCAAAATATAATTTACAGGAACTTTTTGGGAGTGGGACAGCCAGAACAGGTGTGATAGTTGCATTCATTACTCCTTAAAACATATAGAAACAAGTAATAGTTATTACTACTAAGTAACAGTGAACTCAAAAAAGCACTCAACAATCAGCTACAGTCCACAAGGTATTCTGGTATTTAGCATTTTAGTATTAAATGAATAATCGATATATACAAACCTCTTCTTTCGTTTTCTTATTTTCTGCTCTAAGCTCTTCATATTCGCCAATGGCTACACAAGAAAAAAAAAAGAAGTTAATATAGCAGTACCTCTTCCCAAATTAGCTCTTCATTTGATTAAATTGATAACTCTTCTGTTTTTCTATACAGACATCTTATATAACATGGGTCATAAACTTCATTAACAGTCCATTAATACCTATGAACTGGATAGCCTTCTAGAATTGAAGCAATTAGGAAGTGTCTGAAAAAGATGGCAGCTCCCAAAAAATCAATTCTTGATCAATGTAAAGTTAAACAACCTTATTGATTGAGTTCAAAAATTACAAGGTGAATATACTGCTTTGCAGTGACCATTTTAAACCCACACTGCCTCAGGTTACAGACCAATCCTAGAAAGAATGGTTGGTGCAATATATGGGTACCTGCACCAGTAAAACCAGGGTCTCACACCCAAGCCTTTACTCTGTCCCCACTTCTCCTCATGTACCCAAAATTCCTACCCACCACCCACGCCCAAGAAGCAGGAAAAACCAAAACAAACAAAAATCCAACAGGTAGATGAATAAACAAGAAACCACACTGGTGAAACAACATATTTCCTCCACAGGAGCACAAAGGCCATGCCTCTTGGTCACTGCTCCACTGCCAAGCTATTCCCTGTTCCCTTCAGGAAAACAAGGCAAGAGATTTCTAGCATCCAGAGGCAAGGAAAGGAATTAAAACTGTACCAACAGATACAATTCAAGTTTCTCCATACTTGGAAACTGCTCGTGTTTGCTCACCTTTACGGCAAAGTCATTCTTGCCATTCGATACTTTACAAATGACTGAAAAATGTAAATACACATTTGCCTCACCCTTTACAGCTCTCTTTACAAGCTCCATGAACAGAGAACTGTGAATCACTAGCCCTGAAGGAGAAAATAACAGAATATTCTGGGCTATAGCTCTTAAGCCACCCAAAACATATTCTTGGCCAACCCTCTCTTTCTTACAGTAAGAGAGCAAAACCCCAAAGTAGCCAACATGAGTTAACACAGCATGTTCCTTCACAACAGTGACCTCACTTATTCACCAAGTACTCACTCCACAGCTCAGCTGGTCAGAAAGGACTGTCCTGTAAACATATCAATGCCCTTTATCAGTATTAAATGAAGTAGATAACTTTTTACGCAGAAACTCCTTCAATTGCAGCTTAGTCTTTTGATTTTCAGTTGTGAACCTGTGTCTCAGGTTCAGTTGTGAAACTGAATTTGCTAACAAAATGTATTACCTAAATTAGATGTTTTATATATTAGGTACTTACTATGGCTGAAAAGCACTTATTACTAAAACAAGGCCATAAGGCTAAAAGTATATAATGACTATAATTCACAGCCAACAACAGAAAAGACACCTTCATTTACAGAGTGAGGTGGTGACTCTTCCTACTCTTTTGATTTAAAAAATTAATCAACCCCTTTCATAAAGCTGCAAATTAAAAAACACAAATTAAAGATTAAAAAACCCCAAACTTTAAAAATGCTACATGCATTTACTTCAGTATTTATATTGCAAACCAGGGTAGCCTTGAAGTCGGTTCGAGAGCCATTCCATGCCAAATCAATAAGGAATGCCACTTCAGGATTTCAAATCTACTTATTTACTTCAAAAATAAGTAGAGCTGTCAAAGGAAGCAAGTTTTTGCTTCCATATCATGGACCAGGCATGTCGTTACTGGTACAGCAAGAGAAAGAGCTGACAGTGCAAGAAGTCCTCTGCTCCAGATGAAACAAGCTATGGTGGAAGTAAACTAACACCTGGCTTTTTGGATATATCATTAGAAACAGAATTACCCCTGTGAGCACCAGAAGCTTTAATGGAATTGCTGCCATCCCAGTGTACATGGAATAGAAGAATCAGGCCAAGAATGTTGTGAAAACTCTTGAACAGCAATGGCCTCCTACATGTACAGCATGCACAAGACTGTGTTGTCAAAAAGATCAAAAAAAGCCAAAAGGGATCAATTTTTCCCTTGTTCACCATTTTAGGCTCAAAGATCCCTTCTCCTAAGTCCAACTAATCAGTATTTCAACAGGATGCAGTAAGGTACCAGCAGCACCAGACAGGTGCAAACTATTTTCAAACAGTGCCTGGGTAGCATTTTTAACACCTCCTTCTGTTAAGGGGAACCTATGGGGCAGCATTACACTCATCACTTCACAATGACTCCAAATCTTGACTCACAATACACAAACCTAATATCAGGCCTAAAGCTTACAGCAAACCAAGCTTTTGGTCGCATATCAGTTGCACTTGCTGAAACCTACACGGCTCAATTACCTAACAGTTGTTAAAACAATAAACAAATAAAAATCACCTGTGTAAGTACAAAAAGGTAAGTGTTAGGTACAAATATTTTAAGTCAGCTCCTGCATCTCTCTTCCCCTGTGACTTGATTTTACTCAATTCTGTGAAAGCGTGTACATGTAAATTTAATTAAACCCCGAATTTGCATCTTGCAGTCTTACAGCTTCCTTGAAAAAATAGGGCAGGAAAACTAAACACACCACTGCCTGTTAAAGATCAACCACTAAGCTCACACCAAAAGATTTGCCTTCACAAGTTTCTGGAAAAAAAGATAGGGTTCAACACAAGAAACTGAAGCGGGAAAAACACGTGAACTCTAATACATTCTAGCAGGATGGGTGCTGCTGGGGAATGATGGCTGCTGTGTATGAAGGTGTACACACAGGTACATGGGGAAAAAATAAATTTTAGATCAGGTGACTGCAGAGGGGAAGATGGCAAACAACTAGTCCTAAGAAATTCCTCCGGCCATAAAAATTACCCATCTTCCACAAAGTACAGTAAATTTGTCAGATCACATTAGGAGCTTGTCATAGCACACATTTAGAGGTACTGCTCTGAGATATTGCTGTCAGACTGGCAGTCTAGTCTGTTCTAAGAAGATACATATAAGATGTTCCCTTATTCAAAGGTGCTGACATTGTAAGAAAAAGTTTTAAAAGATCAAATAGATCATGATTTAAAAAAAAAAAGTATACAGAGCCCTAGTGCTTGGGACTGGAGATTAGAAATCATCACACTTCATCAAATCCACCCAACAAACACAGAGCAAAGTCAGACCTTTTGAAAATGAAGAAAAAAATGTAGGCAATATAAATATCTTTAGTATATGTGTGGTTAACAGCAGTTGTTAACCACTGCAATTTAACAGTGACCACAAATGTGGCTGTGATGGTGGCAGGGCTGAAGTGTAATTTCACCCAGTTTATAAATCCAGACACTTTGATCACTGACTCCTGTTTTCAACTGAACAAAAAAGGGACTATTGCAGAAGATGACTCTGTCTTTAAGGGCAAGGTACCAGCAGTGCCAATAAAACCAAAGATAAACAAGGCAATCTTCCAGGCAGGTAATCAACTACTGTTATGATTCAGCCCTTAGTCAAGTCTGCTATCATTCCTCAGGTTCTACAACCAATCACTAACAACACAAAGTTTTGCCAAACCGCCTTTTTTTTTGGGTTTAAATCTTATCCATAGGAATGTAAGGGCCAGTTGAATAGAAGTGTGCATCACTGGAAACATCCCTTAAAGTGCAGTTAGGCAATAATAATATTTATAGTGAAGTCTCTTTATTAAATCATGACATTTCAGAAAACTATTTGAGGATTAAAACTCAAACAACACTTTTAAGTCCAAAATATAATCAATACAGAGATCTTGTTTCTCCATGATGCTCACTTTAAACTTGGTAATGGAGCAAGCTGAAGAATGATCAGTATCAGGTATCTGAGCCTAACACACAGGACTTGGAAAATTCAGCATGGTGAAAGATAAGAGTATCCTGCACACAGCTTCAGTGTCCTTGTTGCTACTTAGAGCTCTGCCAAACAGCCAAGCAAATTTGCCCAAGCCCCAGAGTGCTTCACAGCTGCCACTGAGAATTGAGTGGGCAGCTACAAAACACCTCAGGTTCAATCTCCTGGCTTGGTTAGAAGTATGAGCAGTTGAAATGTGACAGCAGTCAGGCACAGACGCTGCCACCTGCCTTCCCCTCTACCTACGGCACCACTTCTCAGACACTTCCCTTACCTGGTGCAAGTCTCTCAAGACTAGAAAAACACATCCTGAAAAAGAAACCAAGGCAACAGCTACTGAATGAATATTTTCTGAAACCTCTCCAAATCCATTTGCGTTTTTCAGAAATCTGACTACACACCAAAATGTCAGAAGAACCTGACGCCGTATACCACTATGAACAAAATAAAGATAGGACGAGTCTGTGCACCCATAACTCCAAATATTCAGACCCAACAGATCCTTCCACCAACTGCATTTATTTCCAAAATAATACTGGTATCCACATTTGGAAGAAACAAACAAGAAAATTTGAGACTCTGTTTAAAAGACCATCGTAAAAGTACTTGAGGGAAGTTGGAAGTATCTAAAGAAGTCTTGTTATCAGTAAGCATGAAGGGAACACTATCTAGTCCAAATTATATACAGAATAAGCAAATTTACTTATCTACAGTAACAATATATTTTATTTTACTATTAGAATAATTTCATTTATCTCATTACTTTTTCACTGCTTGAGTTTTGCACTCTTAGGCACCAGACATATCAGTTAACACAACTTAACTACTGATTTAACTGTGTATGCTACCATATTTTTTTCCATAATTTTAGACGTTAATCAGAAGAGTATTTTAATTTCTTTTTTCCACTGGCTAACATTTTGCCTACATAAAACAACTTTCTCTCCAGCCATATAATCACAAAAGTGTATGTTAGCCTAACAACTAACACACTAAAACTCCTGTGTTTAAGCATGCACATCCACCAAGAACACAGCCTTACAGGACTGGATTTGCCAAGTACAGCTTCTGTTTCAACAGCTCAGGTAGATCTGGGACAGTCAGTCCTCAAATTACAGTAACTTTCCCTTGAACTAATTCCTAGTCCTGTAAAATTTCCTTAGACATTAAAGGATACCCAGCCCACTGGAGAAGAAGACTTTCAGAGAGCAGAACTGCTCTAAACAATTTCAACAGGCTCAGTTTTCTCTAAAGAATAACACAAACTTGTCTTTTTTGCAACTGATTATTGACATTTTCACAAATGCACTCTTGGAGGCAACAGTACTGGAGGGAACCAGTCAGTCAGCAAGAGAACCAGACTTTGAGCCTTGTTTTTTGGTCTCAGATTATCAAAACACACAGCTGTAAGATTATCATTTTAAACCTAATGAGTTCTTCCAAGGCAAAACCTATCTTGTGTTGATGGTAATAATGGATTTCCAAAGCTAAGCATATACAGGAAAAAGCCAAAAAAGCGACAGAGCAGGTCATAAATAGTCCATGATACCCAAATGAAACTTGGTTTAACAAAAGTTTCTGCTACACAGCAGAAGTGGTGAAGCACGTTGCAGAGCGAATGACAGAAAAATGGGAACTGATGAACCTCTGTAAGTTCACTTTTACACAACTTTGTCCATCAGGTGCTTTCCAAACTGCCCCTTCCCGGCTCACAGGAGACCAGGGGAGCTGAGCTGTGGGAATCACCAGATGGGAATTCCAGCGTGGCTCCTTCTCACCTCCCGCACATGGAGCTGTGGCACAGGAGGCAGCACACACAGGACGATGTTCACAATTCCAACACACCTTCAAAAGCTGCAATGTGCCTTACTACTTTTTATCATCCTGTCTAACTAAGGTTGATCTTTGCTAGATCAGGGACAGACTGACCACAGGGGAGTTAAAAATGACTTATGAGCACCCAAACTCATCCATGCGCCTACATGCAGAAGACTAAATATGACAATGTTCTAGATTCTGAGTCAGGCTATGCACTCATGAAACTGAGCACGCTTTCTGCTAAAGCACTGAAAGTGACTCTCACACAGCACCAAACCAGCCCAGGATGCAACTACTGAAGTGCTACAGAAACCCAGAGCACATCAGCCGAGCCCTGGTACCAGCGGGAAGTTTGCTGGCTGATGGGACAGGCACGGCAGGTGTTTGATGGCTCGGGCTAGGATCGCACCCTGCAGCACGGAGTGGGACATGGGACACGCTGGCAGGCGAGGCTCAGCCCCTCGGAGGGACAGCCTGCACTCCGGGAGCTGGGCACTGCCGGAGCTGGGCATTGCCGGAGCTGTGCCCTCCCGGGGCTGTGCGTTTCCCGAGCCTGCCCTCCCGGAGCTGTCCGCTCCTGCTCGGAGGCGCCAGGGCAGCGGGGAGCGGGCAGCGCCGGGCCGAGGCAGCCAGGCCCATGTGCTGCGGCACCGCCGCCTCCCGCCACCGCCATCGGCCCCCGCGACGCGCAGCCACGGCCAGCTGCGAAAGAGCATCGAGTCCAACCCGTCTGCAGCCACTGCGGGCACCTGCGGGGCGGCGAGGCAGCCGCGGCGGGCGCCCACACGGGGAAGAGCCAACACGTTCCACTCCCCTGCTTTATTTCATGACGGCTTTTATTATTTCCCACCGCATGGGCAGAGCGAGGGGCCTGGGAGCGGGGCCGGGGGACGCCCAGGCCGCGCCCGCCCCGCCGCGCCCCGTGTCCCTGCCAGGCGCGGAGCCCTCGCCCCGCGGCGGCCGCGCTCCCGCCGGCCGAGCCCGGGCCCGCGGCGGAGCGGGGGGAGCCGCTTTCTCCAGCGCCGGAGGCGGCGCCGCCCGCCCCTACCTTGGTCCTTCAGGCTGGCCAGGAGCTCCAGCTGCTTCTCCTCGTCGGAGCTGTTCATCCTGCCCCGCCGCCGCCGCCACGGGCCGGCGGCTGCCCCGCTGCGCTCCGCCCCGGCGAGCGCGGCTTCACCTGGCAGCGGGCGGGCGGCGGCGGCCGCAGCCCCGGGGCGCGGCGGGCGCGGCGAGCGGCCCGGCCCGCTCCGCTCTGCACATGCCCAGACTCCCGCGGCGCCCCAGTGAGCATGTGCGGGTGCGGGCACGGCGGCCCCGGCCCGCAGGCAGCCCCGGTCCGCAGGCAGCCCTGCCGGGCGGGCTCTGCTCGGAGCGGGGTCCGGCCCCGGCCCGCCTGGCTGCGAGCGGAGTCGCAGATCAGTCCGGCTGGAATGGACTTCTGAGGTCATCGAGCCCAACCACCTGTGGCCGGACGCAATCCATGTCAGCCACACCACGGCACCGAGTGCTGGGTTGAGACTTTCCTTGAACGCCTCCAGGGATGGTGACTCTGCCACATCCCTGTACAGCCCATTCCAATGTCGACTGACTCTTTCTGTAAAGAAAGTATTCCTAACTTAAAACTTCCAATTTAAACCTCCCCTGCCTTAAGACGGTGGCTCCTTGCCCTGCTGCTGGTTTTCTGGGAGCAGAACCTGACCCCCATGTAGCTCCAACCTCTTTTCAGGGGATTGCAGGGTGAGAAGGTCTCCTCAGAGCATCCTCCAGGCTGAACACCCCCAGCTCCCTCAACTTCTCCATAAATATGTTCCCGACCCTCCACCAGCTTTGCCCTTCCCTGGATTAATCCCAGCACCTCAGTGTCCTTCCTGATTTGAGGGGCTCAGAAATGGACACACCACTTAACGTGTGGCCTCACCAGTGCTGAGTACAGGAGAAGAATCACTTCCCTGGTCCTGCTGCCACACTGTTCCTGGTACGGTCCAGGATGCCTTCTTGGCTGGTGTTGACCATCACTTCCAGGTCCATTTCCACCCTTTCACTTCCCAGCCACTCTTCCCCAGCGTGTCCTGCTGCAGGGTTGGTGTGGCCAGCATGCAGGACTCTGCGCTTGGCCTTGTTGAACCTCGTGCTGTTGGTCCTGGCTCGTCTATCCAGCCTGTCCAGGTCGTGCTGCAGACCCCAGGCAGGGTCTCCCACAGTGTCAGTCCCCCAAGGGCTGGGATTAAGCCCTCCTGCTCCAGTCCCCACAGCTGCCAGTGTGTTGCTGCATTTTTGATATGTCCTTTAGCAGAGCTTGCATGGCACAGCTTTGCACCGAGGATCCCTTGCACAGAGGAATGGTGGGGACGTAAAACGGCTGTTTGGGTGCCTTGGTACAAAGAAAGCTACAAGGTTAAAAAAAACCCAAAACTGGAAGGTTGCATTACTGTTTGTGAGGATCCAAGGGAAACAATTGCATGCCACTGTCCAGCACTTCAAGGAAACTTTGGAAGAACATTAGGGCAGAGGGCTTTGACAGAGACCTGCTGTGTTGGTCTCAAAAGAACACAGTTCTCTCTGCTATTCTCTGATGATCCCTTTCTGAAAAAGGAGGGGATGCAGTGGTAATCTCTGTATTAAAATGGTTACTTCACCCAGTTTACCCCAAGGCTGAGATAAATGCAATGAAGTTTGTTTCTGTTTATACATTTTGCTGAGTTCCAGCAGCAGTCAGCTGAGCAGCAGCTATCTCTGGACTGGCCTGGGCAAAGGTACAGCTCCTACACCTCCCTCCCTCCTTCCCTCCCTCCCTCCTTCTTTGGCAAACACTCTGGGCAGGCAGGTCAGAACACACAGATGTGGCAACATTAGTTAGAAATACCAGAGAGTGAAAGGAAAGAGACCCTGCTACAAACATGCTCAATCCTCCTGCCTCCTTCCTCCCCTGCAGTATTCTATAGTTTTCTCATTTTTACCTAGCAAACCTTTAAAACATGAAGAGACTCTATATTGATGCTTTGCAGCCCTTTCTGTCCTACAGGTGGTTAATGACACGTGTGGCATCCTGGAAAGAAGCCATGAGAGCCACATGAGCTGTGCTGATGTCTCAGAAGCGTGGTATGCTCCACGTAAGGCAAAGGAGGCAAGTTCAAGTCAGATTATTTTGGACTAGTCAGCACAACACACCTTTAACTGTACCAAATGCAAAGTTATGAATTCGTGCTCCTAATCGTATGCAAAGAATGGGAAATGACCTTGGAAAACGAAGGTGCTGTAGAGGATATTGGGAGACAAAGTGCAAGTAATTATGTAAGTGCTGTCAGCAAGGTGCTGCAGCAAGAGAATGGGGGTATGCTACAGCAGGGTAAAAGTTTTCTTCTGTAATACTGACTAGACCAAAATAAATTTTCTGTATCCAGTTCTTCAAAAAATGGTACAAAAATTTTACAGAGAAAGTACAAGGGAAAAAAATGACATAAGGTTTGAGGAGAGTGCTTTGCAATGAGAGACCTCAAACCCTTGATCTTTTCAATTGAGCAAAAAGGAAACAAATTATTTGGTTATGGCAATTTCAACGCTCGAGGGCTTTTCAGCCTAGTGGAAAAGAGTCAACCAGAATCTGTGTCTGTAACCAGAAGCTGAACGTAAAAGCTACAAATAAAACCACACATCAATAAATGCCTCCGTTGGAAGGAACACAGAGGTCCTGTTTGGCTCCTTGGAGTTCTGGGATGACCTAGGTTTTGAATAGCCCCCACTTTAAGTCAGAGCAGTTTTGCCAGTGTTTTACTCTTTAGTGTCCTTTCTTGGGCTGCCTTGTTGGCTTCCCTTCAGCCACAGGTCTCATTCCAAGTCCCTCTTCCCACTGCCCATATCATTCCCTTTCATTTCCAAACCAATTTCCTTTATGCAGTGTAATAGCAGGATTTGCAAAAGAGTCATTGTAGGGTTGCTTATCCCTGCACAGTGCCAAGGCAGCGGACATTTTCATCCTCCAACAATGTTCTGTCTGTTGTATGGAGCCAGAACAGGGCATAAAATCCCTTTGATATCTGCAAAGACAGCAAGTCAATTCTTCCATTATTTTATTTATTTACTCAAGTTAAAGTAGTATGTCCACATCAAAAGAATTCACTTCCATAATTTCTATATTAGGGCTTCATAAATTTTTCTTTTTGTTTTTATTCACTTATATTTACATCCAGTTACAATACCTTGAAGTCAGCATTTAAAACAAGGATCTCCTTGTTTCAGACCATGTTGGTTGCAAGAATAGCTGTCACTGCAACAGTATTTTTTATTATTATTATAGAAGTAGTTGTAATAATAATAATATATTAATCAATTGTTGCTAATATTTTTCTAAGTCAGGAGATAGCTGAAAAGTTGACTCTATTTCTAATAATCAAAGTCCTTTGGGAGTCCAAAATTCAGATGGATTCATCATACCTCTAGATTCCACCAAGTCATAGCTGCAATGGATGAGAATCTGTCTGGTATTCTCAATTACACAGTGGCCATCAATCATATAAAGTAGGATAACTACAAAAAAAAAAAAAAAAAAAAAGAAAAAATACTGTAAGTTCTAACTTAATCTTACTTTGGGATAGATCTTAGTGAGATGTTGGACACCTCCTGCTGTTCTGACTAATGCTTGAACCTGATCTAAATGATCAGTTCCCAACATGTCTGTGTAACTCAGGCTGTTATACCTGCTTGCATATCATATATTCAACTTTTTTTGTGGTTCACCTCTTGGATGGGACTTTGGTGAGTAGTCAAATGATAGACTTGGCAAGTTGAAAATATCACAGAATGGCAAACTGGATCACTGGTTGCAGTGATTACTCACATAACTCCTAAATTCACAGGATCTAGAGTGAAGACCTTGGAATTCACAGTATAATAGAATTTTTGAATTTAGAAATTTCAAATAATAAAATTTGAAACAATTACCATGTCTATGAACACTTTTGTCCTGGGACCACCTAGAGACAGTAAAGTGTGAACTTTATCTGTAAATCCTTAGAATTCTTTTTTTTCTCATACATTAGCTATTTAGCATAACAACACTCATAACTGAGCATACAGAAGATTTTGGTACCTTATCAAATAAGTACAACAGTCAGGAATTTTATTTGGTTGTTATCTATCTATCTATCTATCTATCTATCTATCTATCTGTCTATCTATTCCCATTCCTTATTTTGGGATAAAATTTACACAGACCTTTTAATGGGCACCAAGGCAGCCTTACCTTACATAAACAAACCCTCAACATCTCCAACAACCAAGGGCAAGGAAGGGAGCACAGGACCCCTCTGGCTGGGAGAGAAAGGCGTTCCCTTCGGAAGCAGAGCAGTCCACCAGTCCCTGCAAAGCCAGAATTGACTCCTGAGGATTCATCACCCTCCTGTTGAGGAGAGCTACCTGGTGGAAAGAGCTGTGACTGCAGGCTGAGCATACCCTCAGGGCACAGCTACAGCCATATGTTTACCACTTTCAGAGCAGACAGATTTTATGAGAAGTGGGGGGACAAGATAAAATAAACTACATAATCACTGCACAGATAAACAACTATCAATAAACTGAAAAAAAAAAAAAAGAAGTGGCAATAGCTATTTGAACATCTAATTAACACCATGAATAACACTAAGCAGCTTGTCTTGCAGAGGTAATGTATATTTTTCCATCAAACCAATCAGTGCTGAATAATGACCGGCATAATATATCAGGGTAAATATAAGCACTTCTTGTCTCCCTAGGATGGAAACTAACTAATCAGTACATATTCAAACTGGAGTATAAGTATGATTAAAGATAAAAAAATCTCAGATAATACAGATTCATTTGAAAAACTTTAACTATTTAATTAGAGACACTAGCATGATCTTTGCTAGTCATCTCCAGCTAGGATGGTAAACATGTCTGTCTCTCTGCACAGCAAAAAGGCACAAATTGATTGGGGATAGATCAGAGGAAGATGAAGTATTTATCACGGCATTTTAAAATGCTCTAATTGTACCATAATTGACAATCCTGGATATTAAATTTGCAACTGTAAAATATAACTAGGCAAATTAAATTTACTCACCCTTCCTAGCAGTTCATCGTACTTTATGGATGCTCACCTCATATAATTTGGTTGAAACTGGTGCCTCCTCTATCTTCAAGCACAGATAGGTGATGTGTGAATATCTGCCAACACCTGCAAGGACACATATTTAGAGATAACAAATAGCTCACTAGTGACATCTCCTATGCTTCCAGCCTGTCAAAGATAAATACAACTCTTTTGGAGAGGTAGAAGTTGAATCACTTTCCAAATGCCTGTCCTGAATTGGGGGACCCTGTTTCACCAGTATCACTGGGGAGGCTGTTGTTGCAGTGGCTTTTATGTGCTCCACTGGGGTTCTTTGCTTTGTTCTGCAGCAATTTGGATAAATGGGCTGCCAGAGCAAAGAAGAGAGGTTGTGCAGGAATCTTTAAACAACTAGGTGTTATGTGATGGCAAATGACAATAGCAAAAAATCTTTTTTTTTTTCCCCTAGGAGGAAGGGATGATCTATTAAGAAAAGAAAAAAACCACACCACCTTAGCCATATAGGATCAAGTATTTCTGTGCTCATAATTTCATGGTGAAATTATATGAATGGACATAATCTGATTTTGGTGTGTGCAGATGGGAGAAATCTTAAGGAAGCAACACACTGCAAGCTAATGAAGTGTCACTGAATCCAAAAACTTATTCCTTGGTAAGTTATTCCTGGAGCCTGCAGTGCTATTTCATACTTTGTTCTTTGATAAACAACTAAAGTCATGTCAAACTAAATAATAAAATCAGTTAGTTAGGAACTTAAATACGTTACTATACAACAGTCAAGGTCTTTTGGTACTGATCATAAGCATCTTAGTAGACCATTCATTATGCATAGCTTTTGAATTCAATGCCATTGTTATTTTGCATACATCTTTATTATGCTGCTCTGCAAAGTTGCCGTCATAATTAATTTCTACAGAAAGGGCAAGTCATCTCACTTTTATTAAGCAATTTTGCAGCTTATGAAACATAACCCATTGCCCTGCTTCCTCAACACACTTTCCATCTAGTATTTATGTGCAACTGGAGCCACTTTGTCTGTCTCTCTCTCCCTCTGAGTTGAACTTTGCATACAGCTCAACAGCAGTTGATGCTTTTGTTCCTGTTGCAGACTTGTCCCTTTTCTGGTGCTTGCACTACCTCCATTTTTCCACATAATTAGGGTCAGATGCTAGTTCCCTGAATTAAAAGGCATTTGGGCTCTCCTTCCAACAAGCCTTTCTACTCCCTTCTTGCAAAACAAAGCTGTCACATGCATTCTTTAGCTGGTGTTGGATTACATTACACCACTTGACCACACTTACTACACTAAGATAATTATGCCAGGTATTTTGCTGATAAAAATCACCATGGTGTTATTGTGTGCTGTGGAACTCTATCAGCAGAAAATTAGGCTCTTTGTAAGAATTTAGGGACAAACCTCAAAGTTGCCATAAGGATTCTCATCATCTTAAACCAAAATTTCTGGAAGTCCTTCAACAGCATAGAGGTAAAGGGACCAAGGAGTAAGCAAATTTATTTCCATAAAAACATCACACAAACTTTCTGCCGGTTGCCCAACAGTGCATCATCAGGTAGCAGAGAAATGCATCCTTTGCAACACTTGATTTTGCTGATTTCCAGTGCCACAGGCCAGCACCTACAGCTCACACAAGCACTGCTCCTGGCTGTGCTATTAACAGATACAGAAATTATGTAATGAATCTTGAACTAGAAAGCCTGAGAAGCTTATAAAGGGCTGCTCAGGAAGGATAAAAAAACAGTTCTCAGTGGAGTTTTGCTGGTATTAAACTTGGCCCAAAATATTAAAATTGAAGAGAACTCCCTGCTCTTGGAGCCCATGCTGGGCAATGTTTGTGTGAGGCTGAGCCATGGGTCAGCTGGAGCTGGGGTTTGCCCTGTGGCTTCTCAGCATTAAATGGCCTTTCAAAAAGCTGCAAGTTCCCACCAGAGTTTGAAACCAAGAATCACAGACAGTGAAAATGGAATACAGTGTATGTACCCACGAGGGATTGGTCCCACGGAGCCTTTTGGTCAACAGGACACTCCAGAGTGTCTTCTCTATTCTCACTCTGCCAGTGTTTTTGATTTCTGTATTATTTTTCTACCCTAAGGTTCCATAATTAAAATAGATGACAAATCAGGCATTAGCCAGATCTCTGGGCTAATCAGTCATTTATGTGCTGGCTTAATTGCATTACTTTTAACTGACTTCCTTCACATTCCAAATATCAAGCATATAATTACTCCTATATAATAAATATACAATAAGTATAATGAAGTACCCTAAAACTATGTGGAAATACTACTTTTATGCAAAACAAAATGGAAGGAGTCTCAGAGAGGGAAGTTATTTCCTACATTGTACAAAGCTAGTGCAATGAAACAATCTAATAAATCAGAGTGTTCTCACAAGGTGACTTGTTTTGTCAGTTGAGTGCTTGAAATGCTATCTAATGTCTCTGTGGAAATGGCTGAAAGAAACAACAGATGTCTCAGATTTTTGCCTTTCATGTCTTATTAAAATCAAGAGAAGATGGAAAGGCAAACAAAGAGTTACTCATCATTTTTCTCTCCCTGGAAGAAGTTCCTATGAACACCGCCTACAAGAAGAGGCAGTGATAACTGAAAGACAAAAAGCAATTTAGATAATGAAGAACATTTATAAAAGAAAAGATTCATTAAGAACACTATTCCCAAGGATAAAAGGTGGAAAGGAGACGAGAAATTCTGCAAGCAGCTCCTGTGAATAATGTGGCAGTGCCACTGCAGCCTTCAGCAGAGCCATCTTGTGTTGTTCCCTGACACTCACATTCAGCTGAGGAACCCTGAATGAGAGCCTGGTGATCTGATTTGTGCTGGGTGGTTTTGACTCCACTCCCTCATTCAGACTTGCAGCTCTGGCCTCTGCAGGGACTGAGAAGCTCTTCCCTAAGTAGGCTCAAGTGATTTGGAGCTTCTTGCTGGATGTTTACATCAGGCTTTTCCACTGACATCAGCTAAGATCTCTCCAGCTCCTACTTTCATCAGCTCCCCTCGCTGCCTTGCATGTGAAGCAGCAATGTTTGCCATTGTTGATTAACTGCTAAACTACAAGAAATATTAAAATCTGCTTCACATCACTATGGTAGCCACTTACACTTTGCTCTAGAAGCCAAATAAACACCCAATCCCTTATTGTGTTGTTTTCTCCTTTTGTTGCTGCAGGAAGATGAGTGTGTAATTTGCATTGGCTGTACCAAGCATCTTCTGATAAGATGAAAATCTTATCAGGCTATCTTGGAGAAAATGCATATGCAAAATATGACCCAGGCAGTATTTCTGAGCCCAGTTTGAGCACAGCCTGGGGAGCACATGTCCAGCCACCATGCCCTGTGTGTGTCACTGTGTGCTGGGTGTCTCACAGCCCACCAGGATGGCTGGAGGTGCTGACATTCGCTCAGGACACCTCTCCTGCCACTCCCACACCTCCACAGGCAAAGTTCTGAATCAATCCAGGCTGTGAATGGCAGCACTTGATGAAGCTTTAGAGAAAAGTTGCCAGAAAAAAAGATCAGACTGTTCTGCAGTGAAAGCCACTTGTAGGAGATGTGCAGAAATCCAGCCAAGGTACTTGAAAAAATAGAATAATAATCCTGCTTTTGGATTCCTGAGCCAAAATATTGTAGAGGAGTTCACACATAATAGGTTGGCTTTGATCTTAAAAATTTTACACTTTGAATAAGGAAACTGAAGAGAAAAAGTTTCTTTCCTTAGTTATTTTCATTTAAGGCCTGACTCCTGAGGTGTTGATACCAATGGGATGTGCTGATGCTAAGTGCCACTGAGAACTGACAAAAGCCAGTTTTTAAACCATTCAGTGAATGATCTCATACATAATGCCAAAAGCTTCAGGCACTGGAAAAGATTGGGCTGATGGGTGGTATATGTGAACTTGTCTTTAAGGAAGGCTGTGCTCAATTAGAGAGCCATAGAACAATTTTTAAAACCCCAAAACTCGTAATAAACTATTTTTGGACACTCCCTACAAAGATTCAGACCTTTTATTTATATACAGATGCATGAGAATCAAAGCACTTCTGAACCTACAGTAAAAGTTTTTAGACTAACTGTAAAGCTGTATCACATACATGTCTTTATAAGGTTTACTTTTGTTTACAGAATTGCCAAAAATATAATGATGTGAACTAAAGCATTCAGTGACAAGTTTCTGAGTAAAACCAAATTTTGGGTTTGTTTCAGTGATTACACTGCCATTAATTCTTGGTTCTTTAAGAAAAAAAAATAATCAAACCTAAACCAAAACAAATTATTGCTGCTTGGTTGGGAAGCTGTAGCACCTCACCACCTTGTGGCAGCTCTAAAAACCCAGCCAGGCATCCCTGTGGTGGCTGGGAGACTTCTTGGCCACACAGTTTGGTTTTGCCAAGGCAGAACACCAGGAGAGATGGGGCAGGGGCATCCTGGAGAGCACTGCCTGAGTCAGAGCAACCAGAGATGGGCTCTGGAAAATTCATGCTGAATGATCACTCATGCTGGGGGGAAGCTGAAGACTATCCTTACCTGCCTCCTGTGCCTCCCTCCTTAGATTTTAATATTCTGTAAATTAGAAAATACCTCTAGGTGATGTTATAAGACAAACCCAAAACAACTACTCTTTTGAAGATGACCTGTCAGGTGCTCCACTTTCCAAAGAAAAGGTTTGGGCATGTGTGCCTCAAACAAAGGTTCTAATCTTGACAATTCTTTGGTGGAGCAGGAATTTACAGCTGCAGGTGCAGGATGAAGGAAGGGAAGGGGAATGCTGTGAAGGGGGCACTAACCCCTCTATTAGGCCAGGCTGCTGTAACACACATTCCTGTCTCAGGACAGGATTACAGCTGCAAGTCCAAGCAGCTGCATCCCCTCCAGAGAGGGGAAAATGTAGAGCCATTTCACTCTGCTGTTATTGATGCCTATAGCAGTGCTCATGTGAGACAAGAGATTCATCCTTACAGTTTGTGCAGCACCACCAGCTCCAAGGTGTTTCCAGACTAGCTGTTGAAATAGGTATAGAATGGCTTTCTAGCAAAAATGTCACACCAACACTTCCAGCCTGAGTCCTTGCCCTAAATGAACTGACCTACAGCCACAGCAGCATTTGAAGAAACCACCCTCCTTTCCACCTAACTCACCCACAGGCTCCAAGCCTCCAGAGGCATCAGAAGAGCCAAAACCAGGCAGTCTGTATTGAACAGCAGATTTCTTTTGGAACAAATGCTTGGCAAAAAAATGCTTTTACATTTTTGCTTCCTACAGTGCCTCAGAATGGTGTCTGTTTAACTAGCATGTGCTTATTAATCTGGTAAGGAAGGCATTCTGCTGTGGTTAGTGAAAAACACAGGCAATTGTGTTTTGTGTGGGACACAGTCCAGCTTGCCAAGCTTGTCTGTTCTGTCCTGTCATTTATGAATAACTATTTTACTTCTATAAGGGAATCAGGCTCTATTTTATGGAAGTAAAGGTGACACTCTGACCAAATCATTGGTAGAAAGGGTCTGAAAAGGAAGGCAGCTTGCAGAAGTGAGAATTGCTGCCCATCTGGGGAGAGCTGGCACTGCAGGTCTATGAGATCTCCAGTGCTGGCTCTGGTGCAAGCATCAGAGTCAGTAATGAGTCTCAGACCCATCCAGATCTGATAGAGTCCTTGGCAAACACCAGTGGTGATTCAGTCTCCGTTATTTCTGCTGAAGAACAACAGAGTGCAGTCAAAAAACTCTCTAAATTGTCCCACTCACAATTCATTCATACAATTTACCAGTGTTGACAGATGCTAATACCTTTCTGTCTCTTTCTAGGAGCTAGATTTATTTTATCAACAAATAAATCTTGACCCAGTCTGAGTTGACATCCTAAAGATAATCAGTTTGAATTTCAATTTCCTCTCTTATGCAGCCTCATCAGAACACATTCCTGTGTATCCAGAGCTACTGAAAGCCAGCCACACTTTCAGTAAATATAAATTTTCTAACTCTTCTGTTTCTAATGCCCTACTGTCTTTGTCTCTGGTCTCTTAGTATCTCAGTAATACTTTTGAAATATGTCTTAGGCTTGAGTTCCAGGTTAAGAACCAACTGAATTTTGTCTAACAACAGAAAATCATCCTCCCATCAGGAGCTCAGGAGGAAATAAGTTCAAAATACCAATTGCTTTCCAGTTCTCTGATGTGTGGGAGGAAGCCAACTGTCTCAGTGGAGCTGCAGCAAGTTCAAGGTGTGTGCAAATGATAAGTAATGCAAATTGGACAGAAATGTGTAAAAGGGGATGTAGCTGGGGAAATATCAAACAAACAAAAGACAAGGTCAAATCCCAGTAGGAATGAGAGTTCAATGAGGTGGGCAGTATTTAGCATAGGAAATCAACCTTCTGGTGTGTACTTTGTCTCCCCCTGCCTTTCTGCCCTCTTCATTTCTTTCAGCAGCCCAGCCACTGGAAAACATTGCCCTGGTCAGGTATTTTCCAGGTCCCTTCAGGGTCCAGTTTCCCTCTGCTCATAAGGCCCACCACCCACTCTTTGGAGCAATGGGATGACACACCTGGAATTGTTTAGGGTTGTGTTCAATCTGTTTGCACTGCAATGGCACCTGACCAGCTCTAGCTGAACCCTGTGCTCATCATCCTAACTCCTATAAAAACTTGCAGACTCCATACCTGCTAAACCTCTCCACCCTAATCTCCTCCCCAAAAACTAGTCAGCTTCAATAGATAATGCAGAGACTGGTGTAAAGGAAGCAATCCAGTGCTGTCATTAGACTGCCTCTGTTGCTGTTTTTTCCATTTCCTTTTGCCTGTCAACAGACCTTGAGCTCATGACTCTGGCCCTTTTGTCCTTGCTTTGGCACATTCAACATGTGGGATTCATCACCCTCATAAGGGTAGGCATCTGCTTTTAACTATGCAGGAATTCTATAAAGCATTGTTATCATTGGTCCAAGAGAGGAAAGCTATCAGCACAAATATCACAGATGAACTGAAAGAAGATTTTCAGGATATATAGGTCTGAAGTATTTCTGACAGGTCAGCTAAAAGATGCATTAAGGCAGAATATAACACTCATCAATCTCAAGAAATGCTTTTCTTTCCTTGACTTCTACCCATTGGAGCAAATCCTGAGCCTCTAAGTCAGCTTGACATATTGGGACAGAAAATGGGTGAAAAACACTTGTAAAAAAAACATTGCAAAAGCTCTGTAATAAATCTCTGTATCTGAACTCAACATTACTGATATATACAGCATTCTTCCAGTGTCCTTGGCAGCCAGGAGCCACACACACCCATTTTAGATTATTCTTATTAAAGTACAAGTGCATCTCTATTGACATAAACTTGGAACTATATCCAAGGAACAAAAGTCAGGTCTTACCTCCCATGGAACTAAATCAAGAGAGATGAGTGCAGCAAAGGACAGTGACAGAGAACCTGCTGTTGAAATACTGGTGTTATAACCAGCTCAATTGCCTTCTCACTTTGTTTTGAAGTAGGTCAGGAGACAATCTAGCACTGTTTTCAAGTGGTTAGTGAACACCTTGCAGGAGCCACCAAGAAGTCAAACAGGGCCAGCAGTAGTGGAGGAGTTGTTCACAGCTCCTGGCCATTGTGTGGATCAGGGAGGTTTGGGCTCCCAGCCCTCAGCCCCAGGAGAGGCTTTGGGACTGGTGGAGTCTTGCTGGACTGGAGTCAGGTTTGTGGTCTGATGGTTTAAATAAAAAGCATCTTTATGTCTGCAAACCAGCAGGGATGTCTGAGTGGGAGGTATTGCTACCTGGGGACAGGGAATGTCCCAAAAATGCCTTAACTAAGACAACTGTGTCTTAGCAACTCAGAGCTCAGAGCAGGAGCTGCCTCAGGTGTCCTCAGGGACACTGCAGTGCTCCATCCTCCCTTCACTCACAGGCAGACCACAGTGAGGTTCTCAACACTTCAGCTGCCCTAAATACCATTTATCCCATACAGCCAAGTTTACTGTTAAGGAATTAAGGAATTATGGAACCCTGGACACTTACAAATATGAGGACTGCATTGCCTAATGCCTCAGACAATATTGCATGAATATAGTTTAAATTTAACTGCAATTCCAATTCATACTGAAGGATGGCCTAACTCATGCCAGGGATAAATGTAAGTTCTGCATAAACTCACTTAGCTGCCAAATACACACTGGAATATGGCTTTATTCTTCTATGACTAAAATACCAACTATCTCCCATAATGGTAAACAGGAACTATATTTAAAGGACATAAAGTACATGATGAGCAGTCTCAACCATTTTATAAAGGCAAATGTAATAATAGAGGAAGAGAGGGGTCTTATACAAATATTATAATGAAAATGGCATTCAGAAATCCATTAGCAAGTGGCTGTGCTTCATCACAGCACCAGGAAGGTATTTCAAATGTAAGCAAGGATCTTTGCTTTTAAAATCCTTAATGAAGATGTAAAGTACTAAAAGCCACTGGGAAATCTTAAAAAATGAAAGCAAGACCATGCTAACACCTTGGTTCATAATGGATTACAAGTCAATACTGTTGTTCTTGCATACATTACTGCAGACTACTCTTATCTGAGTGAATGAAACTGCAAAACTCACCTACTTTTTTTTTCCTTGGCCTCCTTGTTTCTACTAAGATTTGCCTCATTTATTGATCTCCCTGAGGGTACCATGGCAATGGATGAAACAGGGCCATTTATTGAAATTTCATTTTATTAAGTTAAAATGCATTCAGGTGAAAACCGAATGGAAAGATAAAACAGGCACTGAAAACGGGTAAGGGGAGTACTTGTGGAGGATTGGGTTTTGAAACATAGCTTAAAGTTTGTTCTTTTGGTAGGAAATTCAGTGTAATCTGTATATTGCAAAGACACCAATGGTTTTTAAGGGGAACATTAGGATTTATTAGGTGTAGAAGCTCCTGGTTGCTGTATCCTGAAGAAACATCTAGAGATCAGAGCCTCCCAGAGCAGAATGGTGAAGACACTGCTAAAGACTTCTTCAAAATGTCCTGCACTAAAAGGCACCTTTTTCCTGTAGATGTACACTTCAGACAAAACCTGTGATTTTTTTTTATGACCACATTTTTTCCAAGTGCTCGCCCCCTGTCATTTTGTTGTCAGGTATGTATATCAGGATGTGCTGTGCAGCCACTGAGTGTCTCTGAGGAATTCAAGGGCAGTTTATAAGGGCATAATTTCACTTCAAACAAGTCATTCAGTAGTACATTGCTTACTCTGCCATGTCAAGGAAGAGAAAATGCCCTGGAAGTTGCAAAGCCCTGGAGTTTATCCTTTGCCAGTAAATGAATTGAGGAAAACCAAAAAAGTTATCAATTTAATGGAGTCTTGTATTCAGTTGCAGATGCAGGGGCACTCTGTGTTTGTTTCAGGCATGCTCACCCTGCAGGACTGTTGGGTAGGTAAAGCATCATGCACCCAATAACTGAATATTAACTGCTTAGCTGGGACTGAACTCCAGCACCTTTATAATGAGTAAACAAACCCAAATCCCTGAATATAATCAGTTGTAGAACCATCCCCAAGGTCTCACCTTTGGCTGTCATTCCATCAGAAGTCAAAACAACCCTGGACTTGCTGGTGACTTTTTCCTACAGGCAGCATCTGCTCCTGGTTTGCACTTTCTGGGTAGCTCTGTGAGTAGCACAGCCTCTATGCATCCTTGCAGGAAATGTTAATGTTCCACCCTAGATTGAAGGAACCTGGCTTTGAACTCTCAATTATCTTAAATACAACCAAGTACACTTTTTTTTTTTTAAAAAAGATGCTGTAAGAGCACACAGCTGCATAAAGGATGAATGGTTCACTTCCTTATGTCTGATGGAAAAAGAAGTCAATGTCTTGAGTGTAATAAAGTTGATGAATTATGGGCTTTAAGAGGCAGATCTTGCATTGGAATAAAGAGAATGCAACAGGCAAACAGTGTGAAACTACTGTTTATGCACTTCACAGCTTAACAAATAGCATAACAATGTATAGAGATTGATTTTAAAATATCACATAGTGATTTCATGCACAGTAGCTATTATAAACTGATGTATTGTTTATTTTTTCTGTCGATGCCCAGCAGTACCTGGTTATTTGTCTCCATGTGCAAGAAGGGTGTTGGCAGAATCTTACCTTGAAGTCAGTGCTGGTTTCTAATGCTTGACCATTCAGAAGGTGTTACAAAGGCTGAATCCATGCTGATAAATAAAGGAAGATCAGGAATAAACCACTGTCCCCAGGGTCAACAGGCTCAGCCTGGCTGATAACCTTGCTGCTCAGGGCTAGGTCATCCTGATGGGCCAAGTTTGCACCACACTGGAGGTGGCCCTTGTATTTCCTAGGTACACTGTGGCTTGAGACAGAAATAATTGCAGTTTTAGGGCTTCTCTTTGACTTTCAAAACACATGAAATAATGCAGAGGCAGTGTTGCAACTCACTAGTTTGGTGTTTTGGGGGCTTTATTTCTTCTGGTTTGGTCTGGTTTTTTTTTAATTAGCATAAACCAGCCTATGTGTTGGGCAGTGAGATTGAGACATGGGTGTCACCCAGCTATCACCCAGTCCTGCTCTTTCCTGGGATTTTAGACACTCAGTGTTACTTTGCTGACATAATTTTTTCAAGCGGCTGTGCCTGATGATTTGGGGCCAGAAGTGAAGAAATTTCTCCCTGCAAAACCAAGGTGGGCGCTGAGGGGTGGCAGGTTGGGAAAGCGAAGCAAAGCTCATTCTGAGCACGAGAGTCTGGACATGCATCTTTTGAATCTTTCACAGTGACTTATCACACTGCCATGTGCTCAGGCCTGGGAGGAGCTGCTTGTTTCTCGTGGTTCATGGGTGTCAGACCCAGTTCTCTCCTCTGCTGGGTTGTGCAAAGTTCCAGTTCAGCTCTCTGAGGACAGTGGCTGTGTGGTTGGACAAACACAAGGGACAAGTGTTAAGGAAACAAACATCCAAAGAATAAAATGGCTTGTGCAGACTGATAGAGGGAGCATGTGTGTGCAGGTGTGTGCAGCAGCTCTGGGGCACATGCACCACTTGGGCTCTCTCTGGTGCATTTGGTAGTTTGAGTTATACCTGTTAAACCCCAGGCCTGAACCTCCTTCCTTCTTTGAACAATCTATTTACTTTTCCTTTGAATTTTACAAAAACCCTCTGCTAGTCCTGGGCAGCGGCAGAGAGGACTAACTGTTCCAAAGCATCTTTTATTTGTATGATTTATTCCATTTCATATCAAGCTACCTACTCTTGTGGGCACTGGTAGAATCAGAGCTGTGTCTGTGCCTCTTCTGTAGTAGCAGGGAATTAGGATTTCTATGTAGGATCTCAGTGCCAAAAGGCTTTTAGCCAAACTGGTACCAATGGAGAAATTCTGTCCTGTAGCTGCTGAATCTTTGGTCTGGTATTATTGGGTCAGCAAGGAGTTGATGTTGCATCCTCAATGGACTGTTTTTATTCTCATTATTTTTTCTGTGAGAAAGTAAAGCTTTGAAACTGCTCAAATGTTGTTGGCCTTGCCTTATTGCATGTAATTTTGAAGCATTTGTTCCAGGCACACTACAATTTTTGCCATTTAGTGATTACCTTTAAATTCCACGAAGCCTTTTCTCATGTGCCCTTGTGCAGTGCTTTGGGAGATTGTCTGATGTGAAAGGCACTATTACACATTGAACTGATTATTGTTGTTTGTTGCTGTTAACACAGACAAGAAACCCTCCTGGCAGGGAAACAACTTCTTTGCTAATAAGTATTCATAATTTGTATCTCAGCAAAAGATGTAAACATATATTATCATTAAATAGGCTGTAATTTTAATTGCCTATAAATGTTATTAATTCTGATTGTGATTATTCAATAGGTAATAAAGATAAAGGCTGTCAAAATTAATTAAGTACATATTCATTAAATTCAAGGTAGCTTCAGTTTCTTTATTGCACAAATACAATTAACACTTAATCTGAATCTCAGTAAGTTACATAATCATGTGACTCAAAATAAAGGGAGGATACAACCTTGGCCTTTTACTTTTTACATGGGAAAACATTAATGATGCTGACATTGGAGACAATTAGACAGTGTCGGCCAATTGTTTTTAGTCAGCTTTCTCTCACATCTGTGGTGTCTACAAGCAAGAAGGGCCATTGTTTCTGCAGGCCTCCGTCGCGCTTTGGCTCTTTGTGCTAACCGTCAATCTCTTGCTGAATATCAAAGCTGTGAGGAAATTAGAACAGACCAGCTCTACTGCACCACACTAAAGCTTAGCAGGGTGCATCCACTATGCTACTAATTAGGCAGTGGCCAACAAAATAACCTGTCAATGTGTGCTTGCCATTTCCCACACACCTGCATTTCATACACTAATAAGCGTACAGCCGTGGAGAGAAAGGAATAACTGCTGAAGTGTGAAAAATGAACAAAATATAACAATGTTTCTCTCCCCACCTATACTACTGCCAATTACCATTTAACATTAGGTAGAATCAACATGTCGGAAGAAATACAATACAGTATCTGAAACTAAAGAGGGGGTAGGAAGGAGCAAAGCCACACATAGCGAGTGTATTAATGTTTGCTGCAGAACGTGGTGCTAAGTGGAATCTCCCTTTATTTGTATAAACCAGGAGGCTGAAAATGATCGTGATTAGGGTTTTTCTATTCACGTCAGCCCAGAGAGAAATCCATATTTTTGTTGCTTACCAAAAATATGTGAATAAAAACAGTGGCAAATGACTGCTGCAGTGCTGTTCTAGCAGACTGCATCCTTCATGTGCAGAGTGCAGCCAAGCCAGCCCAGGCTGCCTGGAGTTCTCATCTCCTTTTGATTTACTTTCAGCCAGTCACTTGCAAGCCTCTCTAAAGCTTCTGTGTACCATCCTTCCACCTTACCATTCCTCCATTTGAAATCATATCAGCCAGGATGTCAGTGTGCCTGCTTGCCCAGTGAACTCATTCCATTGTGCTCTTATTTCCTGTCATGAGACTTCCCCCCGCCATACACACAGTTAGAAAACTCTTGGAAATTACTTTTCTATCCGAGTGATGAAAGTACACAAAAGTGTCCTGTTATTACTGTTATGAAAGTGGGAGGAGGAATGCTCATGCAGTGATTAGAAATATTGTGTTTGAAAGCAGCTCATCCCAAAACACAGAAATCAGTTTTATTACCAGCGCCATGGCATCGCTGTGAGTTCACACAACTCCCACTTACAAGCCCTTGTAAATTGCTGGGTTTTGTACCACAGTAATTCTCACACCATATATTTCTTTCCCTTTCCCTTTGCTTTAATGCCTGATCAGATTGCAGGAGTGATGATTTAGAAGTGATAGGCACTGAAAACAAAGCAGAGCAGAAGTAAAGATATTAAGTCAGGTGCAAAGCACCAGGGCCAAGCTGCTAAGGCCATTACCTTTGCCAAGGGTCTGACTCAGCTGAATTCAGCACTTCAGGCTTGGAGCTCTTCATTTTTTTTCCCTCTTTACACAAACCCAAGGGTTATAAATGCAAATTTACTCATATGAAACACTGCAGAGCTCCCTCCCCCTCCATCCTGATGCATATACTCAAATTCTCTCTTTTTTTTTCTTCCTTGGACTCGAGTTTTGGTGGATCAGGTAAATGAAGGGCAGAATTCCCTTCAAAAAGAGATTTATGGAAATATATCACTCCTAAGTAGCCATTCTACAGGCGTCTTCAACATAAAGCTGAATTTAAAACACAAAATGAAAACCAGAAGGGCCAATGCTATGTGTGGATGAAGCTGTTTTCCTCTACAAGAAAAATCACTTCATCTCAATATGTAGGAGAAATGACTATATTGTTATGCTATCCTTGATGGAAATCATACAATAAAGGCCAATATTCAAATGGTATTTGTTAGATACTTTTGAACACCACTCTGCCTTTCATTACACTTTATCCAGGAGCAGCATTTTCAATTATAAATAAAAACTTTCTCCGCCTCTTCCCACTTGAGCTCAAGTACAGAAGGCCCCTATTTAAAATGCAGCTCCCGAGCAGGCCACCAGGCCGCCTGTTCAGCTGCCAGTGGCTTTTGTGTACAAAGATGTTAATTGGTCCTAATCCCCTCCTAGAAGCTGTTTTGGTAGCCTGACCTGGCACCCCAAAGGACACCTTGGTGTGAAAAACTAAAGGGCCCATTGAAAAGAGAGTGAAAAGCAGCACTGAGCATTCCAACACATTTTAATTTCAGGAATTAAAAAAAAAAAAAAAAAAAAAGAAAAAGCGAGGGGAGGGGAGGGTGTAGCCAGAGGGGTTACGGCAGAGGGGGGGATGGCACACATCATCTTGCTGATTCTGAATTGGTCCTACAAAGCTCTAGTAACCATGAAGTAAACTCTACAAACACCCTGTACACACATACACATATATCCAAAAAAAGGAAAAGAAAAAACTAACCAATATCTTCTTATATTTCAGCTTCAGGTTTGGATCTTTCTTCCATTTTGTTGTTTCCAAAGCCTGAACTCTGTTTCGGAGAGCTGAAGGAACCCAAAGGTCTGACATCCCTTTTTCTGTCCTCCTCAGGAGGAGCTGGGTAAATCCAAAGTTAGTTTTCCTACACATTCTGCTGGCCCTTTATGTGGCACAAATAAGCACCCAGGACCTGGAGTAGAGAGGACATTTTTTATTAGGTACTTACAGAGCAACCAGGGCGGGGGTAGGGGCTGAGGGGGAGGATGGGAAAAGGAAAAAAAAGCAGCTATTATGGCAAACTTATAATCAAATGTACACAAGAAATGTTAGATATAAACAGTCCCCCTTAGAAAGTTGTAAAATGCTATCTGTTCAGCACTCCATTGTGCAAAATGTACATTTACAGCTTGGGTGGTAAATTATGCTAATAGAATGCACAAACCTCAACCGTGAGGTTTTGAATTTTTTGACACAGTTCACAGATCAACTTCATAGGTCAAAGGAGTTTGCCTCCCACAGCCTGATAAAGTAGAGACATATAGAGTCTGTGTATTATTATAATATTGCTGAAGGCAAGTTTTTGAGTAGGATATATTTGGTATATTTTCATCTCCGAATTTGCTCCTAATGATTATTTTTCATTAGACACTGCTCTAGGCAAGGACAAAACACTTAGGAGACTCTTTTCATGGAAGTGTTTCAAGGTGTTGAATGCAAAACCCCAGTAATAAAAGCTTCCATAGCACACCAATGTACACAGAAAAGAAGCTACAGTAGCAATTCTTTCACCAGAGAACAACTGCTCTGATGTACTTTATTATGAGCTTTTGCAGTACGAGGGGGAAAAAAGGCATATAAAATGTTAGAATCCTTAACCAGCAGAGATTTTCTGCTCAAAGAACAGGGGCCCATGGTTGGATTGGAAGGTAAGACAAAGACACGATTCTTGCACAATTACTGTAAAACAAACAAACCAAACCCCCGAACACAAAGCGCCTAAGAAATGTGGAGTATCCATTTGGAGAGAACAGCCAAAAGTGCTGCATTCTCCTGCCCATCTCCTAAAGCACTTCTGGGCATCCAAAGTTTGCAAATAACATTGTTAGCACTTCCCAGATCCATATAAAAATATATTTTAATGCCAAATTAAGAAAGGGTAGCCATTATAATTTAATCTTGTTCAGTTATCTCAAGGTGTCTTTTTGATTTGAGTGCCTGATTCACTGCTTTCATCGTGATAAAATTGCTCTGTCTCTGGCATGGCATATTCTGGATCAGCTGCTTAAAAATGTTATGGTAAGGTATGTCTCAGAAACAAGGTGGGACCACAAAAACACCTTAAAAATGGACAAAAATTAAGATGATCAAGCTAAAAAAATTTCCCTTAGAAGCTGAAAAGTTAAATGAAGGGAAATGTTAAAACTTCAATGCAGAGTAAAAAGGCTGATAACATTCCTTTTCCTAGAATGTATTTGTCTTTTTAAAGTACACAGACATATTTTAATAATTTTGGATATTTCATGGGTTTATTTCTGTTTCAAATAACTTCTTTGCAATGAAAGCAAAGGCAGGAAAGATCTCAAAGGGATGAGGCAGGGTTTGGGTGAGAGTTTCCATGTGCAGCCCCTAAGATGTGCTGGAGGAACTGCTCAGCAAGCACAGAGCATCTGCTGGTTAAAAAGGTGGCATGTTTGAGGAGTTTTAATAAAAACAAAAATCAGAATCAGCTCTCAGACCTAGACCTCGGTCTGTGAGTCATCTGCAGGTGAATCATGCTCTGTCTCCGAACTGAACTGATTATTCACGTGAGTAAGATGAGCAGGGCTTGTTTCAGGGTCATCCAAGTAAGTTCTCATTATAGAACAACCCTGAAGTTACCTGAACTGAGGCAGCAGAAGACACAGGACAAACTAACCCCAAAAAATCCAGCTACAAACCCCACTGTGTCTCCCCCAGCTCTGCAAACTTGTCTGGCACTGCTCAGGGTCAGAGCAGAGCCTTACCTCAAAGCAAGGGCTGTCCCTGGAAACCAGGGCTGGTCATTAGAAATAGTAAAAAAATAGTTTTTATTTTCAAGGGGATTGAAAAGTAATTGCTGCAGAGCACCAAATGGTTCTTGTTTTTCACTGGACTGCTCAGAGAAAGCTTTCAGATGAAGCCTTGCTTGTGATCTGCTGCTGATGTGTGTGGATCTGTACTTTCCCCTCAGAATTCCTGCACTTTAAACAAAATAACAGGGAGAGAAGCAGTCTCTGAAAACCACTCCTTCCTCTTTTGGGAGGTGAGTGTATGGTGAATATGTCAAACTTTTTTTTCTCCCCATTCCAATCATTTCCCTCCACTCCCCCTCACATTTACAGCTCTAGTGGTATTTCAATGCAGTTAATGTTGTAATCCAGTGTTGTAAATGTCACAGGGGTTAATCTCCACCAAGCTTTTAAGAAAATAAATCAGCATTTTGACTGATTTGATACTTTGAAAAAGTTTCCACCCACTCCTCCTTTCTTTTCCTGATGTGGCAGGAGGGGTATTAAACTCTGGGTGAGCCTATAAGAAACTGTTGGATATTTTCTGTGATCCCTGCCAGGTGGCAGAGAAGCACAAGAGTATACAACTCCTTTTTGCAGGAGATTAGTAAAATAGAAGGATTCCTAAATGAGGGCCTGATCCTGATGGGCACCCCTCTGTCCCCCTTGAATTCTGCAGCAACTGTGGAAAAAAATATGGAATAATTTAAATGAAAGGAAAAAAATGAAAAAGGACAGCATGCAGTGGCATTCCTTGCCCTTGGTGCACCCATAAAACTTTGAGCTGTCTCCTACATAGCTTCCAGGAATTTCTAAAGTTGCAGTTTTTGAATTTACATCTGAGGCATTTGAGGGGCATTGGTGGAGATCACAACCACGCTCACACCTGTTTACATCTCAAAGGATGCTGCTCACTCTGAGCATCTCTCTGGCTCCCAGAGCAGAGCTGGGGAGGGCAGCACATTTCCAGGGTGCAACAAATGTCCTTGTTCCTCTGTCTGTGGATGTCAGCAAGCAGCAAACGCAGGCTGGGAGGGAGGGGCTGTGCTGTGTGTGGTGCCAGCTGCTGTGCTGGGGGAAGAAAGGCACTCCAGGACCAGCAGCCAGGGAATCAGCGAGCTCAGAGCCTCGAGGGTGCCCCCCAGCCCCAGCCAGGTATGAAGGACCCCCACTGCCCCCATCCCCACTGCCCCCATCCCCACTGCCCCCATCCCACTGCCCCCATCCCCACTGCCCCCATCCCTGGAGGGCTTTGGAGAGCCATGGCTGGGGTCAAAACAGAGGCAGCAGGACTGCAAAGCTAACCTGATCTCAGCAGAAGGATGCAGAATATTACTGCCATGATTTTGTTGTCAGGTATGCCTAGAAAGATGAAGCAATTCAATATTGCAGGTGTTTTCTGCACACTCTGGGTGTATCAGCAAGATAAACTTCTGCCATCCTGCTCCAAATGGAAAACACTGGTGTCTGTGATTTAAAAATGAGGAGGTTTAACACAAAAGCTGGCACATGGCTTTCAGAGATTATCTGTCACATAATCAGGAACAGAACATAAACATAATGTTTAAAATCTTGGAGGAGTGTTGCTGGGGCTTGACCCTACAGCACACCCTCTGAAACCTGCTGGCCTTGAACCCAGGGCCAAGAACCTTCCAAAGGAGGTCTTACAAACTCCATAATGTTTAACCTCTCCCATGGGATATACCATCCCCCAGCTCAGATCCAGATGATAACCGTGGTTTTGTGAATCAATTAATTCCTTCTCCAAAAGTCTCTATTCACTTTACCTTTTTTCTGCAAAAGTCTGGCAGTATCATAATGTGTAGTTTTTTCTAAAACTGCTTAACAATGAAGTACCAAAAAATCCCCAGACTTATTCTCTCTGAATCACCTACATGCCTAGAAAACAGTGAATACCCAGTGAATACACAATTTGAGGAAAATCAATCTACATCTGTCCCCAAAAGCACAGCAAAGGTAGCGGATGTGGATTGGCTTCCTGTATTTGCATTTCCTTCACACAATGAGTGGATCTAGTTACATTTGTTTCACCTTTCAGCTATTTCTCCAATTTTCCTTTCTGAATGGAGGAATTTATCCCTTTTTTTTCTCCCAGAGTCAATGCTGGGGAGGGAAGCAAGGAAGTTATCAAAGGGGGGAGGGTGGGGAGAACAGCCTAGCCAGAGCTAAGGCTGTAATTACCTTAGAAACATAAAGGTCTATTCTCTCATTGCTGAAAAAGGGGAATTACACACATAACTTCCATTAACATTAATGGGGCTCACCTACATAAATCCCTGGCACATCAATGGGAGAATAGATCCTGTATAACTATAGGTACTGTTTACTCAAAGGAAGTGTGTACCAAAGCATACTGCCTAAATCAGGATAGAGTGGGTGAAAGCTCTACCTTACTCATTTCATTGTCATTTGCTCTTGAAGGGCAATTATCAAGAAATTATTAGGTAGTGGCATCTTAATATCATGCTCTCCTGCCTTTTTACTTCTTCTCTGACAAAGGCAAAAGCTGACAGAATGTAAAATATTTTCATAATGGATTTTTTCTTGGTTGTTTTTCTGGTACTCCCCCTTTTCTACAAACAGAGACACACATCACTTGTGTTTATCCCTCTCTGCTCTGTCTCTGTGCGTGATTATGAAGGCTGGGCTGGTTTATAGCCAGTAACATAAAATAAAAGGACTTTATCTCTCTTTCTTTTCATGGAGATAGGAAAGAAAGTATTTGCCTTTATTTTTCTCGAGTTGGTCTGCTGTTCAGAACGGCTATTGCATGAATGTCACTGCAGATACTGCATGCAGCAAGGGATTTTGTGTTCACCATTACTGTTAAACACAGTGCAAAACATCTCATTGAGTCAGTGCAATCATAAGGAAAAAAAACTGGGAGCTCCAGCTACCTGCAATGCTTTGAATTGCTCCCGATTTTGGAGTGGTAGGACAAGAATAAAGAATATTTAGAGCAATCCTGGAAGCACAAATCACCATCTGACACTTTATGGCTATAAAAGTTCAGCCCCAGTGATTGTGCAGCCTCACCTAGGCAGGCTCTCTCGAGGCACTGCCAGCCCCAGCACAGTGGCAGGGGTTAAATGCTGAGTCCAGGCATCTCCTTACTGAGCACAGTGTCCCATTCCCCATATTCCTAAAATGCAGGCCTCAGAGTTCCAAATGGTTAGTTCTTATTTGAATATCATATAATTTTCTCTTGGTTCTGGGAGGTTTTACTATTTGTTTGGGGTGGTTTTTGGTTTTTTTAGGGGGTGGCTTTGTTTGGTTGGTTTGGTTTGGTTATTTTTATGGTTTTGTTGTGGGGGTTTTTTGGTTTTTTTGTTGGGTTTTTTTTTTCTTTTTTGGTTTTTGGGGTTTTTTGGTTTTGGCTTTTTTGGGTTTTTTTGGTTTTGGGCTTTTTTATTTTGTTTTTTTGTTTCTTTTGTTTTGTTTGTTTTTTGGGGCTTTTTTAATTCAGAAAGTGTAAATTTCATCCACAGAAAAGCACAGATCTTTGGATAAGGCAGATCTCAGCCCTGCCCTACCAGTGAGCTGCCTGGTCTGACCCACCCTCCCCTTCCTCCTTTGCTCTTCCCTGGTTTCTCTGGCTGCTCAGAGGCTGTATGGGTTTGGGAGGGAATGCCTTTCCCTACTGTTCCAGGGGGAATTTCTCTCTTCAAGGGACTCTTTAGCCAGCTTGTGGCACACTGCATTGCCTGCATTGCCAAAAAAAAAAAAAAAAATCTAGAATGAAAGCAAAATATTGTGTAACATAATGTAACTGAGATGGTGTTTAATCAGAACCTCCAGCTTCAAGTCTGGAAGTGCTGTCTCAAAGTCATCCTTTGGTCTGGGAGTTATCAGTGCCTATTGTAAATGCAAGAATAAAAGGAGGAACAGAAAATAAAATCCAGACCTATTCAGGTCTGATATATATACCAGGGACATAAAATGTGAAGATTTGATTTGTGAGGAAACAGAGCTGATGTGAGTGGCAGGAGTCTGCTCAATATCATATTCAGAGAGGGAAATCATTTGTGGTGGCCGTGCAGCTCTACCAGGCAGAGATCATATCAAATCTATTTAAAATGTGAAATTTCTGCTTCTGCACATCAAAGTCAATTATGTCCCTGCCTTTGAAGAGGGCAGAGTTCCACTCCCCATAAACACAGAAGAATGAAAATTCTCATTGTTGGCTTCTTTGGAGCAGCTCCTTCAGTGATTCCCCTTTTGAGGTGTTTTACTCTGGCTGTGAGGGAAGGCCAGGTTCTGCAGACCTGATTTCTGTGAAGTGTGGGTGAGCCAATATGAGCTTTGTTTGAGTAGGGGCTGCAGATATGTCCCTGTGTTTTGATAATCCAGCCCCCAAGAGATTTGCTTTATAAGCAGCAAAGGTGGGCAGAGCAGGACAGCCAGTCAGGAGTAGGGAATACCTTTGGAAAACTTGTGAAAACAGGGGAGAAATTTTAAAACCAAAAAGCCATTTTATTTATAAACTGGTGTCCTGTAAAGCTCTTAAAATTTACCTGCTCAGCACAGTATGCAACTAGTTGAAGTGTAATGTACTGACTTTTCTTGGGAAAATTAACTTCCATTTTGTACTTAGCTACCAGTTTTAATGCTGAACCTTTGCCTTTCCTGGAAGCTCCTCATATGAGCACTTGTAACCAGATTTTACCTACCTGTGTAATGATCAGGCAGGAAGAATACACAGGCAGGCTGTTTTCATCTTCTCATGTCTTAAATTATGGAAGACTTCTGCATCAGTCAAGCCTGATAATAAGACCTGGATACAAAATAAACTAAAGTAACTAACTCAGCATCATCTGAATTTTTTTCCTCACAAAAAAGCAGCAGTGCCCTGGACCACTTGGCCTTCCTGACCTGCTGCCATCTATCAAGTCCTATTGATAGAAATAAATCTTGAATAGAACTGCTAATGCATCTCTTCTCTGGGAATGGCTTCTGACACCATTCTTATCACTGGAGCCAGCTTGGGGCTTTTGATTCCTCCTCAAAATGCTGTTTGCACCCTGTGAATGCTGCTCACTTTTCAATCTGTCTTCCAAGAGAGCACAACCACCTTGATTTGGGGGTTTAACTTCTGCAGGCAAAGAAATGCTGCCACATTTCAGCAATATTTGTCAGTCAACAAAGACTGTGATGCCAGTTGCTGATCTCAGCCATAATTATTGAACAATTTTTTTTCTTTGGAAACACACAATTATCGAATTCATTGTAGACATACTGTATGCACTAACTTAATTTTAGCTTTATAATCTTATAATGGACACCAATGAATAGAGGATTAGTCAAAACCTATTAATAAAGAGATAAAAGAGGTCCTCAGATATTTTCTTTCAAAAGGCACAGTAAGCTTTGAGTTCTGCTTCCAGAGCCAAGCCCAAGTACCCAGCTTGCACAGTGGGCAGCACAGTAGGGGCAAGAGGGAGAAATCACTCCCTTTAAATTGTGGATTAGAAGCAAATCTACCTTGCAGTCTGACTTTAGTATTCACTTAGCAGTAAATGCCTTGTCTCAACATCTCTCTCCTTTGAGGTCCCTGAGAGGTGGTGGTCTGCGCAGTGTCCCAAGCCCATGAGTGTTTCTGTTTGCTTTTACACAGAAATCTGGGCTCTGTAAGGTTGCAAGGACTGTGATGGGATGGGACTGAGCTGGGGCTGGCAAAGGGAGCAGCAGGGCCACCTCCATCCCACACCACTCCAGCTCTGAGCTTGCATTGCTGACTGCAGCAGAGCAAGGACACCCCACTGTGCAAAATACCCAAATGGGGTCTGTTCTAGGGTGGATCAGGCAGAGCAAAGGAGGAGAAATAAAGTCTTCAAGTGGTTCACAAGGTGGTAGCTTCTTGCAGTTGGCCTGATTACATGCATCTGAAGTTGGCAGAAACTTCCTGCTGCCGGCAGTGGAGGCTGGAGTGAAATTTAGGTGAGCTGTATTTAAAAATTTATTTCAACACGCATTGGAAAATCGTTTGGAAAATGTGGACTAGGAAGAGAGAAGTAACTAGAAGGAGAGGTTAGCTGAACATCATCTCTGTGCCACTGGGAGTATTTTAGCTGCCTGGCTTTTAGAAATTTGGTGAGGAGACAGTGACACATCCTGAGAACTATCCAGTTCAATAGATCATTGTCATTTCTTTTCCATTGTCAAGGCTTTTCCTGCAGGGTTTGTAATTTCCTTCTCAGAACACAGAGAGGTAATGGACAATGTCACCAAAAAGAAAAACAATATTAACATTCCCCCCAGAAAACCCCAAAACCATGAGATGGCTGGGACATAATACTAGCATGGTAGTTCTGTGCCTGTATTGTCTGAGGTTTTCTCAGCTGAAAAAATTCAAGGACATTTTTCAGAACACCCAAATCCATGTTTTAGCACCATTTTCAGTTTCAAAGCTCTGTCAAAGTATTGCTGTCCTGAAAAAGGTATGAGCACACCAAGACTGTATTATTTTGTTGTTGCTTTTATGTTATACCAGCTCACAGTGAGGCTGGAGATAGGAATCTTAAAAACAGCCTACATGGGGTTAGAGCAGATGGACTGTGCTGTTCCCCAGAGTCCAGTGGCAGTGTAGCCCCAAGAAGTGCTGGCTGGACCTTGAGAACTGTTGGCAGAGCTGAGGGGAGATAGCTGTCACTTTATTCTACACACTTAACTCCTATTAGTATTAATGGAGCAGCACATAAACAGTTGAGAGCAGATCATGGCCTGCAGCCATTTATATATTTCTGCCTCATGTCTTGCATTTTATGGCATTGTTCAGTGGTGTCACCCATAAGCTTGCAGTCATTATGTTCCTATTTCGACATATATAGGAGTGTGCATGTGAAATTTGTAATGGCAAAAAAAAAGAGGCATACATTTTGAAATGAAGTGTATCTTTCAACAAGGGAAGTGAATTTCCTTGCATAAATGCTCCTACTGCACAACCCCCCACTCCAAGCCTTCGTGTGGCCCCCAAGAGCTGCTTTTTGTAGGCTGCTGGTGCCCTCACCATCTTGTGCAGGACTTGTTTATTTTTATTTCAGTGGCACTTAGAGCTTCCCGAGGAGTGAGGTCCATTGTGTTATGTGCTGGGCACACAGCTGAATTGGAGCGAGCACGGCTTTCTCTGTGAGTGCTCTAGAGAGAGAATAGATCATTAAGGTCACTTGTTTTCCTTACAGAGGCCAAGGCAGGATTGATTCCTACATTATATTCTATCCGTGTATGTATTTTTCCTTCCCAGTTTCAGACAGCCAAGGTACCAAGATATTACTCACTTCCCTCAGGAGAGTCTTCTGCAACCTGGATGTCTTGTTCGGACAAAGTTATGCCTGAATTTTTGAAGCCCACATTTTAAAAAATTTCTTTCTATTATTTCCAGATGGGGATTGTTCATGCAGAGAAGGACACTTGTCACAGAGGGAAAGGGGAAGGAAACCGTGGCCCCTGCCAGGGCAAAGAAAGGGTTGGAGGAGGCAGCCTGAGTCAACCACAAGAAGAGTCCCACTAGCTCTTTCTACCTCCACCCACTTCCAGACACTCCTGGCCATGTTTGAGACAGCACTATTGAATCCTTTCAGCACTACAGCATTGTATCTGTTCAGAGAAATGCACTTCAACAGGCCAACCACCCTTAAAACCAGCCCCATTGTTTCTCCTAAAAGCCTCATTGAAATCTGTGTATATAACTGGCTGCTGTTTTGTGAGTTAGCCATGCTTGTGCATTACTGATTTGAAAATGAATGCTCCTTGGAGGGTTATTTTCCCTGAAATCCCTCTTCTCAAAGAAATGTTCCTCCTTCCTTCAACAATATCATTGTGGAAATTCCACCCTTTAGAAAGATGATCAATATTGCTTTGTGGACTGGGATCTGGTGGGAATTGGTTTTAGCAAGGGTATCAGAGCAGTGGTTTAACAAATCTGTGTGCCTGTTTACTGAGGAGCAGTGTTACCTGCCTTGCCCAGCAGAGAGAGACACAGTCACTCACACACACCTCAAAGTGCTCCCATTGCACGCTGCCAGTGAAGCAGTAAAAGCAGCTGGGCTAGAAGGAGTTAGGAGGAGTTATCCCACAGACTGCATTTTCCACTATCAAGGTATCTGGAAGTATCAGATTTATTTGAATCCTTAACAACAGCACAGGCTGGGAGCACTGGCAGGTCCAGCAGGCAGACCCAGTGACCCCTGTTCCTCCAGGTGATGGTGAAAGCAGGGCAGGGTGAGAGGCATGGTACATCTGTGAAGCACCATTCTCATCTGGGTTTGGCAAAATTCTGGTTTCTTTCATTAGTCGCACTTAGAAACCCCTCAAAACTACAAAAATGCATTGTCAGGTGTTCTAAATGGAAACCAGCAAATACAGCTGATGTCTAAATATCCAAAATGGTGTGCCAGCTTTCACCCCCTTTGTGAGCCATACTGGTGATCAGCAATTTAGCACCTCGCTGGGGTAGGTGCCTCTTTCAAGATACAGTTGCCCAGCAAGGCACCAACAGCCAGAGAATCACAGACTGGTTTGGGTTTGGAAGAAATCTTTAAAGGCCATCTAGTCCAGGCCCTTTGGAATAAACAGGAACACTTTCCATTGGACCAGGTTGCTCAAAGAATTGAATGTTTCCAGGGACAGGATGTCTACCATCCCCATGGGCAAGCTGTGCCACTGTTTGACCACCCTCACTGTAAAAAAATTATTCAGTATGTTTAAAATAATTACCTCTTGCTGTATCTCTACAAACACTATTAAAAAGTCTGTTCCCACCTCTCTTTTAAACCCCCTTTAAGGTCAGGTGCACTTGCAACCCCACTTCATTCAGCTCCTGGCTGGATGAGGTTTTTTCTGCTGTGCAGCACTGAGCTACATGCTAAGACTGGCTTCCAGGTGCATTAAGACACATTCAGGTCTGGGTGAGGGGGAAAAAATCTCCATCTCCACTTGGAAATGAGGGGTCAAACAAACCTGTGGCAAAGTGGAGTGCTTCACAGAGTGTGGTAATGGAGTTGATGCCACGTGGATGGCAGAAAGTGTACACAATATTGGCCAGTTGTTTGATACTGCCACTCTAAAGGCCCCAAGAATTAGACCAATTTCACACTAGAAGAGGTGCTTGTTTCTCACATTTTCTTTCACAGTTGGAGTCCTGGTCACTTGTTGATCTTCTGTCCTCATAAAATCTTTCCAGTTCATTTAAAAGTTGGCTCTCTTGTGCATTTCTTAAATTCTTTCTGAAGCTCAAGGTTGGAAATGCTTCCTTACTTCTGAGTCTCCAAGGGCAAAACCGTAAAGTGAGCACCCTGACCCCAAAGGCCTTATGCTGCCAAATACAGCCAGCAAGAATTTGTGGTAAACAGGGCTGTGGGATCACACTGCAGTATTAAGTACTGACTAAAAGGTATCTTGTACTTGAAGGCTTCAAAATCCTTTGCTTTGTCTCCAGCCTTCTCCATTGCATCTCTGTGATACATGGTAATTCTCCACTGAGAGATTTTCAAACTTCTCTTTTTTAAAATTTTAATCTCTCCATAAAAAACAGGTGGTCATATAAGGCTGGTAAGTTATTTCCTTGAACTTGAGGACATCACTTCTTTCCCTATAATTTTAGAAAATCTTACTATTGAGTCCTTTCGACATGGTTTTTTGCAAGATAACTCATGAGAACCTGGTGCTGCCTCTGCTGCTCTCTTTCCCTCTCTCAAAGCACACTATGTACATGGAGATGAATATTTCTTACATAACAGCACAGACCAAGGAGCATTATTATTAATACAATAATTATAAATAATATATTAATTAGCAATTGCACACACTTCTAGCTATGGAAAAACCTGAATTCAAGTCCTGCACTCTTTTGTGTTGTAAAACTCGTCAGTTCTAGAAAATTATTGCAGGAGTTCACCAGTAGATGAGTACTTTAATTAATCAAGGCTGGAAGTGTTGCCTGCTAGCATTGTTGCAAACCATATTTTGTTTGTCTCAATCCCAGACTACCAAGAGTTAATAGCCTCAATATTAACCCATACACACCTGGGTAATCCCCACAATACTACCACCCACCAAAGCATACTTTGAAAGTACAGAAGTCCCTTTTCCTGTTATTATGATGATGCAGATATATTTATTTTACATAAATTGCATTGTTTTTTCTTCTTTTTCTGGCACTTGTCACCTCTTGATTTTTACACATCAAGAACTTGCAATAAAACACCTGATAGTTCTGTATGAAAATGTCATAAAACCCCATATCTGGATGTTTAGATTAGTTTCTTCTTTTAAATCTTATGCAATAAATGTCAGAGTAACAAAGTAAAAAAGATTCAGCTTTACACCAACGTTTGTTTCCTGGATTTGTTCTTCTGTTGGATGCTCGCTGTTTTAGCTTGCAAAATCTTCTCTGCCACTGATTTTTCTTCTGTGTTACCTGCATATCCACACAAATTTCCTATGGAGTGCAAGCTTTTTCAAGGGTTGTTCTTAGCAGAAACATACTTGTGTTTACATATAGCCAGATATTAAACTTCTTGGAAGCTCTCAGACAGGTGAACTCTGGATTTTTTTTCGATATGTAGTCCCACAGGTATTAGCAGGAGTATTTTGTAGTGCTAATGTACTCACATATATCTAGAGAGGGGTATATCTGCCCTCTAAACTGTGAAAACAAATGATCAGGTACAAAATTGTCGTTTATCTTGAGTTTAATATAAACTAGCATTACAGTTCTTTAAAGGGTTTGAACTTGTGGCTGTAGACTTTCCACGGTTTACTGTATTCTTAAGGACTGAAAAAGCTGTTTATTATTGTTATCCATATGAAAGAAGTGCTTATTGACTGGCCTAATTATGCAAATGCACTGCAGGGGAGAATCTCTACCTGCAAATCTTACAGCATAAACTAAATAAGAGTGGGAGCAGAACGGAAGGGGAGAGCAAATGAACAAAGTGGTAGAACTGTAGCTCTCTGATTACCAACCAAGGTCTGCACATTCTGTACACATTGAATTTCTGTAATGCTGTATTTTCTCGTAGAATTTTCCCAGACATGCAACCATAGTTCTGGAAAGACCATTCAGTGCTTTCAAATAAGGATCCTGACCAACTACAGGTCTTAGAAATATTGTTTAAGTGACATCAAGGAAATAATTTTGCTCTGTTAAATGACAAGACAAAATTGTTTTTCATGTACATTTGGATTATATGGAGGTTATGAAATATGGTGTGCTGATTTGGCTGTGTTAGACTCAATTTTCTTCACAGTAGCTGCTGTGGGTGTGTGTTTTGGATGTGTGATGCAAACAGTGTTTGTAGTTCAGGGATGTTTTTGTTACTGCTGAGCAGTGCTTGCACAGAATCAAGGTCTTTTCTGCTCCTCACCCCACCCCACAGCTGGCTGGGGGACAGCTGGAACAGCTGACCCAGCTGCACATGGGGGTGTTTCCTGAAATGGAATCATGGCATCATACTCAGCATACAAAGCTGCAGGAGGATCACTCTGTGGTTAAAGTTGTAGGGCTGAACCGAGCCAAATGAAGATGTGCACTGTGCTAGCAAAAGGGACCTGCAGCAACCAAGTCTTTAATTTGAACCAATTCTGCTTTTCCTGAATTATCTTCCCTGATTATAAAATATCACGACATGGCACCTCATCCCTGATCTGTCAGTTTGGGTTTATCAAGAGCTGCCTTAAAATGACAGTCGCATTTTGTGAGGCGTTCAGAACTATTCATTCAAACCCCTTCCCATGGGGCTGGTGCAGAGCTGCTCTGCAGAGGTGGGAGCCATCCCCAGGGGGGTCCTGCATCCCTTTCCCGGAGCCCGCCCGGGTTCTCCATCCCGGGTTCTCCATGCCGGGTTCTCCATCCCGGGTTCTCCATGCCGGGTTCTCCATCCCGGGCTCTCCATCCCGAGTTCTCCATCCCGGGTTCTCCATCCCGGCCCCACCGCCGCTGTCCGCGGTGCTGAGCGGTCCCGGCCCCGCGGGGTGCTGGAGTCAGCGAGCCGGGAGTCTGAATTCTTCACAGAGGTATGCAGAGATTGAATTAAAGCCTTTGGATGGATTGAAGTATGTTAAACTAATCACACATAAAGTAGAGGTGTAAGTTTAGGTATTATGATAAGTGAGTCAGTAAGTAAGTTTTAGGATGAGCTTTAGTGCTTTTTAGTAAGTGAAAGGTTTAAATGGCAGAATAGAAGTGCGAGTTCTAGTGAAGGTTAAAAAACATACTAATGTTTTCAGTGGAGAAAAGTACTTTTAGACATAATAGAGCTCTAGTAAGAATATTGCTTACATTTTTCAGATAAAACAAGATAGGTTGTATGTGTAGTTTATAGGTAAGCTGACATGCTAAGAAACTAGAATTGTAATAGGTTAAGGAGTGGTGGTCTGAGTTTGTGTCTTAGATTGTTGGGAAGATTCTATATAAGAGCATGCACTGGGGAGACCTGGTGCTTTTTGCCATTGCTTTTACCATTTTGCTTTTGCTTTGCTTTGCTCGCCACCATCATCAACACCCGAGAAGACAGGAGGTGCCCAGCAACATCAGCCCCACTGCAGCATCCAGGAGCAGATTCTGCTTCAATCTGGGACTCTGTGCCAAAACTTTGCATGGACCTGAATGTCTGTGACTGTGCCTTTGAGACTGATGTGCTTCTGCAATAAACAGCTTTTTAGCAACTGTTAACTGCTTTGCTCATTTAAGAAGATAACCGAGGAAAGTGCCAGCTCCAGCCCAGCCTAAAGAAAAGGCTCTGCCTTCATCAGGCACATTGTGGGGACAAGGGGAGGTCCCACATCTGCCCACCTGGCTCCTGCACCGGGAGCAGGTTTCTCTCTGAACATGAGCAGTTCAGGGATCCTAGGAATTGTGTTGGCATTTGTATTAATTCGTTTTTGTAGCATCACTGGCACTTAGGGCGCTCTTGCAGAAAAAGACCATTTGCCTGAAATTTTTATGCCTTGAGGCCTCTTTGGCTGAGCTGGTGCTCTGGAGAGTTGCATTGTGTTTTTCCTCTTTGATTCATGTGTCTGAATGTCCAAAAACAACATGCAGAAATTTAGCTAGAGCATTAGAATAATTGCCTTTACTGTGGATAAAAGGATAAAGCTCACACCTTATGAGTCATACTAATTATATCCAGAGGGATGCAAGGTTTGGCTCATGAAGAAGTTTTGAGACAGTAACACCATCTTATCACAGAAATTATTTTATGGTCACAGAGCCCATAGAAGGTAAATACATAAGAGCTCAGAGCTCCTATTTGCAGCAAGAGATTTCTATAGGCATGTTCTGGGCAGCTGGATTTGAACATCTTCCAACAGAATGAAAATATTTCTTCTTCACTCTATTCCTTTTTTATAACTGTGTTTCATAATAAATGCTATTGATTTTTCATCTTTTCCCCATTTATCCACCCTTCTCAAATAATCTTCACATATTTGTTCTCAGCGTTGAACATACTTCTGAGAAATTTGAGATGTGCCATAGGAGAGTTTTTTACTACATGGTTAGATAGCCATTTCTTCTTTTATATACACAACTTAGCCCTTGCTTCTGTGAAAGGTACAGAGCACAGAGTACAAGGCATTTCCCTGAGGAGCACTAAGTCAAGCTGCCACATTTCTACTTAGAAACTTCAGGAGCTCAAATCTGTAATGAAATACAGATTTAGAGATAAACTAGAAATGCAACTTATAGTTCTGGTGCTTTCCCTGTGCAACAGACAAATTCCATGTACAAAAGTTTAAATCAATTCCTCTAGGTTTTTCCCCACTTAACTCTGAAGAAAGAGAAAATTTATTCTGAACACAAATGGCTTATATTAAGACTGAAGGCAGTCCCTCTGTGATGATCATCATCTCACAAAATACCATTAAACTCTACATGAAAAAGAATCTGATTTCATCAGGTAAAGGCAGTAGGACACTTGGCAAGAGGATAAGAAGCAAACCCATCAAGTTTCTTAGGATCTTAATCTTAACAAAGGCGACTAGTTCATGTATCTCATGTTATTTTTCCTACAAACACATTCAAATTACACCAGTGGAAGAAAGTATTAAATGTACATGCAAACATGGTTAAACATGTGTATGTATCAATTAGCTTGATAAATAACAATAATGACAGTAAAAATATGTAAGAAAACACAATTCATGAAGAAATAATAAGCATAATCCCTTCCATTCAAAATGTTTCACTCCATGGGGCCAGTAATCCAAGACTGTTTCCATAAGGCTCTGCTGTTTTAACAGCTGTGACATGGTATAAAGTTTCCTATTTGGAGCCTGAGCATAATTAAAGTCCTCCTCAACACCTGATGTAATGGGCTCTTATTTGCTAATTCACCTCAGTAATCAGCTGATCTTGAGGATGTTCACAATGCTGTGTCCAGAGAAATATAGAGATTATCTTGGAGCATGCACTCAGGATGCCTTGGATTGCCTATTTATCCCTCCTTAGCTCTTTATGGCAACAGGCACTTCATTCTCCTGCCTATTTCTAATTTCCATTTAGGATTTGGTTTATGAAGTTGTTTAGAGGCCTCAAGTAGATTATGAACATCTAGTGGTAGACACCCTTCAGAGGCTTAAATTAGAGACCAGGCAAGAAAATAAGGAAAGGAAGAAAGATCAGGGCAAAAAAAGGGCAATAACTGCAAACATTGAATTGGAGTCAACTATGGTGGCTGTTACATTTTTGATCACAATTTTGCCTCAACTTTATCTCAAGCATACACTCATACCTCCTTCTGAATAGATTTAGATGAGCATCAGCATCCCTGTTTCAGAGGAAGAGCAGATAGAAACTCACTGACCAATGACAAACAGTGCTCTCAAAATCAGACAAATTCTGGCAAAAATGAGAATTTTTCTTCTTCATTTTCTTCTTAATTTTTCATCTTCGTTTTCATGGCTTTTTAATTAAACCACAAGGACATCCTTCCATGCTTCTGTACACACACCAGCTTGTCCTTCACTTGCTTTTCTCTCTAATAGCATTTTTGTAGTCAGGTGTGACCTCAGTTACTTTTTTTGTCTTTTGTGTCCTGGCTGGCTTTCTTCCAATATCCAGTCTGAATCCCTGGAGCCATGGCTCATAACTTGCCAATTATTGGTGGCCAGGATGAGTTTATTTCTACTTTTTGTCCACTAAAATAAGAGGGAAAAAACCAAAAAAACAAACGAAAAACAAAACAAAAGTGTGAAAGGGAATTTAAAAGAACAAGAGCTCTGTGAGGTCTCCCTTGCAAAATTTTTGCTGGATTGATTCCTGTGCAGCTTGACTAATAGAAAATCTTCTAATATGTAAAGGAAAAATTTAAATTCATGTAAGTATTCATGTTTTTTTATTTTTAGGACAAAATTGGAAAGCCAGTTTCCTTTGGTTTTCCATCCATCTCACAGACTGTTTTACATGCATCTTTGGTGACGTGCTTCTGGGTCATTGTGGTGGTGCCTCTGCCATCCCCCTCATCCTTGGGCGTGCTCTGTGATCTCAAAAGCTCCTGATAAACCTTGATGGAACCAGCTGAGGGGTGAAGCATCCCTTGACCACACCAGTCCAGCCATAAGACACTTCCTGGTTGTACCAGGAGCTCTTGCATGGTAGAGGTGGAAAATACCACAAACACCAGCTTCCCAAACAAATGGGAAACAAAGGATAAGCAATTCTCCTTTGTAACCTTGGTAAACCACTTACCTGAACTGTGGCCTGAGTGGAGGGGCACCATTGTGAAGTGTGCAATTGTTACAGCACTCTGGGAAGCCACAAAAAAAGCCCAGTAGTCGTTGACTTGGGTTATGGTCAGGAGGGAAACTTACTGCTGGCAAAGGCAGTCATCTTGTGACTGTAAATGGTGATCCTGAGACCCTTTGAGTTCCCCTGGACTGCAGCACCTCCCTCTGACTGGGGCACCTCCCAGAGCTCCAGGCAGAGCTTGTGATGCTCAAGGAACTGTCTCTGACAAAAAGGCTGAGGCTGACTTCCCCCCTCCCCCATCTCAGCATTCCTCGAAGTGAAACCCTGGCCTGTTGGGAGCTGCAAAGGGGTTTGGTGTGAGTATGTCACTGAACCTGAGGGGAATTTTTGATAGGTACCTTTTCACCCATAGAAATAGGTGTGCACATCATTTTACCTGTGTGCCTGTGAATTCATTGTGGTACAAACGTTACTATCTCAAATCTACGGTTAAGTCATTGTTATAATTGCAGTGAGCCCTACTGAATCACTTTGTAAATGTTAAATAATTCAATGATTAAATGCTACTAAATCCTTTTGCACCCTTATCTTTGCATCCATATCCTTTACATCTTTACCTGCTTTTGCATTCCCAGATTCCATACAAATAATTTCAAATTGCTTCCAATTTGATCTTCCTTTTTATGCTTTAACCTGTGTAGTAAATAGTGAATAGTAAATAGTAGAGTGAACCTTGCCATCAAACCCTGTCAAGCTGCATTTCCACATATTCATATTAAACCCTGCTGTTGCCCATACCTTTGATGGTGTTTCTTTAAGCAACCAAACCAGTCAGTTGTGAGAGCTGTAAGAAGAGGCTTCTACCAGGCACATGTGCCTGGTTCTGTGACAAACTTTGTGGACCTGCCTTATGTGGATTGAACTGTTTTGTTTGCCCACTGCTACATCTGGATCCTTGGATTTCTGCTTCAGCTGAAACATTAAAAAGAAAAAAATTATTTGCCCATGATGTGGCATCTCATCAGATGAGGCCTGTGATCCAGTTTTCTTGCATTGGCAATGACACCAAGTGCCAAGTAAAGGTTTGTGTTCTGGGCAAATCCTTGCACTGGTGTGATGTTTTCATTCTTGCTCACAGCAGGGAGATCAAACAGAAGAATGGGATGCAGATAGCTGAAGGAAAAAAAAAAACTCTGGGAATTTATTGCTTTATTTTTTTCCACAGTGAACATAAGAAAAAAAAGGCAGCACCTCTTGGCAGACAGTTATATTACATACAGTTTTCAAGAACTGTGTATGAAAATAAGTTAATATTATTTTGATTGTTCATGTAGAAAAGAGAAAAAGAAAAGGCAACATGGTAAAAGAATTAAAAAGGATGTGGTTGCAGAAGGTGGGAACATCTGTTCTGCTTCTTCTAATGACAGAACTTGGGATTATTCATATTACCAAAAAGTAGAAAACATATAAAAAAATATCTATTTTTGTTCTGTGTATGATTGACTGTGGAATACTCACTCCTGTAGAAAAGTTTAAGTATTAATATACAAACTGGAATCAGTCACACAGAGATGAAGAACAGCATGACCACTAACAACTACATATGGAAAGATAATAAATACTGTGCTTAAGTTGCTCTGATTCATTAGAATCAGAAAGATGGGGAGTAAAGTGCTTGTTAGAGAGTTCTTACACCTGAGTGAGAAATGTTTCATGTCAGCCCCTGCCAGCCAGCACTTTGGCCACAGCTCTGGCCCAGGGTCACAGTTTATATTGTGACTGTTGCACAGACAGCATCACATCGATTGATTTCATTTTAGCTTCCCTGGTAATTTTGTTAAACACTTGCTGGTGGCTGTGACTTGATTCTGGTCAAGAGTTATTCTTTGGAAGTGTTTTTCTTTCCTTAAAAGAAATTAAATACTCGGAAGTTAATCAGAGACCTCGTGTGCTTTTTTACATGTCACAAGGTCATGTATCTTGGGCTGATGACAGGATTGCAAATGGAGACAAAGTGGTCAGAGGCTGCACTAATCCCTGGCATGAGGGATATGGAGGAGCAGCAAATAAAGCAGGGTCTATGTTAAGTGGGTGGGCAAATGCTTTTGAAAAAATCCTCTAAATAGACAGCTTCCTCTTTTCCCTGTGTGTACCTGGCTAACATTGTTTTGTGTTTTCCCTGGGCACTCTGGAGCTGATCCTGGGAGTTTTGCCTTCCTGAGAGCCACAGGAAGAGAGATATTGTCCATGTACCTGTGAAAATATTCCTTGAGTTCAGATGAACAAATTTAAATAACCCATGCTGCACTCCATCTTTTAAAATCCTTGCTCACTCTAAGCCCTATGTGCAGCTGCTGCTAAGGGAAAGTTTGGAGAAGTCTGCCTGCCACAGAAATCCTTTCGTGATTTCCTTTAAAAATTCATGCCAGATAAAGATTTATACTTGGTTTATTTGCTTTCCTACTAAATATTCCTGCCATTCACACTCACACGTGCTCCCTCTGCATAAGCCAAATATTTCTGTTTGAGCTCTAATGCCCCAGTGACGGCCACAAATAAAAATACAGCATGAAATGCAGCAAAACCCTTCAGCAGCAAATAGCTTCAGGAAGGTGGCTTGTGCCCACTGCTCCAGCAGGATGAAACTCAGCATTTGAGTGCAAACAAACAAGCAGTGTCTCTGGGCAGCACACAGCTTCAGAAAAGCATTGGTGTAGTTGGAAAAAAACAAAACAAAATCACAACCAAAAACACCCCCACCAAACCAACCAAAGAAACCAAACCAGCTTTTATGTTCACTGTAGATGTGTGTCTGAGTGACTTTTGGCTTTTCCTGTGCAATGACACAGGTGGTATTCCCCTTTTTTTTTTTTACAGAAATGCAGATGAACATATTTTAGTCTGGTTTGTAGAAAGAAGGGTGTTTTGGCTCTTAGGAACCCCATGCATTTGAAATGCTGAAAATTTCAAAAGAAACAACAAATTGCCTCCCTCCCTGTGGGGCTCCAAGGTTTTGTCCTGAGTCACAAGCAGAGACTGAAACAGGACTGTGATAGCCCTGCACGGGACTGGAGAGCCTCTGGCTTTTGCTCTGACCCCAGTCCACAAGCAGCCTCTGGTACAGGTGTGGGACAGGTGGAATTTGAAGGAGACAAGAAAAAAGAAAAAAAAAAAAAAAAAAAAGGAAAATTTCCTGAAGTATTTACTTTACTTGAATGCTTAGACAAGAGACTGGTTCACACTTCAAGGCACGTCTGTTTTTATTTCTTTAAATAATTAGAAAATATTATTAATAATAGTAATAAGAATAAAAATGTCCAATTCTTCACATGTATACTGAGGGCTGCAAAAATGTAAAATACGGGTTTCTGCTATTGTGTCAGCAATTTAGCTTGATGCTGGCTTAAACTGCCTTACAAGAGGAGCAAAGAGCTCACACTGACCACAGCTCCAGCCCTGAGACTGCAGATCAGGCCAGCAACGAGGGAAAAGAGCCTCATGGCACCTGTGTGAGGGGACAGGAATGCTCCTACAGTCTGGTTAAACGGAGTAACAGGGAAATCTTTTTATATGAGAGCACCTGAGAGAGCTCTGTCAGAACGTGTTTGTGCTGCTGTTCCCATGGCTCACAATGCAGCAGCAAATCTGGGCACTGAATGGCCCCATCTCAGCTGCAGGAAGGTCCTGCAAGACAGGGCAAATTCATCACACAGCTCAGCCCCACGTTTGGCAGGGGAGCCCAGGGAGGCTTTGAGTGGGGATAATTCCCTGCTTGGCAAAGGCAGCCCAGGCCAGGGCTCCCCTCTTTTTCTGGGGCTGTGGGTGATGCTGTGCAGTCCAGGCAAGGCAGAAATTTAAAACTATTCTCTCCCTCCAAGTCTCCCTGGCAGAGTTGTTTCATCACACTCAGTTCTTCTTTTTAGCAGTGTTTTTCCCTCCCCTTGGAGTTTTCCAGTCTTGACCAGCAGTTTCAATGTCACCTCTTCAAATGTCCTCTGTGATCCCCTCCTTCACCCCGGTTGCCCTTCCCCAGATCATTTCTGCACACTTCATAAATAAACCCAACCAAATCAGCATCAGCACAGCATCCTTCCCTCCTGATCTGGAGCAGTGCATCTGCCCTGGCTGGGACACAGTGGAACCACACCAGGGCCCCGTGGGCAGGGAAAGGCGTGGGGAGAGCCACGGTGCCCAGGTGGCTTGGCCTGGGGAGCCAGGGCATTGGGGAGCTCCTGGAAACGAGGGTAAAATCCCTCAGGGCTGGGCTGCCAGTCAGAATGAAAGCAAGAGCTGTTCAGCAAACACCTCTAAATACCTGTGTGTGTGTGCACAAGCTGTGCAGGTGTGTTGGGATGTGCCTGTGTATCTGTGTGCCTCCACAAGTACCTGCCTGCCCCTGGCAGGAGAGGTTTGGGGTGAGCTGGGCACTCCCTGCACGGTTTGGTGGCAGGCTGGGCACCCCCGGGGCGCGGGCACCACGGGCACAGACAGGGCAGGGATGGACCCGCGGGCACAGTGAGAGCTACAAGGGCTGGGTCGGAGCCGAGCACCGGGCTGGGAATGCCCCAAACTGCCCCAGGAGGGAAGTGACACTCCAAGAAGCAGAGCTGACATCCCCAGCTCAAAATGAAGCATTAAATGTAATTAAAAGAAAAAGGAATAATCGGGAAGGTTATGTAAGAATTGGGCTTGTTGTTTCTTTTTTTTTCTTTTTTTTTCAGTGCATGTATAAATGAAGGCAATTTGGGTGCTATAAATATAAGACGAAAATACACCTAATTCCGTCATCATATAGATATAATATATTTCACTCTCACCACATAAATACAAAACATCCAAATATCCAAAACATTCAGAACAAAAGTTAGTAGCAAGGGCTCAGCGCTCAATTCATTCATTATTTTTTCGACTAGTTGCCTAGAAACTTCAGACGTAAATAATTTACAATAAAATTACTATTTTCTTTCCATCCAGCTCCTGTCCAGTTCTGGTCTATAGTTAATTCTATATTCTACAGCAACCATTCCATTTTTTGTAATTTTTTTTTCTTTTTTGGTTACAGTTTGGTGGTACGTATTTATACAGTTTGTAAACACCATGTGTTAAAGTTCAAAGAAAGAAAAGAAACTTAAAACCAAAGTAAATAATTTTTTTTCCCCCAAAGAACTACCTAAGTACAGCATCCCTTTCGTGGCAAATTCAAGTACCGAAATTGAACAGAAAATATTCGATCCAGAATATTAAAAGGTGAAATACATATGTTTGTGGAGAAAATAGCAGTAAGAATTATGGGAAAAAAAAGTTTGTTACATAGACGTGTTTTAAAGTACAAAAATAACAATAAAAGATACGCTTTTCATATTTTACGTTTGTTTTAAATGAAGTATGAGCAATATGTGAGAGGGTTATTTTAGGAGGAAGGAAGGCTACAGGGTTTTTTTGTGTTTAGATGAACATTGAAATTATTCGGAAAAATCAAACAGAGCAATAAAAATTAAAATTACGATTGCAACAGATCTAGATACAAACAGATTTGTGAGTTCCATGATTTATCTGCACACTTGTTTTTGCAGATAAGCTCCGTGGGACTGGCCCATGGGAATTCAAATTTAAAAAAAAAAAAAAAAGAAAGAAAGAAAAAAGTGGGGGGACGTTGTGTTATCTCGAAGGAAGAGACAATTTTATTAAAAATTTCTGCAGACGCTAGTTTCTGTCTCCTCTGTTCGTGACTGTGCGTTCAGTCCGTTTCGGGCCTTCCCACATTCAAGATTTAACATGAAAAAGAAAAGTTGCTGGAGAATTTCCTGACTGGTGCTAAGGGCTCGGTCGGTAACCGGGGGCTGTAGTGCAGCGAGCGTGGGGGCAAACGGGCACCACAGGTGGGGCCCCAAAACCTTTGTGCTTAGAAATCACTGAGTCTGGGAGACACAAAAAAAAAATACACCCCAAAACGGGCATCACCTGGCAGCTCCATCCTCCTCTCTCCAAACCCGCTCCCCCGCTCGGCATTGGCTACAGCCGATGGAAGGGAGCCCCTCGCCCCGAGCGCTGACCCTCTGCGGCCCTTCCCGAACGAACCGAGAGCGCGACCGCCCCTCCCGCACGGACAGGCGGAGCGCGGGGCAGGGGCAGCACCCGCAGCGCCTCGCCGTGCCCCGCTCCCGTTCCCGGCCCCGTTCCCGCTCCCGTTCCCGGTGCCAGCCGCGCCTCGCCTCGCCCCGCGGGCACCGGGCCCGCTCCGCCCGGCCCCGCTCCGCCCCGGCCCGCGGAGGGAGCCGCGCCGAGGGCTCGGGGGCGGCGGGGAGCGGGGGGGCGGCTGCCGGCGCCCGTCCCATAAATACCGCCACAAATAGAGACTATAAATATAAATAGGGGGAAGGTACTTAGAGTCAGTCCAGTGCTTTTTTCTCAGCGCTCTCTTTATTGTTGGTCCGGGAGTAGGGCTCGAAGGCGGACGAGCTCAGGTAGCGGGCCGACAGTTCCTGCAAGTTGCCCGCCAGCGAGCCGGCCACGGCCAGGGGCGCGGAGGAGAGGCGGCCGGCCACCGAGCCCAGCAGCGCGGGCACGGGCAGCCCGAAGAGCCCGTGTCCCGCGGCCGCAGCCCCGTGCAGCGCGGCGGGCGGGGGCGGCCCGGGCGCTCCGCTGGCCGCCGGAGGGTGCGGGGAGCCGCCGCCGCCGCCGCCCGGAGCCGCCGCCGCGCTGCCGCTGCCCGCCGCCGCCAGGCCGGGCCCGCGCAGCGCCGAGCCCAGCGCGCCCGTGGCGCAGGGCGGCAGCAGCCCCGGCAGCCCCGGCGGGGACAGCAGCCGGCCTTGCTCCAGCAGCCGCAGGACGCTGCAGGTGGCGGCGGTCTCGGATACCACCGACCGCAGCTCGGAGTCCTTGCCTTGGTCCTTCTTCTGCTTGGTGCGCCGGTTCTGGAACCAGACCTTGACCTGCGGGCCGGGGAGAGAGGCAGGGTCAGCGGGGCGGGAGGAGCGGTGCCCCCGGCAGGTGCCCCGGGACCGCGGGGGAGGGAGGGCCCGCACGCACTCGGCAGCGGGGAGCGCTTCCAAAACGCACAAAGCGCCACTCACAGAACACAGAACGCAGCCCCCCACACCCTCTGTCTGCTCCCGGCTTCGGGGTGACCCCGGGGCCTTTCGTTCTGCATCTTTAACCAGACCTCTCACTTCGTCCTACTTTACTACAGGCCGGGAATTCTCTGGGAGACGGAGCCAGCCCTTTCCCCATCGCTTTATTCTAAGCCGGCTCAGCCGGAGCCCCGGGCACACCGCGGTTTCCAGAGGCCGCTGCCCGCTCCGACTGCCCTTCCCGGGGGTAACAGCAGCAATGAGCTTGTTCCCCATATTCCAAACTGGACACTCTCTCTCTGCCCCCAGATAATTTTAAATAATATTCAACTTTAAAAAGGAATACTGGAAGTCACTCAAAAAACAGCACACAAAACCAAAACCAAGCCAAAACACAACAAAACACTCTCATGGCAAGTTCTGTAACCTACGAGCTGTTGAACTTGTCGTTCCTATCCGGCAAGGAAATAATAAAAGCTAATTAACGTGTCGGGGGAATTTACTGTTATATGATGTTTTGTGGAAATATGAAACCAGCTTTAAGAAGTTTGGGCTTTTTGGGTGCTTCCCTGCGCTCTCACACAGTTTTAGGCCTTCGGTCCCCGGCCTTTCTGCCCTGGAGGATGGAGGGGCGATTCTCCACCTCGGACATACAAGGACTCAAAACACGGCCCAAACTTCAGCCCTATCCCCGATCTCTCATACCCAGGGAAGCTCAGGCCGAAGGTCTCTAACCCGGCAGCCCCGGGGGAAGGTGCCCGTCTCTCCCCGCGGGTTTGAGCGCCTGTATCCCGCTTTCTGTGGCTGGGAGCGGCTCGGCCTCCCCTCGCTTGTCCCCGGCCGAAACCTCCGCGCCCGGGGGCGGCCGGCTCCGCGCAGCCGGGCACACCGAGCCTGGGGGGCCCGAGCGGATCCCCGCAGCCTGGGGGAGCTGCTCCCGGCCCGGCTGGAGTCTGATTTCGTGGCCAAGCTCCCCCCAATGCCCTCGGTCCGGGCAGAGCCCGCTGGGGCTGCGTCAGGAGACACAGGGGACCCCCTTGGCCAGCAGCTCCCCTTCCCTAGGCACACGCATTAGGGACACACTCAGCTGGGGATACACGCGGTTAGGGACATAGGGACACACGCAGTTAGGGACACACTCAGCTGGGGACACAGTTAGGGACACATTAGGGACACACGCAGTTAGGGACATAGGGACACACGTAGTTAGGGAAACACGCAGTTAGGGACACAGTTAGGGACACACGCAGTTAGGGACACATGCAGTTAGGGACACATGCAGTTAGGGACACAGGGACGCACGCAGTTAGGGACACAGTTAGGGACGCTCTTAGTCAGGGACGCACACATTAGGGGGACACACATTAGGGACACACTCAGCTAGGGGCACACGCAGTTAGGGACTCAGTTAGGCACACACGCAATTAGGGACACAGGGACACACGCAGTTAGGAACACAGTTAGGGACTCACGCAGTTAGGGACACAGGGACACACGGAGTTAGGGACACACTCAGCTAGGGACACACGCAGTTAGGAACACAGGGACACACGGAGTTAGGGACACAGGGACACACGCAGTTAGGCACACAGTTAGGGACACATGCAGTTAGGGACACAGGGAGTTAGTGACACACATTGTTAGGGGTCCCTCGCCAGGACGCCTCAGCCACGACCCCCTCAGCTCCATCCTGCCGGAGGGATGCTTCTCCCCCTGCCCGGACACGCGTGGCCACCTCGGGGCTGCCTCGCCCCTCGCCCCGCGGGGGCTGCGCTGTGGCGCAGGGCCGCGTCCTTGGGTCCGCAAGAGATGCCCGGGCCGGGATGGAGATCCCGCGGAGCAGGGCACGGCAGGACAGGGCAGGGTAAGGCAGGGTAAGGCAGGGCAGCCGCGCTCCCCGTCCTGCAGGCGCTACCTGAGTCTCGGAGAGATTGAGCTGGCGGGCGAGCTCGGTGCGCTCCCGCCCCACCACGTACTGGCAGCGCTGAAACTCCATCTCCAGGCGGTAGAGCTGCTCGGCCGTGAAGGAGGTGCGGGTCCGCTTGGGACGGTCCAGATCAAGCCCCTTAGGCAGAATAATCTCTCGGATTGAACCTTTGGCATCTGGCAAAAAAAGGCGCAGTCAGCTTCATACCCAGGCAACCTTCCTCTGCTTTTTCCTCCCTTTTTATGCTTTCTAATTTTTCCAAGGGAAAGAGCCGTTCTCAGCGCCTTCAGGACCGAGACACGAGTCGGGATGGAGCAGGGTCCCTGCGACTGAGACACTGCACCTGGCCACCGCACCCAAGGAAGGGAAAAACCCACAACAGAGAAGGAAGGAGGGGGCGATGGGGGCCCAGGGCTCTATAATTAATCCCCTCAGCCCATTTAAAAATTACTTTGAATATATTGCACTCACAGTACGACACTTCGGCATCACCCACGGCCCCTCTGGGAAGCTGGGGAGAGAGAGATCCTCCAGGCCAGGCTTTGTGCCTGGAGTGCAGGGCTACTCTTTGTTCCCCCTGGGCTACGGCTTAGGACTTGCTGGTAACCACCATATACACCCCGTCTCCCCCAAAATATAAACCCTTCTTATTATTGCTTTAATAGCAAGTTTTTCATGCTAAAAATTAAAAAAAAAAAATTTAAAAAAATAAAAAAGCCTTCCGGGCAGAGGCAGCGGTGGCCCGACCTGGCTGGCTGCCACTGTGAACGTGGGGACACCTCCAGCCCACCCTGCACCGCTGCCGCTGCCGCTTTGGGGTTTTGGCAACGAGAAGAAGCAGGAGGGAAAAAAAAAAAAAAAAAAGAAGCGGGGGGAGGGAAAGAAACCAAGGCACCAACCAGCCCGCAGGAACCTCACTTTTCTGGTAGCCCCGACTGAAGGAAAGCGAGATAAATCTCATTAACACGACTGTCAAGCCAGAGCCAGATTCAGGTTACCTTAAAGCCTTCCCAACTTTGCTTGCCGTAATTTTACCTCCTCGGTACGTTTTAAATCAGAGACAATCACATCATTTTAATCTGACCCTTCTCTGGGTCAACCAGTGGCGCAAGGATTAATTCTGGCTTTCAAGGCCTGCTTTCCACATATTTTGTTCCGATTCTCTTCTCTTCCTCCTTCCCCAAAACGCACCTTAATAAAACTGAAATTTCTTCAGGTAAATTTTGGTTTTTTTTGAAGGGAGTAAGAATAAAATGATTTAGCTATTTTTGCCTGGAGAAGGGACGAAGACTGAGGGAAAATTAAACGCATACGTATTAAAAAGTAATAATTAAAAAACCCTTCGTCATTCCTCCATTTATTTTAAGGCTGGTGGTTATTTTAAACCAGCCCTTTCCTCTGGGCTGCCGGGCACGGAGAGGGAAGGAGAAGGCTCGGAGGGGCTCCCTGCCCGCAGCCCCACGCCACGGTGCGCGGCCGGCTGCGGGAGCGATGCGCGGGCGCGGAAGGAGCGCGCCTGGCCCGCGGGCACAGCCGGGGAGCGCTGTCCCGGAGGGCTCCCCGCGGGGACCGGCACCCCGGGAAAGCGGCAAAGCAGGAAAGAAAAAAAAAAAAACAAAACAACAATGAGCGGGGCTGGTCCGTTCCGGGGAGGAACCACCGCGGCTTAACTTTTCTCCGAGACGCCGGCGGAAATTCCCCGGGATAAAGCCGGAGGGAGCGGGGTGCAGGGCAAAGCCCGGCCGGGCAGCGGGGTCTCTCCCCCGGAGCCGTGGAAGGGCTTTCAACCCAGGGCCGGACCCGAGGCAAAGCGACAAAATAAACCCATCTCCCCGGCGTGAGCGCAGCTCACCTTCCCCCACCCTCGCCAAACACCTCAAACTCATACCTCTAACTAGGATCCTCCTGCAATAGTCCGGATCGGCCGAACTAGATTTACTTTTATTACAACCTTCCGTAGCTGCAGAGGCAGAAAAAGTCCCTTGCTGATCCTTCAAAAAAGAAGTAGAAATATTTCCTTCAGACCCTTTGCTTTCTTTGCCCTCTTTATGTCCGTTCTTCGAGACCCGGTTAGCTTCAGTCTCTGAACTGCATCTAACGTCCATTTTGTCTTGTTTCCCAAACATGTAGTGCAATAAAAACAAAACAAAACAAAAACAAAAAAAAGCGCCAACAACGATAACAAAAAAATTATAGAAGAGTAGAAGAAGAAGAAGAAGACGAAGTCTATGCTGGATATTGCACGACTTAGGGTGAGATCGGTGGGGATCTGTAAAGCACCTTGAGTAAGGAAGATCGGGTTTATCCCACTGGAAAAGCAGCGGCTTCCTCAGTCCCAGCGTCCTAATGTGACTGTCCAGCTTCCCAGAGCGCCCAGTGATCAGGTACTCAACAGTACAACTCTAAAATGATTTAATGTCTGCCTTATTACAGAGACATGTAGTTGTTAGACACACAGAGGGACGCGCACTCGCTGTTTCAATTGATTACGGGTAATTTTGCAGCCTCCACATTTAGGTTACCTCATGAATACACTAAATTGTTTGGATAATATATCAGATCGTAATGGATGGTTTGTGTGCTTGTCCCCAATCAAGTAGAGTTTAGCCAGTGAATAAACTGAAATGATTGGTCTTGCTTTCAGGAAACACACAATCAAAAGACTGAGACTTCCAGAAAAAAAAAAAAAAAAAAAAAAAAAAAAAAAAAAAAAGGAGAGAGGAAAAAAAGGGTGGGGGAGAGGGGAAAAAAAAACAACTTTTGACAAGATTCACCCTGAATTGTTAGCACCATTAGCAGCCATTATTAACTTTCTTCAGTCTGCCTTTGACCTCCCGATTATATAGTGGCTTTCTCCAAAGCACGCCAAATAAATCTGAATAAAGCTGCTAGGAAGGGCTGAAAAAATGCAGTTGCAGGGGGGGTGAAGAAAAAGCAAAAAAAAAAGCCCCCTGAATTCTAAACAAACAAACAGATCCCCAGCACGCACACACACAAAAAGTTCTTCCTCCAAGCAGATCTCTCCAAGGAAGCAGGTTATCTTGGCCAGCAGAAATCCTCGTTAACACATCTCCCCACAGACAGCCATCTTAAACTCCTACCTCTCCTTATTTCAGTCCCGATACTTGCTTTTTGTGCTTCTCCCTCTGTGTGTGTGTGTATGTGTGCATGCATGTGTGTCTGCTAATTCTGCACCTTCGCAAACACTGAACCTATTCGCAGAGCCTGCTCATTGAAAAAAAAAAAAAAAAAAAAAAAAAAAAGCCAGCTTTGTGTGCAGTGGATCCAGGAGGGGGGAGAAAGAGAGAGGGGGAGAAAGAGGGAGAGAGGGAGAGAGAGAGGGAGGGAGGGAGGGAGGGAAGGAGGGAGAGAGAGAGAGAGAGAGATAGCCCGTGAAAAATCTCAACTGCGTGATCCACTAAGGGAGAAAAAAAGTTTTACTCTAGCTATTTCATTGTCTCTGCTACAATATCTTTGAGAACTGCAACAGCCAGTAATCCAATAAGACCATTGATTAGGCTACAATGATTCAATTCAAGCAAATGGCCTTGTGCAAAGAGCATGCTCCAGTCCTTCTTGTCACCTTGCAGGGCAGAAGCCCTCTTCATGCTTCTCTCCTTATTCATTCCTTTATGGGAAATGTAGAGCAAAAGGAGTGAAAGATGGCAATTATCTAATTGGACTATTAACAAACAATTCTCTGAGTGTGGCTGTCTGGCAGTGGTTCTTGGGCGAGGTGAAAGGCCACATGTTGCACTGGCCCCATTCACAAAGAGTTTAGGGGCCTGAGAGGGAGAGAAAGAATTTTCCCTGAGAATTTTTCGCACAAATGGCGGTGTCTCCACCAGGCTGGCTGTCCCCTGCCTCGTCCTCTGCCTGCCTGGGAATTCCACCCACCTGGAGCAGGCAGGGCCAGCCCTGTGCCTTGTTGCAGATGGTAGCAGAGGGCAGAACACAGCGTGGCTCAGCTCCATGGGGCTCATCCTGCCTCTGCTGGTGGAACAACCACCCACCCTCATCCCATGGGATCCAATCTTTGGTGTAACAGAGGGAGGGATCCAGTGCTGGGGCCTAATCACCACAAACAGGGAATTAATTCATGGGAGGCGAAAAAAGAACGGTGGGAGGGGAAAAAAGGGAAAGGAAAGGAAAGGAAAGGAAAGGAAAGGAAAGGAAAGGAAAGGAAAGGAAAGGAAAGGAAAGGAAAGGAAAGGAAAGGAAAGGAAAGGAAAGGAAAGGAAAGGAAAGGAAAGGAAAGGAAAGGAAAGGAAAGGAAAGGAAAGGAAAGGAAAGGAAAGGAAAGGAAAGGAAAGGAAAGGAAAGGAAAGGAAAAAATAAGGAAAAAGAAAAAGAAGAAAAATAAGACGGCAGTTCAGATGTACATTTCAGTGAGTTGTCTTTAGTGGAAATCTCAAATATTTTTCATTTTTCCACAAATCACAGCATTGTTTATTGTCCGAAAAGTCGGGTTGGGATTGGTGAGGTACCTAAGATCTTCATCAAACCCTCTCATTTGAGTTGTATTTATACATGCAACCAGACATGGAACACCCTCATTATGGACCAGGTTTCATTTTTCCTTACAGCCAATGCCTCTCAGTGCTCTGTGGTGCTCTGTTGTTTTCAGCTCCTACTTGTATGGCATTTGTACCCAGGGGCCCCAAATAAACCCCAGCCCCACTGTGCAGGGCTTCTTGCAGGTACAGAGAGAGGATGGAACGAGTTCATTCCCTCCATGGATTTGCAGAGTTGTCCCAAGGCCTGTTGGTGACAGGATGCTCAGGAAACAGAGAGATTTACTCTTTCAAAGGGAGATGCAACAAGTGGATGCTGATTAGGGAAATTTTTCGTGTAGCTGAAGTATAGGCTGGGCTTAGCAGGCCAGCTTTGTTGTGTGATATAGATAAACATACACACGTGTGTGTGCACAGGCACAGCACCATCAACAGCCCCAGCTGGACATGAATGTTTAATGCCAAACAAAACAAAGTTCTGCTACAAACATTTTTACCTAACAGATTTTATTTTAGACAGAATAGGCATAGTGATTCCCATGAAAGGTTTACTGTGAAATACAGAGGCAATTATAATTATATTTGCACAGGTGTGTGGGTGGATGTATGACATTTCCCCCCATAGTTTTCTTTATGCTAATCTCTATGCATAGGCCATAATAGTAAACACCAAGCTACTGAACTCAATTACACTGTTTGAAGCAGAATATCTGGAGATTAAATATTGTGTTTGTGTGATAATCAGGTTTTTATTTATTTATTTATATTTTTGACAAGTCCCTGGCCCAAAGCTCAGCAAAGACCAAGGGAATTTTGTTTTCCTTGTGCCATATTACAATAAATATGTTTCAAGGCACTTTTTGTCCATAGAATTCAGTGGTATAAAGAAGATTTTCCCAATTGAATCAGTTAAATTTCCTTTCACATGTTATGAACACAGCACTGTTGAAGATCTGGAAATTCAAATAATGAGTCTAATCCTGCAGGAAAATTGTAGTGAGCAGACAGCCTGTCCAAACAAAGCTCAGTTACTTTAATTGAGGCCCGCTCATCTGCAACAAATAGCAACATCCAGAAGAGCACTGGGAAAGTCAGAATTTTGACATTTACAAAAGCAATGTTTTCTTTAGTCCAACAGTCACTAAATTTCTTGAATGTTATGTTCTTTCATGACATAATATATCCTTCTCTTACTGTCTGTCATAACTTCAGGGATTTCTGGAGCTTCAGCACTCTCACATCCACACTCGTGTGTCATTGGATAAGCAGATTAAAGGTTACTTCTTTTCCCTTCAAATAGTGCTTAAAATACCTCAGCACACTGCACAGGTACTCCCTGGCTGTGCTTTGCTGTGTAGATCTTGTTGCTTTTCAAACACAGTTTTATTAGTTTGCATTAACATGTAGAAGACTGAAAAATCTGTTTCTCATAGATCACCATTTATATTATTTCAATTTAATGTACAGGAAAGATGTACATTATAGCTACTACTAATTCTCTTCTTTGTTGACAAAAGTAAAAGTTTCAAGCTAAAAAAGCATGGTTCAGACATCTTCTGACTCAAAGATTTATCTCAAGGTTTAATAACCCTAAGCAGATTTTTATTCCATTAATTTTCCTGATTATTTTGGTTCAGATTTTTTGCTTTTGAATTTACAGATGCATTTGGCAAGGAGCTGCCAGGCCTTTTTTGGATACTTGTTCAGCACAGGGGATGTGAGCTGGTACTTTGGGGCTGAACAACTTCCTGGTTATTTCTAATTAACACAGAGTGTGGTGGTTACTCATTATCATACATGTGGTAATGTCAAGGAATCACTATGAAGGGACAAGAAAAACCTCATTATGATGGGTACCAACATTACATTTCTCTTGGACAGGATATTCCTGTCCAGTGGGAGTGATGCTGTGTCAGTGCAGAAGAACATCTTCACCAAGATGAAGGTTCACCAGAAGGTTCCTTCCCACCAGTCTCAGTGATGTGTTGACCAACAGGAACATTGAGCACCTCAAAACAGAGGGCACAGCATAATTTACAACTATTTTGCTTTTGCAGTTACTCGCTGCTGGTGAGGAAATTTCCTTACAACAGAAGATGAGCTCTGGAAATTTCAAAGTGCACACACTACTGTGTATTTAGGGGACATTTAGAAGGCTTGTGCCAAGCCCTCTGTTGCAGTCAGTGGTTGGTTCTAGAGGGAATTGCCTTCATCTCCTGCAAGTGAGCCTGGAAAATGGACTCTTCCCACACAGGGGAGCAGTATCCTTGAAGAACAGAAATGTGTTTCTATCTGGAAGCTTTACAGTGCCTTTGAAGGAAAGGATTGAAGTCTTTGGCTCAGTTCAGCTCTCTGTGTGAAGTGGAAGGTAAGGTTGCCATGTGGTAGTCTTCATGGCTAGAAGCAGCTCTAATTCCACTTTCCCAGACTTTCCAAGGACTGATGCTCAGGTACATTTGTGTTTTTCAGTGGCATGTGGGTCCCTGGGTCATGACATAAAGGATGTACATGATTTATTTTATGTGGGATTAAATGTCACAGGCTCAAATCTAATGAGTACAACAGCAAGAAAAAGAAAATTTATCTCCATCATCAAATATTGGTATGAAATTGGGATGTAGCTCTCCCCAAATAGGCTTTATCAGCTCCTGTGTAGGTGTTGTGTTCTTCATGCCAGTGCCCCATGTATTCCTTCTGTTCTGCAAGACAACTGTTTAAAATAAATGGGCACACCCAGAGGTCTATTTAAATAAAGCCTCAGATCCAGATAATCTAAGTTAGTCCTTGTAGCTGCTACCTTCCCATGCTTTGCTGTGCTCCTGAGTGCCAGCCTGGTGCAGAATCCTGAACTAGCTGCTTCTACATTTTCCTGCATACTTTGGCAGTAATTGCAGTATTGTCTCTTCCAGATACTAAACTGAGCACATTGGCAGGACTCAGCAGTGCTGTTCTGGAGGCCAGTAATAATGAGCATGGGTATCACACATGTATCATGACTAATCATGTTGTGGTCATTATGAGATGCTCCTTGCAGTTATCAATCTGGACAGTAGTTATTTCAAAGCTTTATTGCCTGTATCATGCCCGTGGCATATGCAAGCCATCTGAGCAGGGCTGAGACAGGATTCTTTCCATGAGGGAAAACTGTGATTTAAGAGGAAATACTGTTTGTTCTCTGACAGCAGATTGAGAGCCGTTGGTTTCAGCCTCACCCATGTCACTGATTCCCTCTATAATCACCAGTACCTGAGCACTCAAACTCCCTCTGCCTTCATTTCACCCTCTCCTGAGAGGGGAGTGAGCTTTACCAGCTTGCCTCAAGCACCCATGAGTATTTACCACCTCAAAAGCTGTTAGACCATGAGCCTTTACTATTGGTGCTAAAACTCTCACAATCATATTTTTTCACAAAGCCAATAAAAGCAAGCTTGAAGGTTTAAACAAGAGGAGGTGTTTGCAAAGGTGACATGTCCAGAGTAGTTGATGTGAACTGTATTCTTTCCAATGCAAGGAGTTTTAACACTGAAGACCTTTGAATAAAATAAACAAAAAATTAAATAAATAAAATTTTGAGTTAAACTATTTAGTTCTTTAATTTTGAAAGCTTAACTCAGATCATATTGAACACAAAGAGTGTCTCAAAAGCTCATAAAAGCTTCAGAGGACAAACATGTTGGAATGATGTAAGAGATTGGAAACTGCCCCTTCACTCTGGGGTGAGATAAATTCTGACATCATCCTAAGGCTTGCTCTGAAGGCATTCAGCAGTCTTGGCTAAAATCTTCCTGGAATGGTTTAAGTTTGATTTTTTAAAATTGCTGTTTTTATTTTATTATCATGCTAACATTTTATTCCCCCTATGGAAATGGAAAATGCCAACAGAAATCACAAGTACAAACCACAAACAAAATCAAATCACTTCTGGAAAGGTTTGTCTACCTGGGTCTTTTGGCTACATCCAAAAAATAAATACCTAAACAGAAAATTATTGAACTATTGGTCTTGAAGGTTCACTCATAACATAAAGGGGAACACAGTCACATTTACAGGAAATTTTTTGACTGAATATGTAAATTGAATACTGACAGGATTTTATTACCCCAAAGATAGCAGTATTTCAGAGGGACCCCTGAAAATAATGATTCAGTATCCTTCCAAACATTTTGCCGTGGAAAATGATAGAAAAGATAGGCAAAAAAAATCAGTGCACTCTGGTTTGTTAAAACCCTTTGGAGATTGTGGGTCATCTTGGGATGAATTCACTTTATGGTGAATACTTTACCTGATGGATTTAAACATTCTGGGAGGGTGAGCAGCACGATGGCAGACAGCTCTGAGCATGGCTAAATGAAAAGTAATGTAAATCATCAGTGATTAACTGTATAGGTCAAATAATCTGAAAAGCCCTGAATTTTCTGCAATCTCTGAGGGGAAAGAACCTGTACCAGAAGTCATCAGTGGCTGATTTACCTCAATCTGTAGCAGCAGTTTAAAAAAAAACCCACAAAAAAAGAGAGACTATTTGGTTTTATTGTATAAAGATAGAGCAGAATGCCAAAAAACCATCAGGATAGCTGGTTTATGCCATATAGCAGGATTATTCCATAATTACACATTAAATCTGTGTTCATTCTTTTTATCCTCCTCTCTCTTGAGGTGTATAGTAGAGTAAAAAAAACATTCAAGAAATTCAAGTAAAGAATAGTTATGGAGATGCTATGATTAATACACAAGACATGGCAAAGACTGGAATTATTTTGATGAGAAGAAGATGAAAATGGAACTGATTGTGGAAGTCAAAATTCTCAAGCACTGAACACTGGACTCTGTATTTTATCACACAAGAATAAGCATCAAGTTAAATTTAAAACCAGCAAATTTAGAACGAAAAATAAATGCCCAGACACATCTCACCACCTATGGGAGCTGCTGTTGCAGGAGGTTACTGAGGCAAGCAGCTTGGCCTGATTTTAAAGTGAGTTGGACATTGTTAGGATTAACTCATTACACAAGGCTGAAAGCAATGATCAGCCTGATTGAATCTCACACCCAGGGCTGGGCACTGCTCACACAAGTGCATCAGTTTGGGATTTAGTTTGCTCTTCCTTGAAGTACCAGGGGTAGGATGCTCTGTGAGGTATCTGAAGGGCTGGTGGCATTGGGTAGGAAAAAGCTACAGCAGTACCTTTGGGATAGCAGTTAAAATTTCTGTAAAGCCAAACTTGTCCAAGTTTGGTGTGCTTTAAGTTTCTGCAAAGCACATGCGAGGACAAGCAGGAGAAGAGCAATAATAAAAGATCTTTTGCACTGGTTCACTCCCACAGGTTCCATTGACAAAGGGATGTGCAAAATTTGGAAACCAAACTCCTTGAGCATCTCTGTGGCAGAAAGGTGCATTCCCTTTCTGGGTGCACAGGAAGGATGATTTATTATGTTTTCCAGCTCCTAGAAGGAAATAATCTGGCTAAGATAAGATGATTCCAGCATCTCTGGAAGTGTTCACATAAATGTGGATGTGGCACTTGAGGAGGTGATTTAATGATGAACCCTGTGCTGGGCTGATGGTTGAGGATCTTAAAGGTCTTTAACAACTCTATGATTTTAAGACACCCTGGAGTCCAGATCTCGCTGCCTGAATTCCAAGACTCTCTTTTGTGTGAAAGGAGCAGTAGTGGGCACACAGCAGTTTCATTGTTGGGAAGAAACACTTTGGTCAGAGGTATGGCAATTTTTACCCTATGTCCCAGTTTCCTATTTATGAATATAAGGGAGTTTAGGTGTAGTTGTAGTTCAGCTTATTCATTTAAATAACAGATCCAAATCCAAATCTCAAATAATAATATGTTTCTAAGGACTTGAGCATTAATAGTATATTGATTATCTATTTTTATTGCTAGGATGTTTGTTTGAATAGCACGAGAGCAGTGATGTTACATTAAAAACATCAGGAATCCCCAAATCTATTTGTGCTCTTGATTAATTAGATGCCATGCAAAAAAAAAAGAGTTTTCTTTAAGTTTTTAACAACCTGAAACAGACTAATTAATTAAGAGAAGAAATATGATTTCTTTTATTTTTGTAGACCGAAGAAATTTTAATTTTTATTTAATTTTATTGCATAGAGAGGCAAAAAAGAAATCCAGAGAATGCTGTGCTTTCCCAGTTGTGCCAGAGAGATGGAGTGAGATCCTCAGGGAAGTGCTTCAAGACCACCCACCAAGAAAAGAAAAAATATTCAGAAAACAGAGGTGTTAAACAGCAGGGAAGCTGAATAGCTGCCAAGCCCCCATTGTTGAGTTCTCAGGTGTAGGAATGATGCCACCCACTCCTTGCCCTTTATTATGGCACAGACAACATCCATGCGATGTCTGGCTGTGAAGGACAAACACTTGGCAAGATTTTAAAATGTTTTTGAAACAATTACTCAGATCCCCACGTGCCAGGTAAGAGGAGGCAGGTAAGGGTCCTGCTGTACCAACTTTTCCCAGTTCAGAAGGCTCAGCTCTGAGGAATGATTCCAAGCTTTTCCACAGGGGTGAGGTGCTGCTGATGTTATTAAACTGCTCCTGACTCACTCCTGCCATATCAGGGTCAGTTCCAATAACTTCTCAGTTAGCAACCTACTGCCTGATTGGTATGAAGCTGTTCCATGCAATTTTGTGTCTTGGTTTTATCTTTTTTCATCTGCTCTACCTTCATTTCCTGCTAATGAAGAGCAGAATTGGACCTTTTGGTGTCTGCATCTTTTTTTTCATGGGAACTAATTCACCATTGTATTGGCAGTGTTCCCACTGCTGTCAATGGGAATTATGTACTTCGAAGGAGAATGAGGCCATAACTGTTTAAGCATTAGGCTATTAAGACAGGACAAGGTTTTTATTTTTGTACAGTGCATTAGATATGAAAAATCAAAACCACTTCGTGGAGAAAAGGGATAATAGACTGTACTTCACAGGGTTGTTTGGAGTGGTGCTCTGATTCAGAAGGAAAAGGACAAATGACTGTACAGATGTGAAAAGAATAGCAGAAGAGCTGGACATTCAAGGCAATAAAGCAGCCAGCAAGTTTCCTGGCAGAACAGACATGGCAAAGGGGAAATGGAAAGTTGAGCTACTGAGAGAAGCTAAATATCAGTTGGGAAAAAATAAAAAAGATGTAGAACCTCAGTCTAGAGTAGCCACTCAGTCCTTCTCCTGCCAAACATGGGCCAGTGCCTGGCCTTGAATTATGCAGCACAGGTCAGTGGACATTTACACAAAATCAGTTTTTTCTCTGTTTTCTTACCAGTCCGTGCTTCTGTCACCTCAAACACGAGATGTGTGTGGGAGGTGCTGTGTGGCACATGGGGCCATGCTGACACATTTGTTCCTGCAAAGGCTTTTCATCTGGGGAAAAGGCCATCACCCACTTGGCCAAGTTTGTTGAGAGTGCCAGGTTGGCAGGTGGCTGCTGAGCTCTGCTGCAAACCTGGATGTCACGGGCAGCCCTGCGCTGTGTCGTGGGAAGGCTGCTCCGTGTGAATAGCTGCTTCCTTAGCAGATGGAGTGGCAATTGTTGCACTGCGTGGGAAGGCCCAGGCAACAGTCCTTTCAGGCAAATGAACACCACATCTGGATTTCTTTTCATTTCATTATGTTCCCACTCTTTGAGTACCTCCCTCCCATCCCCTTCCTTTTAAATGGGATCTATCCGGTTGCCCGCAATCTGACAGGAATAAAAGGCTGCTTGCCTTGCAGCCCTTTCCACACCCACAGCTTGTGCAGCAGGATGTTTCCATGCAGCTCTGGCCCTGCCAGGAGCAGGGCAGACACAGCACCCTGCCCATCCTGCGCTCAGGAGTGGTGGGAGCTGCAGGAAAAACCAGAGCAGCGCTGCTGTGTCTGACCACCAGCCATGACTCTGCATGAGCTGCAGTCACCAGAGTAGCTGAAATATAGATGAGCCCAAAGGCTGTCTCTTCCTCCAGGAGGAGTCTCAGGAGAATCTGGAGACACGGCATGTGATGCACCTCCCTGCCTGCCTTCCAGCCTGCTGCCTCCCAGGCACACTCTGCAGCTCTGCACGGCTGGGTGCTGGCCCTTCTGCAGGGTGGGGGCTTTCCAGGGGGTTTGGAACCCTCCCTGCAGCTGGGCAGGTGGGCCAGGCATAGCAGGCAGCACTGCCCCTGCCAAAGGAGTCCTTTCAGCAGATGGAGTGTCCAAACAAAGCCATCCAACCCAAATGCATTTCACAGAAAAGGCCGTATAGATGATCATCGCTTACAATGCATTGAGCAATAAAGCTCAGCTTCCTCAGTTTAATTCCCTGGGATGATTTTGCTGCTGCACTTTCATCTGGAGCTCAGTCATCCAGAATAGCAGAGCTCATTCTCTGAAATGTTAAGGAACATAAAATTGCTGTTTGATCAATTTGATCGCTACAGCACGTTGAAAACGCAAAGAAATATTTTTTTTTTCCCAAACAGGTTTGCAGTCAATAATTTTTTCCAGTTTTACTTTTTCAATAGATGCATCTTTCAGCATTTTCTGTTATCAAGTCCTTGTCCAAACATTTACTAGGCAACTGAAGTAAGATCAAGAAAATGTTAATAACCTTCATTTTTGCAGAGATGAGATGAAGCTTGAGCAGGTGAAGCAACTTCCCTAAAGTGGGATATTGAACTTGTGGCACTGGAGTGGAGCCTTGCAGAGCTTTGCTCAATTCCATGTTTGCAGTGC